>NC_137736.1:6693213-7350835 GCF_963264785.1 Psittacula echo
AAAAGCACCTTACCCTTTGCAATTTTTTGACTGTCAGCCAAGGAGAGAGGGAACATAAGAGCGTATATATGTGTGTGTGTGTGTACATATATATGTACATATATGCAAAAGTGTCGTTAACTGGATGAGGCCAAAAGCCTTGTTGTTTTCAAGCCATAACCATACACTTTCACTTGCAAAAAAAACCCAGTCTTTGCTGTCTCAGGTTTCTTTTTCAATTCACTATCAGCAGGAATGCAATAGTGAAAACTGGTTTCAGCAGCACTTCCAGCCGCTGTCACGAAAAACCTTATGTCTGAGCACAGGAAGTTTCAACCTGCTCTCTCCACCTTATGAGAA
The DNA here is from genome assembly GCF_963264785.1 of Psittacula echo. Classification (NCBI taxonomy): domain Eukaryota; kingdom Metazoa; phylum Chordata; class Aves; order Psittaciformes; family Psittacidae; genus Psittacula; species Psittacula echo. Next base: position 6,693,553 of record NC_137736.1, read on the forward strand.
CTCATCTGCACACAGACCTGCGTCTGGAAAGCTGACTGCAGGTTTCCATCTAAGGAAGGAAACTGCTACTCAAGGAGGAATGTCTGCCAGCCCTCCAGGACAAACATGAGAGTGCCTTTAGTCTTTAACTATGTTGCTCTGGGTGTGGTTAGACAAGGCTGCTAGGGTGACCTAATACTTAATGCTTTGTTGCCATCAAAAGGAACACTCTTTTATGCCCCCCCCCCGCCACCAGCCATACCACCTGCCCCATCCCTTGTCATCATATCTACAGAAATGAGCCAATTCAATCTGCTACCCTGGCAAAAAACTGTTTACTCTCATATTGAGTAAGCTTTCTGATGAATAAGCAAGTTCAACTGGCTCGTGGTGTGGTCACGTAGGCTCCAGTGAGACCACAGATGGGAAGTAGTAGGAAAATGGCCTGTATGCAACCCCATTTTGATAGCAACAAGACAATTCTGCTGAACTAACAGCTAAATGTACTCCAAAGTTATGGTAAAAGAAAAGACATTCAAGAGAAGTATCTAATTAGATTACAACCTAGGACTTTCAAGCAAACACCAAGTCCTTGCCCAAGACATTTAGATGTATGTATGTACAGACACTATATAAATGTATATATATATATATATGCAAATATAAATATACCATATATAAAAATATGTATCATTAACTTCAAAGGGAATAAAAACCTGTAAGTGCAATTCTTGACCTTGTGTACAAGTTACTGCTACTATTTGTTGTTTGTGAAGTATCATTGAACAGAAAATGAGGAAAGTGATTCAGTATCTGTGACAGAATCTCATTGACTTCGAAGACTTATTTTTAGGGGCAAACTCAAATAAGCCCTGACCCGACTACTTCCATTAAAAAAAGTCACTCCTAGACCTACTGGAGGCACAAATCTATGAGTACAAAAACATTAAGACAATACAGTATTCTAATTCCCATGCCCTCTTGAGGGCATCCACTTTCTTGGTCAACACTTTTCAGGAAAAGAAAGGCTGAGCATACACTGCTGTCTCTCTCCCATCTTGTGAGCAAGGTGCTGACAGAAAGACGTAGCTCCATAGCTCACTGTTATAACTTACTTCATTAAGAACCACTGATCCTGTGGGATCTGACCCATCAAAACTGACTTCATCAGAAGTTACAGATATTAGAACCAAAATTCATTAGTTCGAGTGATGAAAAACTGTATGTTAGGTGTGAGTATGACTCACCCTCACATCAGGACAGACACCAATGTCTCATGATCTTTGCTCGCAGTGGTAAACAAGTAGCAACAGAAATTACAGCCAATGTATCACAAACAGGCTGCCCTGAAAATAGATGGCTTCCCACACACTTATATAGAAACAAGAAAGGAAACTTTGTTAGTATCAACATAACCTGATGACAAGTCAACAGGAGAAAGCCGAGTAGCCACTGAAGCAGATAACTGTATTGTGATACTGACTCAAGGAAAAAGCGTTATCTGCCCTGAGAGAGAAAGAACAACGCAGAAGACAGGCACAGAACAATGAAGAAAAAACAAGGAGAGTAAAGGTGACAAAAAATGAAAGGATGATTACAAAGCGAAAAGGAGAAAAAGAAAACGCCACGTCCTTTACTCGCATTTTAAAGTACATAAATTGCTTCCAATTTACTGGCAAGAATGGGTCATCTAAACAAGGAAGCGGGTGTTGTATGTGCAAACAGTAAGACAGAAAGGTCTAGAATCTCATCTTTTGGACAGTTTGATGGGGTTTGCATGCTTTAGTTCACAGCATTCACAATCCCCAAAAGCACCCGCCTCAAGAAAACCCACCTATCACTGTGTTTGGCAAGATGGAACAGATGAAAAGGACTGAGGAGTCAAGCTTCGAGCTCAGATGCTTTCTATCGGCAAATGTGAGCATGCAGGCCCTTTGCTTTGAAAAGAAATCACCCAAAACTTCTCAGAAGTATACTCAAAAGGTTCCTTCTCTTCCATAAACAGATTAAAACTAACAAATGCAGGAGACAGCAGGGGAGGAGACCACAGACACAGAATATGAAATACTTGTACCCAGCAGGGATTCAGGAGCAGGGGAGGAAGAGGATGTTTAGTCAGTACTTTCCAGAAGCAATGACATGCCCTGCCTCTTCCTACCTAAATTACTTCAAACTTGTATGAAACAATGCATACTGCACTGCAGTGCCTCAATACTTAATTAAAAAGGCCAAAACAAAAAACTTTGTTACCACATTCATATTATTTATAAATTACTTGCCAGCTACATGACGACCTTTAGAAAAAGTAGGTGCATATGTATTTTAAGCAACCCTTGGTGGCATCCCCTAGGTTGCACAGTGAAGTCCTGTAGCTATACATGCTGCAACCAAAACCTCTGAGCACAGCGGAAGAATCGGAGGGCAGCCCCAGAAAGGGTGACAGGCTAGAAGTGTCCTCATGTCTAGGTACAAGGGACCCCTTCCTCCCCTCACATGCCTTACCACTGAAACTGGATCCTGACATATAAACACCTGTAATATTCTGCTATGCTTCCCAAAGCCTTACAAAGGAACAATCTCAGGTGGTCTGTGATTCTCTTCCTCAGAACATGGAAATGCAAACAACCCACTGCATGAAAAACACGTGATTGAACTTACTACAGAATAACTACTGTTCTACAGCTTTCCATCTGCAGTCACCCTGAGGTAGTTTCGCTGTAGTTCATTTCCTTGTCTAGACTCTGAACGAACACACACAGAGCTATCAGAAAGCAGTTTCAACTCAACTGACCTGCAATGATTGTCCACATGTCCATATCCTTGGGTCCATATTACTGTAATATACAAGGGCTTCATAATCTGTAACTGCCCTCACAATATCTGGTAAGATAGCAAAAGGCCATTAATCATATTTTTGAACTGGGGCACTGCACAAAGCAATATTTGCCCATATCAGACAACAGTACTGACTGAACAATAACAGCCATACTATGGACACAATCTTGAGGTTATAAACCCATTTTTACATTGCTATAACTATTTCCACATGGAATACGAATTGCACATGATGATAGAAAGATTCTCTGTACTGGTCCAATCCATCCACATCAGAGCTTTCCACAGCATAAGCACTGCTTCTTAAAAACTCAGAGCTAGCAGGATAGCAGTGAGGCATACACAGCTTGCTCAGGGTCTCAAGACAGCAGCAGCAGCAGATAGCCACTCAATCCAGAGCTCCCAGCTCCCACATTTCCTTTACCAGTAAGGTACTGCTGATACTCTTCACCCTGTTCTCTCTACTCTGTTCCCTGCCAGTACTGACAGAACCAAAACTTGCAGGAGCTCTGCAACCAAGCACTTGTTTAGAGCTCACTTTACACAAGAAATAGAACACAAGAGTGTACAAGCTAAACTGTCTCCCCACTATTAAGGAAAAACTGTCCTTTGAGTAAAAGCACGGCAAGACTAAGAACTGGGATACACAAGGGGACTCTACAGAGAGCCTCATACCATGGGCAAGACTTTCTGGCTGACAGCTTCTTTAGGAGGTCATGCTTCATGATAGCCTCATTAGGTGGTGCTTACAAGTCACTCAGTGTAATGACAGGGATTAGGGACTTGCAAATTGATATGCTGGGGAAAAGAAAACCCCAAACTTTTGCCTGAAGGGACAAATTATAGGCAAAGTTCATCTCTACTTCTCTCTGGTTTGTATTCTACTCCATTTCCTCTGTACATTCTTTATCTCAACAACCACTGCTTTTAAATTAAGCTCACGTGGTCACTATTTTGCCCAACTGTTTTTCCTCCCTACCATCAAAAGTCCTGAACATCGTGGGCCATTATCAGCCCAGTCTGAAAGAGCAGAAATCTCAGAGACATTTTGAACCCTGTCAAACCAGCAAACCAGGTCATGCTCCCCCAGCTCTTTTACACTGCTTAGCAGCAGGAAGCCAACGGATTCGCACACACATACCAGACACCAGCAAAAATCAGACAAGCCAGAATCCATGTGTTCTCTGCCCATGAGAGGAGGAAACCAAGGTCACAGAATCCCGAGGGTTGGAAGGGACCTCAAAAGATCATCTAGTCCAACCCCCCTGCAAGAGCAGGGTAACCTAGAGTACTAGTCACCAAGTTATAACATAGAAATAAATAAAATTGGGAAAATCCTTAAGAAAGGAAGCATCATCAGTTCCACTGATGTGTAGGTTGACCCTGGCTGGACACCACGTGCCCATCAAAGCTGCTCTATCACTTCCCTCCTCAGATGGACAGGTGAGAAGTAAGATATTACAAAAGCCTCCTGGATGGAGATAAGCACAGAGAGAGCTCACTCACCAAATGCCACCATGGGCAAAACAGCCTCCACTTGGGAAAGAAGTTAACGTAATTTATTAGCAATCCAATCAGAGTTGGATAATGAGAAATAAAACCAAAACTGAAAAACACCTCTCCCTTCTTCTCAGGCTCAGCTTTACTCCCCGTTTTCTCCTCAACCCCAGCAACACAGGGGGATGTGGAACTGGGATTGTGGTCAGTTCACCGCATGTTGTCCCTGCCGCTCCTTCCTCCTCAGGGAAGGACTCCTCACACTCCCCCCCTGCTGCAGCATGGGTTCCTTCCACAGAACGCATCATTCAGGAACAAGCTGCTCCAGCGTGGGTCCCTTCCATGGGGTGAAGTCCTTCAGGAACAGGCTGCTTCAGTGTGGATCCCCCCCCTAGGGCCACCAGTCCTGTAGCAAACCTGCTCCAGCACAGGCTTCCCACAGGTCACAACCTCCTTCAAGCATCTCCTTGCTCCAGCTTAGGGTCCTCCATGGGCTGCAGAGGGATGTCTGCTCCACATGGACCTCCATGCTCTGCAGGACAGCCTGCCTCACCATGGTCAACACATGGGCTGTCTGGAAACCTCTGCTCTGGTGTCTGGAGCACTTCCTGCCCTCCTTCACTGATACTCTCCCACACATTCTCACTCCTCTCTCTGGCTGCAATTGCTGTTGCACAGTAACTTTTTCTCCTTGAACATGCTATCCCAGAGGTGCTACCACCATCACTGATGGGCTTGGAATTGGCCAGCAGCAGGTCTATCTTGGAGCTGGCTGGCACTGGCTCAAGTTAACACAGGGGAAACTTCTACAGCTTCTCACAGAAGCAACTCTTGTAGCCCCTCTGCTGCCAAAACCTTGCCAGGCAAACCCAAAACAACTGCTTGGGAGTCTGTGCCATATGTGGCCACAACATTCTCAACCTCTGCTCTAAAGCATCTCGGAGCTATTCTTCTTTGACTTCATCTCTTTGCCCACCCTGATTCAGCCAACTGGCTTTAAAAATCTTGACAACACAGCCTTAAGAAACTTGTAATAGTTAGAGCTAAACTCTGTGTTTGCATCTATACAGGTGCATATTTGTACATATCTGGCCATGAAGTAGATACTGTATTTGTACTATGGATACTCATACTGCAAACCAAACTACAACTATAATCCACATGTGCTTTTGTTACACCACTGGGCATCTCTGCCACCAATTATTACCTACATCTATGTAGTGACAGACAAAAAATACTACAAAAACCTTCTAAAGCTCTAAGGCCCTAAAGTCTTAATCAACAGGCAGAATATTGGTTCTGGAGACCAAAGGTGCAAGATAAACTTAATTCTAACAGGAGAATTTATTTCCAAACCATGTAATAATCTTTGCTTTTTAAAAACTTATTGGCAACAACCTGGTGACAGCTCAAAGCAGACCCACCTGAATGAGATACATAATCTACCTCAATTCTATGCCCTATGGAGAACTCAAAATTCAGCTGCTGAAGACTGACTGCTTTCATTTTCTTAATGCTACTGCCATCTAACAGGCTTCAACAGCGAAGCTGCTAACCCACCGATGCTCATGCTTTTCTGGGTAAAATACTTCAGAGACAGGCAGGGACCAACCCACACACAGCTTGGGAAATTAGCATTCACACACAATCTTGCCGAACACCACCAGAAGGGAAATAGCTCTAAATGAGAGAAGGAAATCTTTAGCAACAAATCTTAAAAAATAAAGAAAAGCCAGTTTCTTCTGATCAAGAGGACAGCAAGCAGAACAAACGGCTTCCTAACCTTTCCATTTAAAACAGACTGCTGCTTTAAGCACACAAAAGCTAAGCCAACATGTATTAAAGTGTTGAAGACCTACAGAACTGACAATCCAGTTTTCTATTTCTGTCTGCTTACCCTGCTGCTCCTGCCTGTAAACATTTTGTAGGAGGATGTGAAATTCAACAGAGAGGGCTCTGAACGATGAATGACTCCGCACTGGCACATTCTTAGAAGTGCGTGGTGGTGCCTATGAGCTCACTCACACATGCTAACGTCACCAGTCAGGGTCAATTCAAGCCAGCTACAGCTCTACTTGCTAACAGCTGAATGTCAGTTCATTAATGGGATAATGCCTTTTCCCCATCCCTAGTGGTAATTTGAAGACAGAAAAGCAGAGAAGAGGGTTGAGGGAAAAAAAAAAGGGGGGGGGGGAATATGTCAATATTTTAGGGAAATTAAGTTAACAGGACACGTGGTAACACCTTCAGTTCGTTGCTGGTCTTTAACTTCCAGTAAAAACACGCACTGAACACTGGTTTATTTCATTAGGCCCAATAATTTCATTTACCATACTAATTTTGATTAACTTGATGGCTTGAAAACCTCTGTATATGGAGCATAATTTACCCTGAACGCCTTCATTCTGGATTACTCAGCTTGTGAGGCTCCTTTGCAACCTGTATGAAGGCCAATCACATTTTACCCACCATAACATATATAACCAGCTATGTAACACCATAACCAGTGATCTGAGCTAGTAAAACACAATACAAAAATCACCCTACGGTCTTACCTACACAGGGCTCAGGAGAGTAAATTGGAGAAGATTAAAGTGATACTTTATACATAGGTATACTTACTTCAAATCAGGTATGCACAATTTGCCTTTAATGTACCTTGACCTGATCAACCAAGGTCAATACAGTAAGGAAAAAGATGACTTAAATAATCACAGTTGAAAGACACAACTTAATAGTGGAGCAGAACATTGCCTAAACATATCAGAACAACCATTCATTTCATAAACACATTGTTAAACAACTTCTCATTGCTTCTTCAAAACAAAGTCTTAGTTGATTCAAGTCATTTAACTATACCATATCTAAGACTTCTATCAGGAGAGCCTACTATACATGGCACACCAACATTAAGTGTCTGAGAAGAAGGACAGATGTAGGTTTCTACACCACCATGGTTTCCATCAGTTAAAGACAATGTACAGGGCTGCCAGTCAGAGCGCAAACTGTAATAATAACAAGGGACCCGAAACTTCAGCCCCCCAAAAGGTGGCAAAAGTGTATCTTCTGTTTTATAGAAGCACATGGCAACAGATGGAGAGGAAAAAAATTATTCTAAACCAAAACCAGAACCAACACCTGCTTTTAAACAAAGATGCAGTTTTATTCAACACATCGCAGCTTTAAGTCAATTAAAGCAGGGGGAGAAAAAAAGAACATCACCTAATCTTTTTAATTCTAAAATAGACTGTTATAACAACTTCAGCACACCCTGGGGCTGAGATAAATCACACCTTTTAGACGCAAAACAATACAAAAACATAGACCACATGGCACAAGGAGAAACACAGTACAAAACATAGCAGCTCAGACAACCTTGCTGTCTTTTCCTCATCAGACACGCACACGCTCACGCAGGGAAGCTGAAACTCCACCGTTCCCCAAATGAAATCAAGCTGAAATATGTACAAAGCTATCGCAACACCAGGAGGTGATTTTACCACAAACTTGGGGAGAACACTGGCTAATGGTTCCCATCATCACCACAAGGCAAAAACTCATTCACCATGCAGAGGTTTACTGGAGCTGGAACTTCCCCAGTGTACAGCACTCAGCCAACCACGGATCAATCCATCTAGCAACCCAAATTCAGGAACAACTAGTTTAGACTAAAGATACCCAAGTCCAATCACTTTTGTCCTGCCTGTAGCAGGGCTTGACCAAACTAAAATAACATTGTCACTGCTGAAACAAAGCACACTTATATTGAAAAAGAAAATATAATTGAAGAATTCAGGACCAGAGCCTCTTCAAGAGAGAATACTTTCCAATATTCCAGTTTCCAGTACTTACGAATAAGGAGTTTGCTGCATACACAGCTTCTGACTTCTACGAACTCTACTTTCAGCCTCAAAGTATGTACTACCATAGTGAAGTAACACTAACTTCTGCCAAAGAGAGCATTCCCACCAACTCCATGCAGCGAACAGCACACCCAAGCATCATTCAAAGGCTTGCAGCTACTGTACAGCAACCCTAGAGATAAAAACTAAGTTCTGCATTAAAGACTCATCAAGCACTAGGACAACTCTCAGAATAAAAGCCATATATTTTACCTTGTTTTGACCTCAGTCTTCCACATAGAGAGATCTGAGTCACAAGACAGTGAGTCAACAAGGCAGAAACTTGAAGTCAAGATTTTATCAACCACTAGATTCAGTATGTAGGTTGCCATACCGAGGCTCACAGAAAATTGGGCAATACTCTGACACTCCAGAGGCAACATCTTTAGAGCTGTTACCACAACACAAGAAAGAACTCTTAAAAAGCAATCCATACTTTAACACCTCTTTCCATAGTAGAAAATTAAGTATGTCATTATTTCAATGTTCCAAACATAACAGAAACTCACCATGTTTACTGCTGGAATAAAGCAGCCTAAGGACAAGCTAAATATACTGAAGATATTTTTAAAGTTTAGAGAAACAACATTTGTTATTCCACACATTTAAGTATATAGCCAAATTTTTACCATTACAGCAAGGATTCATCCACACTGCTGTGTAAATAAACTAGTGTTGCCTCAACAAATTAACAGTGGCTTTCCCTAAGCACACTGCATGCTCTAAGAATCTGTAAGCGGATATATTACACACATGAAAATAAGACAGTCCTCTGAGAGCCCTCAAAAAGCCTAATACCACACATCAGCCAGAGTTCCAAACTATCTCAGCTTTTCAAGACAGTTTACAGAGTTTAAAGATATTTGTGTTCTTTGCTAGTTACGCTGAAAGACCTGAAACCCTTCACACCCCCAGAGCTGTAATTATGGCCATCATTTAGACATCAACATTTCAAACAAAAATCTCCTTATAGGGGAACTCTGTAGATAATTACTGACTTTCAAAATGACTGTTTTTTCCCCGTAAATTAACGTCTGACATGAAGGAGAACACAAGGTACAACATGTAGCATCTGACGGCAATCTAACTGTACTTCCTTTGGGAAGAGAGGAAAATGAGACATTTTGAAAGCAAGTATTATTATTTAAGTACAGTACCAGCCCCACATCTAGAACAATGGATGGCAGCCACATAATATTTCAAGGAATTCTGTGCAGAAAGAAAAAAAAATAAATGTTATTTTTCGGGAAAACAATAAAATTCTGAGCCCTGGATCACAGCCAAAAATAACAACTGTACCTGCGTGTATACTGGGAGAAGTGGGGAGGGTAAAACAGAGGAGTCTGAACACACACAGAGAAATAAGAAAGCCAAGAAGCGAAGCTAGAGGGATTTACGGTCCACGTGCTCTGTGTTTCCAATTGAGATAAAGTAGTTAGTTCTTACTGCAAAGGATTCAAAACCCAAAATGTTCATCTAATATTTGAAACTATCAACCAATAACATTAGAGTTTACATTTAACTATGATTTTTATATAATCAGATGGAGAGCCCATTTTGTCAGTAATTAAAAAGCAAATATGTTTACAAAAGTCAGGCCAAAATAAATATTTCCACTCCTAGAGCATAGATGAATATTTAATTTGAATTCATGTGTTCAAGAGAGACACAGGTAAAACAACATCAATTCCTCTTTCTGGACCCACCAGCAGAAAAGGTACTTACCCGTATAACCCGGTTAGAGGAAACCAAGGAGAGCCACAGTTGGCCACATGCAAAATTCACATGCAACGTGTTACACCTTTGTTGTAACTGTGGTTATTTTATGGGCTCTCTACAAGGTGGAATATCACCCTCAATGCATGCAGCAACTTACATGTCTCAGCACCTCAGATTCCACCTGCAGGTTTGGTGAACTAACTCATACTCAAGTTCAAGGTTCTACATCAAAAAAGGGTAAGTATTTTGGTTTTCATGGAAAAAAAATAAAAATAAAAACCCACAACAAAGAAGCCTTTAAGCTAGGGTTTAGAAGTTCAAGCCTGTTTACATCAGTTTATAAACAGCATGCATGTGACAGCACTGAAAGAGGCTGACACCTCACAGCCATAACACATAACTTGCTTGGCTTTCAAGAAGTTGTTGAAGGGTTGTGCCAAGACTTGAGTGTGTTTCTTCTAAACCCTGAAGTGATCAAGCTACCAAATAGTGAGGAAGCTACTCCAAACAACCAAACAGTTACTCTGCAAATACAATTAATTTCACTGCCCGCTACGTTAAAGCTTCACAATAACCAATTGCAGAAGAAACGCCCTCAAAGAACATACTCAACTGATACCTCATTTTTACATATTGAAGTTTCTTTTTATCTGCTACAAACAAAGTGCACACACATTCTGGACTGCTTGATAGGAAAAAGAAAGCATGTTCTTTCCATTTCATGGATACACATGTTCAGTAAGAGTTCAGCGCTGATGGCAGGTCTTCCCAGTGCTATTTATCTGAGGTATCCTGTAGGATCTCATAGCTGAAAGAGGCATCAAGCAACACTGTCACCAAACTGGTTAAGGCATGAAGCTCAACTGTCCAAGGGCAATGTACCCCATGTTACTGAAGGAACATAACAGCAATGCAAAGAAAATTCCTTGTCATTTCCTTTAAAGCTGTGTTTATCCAGTTCAGAAATGTCAATTGGAGGGGAACAAAAAAAAAAACAACACAACAACAAAACGAAAACAAAACAAGGGTTTTGCCAAAATGTTTGAGGCAGAACCACCATGGCAGGAGAGTCAGCAAGGAGAAGAAAACATACTTTAAAAAGAACTAGCACACCTCAACAGTACATGAAGAACACATAACCCGTGATAAGCAGATTTTTGCAGGCACTTGCATGCACTTTTATCGAAGTCCAACAAGGCTTCAAATAAAGAAAAGTTTAGAAAGTCGTGATCCAAATAAAAGCTCCTCAAGGCTATCTATGCTTGGGAACATCACAAACTACACTGATGTGTTCCTAATTGCTTAGTTTTAACTCCCTGACAAAATGACGTTCTGATCTTATTTGGGTATACACGATGCTGAACCTTCTCACTTGCAGGAGCACTAGAAAACAAATTTCCACAATCAAGCCACACTCAACACCCGCAGTCTTTAACTTGTCCACGACTGCTGCCCAATGGCTCGAAATTAAAAGGGTTTTGTTAGTAGGTTAGGGACCTGAGAACAGTAAGTGGAAATAGGTATGGCATGCTGACTAAACCCAGGTTTTGTCTGCTGTTTTTAGTTCTTCACAAAACCCTTTGAGAAAAGAGGTCAAGAAGATCAGAGAAAGAACTCTTCTCTCCAACCTAAAATACAGCTGCTTCGCTAAAAGCAAAAAGAGACACTGAAAAAATTAGTAAAATAAAAATAAATAAAAATAATAACAAAAAAAACCGAAAAAGCAAACTGGACGGGAAGGTAAAACTGCACTTAAAGTTGAGCTCGTGTAAGTTAGTCTGGCTGCCTTCATTATAAGGCTTACGATTTGAAGGGTGTTCTACACAAAACCTGACATATATTTCCTTGCTACATATATATATATATATATTTAAAAAAGCAACTCTAAATATGATTTAAATAGTTTTCCCACATTCTTCTCCAGTGTACTAGATTTATACATAAACACGGCTTTCATGCTGATGGCTTACAGAAGACTGTTCTAACAGTATAATCCCATTCACCTCAAGATGAATTCCACAGTAGCTTAACTGTACCTTAAGTTTCAGAAGGTCTACAGCATGTTCAAATCACCTTGGTTTCCACTACATCTCAACATGCAGTACTAGATAGTACATCCTCTCATGTCAGATATGACATCCAACTCCCTTCTAAATATCAAATAATCCAGCTTCAAAGCAGGCTACACTAATGGTGACAGCTAAAAACAATTCAAACTTCACGTCAGACATAGTTCATTGCATAATACTCATTCAGTCCTCGAACTTGGATTACAACCAGAACATTGTTAGTTATGGACTTTAAAATGAGAAGGGGAATCCCCTAAATAGTCTGAGTATTCTTAATATGCTAGAGGCTACAATAAAAAATATTAATGCCTCTTAAAGAATGGTGGAAAACTTGGACAAATCTGACAAATTCAATACAGAGTTTAACTTCTCCTTGTGGAAAACATTCAGGAAAAAAGTGGGTTTATCACGTAGACAAAATACTTTTTTTGTACCAGTCTCAAATCTTAAAGAGGAGAGAAACTGGAAAACAAGTCTGCTCGCACAGAAAGCTCCTAAACCCAACGCAAGTCAAGACAGCTCAACATCTGATAAAGCTACATGGCTGTTCTAGTTACTGCTAGCCACAAAACATTCCATACACGTTCATGAACAACTAAATTAGTATGCTTCTATTTATTCATTTTAGCTTTATTCCAGCCACTTTAGCGGTCTGGATGAAGACACACAACTGTTCTTTTACGAGAGCAAGCAAGGCTTTCTCTTCAAGCCACAACAAAGGATGTTTCCATATATGCCAGAACATACCCTTCAGCATGGCTGAAGTTGGGTTTTTGAGGATTTAGTTGGTAGCAGTTTAAAATCATGAAAGTTTCTCAGTTTTAACTTCTCATATATGTATCTTATAATAAGCAGAATTAACTTCTCTCATATATATCTTACAATAAGTAGAAAAATCAGAAGGATCTCTTGGGTCCCAAAGTCCAATTTCCTCATACTGAAGGAAATTACATTGTACAGCCCTGACTGTGTACTCAGTCAAGGTAAGTCTTTAAGGTTTTACCACCTCTTGAGTAAAGATATTCTAAAAGACTCGTTTTCTTTGTGTGGGGAGAAGAGAAAATAGATTAAGGCAGAAAATACATCATTTTATCACTTCAGTGTCCTTGTTTTTACATAAGCATTCTACTTGAGGAAAGTAAAAGCAATAATTAATGTTTGCTCACTCTGCCTTCAAAGTATGTACAGAGATCAACATCCTCTCTGACTATTTTGCTGAAGTCAAATTATCATCAGTTTCACTTCCAGGTTTACCTTTCCTCTGATAATCCTGGCTTGTGCTTCAGCCTGAATTCCCCTCTCTCATGTAGCTCTCCACATGTGACCTCAACAGCAGCAACTATGACTCTGTGCTCATTTCCCCATCCCCACTGGAGTATACTACCCAGAATCACTTACCACATTGACAGCTCTATTGTTCAGATGTCCCAGTCACACCAACATCCTCATACAAAACCCTGCCCACGCACGCTTCCAGAGGACAGGTTTTCGACATAGAAACTCTCCATGTTAAAGCATGCTGTTTCTAAGACACCTGCATTCATGGCCACTGAAGTATTCCTGTACATTACTGTACTCTAGTACTGGTGAAAGTAAGAATCTGTTCCATTTTAAAAGAGTTTTAAGAATAGAAAAGGCAAAATGCACCAAAATAAGAAGAGTATAAATATTACTGCTGATACTCAGATTTTCTTGAATGACTTTAGACTTGATATTCTCTTTCCACTGGCAGAAGTTTTAAGGGTGGTACAATGACGTATTTCTCCTTCACTCACAGCCAAAGCAACTGTTCTTCTCCCCTATAAGCAAGCACTGCTTTTGGGTGCACAACTTCACTAATTAGTAGTGCTTCATCAAACACCTTCCCAGCTGGAGGCACTGATGTGCACATCAGTTTTAGTCCAAATCTGGAAACCTGGGCCATTTGCATATGCTTCTACCACCACCTCTAAAGAACTCCAAAAGTCAGTATCAAAAAAAGTTATGAAACATTAAAAACCAAACAGATACATTTAAAACATAGTTAAGATCTGAAACTTGAAGTTATCATTGCTTTCTTTTTTCAATCCAAAGGTCCACTGCTGTGTTTTCTTTAAACCCAACCTATTTTCAAGTTTGCCATTCCACTCACTCTTTTCCTCTAAAAACATTTATCTATTTGTAAAACATATCTGCATAAAACTGAAACCCACCAAAAAAACCCAAAACCAAACTCCACAAGCCCTGCGAGTAAAACATCAGCTAAACTCTGGAATTACAACCAATAAACACAACATTTCCCAGCGATAACTCCATTCCAGAAATGTGGTTCCATGCAGTTTCAAGCACAAATACACAAAAACCATGATAAATGAGCAAGAAAGTGCGATGTGACAATTTAAACCAGAAGAGTCTTTTTATGTGAAGTTTTGACAAATACAGAAGAGAAGGAATGAGTAAAGGGAAGAAGGGATTATTTTTTCCATTGTTATTATTATTTATTTTAAAGCCTTACCCATTTTCAGAAAACTCCACTAATTGGAATTATTCCAATAAGCCAAAAAGACCACTTGGCTAGCCTCTAACTTGCCTTTTCTCGCAGACAGTTCTGGTTTCTGGCAGGTTATTCTGTTGACTTCTTGTCACCATCACAGCACTGAAGCTGAAGAATGTCAACAGAAGCACCCCAGTCTCTCACAGCTATCAACAGGGAAGAGGCACAAGTTTCCACAATACCCAAGTTGTAAACTCTTCCATCATTCAGATGATGACAGCTGCAGACAAAAAAAGAACTGTACGCCCCAACAGTCTAAGCCATCCAAGAGATGGTCTATTTTGTGCATGACAAAGCCAGAGCAAACACTAAGCAAAGCCTTAAGCAAAGTGCTGCCCAGAAATGAAATACACAAGTCTCCAGCCAGACCCTCTTAATCCTTTCATCAGCCAAAGGTTTAAAAGGGAAAAAATAAAAGGCATTCTGAACTACTACTGTACCTTAGGAGGATTTCGGCATGAAGCTTCAGGGTTATCATTTCTTCTCTCTCATTTGAGCAGATTAGAAGGACAAGAAATTAACCTGACATCTAGCTTTACATATTCAAAATCATTTGGAATATGGAAGCAAGGCACCAATAATTTGACAAAACCAAATTATAATTTTAAGATTAGTTGTATTAAGGGTAGATGAGGATTCTAGCCTTCCACAGTAACCTCACAAGTACACTAAATAAGACTGCCACTTTGAGAGGCACAGAAAAAGCAGCATTTGTTTAGTTCTAGTCAAAGTTTCTGCACCAAATGGGGAACCATGTACCAGTACAGATGATCATTTTCACTCTAAAGTATCTGTAGTTTCTCATGTGAGAACTCTAGACTTAAGTTTCACACATCCCTCTTACTTGTGTGCCTAAGTACCAGGTATAACTCACTTAAAATCCCTAAAAAAAAAGGTAATAAAGAAGTTATGAAGGCCAATACTTTGATTTTCAAGATCCACGTCAAACCTTTGACCATTGAGCCAGGGCATTAATAAAAATGAAAACAATCTCTCTATCTCCATTCCACAGATGTACAAGACCAAGAATTTATTTTCTTTCTTGGCTCATATTCTATGCAACATCTGGTTTCTACACACAATCTTCAGACACTTGCCCATTTATTAAGTAAATCCTAAGTAACTCCTGTGAATAGACGCTTATGCACTAAGGGATGAATATTCTTCATGCACTGGCATTATATACCAAAATAATTCACTTATTCTGCAAGTTCTTTTGGGCAGACACCCCCCATCATAAGCTTGGTACTCACACAGCTACTGCAGCATGGTCCTGGACTATGCTTGAAGCTCTGAGCAGTTCTTCACTTGTGCTGAATTCTTTTGTGTTGAAGCAAGAACCACAGGATCAAAAACTGAAGAAAAGCATTGTATTTCTCAGGACCCACATGAAGCAAGCTCTAAAGATCCCCCCCAGAAAGTCTGTGGTTCTCAACTGCAGTACAATGAGGGCAGGAAGACACTAGAACAGGATGTCCAGAGAAGTTGTAGATGAACTATCCCTGGCAGTGCTCAGGGTCAAGCTGGATGGGGCTCTGGGCAACCTGGTCTAGTTGAGGATGTCCCTGATCATGGCAATGGGGTTGGACTAGATAACATCTGAAGGTCCCTTTCAACCCAAACTATTCTATGTTTTTTCCAAAATTGGAGCTACATGCCAAGGCTAGAACAAGCCATTGCATGTGCTAAACTCCCAGGCTGCAGCTAACTAACCTCTAAAAGATAATGTATCTAGCCTTTCAGTGTTAAAGATACAGCCAGTTTCACAGATACTCATCTTCATATCCAGTACCTACCTGCGAGCTGCAAGTAGCATGAAGCTACTTAATTCCAAGGGGAGAAGGAACAGAATTAGTGAGCTATAACTGAAACTCATCACAAGGCCATGCAGAAATAACCAGAATGACAGAAAATAATACCATAAGGGACCACAGGCTGTCTTAATTAAAACCTCTCCGAACTCCTATACATAAACTACCTGGCAAACTTCTTCATTTTTAAAACAGGCACTACAGGGAATGTGACAGCCTTCCTAATCCATTCCAGTGCTCCCGTTGTTCTCAGAAGTTGACTCAACTAACTTACAGCATGTTTGCTCCAGTTTAAGCCCACACATTGTTTCATCTCCAGTGGGGAGGACAACAGCTCAGCCTTTTCCTTCCAGCTATCTTTAATGTATTTAAAGAACATTTGGTCTCCTCTTAAAAAAAGTCATCCAAAGTGCTTTCAGCTTTCCCTTAGAGCACATTTTCTAGATCTCTGACCATTCCCCTTTGCTTGCAACTATTCTTCTCCTAGTACAATACCAAAACTAGATGCTGCACTTTAACTTAGGCTTATTAGCATGTCAAGAAGTGAGAATCATAGAATGGTTTGGGTTGGAAAGGACCTTAAGATCATGTAGATCCAACCCCCCTGCCATGGGCAGGGACACCTCACACTAAACCATGTCACCCAAGACTCCATCCAACCTGGCCTTGAACACTGCCTAACCTTATTTATTTTACATACCATTCCTGTTAATACATCCCTGAGTACTTCCTAGACTTCTGGATTGCATTCCCATCAGAGGCACTCCAAAGACTAAAGAGCATGTGTTCAAAATGATCTTGACAAAGTAGTGGTACTTAAGTGGGATGAAATCTAGGAGGGACAGATGAAGTCCATTAGTCCTCAGAAAGACTTGGCTTTGCCTTCGACGGAAATGCAATCTGCAAGTCTAGAAAGTTCTCTCAGACCAGGTGCAAAAAACTTACTAATACACTTGAGAAAACTCAGCAGAACTCCCTTGACCTATCCTTATAGTATGATCACGAGTCCTGGCTAACTTCAAAGGCACGCTTACTTTATAATAGCTGCAGACCCTTCTTAGACAAACAAAAGCCTGAGTTTCTGCCAGGATATACAAAACAGTTAACACTGTGAAAATGAGCACAGACAATATAAGGACATTTCATTTGTAAGAAAAGACATACTGTGTCAAATCAAGGCACTGTCTCATCCATTTTCCTGTCTTTGAGAGCAACCACAAGCAAACAACCAAAGAATAACACCACAGCAATTAACAGGAGTTATACATAGATACACGCCTTAAATTATATATACAAGTCATATTTTAAGCACATTCAGTAACTAACAATAAATTACATCACTCTCCACCACTGCATCTTGTCCATACATCAGTCTATAGGAGCAAAGAGTTCTCAGCTGCATAAAGCAAAAAAAAACCTGAAACGATGCTGTGACTGGATTACTAGAGGAAAAGATTAACAGTACTGCCTAAAAGTACAAATTGAAGGTTTTAGTGGATGAGTTTTAAACAAGCACTTCCACACCACACTGTTGACTCCATGTACCAGCATGTTCCATGGCTGATCTCCTTTTGAGAGGTTTCAGTTATGTGCCTACAGATCTTTTTCTTCAAACAGTCACAGGGTGGGTCAGTTTGTAAGAATATGAGTACCATATATTTTTAAAGGGCAAGTTTGAATAACTTCAAGAGGATTTCAGCTATTTCTCGTTCAGTAGCACAAAGGAATACTTTTTCCTTAACAGTATGCCAAGATGAAGCTGAAGCGATTCAAAACTGCACCAGCATTCCCACATTCTACAGAAGAAAATACAGTCTTGAACTTCCAACAGCATCACCAACTCGCAAGTTGCATCACCCAACTTCCAATATGGCACTATAGTTCAGCTCCATTTTTCACACCATTTGAAGAGTTACACATCACATAGTTTATCTTGGGACATCCAAAGAGGTACATTTTACAAAAGAGAACACTTCATATATCATTTACAAATCTGGTAGAATGCTAGTATTATTGCATTAAATTTCTGTATTTTCATTTAAATACAGGGGAAGTATTATGAGGTAGTTGTATGTTTAATGTTTAATGACTTACTTTCCGTACAAGCACAAAACTAGTGATAAACATGGCAGAGCCGATTCCACACACAGAATAATTGCAAGTAGGGTTGAAGAAAATAGTAAGAAACAGCAATGGTCAAATAATCACTACCTGACTTGCTGCGTGTTTTTTAACTATGAATGAGCTTCATAGCAATACAGCCAGCAGGAGAAATCAAAGTAAAACAGCACAAGAGATGCCCAGAGCAATACAAGGGATTTCAACAAACAGATCTCCAGGAGTTCAGTAACATCTGCTCTCTTCAGTGTCAGATGAAAGCTCATTATTCCTCTTCATCTGCAGATAAATTCACCACCTCTTCATTAACTATCGAAATCCTAGACAGCATCTGAATTTTTAGAAATACTCACCTTTGTTCTCTACTCAGAAAAAACAGCTCTTTTGAATACACTATAGCCAAAAATAATTGCTTCTACAGGGTATGAGAGGGTTTTGCTATGGGACTATGTACAACAGTCTTCTAGAAAGTCTAGTCCTGCAAGCTGATACTTTGTTCTCCTTACTGCATAAACACCCTGAATTGGTTCTGCAATTTAAGGGACTACCAGCCTTTTTCTCTCTTTCCCCCTTCCCCCCACCCCAAGAATTACTTGCATCATTCACACAGACTCCAGGCATACCTGCAAAGTACTAGGTGAAAGCTGCTCACCTCCACAGATTAATCCATCCTCCAGCAAAGCCCAGTGCACTATGACTTTGAGACTTCACTAGAAACAGAGCAGTACACAAGAATGCTGGGAGAGGTGAAAGCACCACAGTACAAAAGACACCAGGCTGCACAGTAAGTGTGAACAGCCAAAATATGCAAGTTAAAATCTACATGCTACCAGTCTTCCCAGAAGCTCAAACAAGAATATCACAAGCAGCTTTGAAAGGTTTGTACTTTTGTACTCACACACTACACTAAGGCGCAAAATCAACCTACCCAAAATTTAGAACAAGAAAAGGCTGCAAGTCTGCAGCATTACTGTGAGATTATATACTACATTAGCAGAAAACTAGCTTGAACTATAAACTGCATTATCAAATCCTCATGCTTTTTCCATATTAGTCACACCAACACTACAGTAAGAGCGGTTCAATGTAATGCTTGAATCACCTAGTCAAAGTGTCAAGAGATTACCATTTCCTTTCAAATAAAACCCCCACACCACCAGATGTACAAGATGTACAATAATACTCTGAAAAACCTATGGGTATTGAATCCTAGTGTTCAGTACACATTGTTACAGGTTCACTACATAGTGCTGCAAATACTTGCAAAACTCTTCGGCAAGTCTCAAGCCTCTTCCTCCACCAAAAACTTTAGCACTTCTTGAATGAAAATAAAGTCTCATTTTAAAGTCGCATAGCAAATATGTCTTTACCTGAACACTAACCTCTTACAAGTTTTAAAACCCCTCAATTTTATAACCACATACACACAAAACCTTGACAATGTATCAGACAGAAATCCATTTCCTACCTTACCAGTATGTTATTTAAGAATTGGGTAACAATCTGCAACCAGGAGAAAATTCTCCCATTATCACAACACTCAAAGGGAAAAAGGCATTTAGAGTTATAGAAGACTGCACAATAGGTTCCAACACCACTTCTTTCAGGGCTCCCTTAGCAGCATCAAAATTAAATGTTAATGTTAGTGGGACAGGACATTCCCAAGTCACAGAATACATCATGTGAAATCAAATGAGAAACAGGTTCATTGTTTCTGACAAAAACAATTATTGTTGAAGTATTACAACACTACTCCCAAGTTTGGGCTACAGAAAAGTAATTGTTCAACCCAGAGTTGGCTAATTTTAAGAACATTTTAAAGCAATCTGTAAAGGCTTTAAAGCAGAAGCTCTAAAGCTAAGCCTTCACACATGGTCTAGGTTTAACTTCCAGATCTCAGAAACCTACATCATCTCCTCCTCTCAGTATCACATTTCTGACAACACCTATGCGTCTCTCTCCACTCACAAATATATGTAAAAAGTAGTAGAGTAAAAGGAGCTGCTAGGACAACTTATCGTGATTTATTCTCATCTGGACTCTACTGATTTTGTCCTTGTCTGCCAGGAACCCCCTCCCAATTTCAGGTGCTCTTCAGAAAAATAAACCAAACCAACCATCCCAAACACCCTATATCAAAAAAAACCCCCGACAAAACACACACACCCCCCAATGTCCAAATAAACTCAAAGGTATTTGCAGCTACTACATGTTCTGAAGCAACTCCAGAAGAAACGGGTATTTTGTAATGATGGCACCAGGTAAGAATAAAATCAAACAGGCTTCCACCAGATTTTTTAAATGCAGGCAGCATCATTGCCTCAATGAGCATTGCTGAAGAATCAGAATTATCAGAAGTTACTACATAGCATAAAGATCTCTGCACTGCTTCCTTTTAGACTTAGTTCACCATAATAAAAACTTAGTCAATCCCGAACTGCTGAAACATTACCAGTGAAAAAATAACCTAGTGTATTATTAAATAAAAATAACCCACAGGCTATCGCATAAAGCCAAAGCATTGATACTTCACAGAAACCGTTGTTTGTTGCCTCATGAATATCTATACCTGTCTGCAAAATCCCACAGGCATTTCATATATGCCACTATTCTTTTGCTGTCACATAGCAATGCCCTTGTCAGCAATGTCCTTGTCAGCTTCCATAGACACCAAAAGCCAGTAACTCCAGCCAAAGAGAAGCTTCAGTTCACCAAAATTGAGTCTATCATGAAATACAAACTTGCAGATTTGGTATTATCATTACCCTACCAAGGTAGGGTCTATTAAGTCAACTACATTTCTAAAACACCCTCCAACTGAATGACACGCAGAGAATTCCCTCGTGAACTTTATTACTCAGACATGTCAAGAGTCCAATAAACATACCCAACTGCCATCCTCATGTCACTTCCATAATCTATACTCAACCCCCAACTAACTCATGCCTACCGCACTGACCAAGGAAAAGCAGGCTCAGAGGTGAGCTCAATCTAATGTCAGCAGTACCTTCCCTTCTGGGAGCTGCAATGAAAGCTCTCCCTGCCCTCCCACTGAAGAATATCACTTGGAGTTCAGGCCCAAAAGTTCTGGAATAGTGAAGTTCTCCCACTCTGCACAACCCTCATGCTTTTGTCTCCAGTGCATTCAGTAGTTGATCCACCAGAAAACAAAACCAGGCATATAGGGAAAAAAAAAAACCACCTAGCTTTCCATGAGCCTTTAAAGCATTTCCACACGACCTGAAACAACTCTTCAGTCCATTGTGGTTACTAAAACACATAATCCAAAATTACCAATTTCTGTAAACCTACTTCAGTCTCTGAAACTGAAATTTGATTAGTAAGGTTTCTCTATTCTCTGAAGAACATAGGAAAAAAAACACCTTAACTTGCAACACTACGCATACCCACGGCTCCCAAGCCAGCACATACGAACATGAGTAAGACTGCAAGATTAGGAGTGAAATGGTCAACAGATACGATCTTCTCAAGGATAACATTATTTTCCACTTCTTTAGGTTTCAATTGAGCAATTGTATATATAAAGAAAAACCATTCCAGAAGCCTTACATCTACTCACCTGCAGAAGTACGCCTTGCCAGAAAGCTTTTTACTCTCTCAGTAAGGGACAAAACACTCTTTCTGATGCTGATACTCAACCTCCCACAAATGTGGGGAAATTCATTTATGACTATGGACTCCATTCACAAGGACACAGATTTGTGCCAAATGATTCATGTGTACTTGGCCAACAACCAAATATTCTGCTTATTTAAGCCGATGAATTTGTGTCCCCTTCTTCCTCCCTCAAGGAAACCCACTCACACAGGTCAATTCACTACGTTACTTTTATTTATAGATACTTAAAACAAATGAAGCACACCAGAGATGGGATCCATATAATAATATAAGTTCTATGAAACTGTGTGAATCAAGAAAACCAAACAGATTGGCACTATCAACTGTGACTAAGTAGATTTTCCTCTTTCTACACTGCAAGAAAAATCACATTCTTCTTTGCAGCAACAGTCACATTTTAATCTTTCTGCACAGCTTATTTTTGGCCTGTCTGAAATTAAAGAATTGCCTGCATTCCTGGCAAAGTTACTTCTTTGAACTACAGGGCTTGTAGCCGACAAGAATTACATTCCTACTAAAAAAGTCAAAGGAGATGATGTTCTACAGTTGTGGCTGTAAGAAGTCTGCCTTGGTTGGAAAAATTCAGCTGCTGCTTCCCTTCTGGTTATAACTTCAGAGCCAGCACTCAACTTCTTTCCTTCTAAGTGCTCTGATCCAAAAGCCTGTGGTAAATTTTGCCACTACACATGAACACTTAGGTTCATGCACGCACAGCAGCACAGTTCCATGCACCTTCTACAGCATTACTTATCCAGTGGTATCATCAGGAACATCTTCCCTTTCCCTTCTGACCAGCAGATCTCTTACTGTGATCATCTACTTTCAGGAGCTTGGACTACTAATAGGTTTCTTCAAATCCACCCAAATGCCTGAAAAGACGTGCTGAGCCATGTAACTACACATTCCTGTGATATATTATTTTTAAGAGATGCTTTCCAGACTCAAAAATAAAATCAACAAAGGCTATCTAAACATGAAAAATACTAGCAGCTATTCTAAATAATTCAACTCAACCTTACCATAATACCAGCATAACAGTCATTCACTACTTTCAACATGCCTACATTGGTCATCGTAACCACAAAGCAAGATTTTTGGCCCTAATTCAGACCTAACACAAAGTTACAAAACTGTATTTTTCTTAGCTCTAAATTCTTACCTACAAGCAGGCTAAAGTGAATTTCCTATGGCAGGCTCTCTGCAACCCCCCCAGCACTATTTCTTCAGCTAAACTGACTCCATGTTACTGATACAGAAACCTTGCAAATCATCGAGAAAATAATCACATGGAAGATACTTGGCAACTCCCTTTAGCCAGGTTAGTATTAACTCATTAGTCCAGTGCATGTGCAGGCAGCACTGGTAGAGACACCAAGTTAACAACCCCTCAGCTGATGAGGCTCAGCCAGAAAACACTGGGTCCGCCTTTAGGGAGAAGTAGCAGTACTCTTGACAAGGACTGATGTCATCCCTCCAGAAGGAGCTATTGCCCTGTATGCCTTTTGTTTAAAAAGAAAAGGCCCACAGTGCTTGACATTGACAAGCTAGCTTACCCCTTTCTTCCATTACAAGACACTAGGTGAGAACACAAATTGCCTTAAATGCTTAGATCTACTTCCTGTCTGCAAGAGATAAAAGTACAGAATGAACTGCTTTGCTTTATTTCCTTTTCTGAACAGCAGACAAGTTATCTGTGGCAGAAGCACCTAATGAAAAGATTCTTTGATAGCACTGATCGTACAAGAAAAAAATCACTGTCCGCTTCTGCTAGAGGCACATCAGTCGGACTTCCAGCATCCATATTTTTGACAATTCTCAGAGCGATCTAGAAATGCTTCCAGTAAGGTCTCCAACAGGATTTCTGTTGAAATCACCTCATCTCATCTCTCCTACTGCACAGACAGAACATCACACAGCGGCACCGTTAGAGGATATATGACTGAGTTGCACATGTGCTGTTACACCAAGATAACTGACCCTCTCTCTATGGCATGGCAAGCCAGTATCAATAGGAGCAGGAAGGATCCTGAAGATTTGGTGAGAGCGGTTCTTCTACCTATAGCCATTATCAAAATCTAGTTTGCTAAAGCCTCAGGTAGAGCTTCGTTTTAAGCTTCTGCTTAATGAGATACAGCAGCACTGACCAGGAACACCTCGTCTGAGCATGTCTATGATGTGTTTGCCATTTCTCACAGGGGTGTACCTTGGTACCATGTTTCACACCTTTCTCACCTTAAGACCAGATTGCTGCAATGCACTCAATATGTGGTTACACTTTAATTCAGAAACATAAAGTGGCACAGACCAACACATCTCCAAACTTGTATCTTCCCCATGGCAGTATACAGCAGCCCAGCAACAATCTCCATCACATGAGAAGTGCCAAGGGGGTTCATAGTTCTATAGTGAGGGGGGGTTGACCTCTACAGCACTCTATGAGTTTGAGCCTTTATGTCTGAGGGAATATCTTGTAAAAGCTGTAATTAGCTTTTTTTTTTCAACATACATAAGTAAGAGAGCATCTAAAAGCACAGCTTAGTGAAAGAAGTGCTGACAACATTTGGGGGTTTATATGGACTTGGGTCAAAGAAAAATGAGGAGAGCTGTTCTGCAAGGCATTTAAACTTGCAATAAGCTCCTTTTCAGAGCTGCTTGACTTTAAAAGTTTTGTTCATCTTTCAAGGCTGCTCTGATCTGATGCTCATTAAATTCAGAAGGCAGCCAAGTAGCTCCACCAGCCATAGAGCTTCTGCAGGAGACAGCCACTTTAGCACTTCCCACACTAGCTATGGGTGACTAAAGAGTCCTCAGAGTAAAGTTAATGTCTTTTTTCTTCTTTTTTTTTTTTTTTTTTAAATAAAAACAAAAGGGGAAGAACTCCAGAAAAATGTCTTAAGTCTATAGAAAATTCTGGAAACTCAAAGACAACAGACCTTCTGATTTAAAATGGAACTCATCAAGTCATTCAAAACAAAAAGACTCCCAAAACCTTGAACCAAGAGGCTGCAAATTTTGTCCAACCACTTTGCATATTATAGCTAATGTGTTCAGATAACTAAGGGGTGTAGCATTAGTTCATTTCATAAAATGCTAGCGCTAGTCACAGCACAAAGCTTTAACTGCCCGGTTTTTGCACACGCAGATACCCTATAGGCTTTCAGAATCACCTTCACATCACTCATCCATCCAGTTCAAGAAAGAACATGGGGTGAGGGAACAGCAATAGCCAATATCCCACAGAGTTGAATCATTATGAAGATCTGTGATGAGTAAACTGGACATCAATATTGGGGAAAATCCTTTATGTTCTATCTAAAAGAGTGCTTAAAGATAGATCAAAATTAAAGAACTCCTGGGGCAGTAAAGCAAAATCCTTCAGTAATATACACCAAGGAAGTACTTCTTTCCTCATCCCCCATAAGAAAAAAATGAGAGTACATAAACCACCACTGCTTTGAGGTACCTACAAGACCCTATCAAGTTAACAGACAAAGCAGTACCACAACTTCCAGAGCCAGGATGCATACACATGAGGAATATGCTCCATTACGCCATGTAATTTACAGCTGTGTAAATACGTGAACAGGATAGTTAAATACTGCTAAGAAACACAAAAGGTAAATTAAGTGATACTACATTGGAGATCATCACCAGGAAGCACTGTAGGCAAGAGGAAGTATGCTGAACAGTGATGGAATGAGAAAAAAAGGTTCAGGATAAACAACCAACACAGAGAAATAAGACATGGAGGACACAACAGAATAATGAGTCAAATTATCATTTGACAGGTTCCATTGGCAGGCCTCACTTCTTTTATTCATTATTTTTCTGCTCAACTACTCCTAATGACACAAATAAACAGAAAATAGTTTGTCAGCATCAGAATTCAGAACAGCAGATAGCTGGTTCATTCCTTTTCAGACTGCAAGGATGACTTTAGGGATCTACAGCACGAGACACTACTCCCTGTAGCGCACATGGTCATTAGCTGACCCCAGAAGCGCAGTTTGCTTAAGTTTAGGCACAAGGAAAGCTGCTCACCCAGCAGCACTCAGAACTGCACAGGGCTAGAAATCAGTGACGGCCAGCCACAGACCATGCAGCAGGCTTCTGGAAAGGAATGATCTTCCCCTCTCCAGCAAGGAGAGCAGGACGGGCGGCTTCCAGTTTCTCAAACCAACTAGGCAGAAACTGCTATCAAAGCAATAGGGCCCTACCCTAACTGGGTTGAGAAACAGAAGGTGGCATTATCTCAATCGTTTCACCAGTTTCAACAGCTTCACTCATTCCTTCACACTGAAGTTGGCCAGGGTGCTCTCTTCCCAAGGTTCTTCCATACACCTACCTGGACACCACAGTGTATTAAACCGTCACATAGATGTCACATGCTACCTAAAAATCAGTCACTTTTATGTCCTGGCTTGTGCAGTGGTTACCAGCAGAGCAGTAAACTCTCAGACTTTATTCCTTTATGAACCACTTCTTAAAGTGTCATTACACTAACAAAAGCAGCATCACACTCAAATGCCAGCAGTAGAACCACGTGTGAACAATACACAGCAATATAGGTTTACCAAGCTATTGTGCTTTCAGGAGATTACAGAGTACAAAAAACAGTGAATCCAATAAGAAAAAGAAAAAAAAAAACCCACAAACAAAAACAAAAACCCCCCAAAAAACCCAAAACTTTAACACAAACCATTGGCACCACTGAAACATTCTTCCAGAGTCCAAAACGAATTATTACAAGATTGTCCTTTAGATTTTGCAACCAAGAATATGTGCACAACATCAGAATTAGCTAAAGCAAATCAAATTGCCTCCCTCACCCTCCAACTGAACAAATTCTGCATAACCAATTACAGAGCCATGACACTCACACATGGAGCAAAACCTCTTCGTGGCAAGCATCAGCCATGACATTATTTACTGCAGACAACAAGATAATTGGCTGCAGTTACAATAAGTATTGCTGTCTACAGGGACGTGGTGTTACTTGAAAACACTCATTTTCCAGAAGCTCAGGGAAGGAGAAAAAAAATATATATTAAAAAAATCAATGCCCCAGTCATTAGATGAAAATCCTCAAACTGCACACTTCAAAACTTCTATTTTTATACAGATATTTTTGGTCATGTGTTTCATGGCTACCCTTTATATTTCAGGATTATTTTTCCCCACTTGGGAAACAATGTACATCTGGAAGCAATGCAACAACTAGGTGAAGAACAAAAGAAAGCTTTAAGCTCATATCTCTTCTCTCATACTACAACCAGCAGGTTGATAGTATCAGCAAGGGGAAAACTGGAAGCTCAGCTCCCTCCTCTTGAGGGACAGGCTCAACACGAGGAGTACATGCACTTTTTGTGTGAGCACTGAAAGCCTACAAACCCAGCAATACAGACCAAGAATAACCTACTTGAGAATACCTTCAATGCAGAAATCCATATGGTAGGCTGGAAAGAATGGTGATTTCAAAACCAACAAAATATTAATAGAGAAAAGAAAAATAATCAGATTTCAGAAGGTGCTCTTGATGCTGGTATGGCTTGAAAGAGATACAAAAAGGACACAGGGTTCCTACTCTTGCAGAGATGTTAAAACCCTTGTAATGTCAATTACAGAGCAATGAGAGCAGCATGCATGACAAGCCATCTTTCCCAGTAGCGAGAACAGAAGCAGCTGTAGGTTATCTCCCATCCTTTCATTCAAGGATCAAGCTTTCTTACCAACTTCTGAGAACAAAGTCTCATAAATTAAGTCTAATAAATTCAAAGGAAAGAGATGAAAAATCCTTACTCGCTCTTTCTCCCACATATAACTCAGAGAAAAGCAATCACCATATGCTTCTAGTACTGCTCCTCCCAGGTAACACAAGAATCAGTGAGCCTTCCTCCACTACTTTATCAATCTGTTCCTCCACACCTGGATCCATCCTTCCTACGTAACTGCTCAGCTAGAAGCAGCAATAGCTGCAGAGACACCACAGCAAGAGTGACCTCATCATTTAATTTCACCACTACTCTGGACTTACAAATAAAAGCAAAAAGGTTGGCATGAAACAAGTCAGGTTTTGTTCCCTGATGACTTGAAGACCTGTACCAAGAAAGAGGTACTAAAGATGCATGAGAGACTCAGAAGATACCAATCCACCAATTTTCACCCAGCTCCCAAGGACTCTTGTCCCAGCTTTCACTTGAAAGGGCTCAGAATGTAACTAAGTATCTGTAAACATATAGCAAAATGAAAGAGCCAAGCAAACTCCCTGTTCACCATACAAGTGATCTTCCCCACCCCCCCAAGCACTCAATACTGGCACTAGATAATTTGCTACATCATTCCATAGATGCTATTCATAAGAATTCATGAGAACCAGACAAATACAACCCTTTTTGACACCCAGATTTTCTTTTCTCTTACAAAGCAAAAGGGGAAAAAAAAAGGAAAAAAAAAGTTAACTTTGTGGCCTGCCTTGCATGGATAGATGAACTGAAAATTTCAACTGCATTTCCCACAGAGTCCTTGTATGTGGTTCTCTTGCTTTGTTCTGACATCTTTCTCCAGACAGCAGAAGGACCAGGAGCACATGACTAGAGCGACTGTGGGGGTTATCGCATACGGCCTTTGTTTCTCCCTCGGTGTTATACACTTGGGATTGAATCATATTTGCAAACTTGTTAGTCTGCATCAGTTAGCACCCTCTTTACAGGCAAGCATCTGTCTAGTCTCTGACCTCACATAAACGGAGGGAAAAGAGCATCAATGACCTTTCAAGAATCGAGCTGTAGAGCTTGAATAAGACAAATACGGTTGCTGAGCATGACAGGTCTAGGTCTCACTTGGTTTAGACAGCTACCTGCAGAAACACTGATCAACAAAACCTCCTTCCTATTCCACATGCACATAAAGTAAATCAGTAAATTAAAATGGAGTCACCCATGGGTTTTCTCCATACAAATCAAGAATCCTTAATAAATGCTAATGCTGGACCTGATCAAACATATGCCCTTATGCTGCTAACATACGTTAACTGCACCCATGTTTTTTGAATGCTGCAGGCACACTGATCATGCAGATACAAGTTAGACTACAGACCCCGAGCCAAATGCTCTCTTCAAGTCTTCAACCGCAGTGGAAGACATTTCAGTGCAGAAAAACAGGAGAATTCCTGATCTGTCAGAAAGCTCACAATCATACAGCGCTTTGGCATGAAAAACATAAACCGATGGGCTATATCTGCACACATGCACACACAGAGCCATGTCAGGTGTGGCTGCACACAACGATCAAATACATCAATCAAATGGTCATACATATCAAGTATTCTTCGTCCCATAAAGATACCACCCTGCATTTCTATGAGAAAAAGGAAAATATCCCTGAAAACTACACAATTAGTAGGAATCTGGAAGAACAATTAATGCGAACATATTCAAATCAGGAGTTAAGAAATTCCCTATTATAATCAATCAGCCCATCTTAAGCAACTCAGAACAGGCCCTATTCCATCTGCACTGTACATTTGTTCAGATTTAATACATATTTTTAATTCACATAAACCACCTAATCCTATAAATTTGGATACGAAGGATGGGCACATATCAAACACGATTTCCAACACACCTGTGCAGAATAAAGCACAAGGCCTCATTCTTAAATATATTCCTCTGATCAGAAGACTGGAAAAGGCATGGCCAAGCCTGAAATAACTACTCCACAGGCTCAGATGTCAAAATAGCCATTTTCTTATCCCCTCAACATGAGCCTGGAGGATATTAGAGAAACACCTTTTGTAAGCTCCCTCCCCCTTTTTTTTTTTGCCCTTTTTTTTTTTTTTTAAAAATAAAAGGGCTGGACTAAAAGGTGCTCACACCCGATCTATGGGTGCATGGAAAATATCTTCCAAGCTCTCTTCTTCAGAGCCAGGAGTGCGTAAAAAAAACACACATAATGAACATTAATGTCACGGCCATACCTGCGTGCCCGCAATTCGCTTCCTCCTTTCAAGGGGGAAATCAAAAGGAAATACATGCTACGGAGCTGCCAATCCGTTTCACAAAGGGGGGGAAGAGAAGGAGGGGAGGCTTTTTAATTAGCCAGAGGCTGCTTACAACGCTGGCAGCGATCGGGGGCTAAGGAAGAGGACAAACCAGCCGGCATTTTTTTTGTCCAACAGGCCCCAAACGAAGCGGCGGCGTGCGCCTATTCAAGGTTAATGGAGGGGGAAGGGGAGAGAAAGGAGCTGCCTCCGCCGGGGCTGGGGCCGAGCTCTCGATCGCAATCTCGGCCCCCGGCCGGGCTCCGGCCCGCCGCCCTACCGCCTCGGCGAAAGGTGGAGGGGGGGGAAAAGCCCCGGCAGCGCCGGGCGGACAGACAACCACCCGCGTAGGGCGGTAGGATACTCACGGCTAACTTTCATGCTGCCGAAGGCCGAGGGCGGCTGCACCGGCTTGCAGCTCTCCGCGAAGGAGGTGGTCCTGGGCCGCCCGGACATGGTTCTCCCGCTCCTACTGTGCCCCGATCACCGCTCTCTTCCTGCCTTTCCCCCTCCTCCGCCTCGCCCCGGCGGGCCCGTCTGCCGCTCCCTCGCTCGCTCAGCTGGAGGAGACGGGCGGGACGCGCCACATGAAACGCCGGGGTCCCCCCTTCCCCCCCCCCGGGGAAGCCCCCTCCCCTCGCGGTCTCTGTAGCGCTCGGCGGCGGCTGCTGCTTCTCCTTCGTGTTCCTCTTCTTCCTCGCGCCGCCCGTTCCTCACAAAACCATCCTTCCCGGCAGCGCCGGTAGGTCCGAGAGCTGCCTCCACCCAGTCCGCAGCCCCCCCGGGCCGGCGCCGCTCCCGCTCCCGGCCGCGAGCGAGGGGGGTTGGCTAGGCCTCGCTGCCCCCACCCCGGGCGCCAGTCACATGGGGCGGCGGCTCACGGCCCGGCTCCTCTGATCCCGCCGCTGCGTCTCTTGGGGTTTTTATCCCCTTTTCCGCCTTTCTCTTTCCCTTCTTTTCCTTCCTCCTCTTTCTCCCCCCCTCCCCTCTCCTTTCCTTCACCTCGCCTCTGAGGGAGGCGGCAGCGAACGGGACTATTTTTTCGCCGGCGGCGGAGGGATCTCTGGACTCCCGAAGCCGCCGACTGGAGGCGATGCGACCGCTTGCAAGGGGATCCGGCAGTGGCGGCGGGATCCGCGGCGGGCGGAGCAGGGGTGAAGCGGCCCGGGCGGCCTCGGTTGCTCACGAAGGCTTCTCAGTGCGGCGCTGAGGTGGCGGCTCCGGCGCGGCTCCTCATTGCGCCCGCAGGGGCAGCTGGCGGCGGATCAGGCTGGGGACGCTGCACTGCGGGAGGCGGCCGGCGGCGGTGGCGCAGGCCATGACGACGGCGACGGCTCCGCGGTTCCTCCTCAGCCGGCTTCAGAGCGCTGACGGCGGCGGTTAGTGCTGCTTCCCCGGGCGCCCAAGGCACATGGGACTCGCCCGCCCGGCTGAAGCCTCCTGCCGCTCCCACCCGGCGCTGGCTGCCTCCTGCCGGGACCCCCTCCCTGTTTGTGCCGATCAGTCCCTTTGTCCCCGCTGCTGCCTCCGCTGCGTGCCGGGCTCCTGCTGCTGCGCTCTGTGTGTGCGCCAAAGCCGCGCAGCCGCCTATGCCTGTCGCCGCCCTACGCTGCGGAATGGCCGTAAACGCCGGCTGTGAATACCCAGCCGACAAGTCCGACGCATTCGTTAGACCCCAGCCCGAGGCCCTCACGGAAACATCCGAGCGTCCTCGGGACCAATCCCGAGGTCGTTACGGAAATGCCTGTAACCAATCATGAAGCCATTCGGGCGCAGCCGAATCTCCCCGAAGCGAAACGGAGACCCAATCGGAAAACGCTGCCACCGCCCTAGCAGCGCGTTCGGCAGCCAATAGGAAGGAGGCCTCTCTTCCGGCTATTGCCGGGCCGAGCCGAAGCGTGAGAGCCAATGAGAGGGCTCGCTGTCGCCGTCACACAGCCTTGGGACGGGTTCAAGCCGCAGCCCGAGGCGGAGAGCGGGCGCGGGTTCCTATTGGCTAACGGCGATGAGGCGGCCCGAAGACGCCATGTAGCTCTCCGCCACCGGCCAATCCGGAAGCCCGTTGGGGCACGGCCGCTCACCTTTATGGCCTAACCGTGCGCGTGCGGCGGGGGGGGTGGTGTGCATGCTCAGTGCTGCGCTAAGGCCGGGCAGCCGCCGCCCCGCTGGCTGTAACACCCCCCCCCACGGAGGTGGCTCCCGGCCCTGAATTGTGGCCGCTTGGGCAGAGAGGAGCCGGGGGAGAGACGCGGAGTTCTCAGCCTGGTTTGGGTTGAAGGGACCTCAAAGCTCATCCAGCTCCAACCCCTGCCACAGGCAGGGACACCTACTAGAGCAGGTTGCTCCAAGCCCCGTCCAACCTGGCCTTGAACACTGCCAGGGATGGGGCAGCCATAGCTTCTCTGAGCAACTCGTGCCAGCACCTCAGCACCCTCTCTTGATTTGTGCCTGAAACCGTCAGGGACTGAGGTCAGTCCCTCATCGAGCTGGTATTAGGGTTCAGTGTTAGGACCAGTGCTGTTTAATATCTTTATCAATGATCTGGATGAGGGGATCAAGGGCATCCTCTGTACATTTGCAGATGATGCCAAGTTGGATGGGAGTGTTGATCT
This sequence comes from Psittacula echo, assembly GCF_963264785.1. Lineage (NCBI taxonomy): Eukaryota > Metazoa > Chordata > Aves > Psittaciformes > Psittacidae > Psittacula > Psittacula echo. The sequence continues at coordinate 6,726,305 of NC_137736.1, forward strand.
GCTGAAGGACAGGAAGGCCCTGCAAGAGGGGTCTGGACAGGCTGGATCAAATGGGCTGTGGCCAATGTGATGAGTTTCAACAGGCAAACTGATGGGTCCTGCATTTGGGCCACAAAAATCCCACACAACGCTCCAGGCTTGGGGAAGAGCAGCTGAAAAGCTGCTCATGGAAAAGGGCCTGGGGTGCTGACTGATGGAACTGAACATGAGCAGCCTGTGCCCAGGCAGCCAAGAAGGCCAACGGCATCCTGCGTACCATAGCCTGCAGGGCCAGGGCAGTGATCGTCCCCCTGTACTGGGCACTGGTGAGGCCACACCTCAAATCCTGTGTTCAGCTCTGGGCCCCTCACTACAAGAGAGGCATGGAGGTGCTGGAGTGGGGTCAGAGAAGGGCAATGGAGCTGGTGCAGGGCCTGGAGCACAGTGTGATGGGGAATGGCTGGGGGACCTGAGGGGCTCAGTCTGGAGGACAGAAGGCTCAGGGGGGACCTTATCGCTCCCTACAACTGCCTGACAGGAGGATGGAGTGAGGTGGGGGTTGGTCTCCTCTCCCAAGTAACAAGAGATAGGGCAAGAGACCTCAAGCTGAGCCAGGGGAGATTTAGGCTGGATATTAGGAAGAAATTGTGACACCAAAAGGCTTTGCACTGGAACAGGCTGCCCAGGGCAGTGCTGCAGTCACCGTCCCTGCAAGTGTTCACACACCGTAGACGAGGCCCTCAGTGCCATGGGTTAGTGGTGGCCTTGTGAAACAAAGGGGAATGCTGGGGAATGATTGGACTTGATGAGCTTAAAGGTCTTTTCCAACTGAGTTGATTCTGTGATTCTATGAAAGACAATGACATTGAACCAGCTGTTGCTACCATGTGCAGCATTGTCCTTAGGCCTGTGGTGTGGTTGGTGGGAAACCTCAGCAGCTGTAGGAGTGGAGCACAGTGTGGTGAGCTGGCTTATGAAAATACAGCAACAGCACACTGGAAGTGGCACATGGAGTGATGGTAAAGCTGTTTTTCAGAAACTGGGCAGAGTGATGGAGATAGAAGATCAACACTCCTAGAAAACTCTCCTGATTCAGCTGTTATCAGCAAGACAGGAAACACAGTTTGTTAGAGCTACTAAACTGGCCCTTATATCCAGTGCCACCATGAGTGGATTGAGCTTGGCCCTGGCCAGAGTCCCAGGCACTGTTCTGGAAGAGCTTGTACTTCAGGGCTCTGAAGCGCCCCTGGGGCATCAGTTCCCAGCCCTGCCAAATCAGGCGCTGGAGTACTGCTCCCTGCTGTGACCTCAGTAAAGATACTCAGCAGTCCTCAACAAAAATCGAGCACCACTTGCTTATGCCATTAAAAAAAGTGTTCTTGCCAGAATAGTTTATACGACAAACAAAGTAACTTGGACTAGCAGAAGCACTCCTTGACGGTGTTAGGTTCTAAGAGCTGCTGGCAGCAGAATATTGCCAGATTTACTTTTTTTACTTCTTCCCACTGCCATTCCGAACCAGCTTGCTATGTGAGCAAACTAAGCTAAAATTTATCCTTTTTACAAGAGCTCTTTTCCAAAGCAGAAAACAAACACAGTCTCTCTAAATGGTCTTGTTCAGCAGTTTGCTTGCTCCAGGGTGCTCATTTTGCTGGAAACCTTTTTTCCTGTCAGATAAATAATTAATATCTTTACCTACTACAAAGGATCTGGGACTGTTTAAGGTTTGATTCTTCATGAGCTACCTGTGCAGCTCTGTACAGCTGGAAGCTTGACAGTTGAGAGTGGTGTGCCCTAACAAAGACTAAACAAACAGTCTGTAATCACAGTATTGGAGTGGTGCTGCAGCCACCCCACCATAGTTATCATTGCAGCCCCGCTCTGAGACACCACTGTATCAAACATTGCTGAGGCGCACAGACTCATTTGGCCATCAGCCATGAAAATGACATCTTCTCTCTTGTTTCAATACAGCTGTTGACCCCAGCCATGGCTATTTTTCAAAAATTAGGGCTATAGATTGGATTAGACATTCCACTCATGCACTTGAAATTGGGGGGTTTTTGCCATTGAGCACCACAATGCCAATGCAAATCACATCATCTTATTTTCTGGCCAAGTTCTTTCAAAAGACTATGTAAACAGGAGAACTGACTTGAGAGACAGATGAGTTTTTGTTAACTGAAAAAGTCGGTGATCTGAAAAACAGCAGGGAGGGGAGGGTGAGCTCTTTGCTTTAGCATTTGTTGTTACTCATAATAGTAGTAAGTAAAAATCAAACCAATGCATACTTTATACTGACAATGTCTGCTTGAAAAATGTTCCTTCCAGCTTTATAACGAGTCTACAACCTGAAAATAAAAATGGGAAACCAATTTCATTCACTTACAGAGAACAAGTTTACCTCAGGAAAACAGCTTCATGCTTGTCCTCCTCTATATGATGTAGCCCTTCCCTAAAATCACCCAGTTTCCTCTTCAGTACCAAAACAACCCGTACCAAGCCCAGAACTCTTGGTTGCTGGTAATGTTGCTTTTCTGAATGCCAAGTCTATCCATGCACTTGGGGAATGCACAGGACAAAAATCCCAGCTGCTCTGTTTCCTATTAGGCAATCCTGCCCACATTTCCAAGTAATAATTAAACAACCAACTCTCCAAAGCCTGTCCATTCAAGTTGTAGCGTCTGCTCATCTACCAGGAAACCACACAAGTGTGCTTAAAGGAGGATTATTATGTAGTCGAAAGGGTGGGAAACTCCAAAGCATCTTCAATTTCTGTTAGTCTTTTCACAGATTCTTTCCTTAGCTGTCTACTCTCAGAAAAACCCTCAACACGTGATAAGGGCATCTGTTAATCTTTCATCCTCCATTGCAAAACTGGGCTGACAATTAAAATCATTCGGGAGAGTCATGAGTCTTTTCTAGACTGAAAGGTTCTCTTTTGACAACATTGCAAAGTTCATCTTTATTTTCGGCCCCTTGGCTGATGAAATGACCTCCCTTGAGAATCTGCAAATATAAATAGAATTGACGTTTTAATGATCGGCTTTCACAAGCTTGCATAATCCAGCATCTCAGGCACTGATATTGTTCCAAACCTGGATGCAAGGGGCAGGTTTACAGCTGCCGTGTTTCTGTAACAACCGAGTTCCCAGCGAGGCTGCCTGAAGATAGGAAGCGTCCAATAGGAATTACTGAAGTGTCATCTCTCTGAAATGCCGTAAGGTGGCAGTGAATTGGGAAACGGGTACTATTCCTGGGTAGAACAAAGCTTAAGGAGCTCAGCGGAAGGCGGGGATGGTGGTGGGTTGTGCTTTGTTTGTGTAAGGCTTTTCATTTGTCTGTTTACTTTTCATGTATCACCCTAAACTTCAAATCCAATCATCTTAATCAGACACTGAACAGGTCTGCTCCAACATGCACCAGTAGACATGTTCCTGCACAGGGAACTCCTGCCTTGTCTTTCTCCTCTGCTTCCTTTTTGGGTGCTCAGGAGGAAGATGTTCTGTTTGCTTACCTCGCAGCTCTTGGTCATTCCACCAGGAGCCATGGTGAGAGGGCTACCTCCACTAGCCTCATAAAGAGGCAGTCATTCAAGGCTCTTTGAACTTTGTTATGCTTTACAAATCTTAACAATACTAATGGATCTACCAGTCTTGCATTTAATTCCTTAATATTGCCAGGGGAATTATCCACGGAACAAGTTACTGAGATATTGTAATGGCTTGTCTCTTGTTTGATTGGTGTGGGCAAACTCAATGGCTGTGGTTAAACTTTAACTTTTCTCTTTTTTTTTTTCCAGTGGAAAATCAGAGATTGTAACAGTAACAGATTTACTGACTGCTCAGGCATTAATGATTAGAACAATAAATCCTGAAAAGTGGTTTGATTTTTGTCCTAGAACAAAATCTGAAGGAATCTATGTTTAGAACACACCGGTTGCATTTATTTTTCTGAGCTGGACGCATTTTTTTCATCCTGAGAACTCGGCATTTTGCAATGATTTCCTGTCACAAAATATGTCATCACCAACAATTGCTTCAGAGAACTGCAGACGTTTTGCTGATCTGGATGTGTGTGGGTGAGCCTGGGCCTTGCAAGGCTCCAGGTAAGTTTGCCAAAACCAATAGAGCCAAGTGGTCCGAGCAGTTTAATCTAACAGGAGCTACGGACCACGTCCATTTCCCAATTCAGCACAGTGGAACAAGCAGAGACACCAGATACAGGTTCATGGCAACATTGCGACACACGGAAAACATCAGTGACTCACTAGGCGCGCAAATGCATCCTTGTGTGGAAGTCCTCCCCGCTGCACAGGTTTAAGGTTGGTCTTATCCACTGGCTCCTGAAAGAAGCATCAGGTTTCCCACTGTGCCAGGAGAACATCTTGTTCTGTTGGACAGTTTCCCTTGCTCCAGCATTTGTCTGGCCACACCTTCTTCATAAATAACCCTGGAAAAACCACAGTGTCCAGAGCCAGAGAAGCTCTGTCATTCTAATGAGCCTTTGACATGTCTTCCAGATATTCATTCCCTGGAAAGCAAAACTTAAGCCTGTTTCCTGAGGAGTTTAAAAGAGTTCAAATTTAGAGAATTATACTTCTGTGTGTATCGTCTCCCTCATATTAGATGCAGTCAAGCAGCTCAGACTGACACCCATCTTGTTTTTTGTTTGCATTTTCCCACAGCAGGTCTGCCTGTTCCTGTAAAGAGGACACTAAGAAGCAGATGGGTCATTCTTACGGCAGGAAATCAAAACAACCCCGTTCCCCAGAGTTTACTGGGGCTCCGTCTATAGTACAGTATTGGTCGAAAGGAGTATGAATGTCCCATGGTCACTATTTCCTTGCTTCTCCAATCAAGTTCCACACTGTTGAGGAGGCTTTAAAATTGCAAAGAGTTAAAGCCAGCCTGAACCCTGAGGCCTTCAGTCCATTCTAGAAAATCATCTAGGGCTAGAAAGCCTTAACATGAGACAGGGAATAAGGAGTACTCTTTAGCTGCCCCTTGGTAGACATATGGGAGAGGCACAGGCAGGGAAGAAGACCCAGGCTGGTTTCCAAGCTGTCACAGTGACCTAGAAGTTGTAGAAGGATGCAAGCACAACAGCCAACAAAGGAGATTTTGGGGTGCTTCCTCCTTCAGACAGCTGGGGGATGTTGCACCAGGGTGATGAGATTTACTGTGCTTTCTCACAAATGCAGGAAGAGGTTTTTGTAGTTCCTATTGAAACAGTTTTGGAAAGAAAGCATTGCATATTGTGCAAGGTGCCAAGAGAAGGAGAAAAAGCCATTGGGAATAGATGTTTGCATCACCAAAGAAGCAAAGAAGGCAGCAATGTGCCTGGTGGAGCCTGCCTGGGATGCTGTCCTTGCTGCAAGGGCTCCCTGCAGACCAAAATTACCACGCTTAGCTGCAATGAAATGCTCATCCAGCTCTTGCTGTCACAGCTGCTTTTACCCGGGCTGAAAACAACTGCATGGGTACAGGTCTCCCCAGCCAGCTCCATGGGGAAGAATGGGGACAACAGTGTTTGGTGTTTTGGAGCCATTCTGGATACCTACAAGGTAAACTGTGGGGAGTATAATACACTTCTGTCTGCAGAGAGGAATGATTGCTCTGCAGTATACAGCATATAGCAAAAAGGTTGAATAGAGCTGTGAAACCTTGGCCATTCTACATACATCAGCCACAGTAGTGAACTTGCACTGTTTTTGTATGTCTCTCCAATGGACTGAGTGTCTTCAGTTTGGAATTAAAGGTGGTGACTCTCCTCAGAAGCTGGGAGAAAATGCACACTTAATTATGAAGGGGCCAAAAATGCAACAGTATTTTCATTTTGGGTATTGAGTTTTTGCCAAGCACTCTAACTGAATTAAGGAGCCCTTTACCCTGCCTGCTCCCTAATCACCATTGCACACTGCTTCCTTCATCTTTGGCTTGTAAATGGTTACTAATTGCTGCTGCATCTTGCATTGTACATCTGGTGTTGACAGCTGTCTTGCCCTGAGATGGAAACAGCTGTTTTTAAAAGGAGAGCTCTCTCCCAGATCACTAAAACATCTGGAAAGTATGGCATTGAAACTGAGTTATCCAATAAAAAAACTTAGCAAATATGTGGACAGGCTAGGGGTCTGCAAACACAAAGCTTCAAAGTAGGCACAGGAATCATGACAGAAAAGCCTTGCGTCTTTAAAACACAAGTCCTGGGTGTTTCCCATAAAATCGCCTGTTTCCCCTAATTCTCTGTGGACTGCTTGACATGGTAAAATCGTTTACACTCTGCACAACAGTGCACACCTCTTAATTTGATCAGACTAACAACCCACATTGCTTTTGCTTCAGCCCTATTAGATGTAATTCAAACTCCTTTCTTCAAGGCAGGCTTGAGGATCAGGCAGCATGATCCAGCTGGCTGGAGACAAGAAACCAGTAGCATGAAAGCACCAAAAAGCCCTAGAAATCAATGGAAACAATTGCATTCCTTAAAAAAAATAGAGTCATTCCAGAATCTCATTTCCTCCTGAACATTATGTGACCTGATTGTTACAAGCAACCTATTTTTTTCCCCTCCCTGTTTATTTTGTGTATTTAACAGCACTGAGCGTACAGTCCATTGTTTTGCTAATGGTCAGCAAACCTTATCTGCCTATCTGGCCCAGCCGCTATTGCTCACATGCTATATGTTCCGCAAGATTTGGATGAGCACTCCTCTCAAGCCCTGCAAGAGGCTGCAAGCCAGCAGCAAGAGCAAAGCTGAACTCAACAGGCAGCAATGAGTAGGCATATAAGGACACAGAAAGGAAATGGGTGAGTTTAAACAAGGTTAGCATGATTGGAGCAGCAGTCACTCCAAATGACCCCTAAGAAAAGAGCCTACAAGCAGAAAAAGCCCGGTAGGATTAACAATGCCTTTCTATAAAGGAGTAATTTCAGGACATCTGACTTAAGGGAAATGCTACATTTATTTGTTTTTAATTGGACTGGATGCAAGCCATATCAAGCTGATGATGCTGGTCTGAGTTCAAAAGGATCTCTTTTTGCCTCATAGCACAGGAGCAAGGGGACAACACAATTAATGGGAAAGGTGGCCCTTTCAGTAGAAGGAAGTATTTTTAAATTAAGCAGTTATTGTATAAGTCAGGTGCTTAAAGTAGGAGTTTTTCTAGTCCCTGGAAGGTGAGAAACTTCTCCAGGAGGTGATTCTTGTTCTCAAGTGGGGCTGTTCTTAAACCTCACCTAGAAGAGCCTCTTTTCTTCACACTCACAAAAGGACACTAGAAAGACCTAGCTAGTAAGTGGGTTTTGGGGCAAGAAGCCTCCCAGTAGGTGACAGGAAGGCAGTTATATTTCTAACTGGACTCTGAAAGTCACTGGTGAAGGATATCACTGATGAGCAAGTATCTGGATAATACTGACCCCATAAATATATAGTGCTAAACCTCTTTTTTTTTGGTAAAGGGCTTGAAACATGCTGTTTGAATTCAAATAACCGTGGAAGTAAGGGAAGGTTTATAAACCACTCTGAAACATCTTACCCTGAGACAATCAGAAACAAGATACTGGACTAGAAGGCAGGGGCTGAGCTGTTTGATAATCAGGGATCATCTCAAAACTCCAGAGTAGTTTATCCTGACAAGAAGAAAATCAAAGAAAGGTGGCAGTAGGCGTGCTTGGATGAACAAGGAGCTCCTGACTAAACTGGCATAAAGAAGAAACGTACAAAAGGTGGAAGCAGGGTTAGGTGACCCAGGAGGAAGCCTTATGGATACGAGTGTCCTTCAATAATCCCAGGCCACTGAGCAAGAGGCCCAAAAGTGTTTGGGGAGCTGGCTAACGTCACTGCAAGGCCACTCTTTGAAAGGTCATGGAGAGGTTCCTGAGACCTGCAAGAAAGCAAATATCACTCCTATCCTCAAGAAGGAAACTACAGTCTGGTCAGCCTCACATCAATCCCTGGAAAGGCAATGGAGTAAGAAGTCACAGAAACCATTTCCAAACACATGAAGAACAAGGAGGTGGTTGAGTGTAGTCAGCATGTATTTACAAAGTGGAAATCAGGCTTAACCTACCTGACAGTCTTGCACAGCAAGATGACTTGGCTGGTGAATGAAAGCAGTGGATGCTGTTTGCCTTGACTTTAGTAAAGCTTTAGACAGTGTCTCCTGTAACATCCCCATAGAGAAGCTGTATGGGTATCCAACAAAGTATGGGTCACAGAAGTGGACAGTGAAGGTGACAGCTCTAGCTGACCCTCCTCTAAGCAAGGGTGGGTTAGACTAGATGATCACCAGAGGCCCCTTCTGTGCTCCACAATCCTGTGATGATTGTACGACCCACTGCAGCAGTTCCTGGTGTCCTGTATGCTGCCAGTTCTTACACACTTTGCTGATTTTTCCCTGAGGTAATTATAGATGTTACTGGTGTAATTCATTGCACCGAATGCATATACCTCTAAGGATGAGGTGGTTATGGAGAAACCTGTACTGAATAGAATAGTCAGAGGAATCATCCACAAACAAAATAACAGCAACTGGGAATCATCATGCATGGCTGTAAGGTTCTGTACACATGCTTTCAGCAGAACAAGCAAGGTGTGGGGAGATGGAGGCTGACAGAGTGCAAAGGGCAGGGTCGGATGAGAAGTGGGAGATGAGCAACTCATGACAGCCAGTGCTGAGCACGATGCGTAAGCATTTCAGTTTCATTTCCCAGTCTATGGCAACATGAGCTGGGCTGTTTGTGTGGTGGTGGTAAAAATTCAAGCCCTAACACTGTATTAAAACACAGCACCAAGCATGAGCAATTACATCAGAGGCAGCATTTTCAAGCTGAGCACCCACAAAATGGAGAAAACACAGTTAATGACTGCCTGAGAGAAGTCCAATTTAAATGACCACCCAGGAACTCTGAAGCAGAGGCAGCTCTCCAGGGCAGCTGTCCACAAGTTGAACCATGCACCTGTCTTTTTAACAGCAGCATTTCCAGTCTCTTCCACAGCATGGCCCTGATACATTTTGTGCACTGAGGCAGGATCCCATTAAGAAAACGAATGTGATTGTGCCATTAACATCTGTCTTGCAAGAGAAGATTAGAGTAACATTTGTCAAGAATGGTCCTGCCTTGGAGGAAAGATGGACTGGAGTCCCCAGGTGGCTCCTTGAGGTCCTTTCCAGGACTGTTTTCCACAAAGTCATACATGCCAGAATTAAGCTAAATTAAGTTTGCACAAATTGTTTTAATTCCAGCTTTCCATGACTCCGGAATGCTTGATTTCAGAGCCTTTTCAGCACAGATTACAATGTGCTGCTTTTTAGGATCCTGATTGCTTTGTTTTAAAGCCAACTCAACTTAGCAAGGATGCCATGATATGCACAGCCAGGAGGTTCATTAACAAGAACAGATCCACCACAAGGACCTCTGACAGGGACTGGCAGAGGCAACCCAGGTGACTATGCCCTCTCCAACTAACAAAGGTAAGGGTGGCAGTAGGAAGAGATTGCTGTGCTGCTAGCCAGCATCAGAGGCTTGCCTTTCAAATCCACATGCTGGCAGCAGATGAGTTGAGAGTTTCAGAACAGCCAGGTTCCCTTCCAAACCCTGGAGAGCAACACGTGCCACCAGGAGCTTTTTGCTTGTTTCCCTCCATGTTCCCTCCAGTCTTACCTTTTCAAGGCCCTAGAATAAAAAAACCCAGCTCCTTTGCTACCTCCTCTGCTCCCTGCTCCACCACTGTCAAGTCAGAGTCTGTCCTCTCCCCAACTCTTGCCTTCACTAATTGCATCTCATCTCAAGTCACATCTATACCCCACCTCTGTCCCACTCCTAGTCATCTGGCCTGTCCTACTATCACCTGTACCCTTTCACCTATTCCCTTGCCTTAACTTTTGCCCAACCGCTGCTCCCAGGTCCTGAGTTCTTGGTGCTTTAACCCTTCGCTCTATCCTCATTTATTTTGCTGATTCAGATAATGAAGCTTCCCACCTTTCCTCTTCTGCCCCAGTCACACCATCTTTCCTTCTTTTACTCTCTCTTCCCCCAGCCCCAGTTACAACAGGTTCTTCAACTGGATTTACCGCTTTCCTCCCACAGCAGCTTCCACAACCACTTCTTCTTCCATGCTGCTTCAGTGGCAGCATGGTGGGCATCACCTTTATGAGGAGTAGCCCATTTTCCCTCAACTCAGTGCACCCTCCCACTAGTAATGGCAACGACTTGCAGGTGGCGTGGGCTTGGCCCAAGTGCTTCAGCAAGGACATGGAGCATACTCAGCCAGGGTGGAAGTTCCAGGCATCGTTTGGGGATGGCTTTTTGTCCACTAAATGCTAAGAAGCCTCTGCAGATCTGCATGCCTTGTGACTCTTCAAGGTCATAAAGTGTGCTCCCGTTGGGATGGGGTTTGCCAAGACCCATAGAAGCTACATTTCCAGTTTGTATGGTGTGAGGGAGAAGCATCTCAGACAAAAAACCTAACAGACAGGCTTGAAATGGGGACAAATGCATTTTTGTCAGCCTTGCTCTTGGAAATGTCCTGAATAGTTTTCATTTTAGCTTTCCAGCTCACTCAGCATGAATATTTTGGTGTAACACTTAAGCTTTAAGAAAATGATAAGCAAGGGAGTCCGAGATATTTTTATGGGAAATTGTGCGCATCCTTTTTATGCAGGGGATATCATGAATCCCAGTGCATGGGGGTATTAACTGTTAGATAGTGCGATCAGAAAGTATTTCACTTTCTTTCACTTCTGTTTTTCTCATTTCCATTCTCACCAATTATCAAAACCTGCTAATTGCTGCATACTCTGGGCCTTTAATATCTTCATTGATAATCACTCATTCTTCACTTGATACACTTTATACAATTACAACAAACACTAATTCTTCATTGGAGGCTTTTTTGCTGCAGGACAAACTCCTCATTATCTGGAACACCCCCTGAATTAATTTATTCCATTGGTTACTGCAAACTCATAAAAATAGTGGTATTAAACTGGGGACTTGAGTCAGAGGTGGTGTTAAAGGCGCAATCTGCTTGAGCAGCCAAATTGGTATGAACAACATCCTTCCCAGCACAGTGTCACGGGCTCCTCTTACACTGATCACTTTGTTTTGCAAAGATGATGTTCAGGTTTATTAAATGAATTTAAGTTATCCTGGGCTTGGGCATCCTTGCTGAGTTGCTGAAAAATGCCACAAGGTTTATGTTAGGGGTGGAAGTCACCCCTGCTCTCTCCAACAGATACAGACATCAGTAAGACAGCTACTGCTGTCTAAATGGCTCGAGCAAATAAATGTCTTTTATCTGTTTTGGCCAGCCCAGCCTTTCTTTCCTACTCTACAGGTAGGTTGCAAACTTGCAAAACCCAATGAGACACTGGAAATTTCCCTGTAATGAAAGCATGTCTCACAACACTTCCAGGCATGTTGCGGCAGAACAAAGCTGTGACCTGTTCTTTCATCTGCCACCCTAAGGGTAGGAAGATCTTTAAAAGTCAATGTCTCATTTATGACTCTGCGTTAGAACAGCCTAAACTGGTCACGGAGGGAAATGATTTTATAATAGTCCTGTAAAAGCAAAGACCAAGTCTGGGATGCTCAGCTGTTAGCTGCACGGAGCTTGGCACCAGTCCTCGAACCTGATGAATAATGTTTGAAACGATATTGTTCCCAGATTTCCAGCTGTACCGGAAGGTAGGTGGTCAGCACAAAACCTACCTTACCTCCTGCTGCTGCTCCGAGATTGATGCTGTCTGGATCAGGGGGAGGATAGCCCAACTCTGCCAAATAAATAGGCCCCTGCTGTGTGCAGCATAGAGGCAGCATCTCTCCTTGTAGGGCTGTGGCCCCCCTGCAGCCCAGGGTCTGATTGCTGAGCAGGGCACTCATTTTTCCCGAGGGAAAGATGCAAGAGGATTTTTTTATGGAAGTGCTTTAGCAGATGTATCTCACATGCTTGTGGGGTTGTCCCTAATGCTGTCATTATCTAGAAAAATCATTGCTTACTGGTAGAAATCTCATACTTGCTGCAAAAGATGCTTTGATTGCTGACAGGGAAAAGGGTTCTTGGCTCCTTCTGATCTACGATTGGCAAATTCCAACTTTTCTGGACAATGGGGTGATCCTGAAAAAGCGGGATGTTTCCCCGTCGTGTAAGGACACAAATACATACAGGAACATGCATAGAAATACTTTCTATACTAAAACCAGATGCTGTGAGCAAACCATCCACATAGAGCAACTACTGGCTACTGAACAGCAAAATCATTGGTCTCCACTGTTGATACCCCAGTTCGTTGCCTGAAATCCTTCCCCATCTTTCCCAACTCCTCTCTGACTTTTTCCAGAGGACATTTGGGATTCTCACTGAGGTCCAAGACTTGCTGGCTGAGGAAGTTAACCAGGGCCAAGCTGGAAGCATCAGCTTTTGTTTTCCTGTTTTGTGATGGGTCAACCTGTCTCTCAGGCCTTCCTGGTGAAGCACCCAAAGCCTTTTCTGCAAATATTTAGTGAAGAAGCTTTGATGCATCTCAGGGAGGTGGCTTTGTGTTCACTTGAATGACTGGCGCCAGTGAGAGAGAAAAGACAGCATGGGTTTTCTCTCTGAGATGAGCACAGCGTTCAGTAGAAGAGACAAGGCTCTTGACTCCAGAGTCTTCTCCTTGACTAAATTAGACTCCAAGTCATCCTCAAGTTCTCTTTGTTGTTGTTGAGCTTCTCTGCTTTAAAGGCTCAATTCAGATGCCCTCAAGCAGCTATTGCTGAAGGCAGTGAGGGCTGAGGGTGGAATTTAGCCAAAGGGGTCATGCTGTAACACAACAGGTACCTGGTAATGCCAGGCTTCCAGAACAGGAGAGCCTGCCTCCTCCCTCGACTGCAGCATGCTGATATCAGGTATTAGGAGAACTAGGAAAAAGACCTCACCACTGAGGAGTTGTGAAGAATAGATTGCAGAAGCAGGAAAGCGCTAAATGTGGGTTTGTTACTGACGTGATAAAGGCTGTAATAGCAAGGAAATGAGCTGATATTTGCAAAAGCATGATCCACCAGCAAATGAAAGATTCACCTGTCAAAGAAGTCTTTATCCAGCACCTGTATCTGGGGGACTGTTCAAAAAAAACCAACCAAAACCCAGCTGCTTTCAAACAAGGGCTTGAATTTGCTGTAATTATGTACAGAGTAACCCACTGCTCATGGCTCTGCCTAGCACTGCTGTAAATTCAAGGTGCGATTGCATCAGCTAATATTATTCCTGCAGTTCTCTTTGGTTTGAAATATTGCCCGCCTCATTTGGGTTAGATATGAGATGTAATTGCCTGGAAACCAACACACAACTCCAGAAGGGTGCCTTGCTAGTTATATCCACCTTGTCCATGCTATTCCTGCATTGGATCATGTCATCAGGACAATGCCTTCGTTTTCCCTTCCTATGAGCCCCTTGACAGGTACTAGGAGCTTCCTAAGGAACTTGGGTCCATATGGATTTCCTAACCCATGGGAAGGTCCAAGAAGCAAAAGCTCTTCAGGGTTTCTGCACCTCTCAGCACTTGCAGGAGGTTTGCTGGGAGGAAATACAGATGGATAGGCTTTCCTCTGTGAGTATATTAAAATACTGCTGGTAAATCTAGCACCTGATGGGATGCTGGGATCCCCACGTCCATTGCAGACTTGCAGGGAAAATGTCAAGTTCCTGCTGACCCACAGAATTTGCCATTCAGATGCCCTAACTACCAATGAGTATTTCTTCTCCAGTGCTTCAAAAGGTGGGTGCGATCCTGTCCTAGCATCTTGCCGAACTCTTTATAGACTCCTCTGCAGCTGGAGGCAGGGAGCAGTGTATACAGCCATCCTCCCATCGCTGCAATGGGTAGCGACGAAACCAGGGCTCTCCCTCAATGCCTTCCTGCAGATTGAAAGAGTGGCAGGTATGAACTGCTAGAGGGAACTAAAAATAGATAGTCTCTTCTCCAAGTAAACCAGGGATTCTGGGAAGAAAAGGCCACTTTTCATCAGCATGTAAGAGGCTAAGTTAGGAAACGAGAAGGAAGAACAGCTACTAACTAGAAGACAGCATTGGCATGAGAACAAGTAGATAAAAATAGGCTATGAAAAAATGTGGGCTGCAAATCAGAACCAAGTTTCCTTCTGTCAGAGTGAAGTTCTGGAATAACCTGCCAAGAAAATTCCCAATGAATTTTCCATCTTCAGATGGACTGTGATATATTAACGAGAGGGATTTCATGACTCAGTGCTTGTCATAGCTGGGGAATATGATGATGATTAGGAGATCCCTTCTAGCCCTGCATTCCTGTTGGTATGATAACAGAGGAATCTGTGTAGGGTGCAGCAAATGCTGAATCACTGAGTGCTTTATGTAGCTGTCTGGCAGGACAAAGTCCTTCGCACCCATCCTGTCTGCAAGAACCTCCAGGACAGAAAAAATAAACCCTTAAATGCTTGTAATCTGGCAGCACAAAGCTCCCGATGCCTGAGTTAGAAGAAAACCATCTGAGCTATTGGCTCCTTTACGCAGGGGAAAGGTGATGGTGTGGGCATGAAAGCAAGAAACCTCAGTGTAAACACTGAGAGGTACACGCTCTGAGGTGAACGCGCTCCAGCAGCTTCAACACACAGTTTTAATGTGGGAAAGAGACTCAGTGCTTGGAACCATGTGGAGGTATCCCATGCACTTGCTCAGCCACGTGTGTGCAGGGATCATTTCCACACGGTGTGATCATATCATGTAGCGGAAAGTTCCTGCAATTAACACCAACTACTAAAACATCCATGGTTCTCCCGCCACCCCAGGACCCACAACTCTTTTGATGGTGTTTTTCCTGTCTCCTAGGAGTCCCCCAAGGATGAGATCACTTTCTGCGGCACGAGGCCAGCAATCAGGCTGCAGCTTACGCTGACGCGATTGATGCCTTGCAATTGGACATCTACAGCTTTGCTGCTCTAAGAGCAGACCTTGGGCTAACAGCAGCAGCTGCAGTTTCAGTAGTGTATAGCAAGAGGTAGGGGCCAAGGAGAAGGCACCCATGAAAAACTGGATAAGGCAGGACATGGGTCTGGTTTCTGGGCTCAGGGGAGTAACACTGCTCAAGAGGAGAGTGCTTCTCCACAGCCCTCATGGCTGTTGGATTTAAGGAATACTTCTCTGCAGCTTCTTCTGGGCCTGTGGAGGTTGGGTACAGATGTGGGTGCTCTCTCACCTCTTCAAAACCTGCAGCACAGGACACCTAGGGCCCCTCACTGCTGCTCCCCGCTGTGTCACAGGAGCATCCCTGCACAGATGTGGCACCACTGTACAGCTACCATCTCGACAGGTTGCACAGTCTGGTTATACTGGGCCAAGGACACTTGTGGGTTTTCTCTCATGCAGCACTTCTGAATACTGCACCCCTTATTTCTAATAACTGCCCATGGTATCAAAGCTCAGAGTGAGAGATCTCCCACAGATCCCAGCTGCTGATGCCAACACAAGGCAGTGGGGAAAAAACTTCCATGCCAACAGCCATCACTCTTTTCCCATAGAGCCTGGCTGAATCCCTCTGCCATAGCTAACAAAGCTCTGGTTTTGTTGTTGGATTGGGGTTTTTCCCCTTTTTTAGGCCAGGCGGCTGAATCACCATCCAGATCAATTTTGTTATTCCCTAAACAGTCACAAGCTGACAGGCTAACAGGCAGACTGAGCGATGGCAGGTGCTACAGCACAAGAGCCTCAAGGCTTCCTGCCTTCCTGGCTTTTGCCAAGGCCCAGCAAGCAGGCAGACAGAGGCGTCTCACACTGGCTGTGATGTGACCCTGCCTAAACTGCCATCAGCAAGGAGAGGGCATAAAGGTGTCAGTGCACCACTGGGGTCAGGGGGAGAGGGCAGAGGCCACAGAACTTTTATGCAGAAGAGCAGCACCTGTAAATGGGTGTGTGGGCAGGGAAAGGCTCTGCTCTCTGGAGCATCTCCTCTCACACTGTGCACAGCAGGGCTCAGGGGTGCTGGCTGAGGTGGACTCGTGGTTTCCTGTAGGAGTGACAGAGCTGGAGCCTGTGGAGAGGTACAGCAAGCAGGAGAAGGATAGCTTGGAAACATGTCTCAGGAACCTAAAAATACTCGAAGAACCTCACCAGCATCAACTGCTGTGGCTGCCCCATGTGTCATTGGAAGTGGCAACCTCTCTGTTGGCGGCCACCACTTGGATGGGGACAGGGTACTGGGGTAAGGTGTACAGGATTACTGTAGCTTCTGGGTAACAGGAGTTCCTCACATGCCCTGAAGTACAGTGAGCACATTTGTAGGGACAGTGAGTCCAGCACTCACCCAGGAGCAAGAAGGAAACCTCCTTTAAGTCACTTACCTTTCATTTTGATTTCTGTCAGATGAAAGTTCCTCCCTTGAACTGCAAAGAGGCACAGCCTTTCCTAAGCGGAACACATTCAGACAGCAGATACTCTGGAGAAGGAACTGCTCATGTGGGATATGGATACTACAGGCCCCCTTGAGTGAGAGCCTCTTTAAGGCTACATCCATCATCAGCGGCAAGGCAGTCAGTTATAGTCAGTTATAAATCAGAGCACTTGCAGTCCTGCTGCCAAAACCCTCAGCTCTCAGAGCCTTTCTCTCCACCTTCCACAGCTGCCCCTACAGCTGCTCAGAAACCTTGGATTCAGGGCAAAGCTGTAATTAAGATGCTTTGAATGGCTTAATGGGAAGACACAAGCTCCTCCAAAGACTCTACAGAACCATGGGGAACCACATGCTGAATTCAGTGCCTAAGCCAGGTGCCTCGAGTTAAGCAGCATGAAGACTCCTCTGTGTACCCGTGCAATGCCTGATGCAAAGATCCTGTAACGGCTATGAAAGGCAGCCCTTCACCTCACTTTGTTCTTTCTTCTCACGTACAGGCAATCCAATCCATCACACAGTGCTTTGACTCTTCCCCTCCTGAATTGAATGCATATTTCAAGGTAGATACAGGAGAAGGCCAGAGTCGGGAGTCATCAAAAACACCAGTGGGTTTTTGTGTTTGCACACACATGTGCATGGATGAATTGCATCAGCCTTCTGTGTGCATGAAGAAAGTAGAATCATAGAATATTTTAGGTTGGAAAAGGCCTTTAAGACCATCAAGTCCAACCGATAACTTGGCACTGCTGAGTCCACCACTGAACCATATCCCTAAGGACCACATCTACACGTCTTTCAAATACCTCTGAGGTACTGCCCTGAGCAGCAACCCTTTTGGTGTTGAAATTTCTTCCTAATCGCCAGTCTAATCCTCCCCTGGTGCAGCTTGAGGCCGTTTCCTCTTGTCCTGTCGCTTGTTCCTTGGGAGAAGAGACCGACCCCACTTCACCACATCCGCCTGTCAGGCAGTTGTAGGGAGCGATAAGGTCCCCCCTGAGCCTTCTGTTCTCCAGACTAAACCCCCCAGGTCCCCCAGCCATTCCCCATCACACTTGTGCTCCAGGCCCTGCACCAGGTTCATTGCCCTTCTCTGGCCCCGCTCCAGCACTTCCATGTCTCTCCTGTAGTGAGGGGCCCAGAACTGAACACAGGATTTGAGGTGCAGCCTCACCAGTGCCCAGTACAGGGGGACGATCACTGCTGCCACACTATGTCTGATAGAAGCTGGGATGCTGTTGGCTTCCTCAGTAGGTGCATCCACATGACACGCAGTTTTCACTTGGTGGCTGCTGGTCATCAGGCAGAAAAGCAACTGCCTTAAATTCCAGTGATAAGTTTACAAACAAACCACAGGTTGAAAGTCCTCTGGAGGGTTTTTCTCCATTCACTAGTGGATTTTAAGTTAATTTTTTGTATCAGCTGCTTCCAGGTGGCTTCATGGTTGATCATTTCCTATGACCACGCTGCAGTATTCCTTACCCCCAGAGCAAAGTGCTACTCTGAACGTACTTGGGGGTGGGGAGAAGTCAGTCCCAACTTGGAAAAGAGGCTTTGCCCCATGTGTAGTAGTGTCCCTGCAGCGTCCCAGCGTGGGGTGCCCGAGGTTTGGTACCGCACGCGGTGAGGCAGCAGCAGCCCCTGCTGCGAGCACTGCAAAACTGCAGCCGGCTCTTCCCCAGCCCGGGCGGGGAGGAGATGGACGAGGAGCAACCGGGCCTCGTTTACGGGACCCTCCAGGGCTCCACTGGGGAAAGGGAGGCCAGAGACCCCCGCTCGGGGCTGCGCAGCACGGGGGGAGCCCCGCCGGCAGCCCAGCTCTGCACGCCACGGGGCCAGATGCACTCCAACCTCTTGAGGGAAAGAGGGCTGCAAAACACCATCCTCTGTGTGCTGGCATGCATAGAATCCCAGACTGGTTTGGGTTGAAGGGACCTTAAAGCTCATCCAGTTCCAACCCCCTGCCACGGGCAGGGACACCTTCCACTAGAGCAGGTTGCTCCAAGCCCCTGTGTCCAACCTGGCCTTGAACACTGCCAGGGATGGGGCAGCCACAGCTTCTCTGGGCACCCTGTGCCAGCGCCTCAGCACCCTCACAGGGAAGAGCTTCTGCCTAAGAGCTCAGCTCAGTATCCCCTCTGTCAGGTTAAAGTCTTTGCCCTTGTCCTGTCCCTCCAACCCTTGTCCAAAGCCTCTCTCCAGCTTTCTTTTAGACCCCCCTTCAGGCACTGGAAGCTGCTCTAAGATCTCCCTAGAGCCTTCTCCAGGCTGAACAACCGCAACTCAGCTTGTCTCCATAGGAAAGGTGCTCCAGCCCTTGGAGCATCTTCATGGCCCTCCTCTGGACTTGTTCCAAGAGGCCCATGTCCCTCTTGTGTTGAGGGCCCAGACATGCATGCTCACAGGGTGCTCCTGCTCCCCTGGGGTCGGGGGTATGGTGCTTCTTAGCTCTACACAAGCTCTCTGCAGTGTTGGCGCGGCACAGGCTGGATTCAGATGGTTAAACTGCTTTTTCGGAGTGCACAAGAAAGTGCTGTGAAGAGGCAGGCTGTGCCATGCCCTTCTGAGCTCACCCCCACCCTGCCCTGCTCCTGCCCACCTCTGGCTTGTTCAGCACCCCTCCTCATCAGTAAGGGCAGCCCACCCTTCTGCTGGGACCACAGGAGATCTTCCACCTTCCTCACACCCTGCCTGGGCTTCTCTGTCTCCAGCCCCTGCTGCAGATTTGCCCTGAAGAATTAGGGGACCCCAGTCAATGCATTTCACCCCAGCCAGAGCTGTCAGCGAGGGATTTCACCATCATATAGGATAACGGAGAGGACATCATTCAAAACTGGGTTTGGGATTCCTCTGTCACCTGCTCTTTTAACAAAGCCTTTCTCCAGAGGGTTTGTTATGCTCCATGTGTCAGGTCTCAGCATCCTGAACTTCTGTGGAGGCAACGATATGCTGAAACACTTCACAAATACCCCCCAAAAAGCAGGATCAAAATCAAAAAATCAAGGATTTACTGTTCTTGATATTTCTAAGGTAAGAATTAAGCAGACCGTATTAATTTAAACAAACCTCATTCCAGATCTGTACAAACACATACAGAAGGGCAGAAACACAAGGCAAAAAAAAACAACCCAAGAAGAACCTTTTCAGATCCTCTCGTACGATCGCCAGCCTGTCTTTCCCTTCAGCTCTGACCAGAGTCTCACCTACAACTGTGCAACTACACAAAATGCAAAGACACCTCCAGGGACATCACCTTCGGACTCCATTTCCTCATTCAGATGCTACTAAGAAAACCCAGCCTTGAAAGCCTCCCGACGAGGTCCTTGCTTTGCCAGGGAGCAGAACATCCCAGGTGAGCCTCAGCCTGCAACCACTTCTGATGTCCATGTGTCTCCCATCTCCAGTGGGCTGTGATGCTGGTGGGAGGCTCTGCATCACCAGCCTTAGGGGAAGGAGTCCTCCATCTGTCTGTTGTGTGCAAGAAGCCGCACACGGTTCTGGCACACAGTGCTGTTTCTCTACTGCATGGGGGAAAGCCCTCTGAGATGATGAAGATTGTGCTCTCCCAGGCACCCTGCCCATCCTTCCACTGCCAGCACCAGGATGGACAAAGGTGTTGGGTATCTGTGGGGTGCAGGCAGCTGCCCAGAGTAGCCAGGACAAAACCAGTGCCATCCACCTCTCAGCCAAACACAGTTTGCAGTCACCACTGACCAGGCTGGGGCTGACACTGCAATCTGAGCAGGGCAGGGTTTATTCCCAACCCCAGATGCCAGCACAAAACTCATCCTTCAGAGGCACACGTGAAGATGAGTGGTGTTCCAGGGGTGGGAGAGCACTTGCCTGTGGGGCAGGGCTGCTCCCCATCACACAAAGGTGGGTTTCAGATCCTCTTTGAAGTTCACCACGGGCTGGGGCCCGCTCTGGTGCTGTGTCCGGTGGCCCATGCAGCTGCTGGGCTCTGTGTCCGTGTCCGTGCTGCTGCTGCCCAGGGAGCCACGCGGGCTCTGGAAGCAGACCTCACAGCAGGGCCGGTGGCAGCCGTGGAACATCTCCTCAGAGCTGCTGCTGCTGCTGGAGTCCGAGTCCGGGTAATAGTACAGGGAGCGCAGGGAGGGCTCGGCGGGACCCCTTAGGGTGCCCTGCCGCCGCCGCTGCTCCTGCAGGATGCACAACGAAGATCCCTGGGATTCCGGCCATCCTGGCCATCCCTCTGGCTGCAGGCAGGGCTCCCCAGAGGTGGCTGGAGGGGACGGTGCTGGCGGGTGCAGGAGCCCTCTGCCAGTGATCTCCCCTTCCCTCCCCGGGGAGATATGTGCTGACTCCCCACAGCCCCAAACGCTCGCTTCCTTCACCCCACATGTGGCACAAGGGGACACGTGTCCATGGCAGTGAGCAGAGACAGGGGACAGTGGGATCCTCCGCCGCCGTCTCGCCAGGTAGGGGCTGAAGGGTGTGTGGATGCCCAGGTAGCCCTCCTGGGCCCCCCACATTCCTTTCTGCTCTCCTGGGGGACCCTGGCTGCCATGCGGGAGACTCCCAGGTAATGCGGGGCTGCAGGTTTTGCCATCCAGGCTCAGGTCTTGCAGGATTTCCCGCAGCTTCTCACTGCTCACATAGCTGACTTTGGGGGACGACTGCCAGGCCACCCCAGCCGAGATATCCTGGTCCGGTAGCTCCTCCAAAGGCTGCCCCTGTCCCATAGGTGTCCTGCACTGCTGGACATCTTCCAGGCCACATTCCACTTCATCCCTGTTGTCAAAAGTCATCACTCGAGAGCAGACAGGCTCATGGCTCGCGTGTTTCTGGAGGTCCTGGGCATTGCTGCAAAGAGGCGATGTACCCAGCAAGCAGGGAGGCTGCCACCCATCCCGCTCCGGATCCGGGGGGCAGCAGTTACCCTGCGCATCCCCACACTGCCCTGTGCTCCGGGTGCAGGGAGCTGGCGGCATCGCACAGGGATCGCAGCCGCCCTCCGCAGACATCAGCCTCATCAGCTTCTCCTTGGCGCTGCTCACTTGCTCCTGCAGGCTCTCGATCACGGCGTTTTTCTGCATCAAACACACACACCCATCAAGCATCAAGCACGGGGCCAGGCAGAGGGCACAGAACACTGCCTGATGCTGCCAGAAAGCCATCACCCTGCTCTGCGAGAGCCCCACTGGCAGCGTGTGTGACCTCGTCCTCCCATGGAGCCCCCCTAAGCCCCCCAGACGTGGGTGCAGGAAGCCTGTGGGTGCACTGAGACTGGCAGCTCTATGGGTGCTCCTGGCCATGCAGTGCAGGCGAGGGAGCAGGAGGCTGGAGACAGAGCACCTCCCCTTTAGATTAACCACTTCTGACTGGGCTCTGGGAACCAGGCTCTCCTGCTCTTCTCCCCATGTGGTGGTTGGTTTTTAACTTGAAACCCTCCAGATTATGCTCACATTTTTGTGCTTTGGGGTGCAGGGCGCTGTGACAAAACAAAGCAGCTCCTCCCCTCGGGAGGGAAGAAGCCAGACGGGGATTGCCCTTTAAAGCCTTCAACCCGCAAAAGGGAAAGGGAGAAGCCAGTGAGGCTGGGGGAGGCCGACAGAGCCCGGTACCTCGGTAAGCAGCCGCTTCATGGAGTTTTTCTCCCCTATTAGCTGATAGAGCTGCTCCTCACTGTACACCGAGCGGCAGCTCCTGCTGGGGCTGGTGAAGTATTTTGCCATGTGGCTCGTGGTCTGGCTTTCTTCTTCAAAGGCTTTCCACTGCCGGAGCTGGGGAGAAGAGGAGGGCGTTATCCGTGCGGCACGCACAGCCCCTGCCGACGCGGCAGGAGGCAGGCGCAGCTCCAGCGCCAGGGAGACAAAGGGATGGAGAAGGGAAGACAAAGGCAGGGTGTGATGGAGGAGCAGATACAGGCGGCGAGAGACACGGCAGTGACACTGGGAGCCTCCCACCCATCCGACCCCTACCCTGTCCCTGGCTCCAGTTTTTAACACAGAGAGGGTCAGTGCCTGCGCTGCATCCTCTGAGCCCCCTTCCTCTTCTCCCCCGTCCCTGACTCTGTGACAAACAAAGACTGTGTCACACACACCTCCCTATCCCCGAATCACCCGTGACAAGCTGATAACCAGCAATGCTCAGGATCCGCTTCCTCATCTAGTGTCTGCCTTGCGCAGCCCAGCTCCAGCTGCTTATTGATCTCTGATGAGCAATAGAGGAGCAAGCTCATTAGGAAAAATAAGCTGATGAATTAAAAGATCCAAGTTAAATAAAATGCTCAAGGCCCCCAGGCTACAGCAGAAAAATGGCGCAGGCAGAGTGCAAGCACAGCTCGTCAGCTCCTCTGCCCCCACTCCGAGAGACCTGACACTTGACAGAACATCACCAGCAGGCACGGTGTTTGTCAGGGGAGGTTTGGATCCTCCTCCCAAGGGCTGCTCATCCAGTCAGTTGGGACCCTGCAGTTCAGCTGCACCAGCTGAGATAGAACGGGACCTCTGGACATCATCTAAGTCTCAACCACCCTGCTCAAGCAAGGTCCGCTGGAGCAGGTTGCCCAGGACCATGTCCAGCTGGGTCTTGAATACCTACAAGAATGGAGACTCCACAACCTCTCTGGGCAACCTGCTCCGGTGCTTTGCAACTTCCACAGAACAAAACCAAACCAAAACAAACCCAAACCAAAACAGTTTTCTGATGTTTAAATAGAATTTCCTGTGTTTCAGTTTGTGCCCTTCACTCCATGTCCCACCAGTGCACACCATGGAGAAAAGCCTGACTCCCCCTTCCCTACTCCACCCCCATCAGTATTTATACACATCCCTGAGATCCCCCAAGCCCTCTCTTACACAGATGTGCTCTTTCTTCAGCTTTACCTCTTCCTCCCTTTCTCACCTCATTTCCTTGAACCCAAACATCCCTCCAAACATTAAACTGAGTCAACAACTATTTCCTCTCCCTGTAACAATGGAAGCATTTTTCCCACTAATGTTGTGGCCAGACACCAGGCTGCTCCTGGAGGACACAGGAAGTAGGAGAGCCTCACCTCGCCACAAAAGGCTTCCTTCAAACACCTCTGTGTCCTCCTACTCCCTTGTGCCAAACCCCAGCTTCCTTCTCCAAGAGCAGAGAGGACAGCCTTCCCTGGGGACCACCAGCCACAAAGACTCTGAGCCTGGTGAGGCCATCTGGATGGCCAGAGCCTGGCTCTATCCCTGCCCTTGGTGGGAATGAATGCGTGGGGTATGAGGAGAAGACAACTGTATGAAGGACAGATCCCACTACCCACATAGAGGAGGAGGAGGGCAGCAGCTGCTTCGCCTCTACATGTGCCCTCTGTGTGGCTGCTACCCATGGCACGCTTGTGCAGGATGAGTTTCTGAGCATCCCCTCTGCAATGCCCCTGCGCTTCTTGAAGACTCAAGGGACTTGCCTGGGGAAGCAGAGCCACGAGGGGCTTGGAGGGTGAGGTGTGCAGGTGAGCTCAGACATGTGGGGAAAGAAGCAGAAAAATAGCAGCTTGGGCCATGTGGCTGCAGTTCTCAATGTCCAAACCCGTGCCTGTTTCCAGGCAGGCGGTGGGACAGACGTGACAGCCTACCTGTGGGACAAAGATGAAGCAGTTGATCGTGGTTGTACACACAAAGATGCCTCCAGAGGTAAAACCAAACAGCAAGTTGTGCCAAGCACGGAAGAAGCGGTGAACTAAGCAGACAGTGCTGGCAGCCAGGAAAACGAGGTTGACCCCAACGATGAGCGTCAAGGACTGGTTGACTGGCGGGGAGCTGACGTTGTCGGTCAGACCGGCCAAGTAGGTCCCGTACAGCAGGAGGATGCTCTGGAAGCAGAAAAGAGAGGTTTCCAGAGTGTGGAAAATTACAGCCTGATGGTGCCAACCCCCACGTCCTGCTGAGCCCGGTGAGCTCAGATACACTCAGCGCCATCCTAATTAACGCTCTTTGATCTATAATGCAGCCCTTCAGTGCGTGGAGGTGATGCTGCAGCAAACGCCCCGCGTGCTGCTGTGGGTCAGAAGTGGGGCTGGGGGGGAAGGCATGAGTGAAGGTGCTGGCAGGCCCTGGGGGTCCCGACTGAGGGGCACAAGGAGCTGAGGGTCAGGTCTGAAGGTGATGCCACAGAGCAGGGCATGGCTGGGAGAGGCAAGATGTGAAAACCTCTCCACGGGCGGCCTGGAGCAGGAGCAGCAAAGACAGACAAGAGACAGAGATCCCTGCGGGGATGCCGCGGTGCCATCAAGGAGCAACGACATACCTCTGAGGGAGCAGGAAGGAGATTCAGGAGGACGTTCAGGAGGAAGAAGCAAGGCAGAAGAAGCGGAGGTTTAGACTGGAGGGAAGAGGATGTACTTGGTTCCTCTTTAAATAGAAATCCAGGAAACTCCCAGGTGCAATCCTTCTCCCTTCCCTTGGCTGTTTCCTGCCTGACCCTAGTAGCAGTGACAGGGGCTAGAGACGTGCACTGTACACAGAAGCCCTCTCTCCCTTGGAGCAGGTCAGTTGTTTCAGAGCAGGCTTCCTTGCCACGCTGCCCCACAAGTGTCCCACATGTGCATCTTTCCAGTGTGCCTGGGATTAAATTACCCAGCAGGATGAATCCCTACTTTCCCAGGGCACACTGTGAGGAAATGCCGAGTATTTTTTGCCTGCCTGTGTAGCACAAGGCATGGTCTGCCTTAGGAATCATAGAATCACAGACTGGTTTGGGTTGGAAAGGACCTTAAGATCATCCAGTTCCAACCCCCTGCCACGGGCAAAGATGCCTCACACTAGACCATGTCACCCAAGGCTCTGTCCAACCTGGCCATCTAACAAAATCCCTGCTCCTGCAAGGACCCAGGACACAGGGAACAGGACTCCTACATCACTCCTGTGCTACCCAGTAAGTTCAACAGTTGGCCTTTTACTAAGAGATGTTGAATTGCTATTTGGGCATCGAGCAGTGCTTTGTGACCTACGGTGCAAATGTGCTGTAGATCCTTCTGGACCCCTCCATGCTGTGGCTGCTTGATGACCACAATGGCCACTGCCAGGGATAGGGTCTGGAGGGACACTCTTACAGGCAAAAGAGGTTGATGTCCATGGTCTTTGGTGAGACTCCCAACTTGAGAGCACCATGAATTCCCGAGGGAGGTTGTAGTAGCAAGATGTGCCTCACTGGAAACTAGGCTGATGTCCACCCCTGCATCATGGGATCCGCACTGGATCCTAACCATGTTCACCATGGCACACCTCCAAGTAAATGGCCAAAGGTAAGCCAGCTCTTAATCCCTGAGCAAGAAAAAATCCAGCACCAAAGTCACATTAAAATTCATATAACCTATCTGGGACACAGACAACAGCACTGCTGTCTGGTGAACCAGGGCTTTCAGTGAGCACAGCACTAAGTTGTTTGTTTGTTTGTTTGTTTGTTTGTTTTAATCTTGAGCAGAGAACTTTGTTCCTAATCCCAGGCATGGCCTTGGCCAATCATTTCTGTTCATTGCTCTGGGCCAGGAAAACCAGGATAATAAACTGAGTGGTTTCACAAAGGGCTGAGCACATTAATGCTGTGGAAGCTAAGAAGTGCTATGTACACGCAGAGATGGAGCCTACTATCACATCCAGATTAACTCCAGAGAAACCACTAAAGAAACAGCTCCAGTAGGATCAGGTTCAACCCAATGCTAATGAAGAGTACCTGGGACTGGCAATGGGGATGTTTGATTTCAAAAAGCAGTTTGTAGGAGCTGTAGGTGAAAGCATTAACTGTCCAAACCCTAACACAAACTGGGGATAAAATGAGAGGTGAAGACACAGCACCAAAGGCCAGGGAATGCCTGCAGTCCCTAGCACCCAAGGACTTTAAAGGGCAAGCTAGACTAATGTATTTAAAATGAAGTGTAGTGGGGGAAAGGACTTGGCCATTTCATGAAGTCTCTTTCTGTTCTTTTTCCTACAGTTTTGGGTAGATGGTCAGTGGCCTACAGGGATGCTGGAGAAGGACTCTTCATCAGGGACTGCAGTGATAGAACAAGGGGTGATGGGTTCAAACTGAAACAGGGGAAGTTCAGGTTAGATATAAGGAAGAAGTTCTGTACTGTGAGGGTGGTGAGGCACTGGAACTGGGTGCCCAAAGAAGTGGTAAATGCTCCATCCCTGGCAGTGTTCAAGGCCAGGCTGGACAGAGCCTTGGGTGACATGGGCTAGCGTGAGGCATCCCTGCCAACAGCAGAGGGTTGGGACTGGATGATCTTAAGGTCTTTTCCAACCCAAACCATTCTGTGATTCTATTTTACACTGAGTCAGAAAGGAACTGCCTGTACTGCAGGCAGAGATGGAGCCATTCCCAAAGAAAGGCTGTGATCTCACAAGCTTCGTCAACATCAGCTCTCTGAAATGCGTCCAGCCTCTGCCAACCCAGGGACAGATGAGACCACAGATAATTACAGCAGTAATTATACCTACATAGTTACATCAGTACACATAACTCTCCCGGAATAAGAATGGCCATGAGCAGAGCTACATCAGTGAAAGTGTACCTCAGTGGTATAATTTAGCTGATACACATCCTGTCTGGGTAGGCACCAAGCACTTGTCATCAGCACCTCCTTGAGCTGGAGTCAGAGGACTCGGGGGCTGAGCCACAGAGTGCATCTCTGCAGTGGGCAAACACCTGAGGCCTTATGGAAAAAGCGTGCTTTAGAAAACAGTAAGACACAAGCTTTATGAAAGGAGATGGATGGGGCATGGGGGAGTTGCAGGGGGAGAACTGGACAGGCAGTATGGGCACAGTGTATGTGAAAGAGATGGTGAAGCAGGGCAAAAGTGGCTAACAGCTTTTACAAGGGAATGCAAGAAAACACCCACGTGGGAGATGGGAGGGCTTCCAAGATGAACAGGAGAAGCTGGAATCTGCAGTAGGCACGTAGCTTAGGCAGGCAGCGAGACTACCAACACTGCTAAACAGTTTAGGCTGCGAGGCTGGGAGAGGGGAGATACAATGGGAGTATCAATGAAGAGGTTACATACCTTAAACCCTAATATGAGAACGAGCCAAAGATCGGAATAAAGAGATGCGCAGGACTGCACCCGGCTCACTGAGCAGGTCAGGCCTTTCTCTGTCGCCTAGGAGGCAAGGGGAAGGCAGGAGTGAAGGCTGCTGCCCTGGCCTGGGAGCAGGCACAGAGCCTTGGCCAGATAGGTGCACACATCCGAGCAGGTCTGCTCTGTAAATTCCCAAAGGAACGGCCAAAGCTGGTGCTGCCGGGGGGATTAAAGCAAGGAACATTTGGGCCCTCTGCTGCCAAAA
The DNA here is from genome assembly GCF_963264785.1 of Psittacula echo. Lineage (NCBI taxonomy): Eukaryota > Metazoa > Chordata > Aves > Psittaciformes > Psittacidae > Psittacula > Psittacula echo. The sequence continues at coordinate 6,753,963 of NC_137736.1, forward strand.
GGGCTGGTTAAACTTTTCTCTAAAGCATCTGCAGAAGCCATGGACCTCTCCTGTGTCACCAGGTGACATGCACAGGCCTGGAAATTTTGCAGCAGACCCTCACCTGTGCAATAGACCGGACACAAACCCAACCCAGAGCACCCAGAGGGCTTTCTGAATTGTTCTTCTTTCTATGTTTTTAAACAGCACCTCCAGGCACCCGACCATCCACTAACTTAGTGCAGAGAGATCAGACAGGACACAGGGCAACCCTCCACTGTCCCTCCTCATCCTCTTACCCGGAGCGAGACACTGAGGCTTCGGAAGCACTGGACTGGGTCAGAGAATACCCACGTCAAGAGCAGCACAGCATCCGCCAGCACCAACACTGCCACCATCGCCAGCAGCTGGAGGTCTTTGATAATCTGCAAACAACGCAAGAAGTAAATGCTACCGTGGGGGGCAAATGGACACCAACGACCTCCATCCCCTTGGGTCTCTTTCTGATTGTTTCTTCCAAGGGATACATCCACCCTAATGCTTTTCCCAGAGTGGAGTCCAGTGGCTCGCCTACGTCTGAGTCAGCCACAAGATCTCTGTCTCAAGCACCCAAACTCCTGGAGACCTAACCAGGATAACCAACATCCCTCCGATGCTGGAGCTAGCTGGTAAATGCTATGACGGAAAACAGCTCTCCAAAACAAGAGCATCAGTCCTTACGCTCGTATCACAAGCAGAGACCAAAACAGTGGGGAGAAAAGGCTGATAGGGTTATAATTTTGCAAGTTCATCACAGATGCTGGTGCCTCAGGAAGGGGGGTGCTTGCTGCTACCCAGTTCTCCTCATCTCACCTTTCATCTGAGACTTAATTTTTTCACCCCTGGAAAGTGGCCACCAAAAGCTGTGCAGGCACTGTTACACACACAAATTCATACCTAGCTGGCTCCCGTTTCTCTATCAGCTGCTGTATCCCCTTCCTTCAGTGCTGCAGAGGAGCACCCAGCTGTTCCTCCCTTCCTTTGAGAGCAGACCAGATGCCCCTGAGGATGGCTGCTTTATTTCCCTCCCACAAAACCCATCAGCCCAGACCTGGGCACAAGCAGTGGTGCGTAGCGTAAGGAAGGCGCGTGGCCAATGTAAAATGAGAACAAGCTCTCTTGGTGATGGAGCTGGGATGTTCCACAGGGAACAGGCAGCCTGACAGAGCACTTGCTTGCCTGCTCCTGTCTCTCTGTGCAGGAACAGATGCACAGTGCCCAGCCAGGTGTGAAACCAGCGCTGTGACAGTGGCACCCATCCTCATCACGTGCTGCTGCTCCCTGCTACCCCACACCAGCCTGGGGCTTGCCGGTGTCCCCCCATCGCTCCCCGGTGCTGTGTACTCACCACCCGCTTGTCCGGCACCCGCTGGGTGAACACCCTGTAGAGCCGCCAGCTCTTGCCCAGGACAGGGCCGAACACCAGCGAGGTCCCGACGCAGAGCAGGCAGAGCCGAACCTGCCGGGGCAGAGCGAGGGACTTAGGGAGCAGCTCGCAGGGACACCCGCACCCTCCCACCCTGGGGTGCAATAAACATGGGTGCGCATGTGCCTGTGGCCTTCTGGAGGGTCACATCGCATCACCCACCGACCATAGGGTGAAATGAATGAAAAGGCACATATTGCTCCTCTGCTCCGCTCTGGTGAGACCCCACCTGTGTCCAGCTTTGTTGTTCTCAGTGACATGGACCTGCTGGAGAGGGTCCAGAGGAGGCACACAAAAATGATCGGAGGGATGGAGCACCTCTGCTATGAGGGAAGGCTGAGAGTTGGGGTTGTGCAGCCTGGAGAAGACTCTGGGGAGACCTCATTGCAGCCTTTCAGTTCTTAAAAGGGGTCTATGAGAAAGATGGGGAGGCACTTTTTAGCAGGGCCTGTTGCGACAGGACGAGGGGTGATGGTTTTAAACTAAAAGAGGGGAGATTCAGGCTGGATTGTGAGGGAAGAATTCTTTACAATGATGGTGATAAAACACTGGCACAAAAGGGGTGGTAGATGCATCATCCCTGCAGATATTCAAGGCCAGGCTGGATGTGGTTCTGGGCCACCTGATCTTGTTGAAGATGTCCCTGCTCATTGCAGGGGGTAGCGCTAGAGGAGCTTTGGAGGTCCCTTCCAACCCAGACTATTCTGTGATTCCATTCCTCCACAGGCATGCCTGCTGCTGCCTTCTCCTCCCCACCGTGAGAGGCTCATCCTTGTCAGAGAGGCAGGCAGGGAGAGGCAGGCAGCTGGTGAGCAGCAGGGGCACAGAGGGTCCCAGCACCCATAAATGGCACCTCCATTGATTCTCCTCAGCCCAGCAGCTGAGCAGGATGGCAGAGGCTGCTCTTTCTCAGTGGGGCAGGGTGGTTGCCCCAGGTCAGCACTCAGGGTTCCATCACACAGGGCAGTGTTTTGATTGAGATCTGCTGTGTAGCCAAGAATCACACCTGCAACTGGGGCTTGCATGAACAGCAAAGGCCATTCAGATGGGAAGTATCCAGTTGTGTTTTGTGTACGTGGAAACCACAGCCCGGCCAAATGTGCCCAGCAGCAAGGTGGTGACAGGCTGCAGCCAAGACAGAGCATGTGCAAACATGCATGTACATGCACATGTGTGCATGTATGAAGGCACCCACTCCACCAAACCTCTCACTCACCTGAATGAGCTTTTCCACCGAGTCTCCGGATGGCAGGCTCTGCTCCTGAATCCCAAAGAGGTAAGCACTAGTGTAAGTCAAGCCACTGCCCAGCAGGGTCACAATGTTCAGATTGGGGCTGGACATCTTCACGATCCTCCAGGAAACAAAGCAGGGAAGGTGGTGATAGTTACTGAGTGTCATGACCTGGCAGCATAGGGGAAAGGTCCCCTTACAGGGATGATGATGGCCACAAGGGATGCTGACACACTGTCTCCTCCCAGGCCCTGCTCTCCACACCTCCCTCTTCTAGAAGCTCAGCCATTGCTCCATGGGACATACTGTATCCTCCCCTTTAAGGAGGGCTTCACTCTCCTTAAAGCATTCATTTTGCCCTACCCCACTACTCCTATAGGACAGCAAGATCCCTTCTCCTCAAAGCAAACAGATACCAGGCTTGCCCCATGGCACCCCTGCCCCTTGCATGGTTCTGTGGCACAGAAAAGCATCCCTGAGGCAGCTTCAGCCAGTGTCTTTATGGACAAAATAAAGTGGCCACACGTCCCCACAGCGGCACAGAGCCAGGGGAAGCAATGTCCCATGGCCATGCAGGTGGCACACAGGACAGCGCCCAGCTCTGCCCCCCTGATTCAAGGTCAACATCTTCCTCCACTGTCCTCTGCTGTACAGGAGCAGAAATGGAAAAACCTCACCAAAGCAGCCAGGGTGACTGTCCCCAACAGTAAGCTTTGGGTACAGCAGCTACGAATGCCTGCAGGAACAGGCTCTTCCCACTGCTCCTTCCTCGGAGGAGATACCTCCACCCTCAGCACAGCCTCAACGTCAGGAAGCTGCCAGCAATGTTCAGGTTACCGCTTCCCCTCTGTAATTTCACCCCATCACTCATAATCCTGTAACTGTACTCAGGGAGGGGAGAATCGACCCAGCAATCTCTCTCGACCTGTTACCCTTCTCCAGCAAGCCCATCAAGTGAAAGCTGTAGCTCCTGCCATCCCCCCGTGTAGCTCCATCCCTTCTGCTAACAAGTCATTTCATTGCTTTACCCTTGAGCTCCTTCCTGGCTTGCAGCCTCACAGACACAGAGCCTGGGACTCAACCTGGCTCTCTCCTTCCCCTGCCTTCCTTGCTGTGACTCAGCCCCTGGGAAAGATACTCATCAGTTCACCCTCTCAGCTGCACGCTGAATAAGGCCTCCTTTGCCCTCGTGGGTTCAGCAGACAGACCAGTATTTATTTGCTACAGTGCAAATAAATAACACACATTCATTACAGCTTGCTCTGAGAATAAATTAGGGGCCTAAATAATTTGGTAATCAGTTAGGATGGTCACCAAACCCATCACCACTCTGCTTCAGTAAATCAAGTGCTTGAGGCCAGGATACAGGTCATAGGGCTCAATAGAAACCCTTAGGAGCAGGACCTTCTTGAATGCATGGTGGTCAGAAGGAACATTAAGGTCCTTAACTCAACCAGAGCACTGAAACAGCAGCAGCCCAGCCTGCATACAGATGCACATCTCCGTGCAAAACAACAGCACATGGAGCACAAAGGCTTTTCAAGTTCAGGCTTGGAAAAGGGATGTAACCCCAGGGGAAAGAAGTAGTTGAGAGACCAAGGGACCAGTGAAGCTGAGCAGAAGGTGGCAAGAAGGCAGGAGAGACATCCAGAACTGCTGAGGAAGGCTAAGTGCTGGCTGAGGCAGTTTTGCAGAGCCTTCTGCTTGATTTATGCTGCATTCAGGGGAGCGGGACTTTTTACATCCTTTGTACAGACTGAATAGCACCAAGGAAAGGCTGCACTTCAACACCAGCTTCTCTTACCAATGGGGATCATGTTCCCCACCAATATGCACAACCACCAAGATGTGGCCCAAGCGGCCCAACAGCAGGAAGGATGTGTGCACACTGTGGAGAGCATGATGGCTTTGTTCATGGAGCTATGCTGCTCAAACTGATGCTCTCAGGACTGTGGAGTGGAGATAGAGACCGGGTCTCTTTCTTCTCAGTCCTGTTGATGGTTTTATTGAATAGCACCTTTGGGATGAGACCATGCACTGCTGCCGGTGCCAAACCAGAGGGCATCCATGCACTCTCTTGTCCACAGCTCCCTCCCTTTGGGAGGAAGGGAGCAATCAGAGCAGGACTGTCTCCACCAGTGATCAGCACTGGGTGTGATGGAGAAAGCTGCAATATCTCTGGAATTGCCCTTGCTTGCCCTGTCCTGCTCCCTCAGTCTTGTACCCTCCTGGCCATCAGCTCAGAGCCCGGTCCTGAAGGAGCCCGACCCCACTGCTTCAGCTCAGGGGAACTCCCACAGCAGGAAGGGGAAGCCCTTACCTGTTTTTCCTGAAGCGAATGGTGAAGACAAGAAAGAAGAGTGCCAGCAGGACTCCTCCAGTCAGGAATGTCCACACAACTCCCAGAAGAGCAGCAGAGAAGGATGGGGAGCTCTTCCCACTGCGGTCAGAAGATGTCTGCAGGAGAAGGAGTGAGGAGGAAGAGGACATTGCTGGCACCACTGTACCAGATCAGGGCTAGTGAGCTGTGTGTAGACTGGACGCAAGCTGTGCCACTTGCTGAGTGCACAGGAGGAGAGGGCAGACCTGGAGCCCTCATCCTAAGGCCAACTAGCCAAATCCATAATGAAGCCGTACAAGTGACTCAGAAACCTCAGGCAGCCCTGGTCATGCGAGAGCGGAAAATAGGTGATAGTTCCCCACTTCTCTCTGGAGGAAGACCCCAGTTTGTAGCGCACTGCTTTAGGAATTGGGCAGCGCGTCCTTGGCTCCCACCCTCACCCCTACAAACCGCAGGTACCCAACCAGCTGGGTGACATGACCGGGAGCCAGCGGCACAGAGAAGGGAGTGGGACAGTGTTTGTCAGCTGTGTTAGGCAGTGACACAATGGGCTGGGCTTCACCTCTCCCTGCTGGTCCTTGGTAGACAACAGCTGAAAACTGGCTTTTGAGGGACACTCCCAGCGCGGGTGTGATGGAGGCACCTCGTTCCTTGCATGCAGGTGACCTTATGGTTTTACATCTCCATTTAAAACACTCCCTGCTATCTCTCTATTAACATAGGCTGGATAAAATGATCCTGTGTGAAACAAGAAACCCATTTCCGCTGTGGATCTAAAATACTCCAACATTTTTAACAGGGTCTGCACGTGTGGGTTGGCTCACACACAGTAAAGTATTAGTTTTACTTAACTTCCCTTTAAAGAGAAGGAAGATGACAGGGATTGAGCTTTCACACACCTCCTCACTAACTTCCGTGGTGTTTTCTCAGGTATTCCAGTTCACCTGCATGCAATTTCTATGGCAGAAGGCTGTTTTCCTGACAGCTGCCACTGCCCCAAACTTTCAGTTCTCCCCTTAAGGTCTGAGCTGTTTCTGCTTCCAGCCTTGCTAGAAATAAATCTGCAGGAAGAAGTCAGACAGTTGTTTCCAGCCAGTGCCTTGTCTCCTGCTTCCCCAGCTGAGCTCCTTTTCCTCTGGGTAAGCAAGAACATGGCACAGCCTGGAGAATTAAAGCCAACACATAACTCTTAAACCAAAAACGTGTCGCTGCCACGTGAGCACGGGTGGCTCTTGCCAGCCCACAGGCTGGAGCCGCTCTGGTCTCCGGGTAAAGCAAGTCCCTGGCTGGAAGACAGAGCCAGCCAAGAGCTGCTGCTGCTGCGTTATGCTGGGATACAGCCCTGCTTTGCAGCAGTGTGAAGGGATCCCTGGGGATTCATCTCTCTCCTGCAAACTGCTCCCCACCTCTTCTCCCTATTCCCTGGGGGTCTTTTAGCTCTCTGGGAAATGAAGACCACACCACACAGTGGAGATGGTCAGCCAGGCTGGTCTCCCTCCCCTTACACTAGGACCTGCTGTGAAATACCTAGAATCAGGACTATCTTCCCTCCTGCCCAGATCTGATGGGGCTGCTCAGGGCTGGTACAAGGCTGCGATTCCATCCTATTTCTGTGTCCTGCCTGGTCAAGCCCGTGAGTAGCACCTGGGTTTTGCCACTGAGACGAGCAGGGCAGACTTGGCACCCCAGGGCTCCCACACTTCACTCCCAGCTGCATCCACCAGCAGCATCTTTCCAGCTCTGGCCGCTGCTGAAAGCATTACTGCACCCTTTTCCCAGGAACCACCCAAGCATCAGAAACACCTCTGTGGTTTCCACCTTTCCTTTCCAAACACATACGTCCTGTCCCCCCTCAACCACTGTTTCCCTGGATGTTGATGCTACTTGAAGTTGATGGAGCGCTTTGTTTGCCGCTGAGCTGAGTAAATCCTGGCCCTAGCAGGGGGAATATTAATTGCAAGGCAGCTGCCTGAGCCAGAGGAGCCAAGCAGCTTATGGTCTTCTAATTAAAGGCCCATGGTCCTGCAGAACATGGTGGAGAACCAGGCGGGCCAAGCCTTGCTGGTCCATCCAGCAGCCTCATGCAGAGCCAACTGCAACTAAGTGCATCCCAGCGTCATTTCTACTGGCTTAGTGGTAGGGGGAGGTACCACTTATTATAGATGATGACTTTTAATTAAATCCGGCTCTATTCATATTTGAGAAGCACTTTGAAGTTCTAGGGGATGGGAAAGGTCAAGGGCAGAGGAAGCATCCCAGGCCACTCCTAAGCGGCTGTCAAGCTGGGCAACGCATGGGAGGGCTGCTTGACACAACTTGGCTGTTGTGGCTGCTTCCTCACCTTCTGGCTAACTGCTGGGTGTCATCTAGACAGGGCTTGTCTTGGAGGCCATCCCAGGAGGTGACAGCATGCTGCCTGTGGCTGGACAGCTGTGCCCCCCTCTCCATCCCTCCACCCAAATCCACTCCTTGGGGAGCAAACCTCTGCCAAGAACGCTCCCCTGCCCCCGTACGTACCACTGTGACAGTGCAGAGCTCCTGCAGCGCCCGATGGTGCTGCTCCTGGCTGCCAAAACTGGAGCTGCCATTGCAGAGCTGAGAGCAGTTGAATCCTGGCTCCATAGCACATCCTCAGCCGTCATCCAGCCTTACCTTCACCCCTGCCAGAAGGACAGGGGTCAGCTTTCTCCAGCAAGAGGAAGCCTTTGGTGTATATCACATCCCCCCCATCAGCAAGGCGAAAGGAAGGGGTCCAGCAGCCTGGAGCTGAGCTTACCCCAACTGCTGCAGCGCACATCCAGAGCCAGGACAGGGAGCACCCACCTCCCGCCGTCCCTCGGGGTGTCCTCTGCAGCGACGGGAGTCAGCACAGGGTGCGCGTTCCCGCGGAGCACGGTGGCATCCCAAGCCTTGCTGTATCACCCTGCAGAGCAATACACAGCAGGGTCACAGCAGCCCCTGGGCCCTACACCCCAGCTGAGGACCCAAAACCAGGAGCTGTGCTGGTTCGAGCTGGACGTGGCACCCAGCACCCCAAGCCTGATGCAGCTTGATTGCCTGAAGCAATCCATCACCCCACACCAGTGTGATTTCAGGACATCTCTCCACAGGTCTCTCCCATGCCAGCAGCTGCTGCCATTTCCTGGCACGTTCACTTCTTCAGGCAAAGAACCAGCAAGAGAAGACAACAACGAACAGCAACAAGTGTTGCCGTCGCTTAATGGGACCTACACCCAGGGCCGGGTGAGCAGGGAGGAAGGCACTTGAATTACACACGTACCACAGTGTTTTGGCTGACGCGGCCCAGGCAGCAGCCCGGCCAGCTGAGGAGCGGGCTCTTCATTAAGGAGATTTAAAAGCCTGGCACCTCCGTGCTCCCCATCCCTCCCGGCGCTCTGGCTGCCAAGGTATTGTCCCCGCCTGCTCCCGCTCCCTTCGCACCACCTTTGCCTCTGTTCCCTCTTTCATTTCTCTTTTTGGTGGGGATTTTAATAGGCCTCATTACCATTTTAGACATGAGGTCATACTTATCCTCAAGCATCCTTACTCAATTACCATTGTCACTGGTTTTAATTAGCTTCCAGTGCACGACCATAAGCAGGCCTCCCGTCGTTAGCAGCTGGGGAGGAAGCGCAATAGCTCATTCCCTATTTGCTCCTAACAACTGGTAGGAGGGAAAAATATATCCGTATCGTGCTCCTCCGGGCTGCATCCCAGCTGAGCATCCCCTGTGCTCACACCCTGCTCCTGGCCACTGCTCCATCCTGCCCTGCTGCTACTCCCAACATTTTGATCCCCTCTCCTTACAAGTCCTTCCTTTGGAAAAACTCCCGTCATGACACGGACAAAGAAAGAGTGAATTCAAATGAAGCGTGGTCACCGGGACCTGGTCTGAAACTTGCTGATCTTCATGGGGGGCAATCATCAGGATTCAAATGCCGGAAAACCTACGGGTGCTGTTCCCTGCTGGTGTTAACTGATTCTGAGCTTTAAAGAAGTCACTTACAAGTCCCAGCTCAACAGGCCACACGTCCACAATGAGCAGAGCCACCTCTGCAGCAACAACCACAACTCTTCCTCTGGCAGAAGCCCCGGTGTGCTGTGGGTCTGGATGCTGTCCTGCCTGCACCAGGACTACCCCCGATGAGATCAGCTCAACACGTCCTACAAACACAATATCACATTACCCACATGCATGACAGAGGCTTTTCTCAAGAGCACTCTCCATCAAGCCTCTCTCTCTCCTTCTAGCTTGTAGCAAACCATGGTGATGTTTTCCCCCTCCAAGCAGGGCCACCCTCTCGGGGTTCCCATGCCCGTCATTGCTCAGGCTGAGCCATCAGGTGAGGTGTACAGCTGCTGGAGACATGGTGCTAACGGCTCCCACACAACATTGATAACCAGGCCAATTAGCACTCATTAGTATGCAACAAAGCAAGCATAGCGTGGTTGCTGCCACAAGGCAACTGGCATTTCCAGCCAGCAGGAATGCTGCTCTGTGGCCTGGAGAGCATCCGAGGGGGGGTCACTGCCCTTCAGAGTGAGGCTTGCAATGACTGGGGGGCAGACAGCAACACAGGTAAGAAAACACATGCTAAAGATGTGGGGGTCTCTTGAGGACAGAGACCTGTTGGGTTTTGGGGGTTTGTTTTGAAGGCCAAAACACTGGTAAACCACTTCTGGAGCAGAATCCCAGCCTGGTTTGGGTTGCAAAGGACCTTAAAGCTCATCCAGTTCCAACCCCCTGCCACAGGCAGGGACACCTTCCACTAGAGCAGGTTGCTCCAAACCCCTGTGTCCAACCTGGCCTTGAACACTGCCAGGGATGGGGCAGCCACAGCTTCTCTGGGCACCCTGTGCCAGCGCCTCAGCACCCTCATCGTAAAAAGTGTCTTCCTTACATCCAACCCAAATCCATCCTGTTTCAGTTTAAAACTGTCATCTCTTTCCCTTTGCCACAGGAAAAAGCCTTTGTCTTTCTTATATGCCCCCTTTATGTACTGAAAGGCTGTAATAAGGTTTCCCCAGAGCCTTTTCTTCTCCAGGCTGACCCAGCCCAGCTCTCTCAGCCTGGCTCCAGAGCAGAGCTGCTCCAGCCCTTGCAGCATCTCCGTGGCCTCCTCTGGACTCCCTCCAACAGCTCCACGTCCTCTGGTGCTGGGGACCCCAGAGCCGGACGCAGGACTGCAGGGGGGGGGGTCTCATGAGAGCAGAGTAGAGGGGGAAAATCCCCTCCCTCCACCTGCTGCTCACGCTCTGGGGGTGCAGCCCAGCACACGGGTGGTTTCTAGGCTCAAGCACCCACTGAAACTGGGTCACATCTAGTCTTTTGTCCACCAGTATCCCCAAGACCTGCAGAGGGCAGCTCTCAATCCCTTCATCACCCAGCAGAAGTTAGATCTCCTTTTGTGTGTTTCTCGCTCCAGAAGCATGAGGCTTCCATTTGGGTAATTTCAGAAGAAAATTCAGCTCTTAGAAAGAGGAAAGGCTGAGGGCATTAACACCTCCTGTTAGCCTGGCCATCACAGAGGGAAAAGGGAAGCCAGAGAGTGATGCCGACTGTCAGTGGCGTTTACTGTTGTCTGATTTTCAAACAGCAGACATGAGGGAACACCGAGAGAGCAGTTTCTGACAGCCTGCACACACCATGGGAGCAGCCACACGTCAGCTGAAGTGAAAGCCTTGCTCAGCTCTGCTTGCCTTGTTCTCCTCCCCTTGCCTCCCTTGGTCTTTGTGGTATTGCATGTGCTCGCTGGCTGGGTCACAGTAGCTAGTATATGGCCATGGCCGAGCATCGGCGTGCACGTGGGCATGATCCAACAAGCCTGAAGGTGATAGGAAACAAGTAACTGGGCCACATGAAAAATAATAGCACCATCATCTTCTACGTAAAAAGGAAGTGCTGACTGTTAAACCCAGTATTCAGATAAAAGCAATTCGTGGACATCTTAGTGGCTGGTCTTCAGGGCTGGAAAACCTGTTTCTTTAGCTCCTTCAAGACCCAGGATTACTTACCTACCACTGCTGAGCAACTGGTAATGCAAAATGCATAAATACCCCTCAAAAGAGATGCAGCTGATGATGTCTAAATGCACATCTTGACTTTCTCAAAGTTTCTTCTTCCCCTCAGGAACTTTCTTTTGAAATAACAGAGGAAAAAACCCCAAAACTTGAAGAGGCTGAAAAATTGATGCAGCATGTATGGGCTCAGAGCAGGCAGAATGAACATTTCACCCCAACCAGTTCCTTTTGGTGTAGCACTGAAAGAGAAACCTCTTCCCAAAGAACAAGGTGATGTCCCAGCTTGGTGGAAAACTGAAGATGCCCCATCACAGACAACAGAACAATTGCATTCAGAAATGTGCCAGTTTTCATGAGCCTGCAAGCCTGTCTGGTCATAGCAGCCCTGGCAGAGAAATGGTACATGTAAACCTCTGCAAGGGAAGAGCAGAGCACATCTGGAGAAGCACATCTGGTAAGAAGACAATCGTGCAACAGAGAGACAGAGAACAAGCAGGAGGGGAAGGAGCGATGTGCAGAGAGCAGAGCAACTCCTGCAAGCTCAGGAGAAGAGCAGGAGGGCCTTGGCTCACCCATCTGTGCTGTTACTACCACTGCTGATGGTAGATGGAGGTGTTCTGGTGGGGACCAGCCCCAGCTAGACAGGATGCCAGGCCACACACACTTAAACCTGCAAGTCCTCTGGATAACTGTTCAGTGAGATGAACGACACGAGATGGGGTTTTGCAATTCAGAAAATGCTGGCACTTCTGAGACAGGCTCCTGCTTTTCCCTCTGCTCTTCTTGTCCAACAAGATCCCTTCTTGTTTGACCTGAGAAACCTGCAATATCGCCATCCCCAAGGCGATCAAAAAAATCCCAAGCCAGACTTACTGCAACACCCCCCCATCAGAGCCAGTTAAAATCACGAGTTAAAATGCACAGCGTATTGGAAGCTTATTGTTAATTTACATTTAAAGCTCCAGCATCGATGTTGTCACTTTCCCCTGCAAACACAAAAGGAAAAGGAAAGAAAACCAAGAAACTGTGCTTGTGTAATCCTAAAACCTGGCTTACACAGTCCCAAACCCTGGGAACAGTGGGGAGCTGCAACGCTGTCACCCTGCTTCACAGGGACTGTGCCACGCTCTTGCTCATGGGATTGCCAGAGGCCTCTCAGGTATCCTCATCCCCATCAGGCACAGTGACGTGATGGGTCAAATCACAGCGCCCAAATGGAGGCATCTTCCCACCCAAGCAGTGTCCCTGGCTACGCTCCCACTCAGGACCCATGCCCAGGGTATGGGTCATCACCACCAGGAGCTGCAGGACCTTGCTGCATGCAAAGGCAAGAGATGCAGGACAAGATGCCTTTGTCTCCTGATGCATGGGCAGCTCATCAGGTGACTCCGAAACCTGGAATTCCGTGTTGACTGGAGCAAGCTGCAGTTTTGAAGCCTCCTCTCCATTTCAGACAGCATCTCGCAGGATCTTGAAAGCAATAGTTTCTGAACACCGACCTTACCGATTGCCCCAGAGCCGTGTGTCTGTCCCCTGTATGTCCCTCAGCTCAGGAGGATGGCACCAAGCTGGCACATTTAGCTCTGCCCCTAGTCTAACTTTGTAAATGCAGGTTAAATTCCCTCCTGGCTCCTTTCAATTCCTTGGGTTATGTTTTAAATTCAAAGGAATCTCCATGCAAAAAAAGCTATGACTGTTTTGAACTGCCAGGCGGTCCTGCAAGGAGCTGACTCACGCCTCTCCCACTAGGGAGCTGATAAGGCTTTTAACTCTCCAATCTTAATTACTATACAATGGTAGACGTGCAAGGAATAGAGATAGAATAGACTGGAGATGCTCAAAGGAAGGAAAACTGAGAGGCAATACTAGGAGACCAGGAGAGCAGATAAGAGGAACATGACCAGAGCTGATGGGGAGGTGAGCCAAATCCCTGGAGCTGCTGCTGAGCAACTCCGTGCCACCCAAAGACCCAAGCCCTCACACGTGCCTGGCTGTAGCAGTGGCTGAGCAGCACAGGGATGAAATGAATGAAAACCTCCAGGTCTGTGCCTCTCCAAAGCAGCTGGGAGCCCAGGGGTTGGGGCCTCACTGCCCGTCATGCTGAGCTGATCCCCACTTGCACCAGGAAGCTTAGCATGGCCCCTTGGAAAGCTCCTTCCCAACAACTGTAAGTGACACAGTTGGTACCCCCAGGTGGAAGCCCACCTTCCTGCGATGAATGCGAGATGTTGGGATCCCTGCTGCCAGCCACAGGCCCAACATGTGGGGCTACGGCAGGCACGGCTCCACCATCAGAAACAGGGCAGGGGACATACCCCAAGCACAGCCCTGAGATGCAGTGCTGCTCCCCAGCCCTTCCCATGCCCAAGCCTCTGCTCCCTGGATGGAGGTCGCGATGTAGGATGCCCCTGCAGCTGCGCTGTGTGAACGAGGCCAAGCAGAGTTTTTCACCACTTTGGGCAAAATCTCGGGTTTTCATTATTCCATAATAACTCCATTCATCATTTCATTTACCAGTGGGACACCGCACCCGAAGGTGCTGTTCTGCCTCCATGGAGCAACCTCACTGCTTGTGCCCAAGCCCTGTGCCAGGCAGTTTCCCATCCCAAGCCCTGGGCACGTGGTAGATGACCCAAAAGTGGGGAGGCAGGCGCTGCCTCTCTAGAAACACACAGCCATTTCCATGCTGGAAAACTGCTTGGCCACCATGCCCTGTGCCCACAGAAGCACAGCTCCTGCTCACCATGCTGCCGGGTGCACCCAAGGAGAAGATATGTGAAAACCCTCAAGCATCCACTTCACAATGTGCCATCCCTGGTAGTTGCTGTAGGGCAAGCAGCGAGGCCCTGGCTGCAGAGCTGGTTAAACCTGGATCCCTGCTAAGGATCACTCCTGCATCCCTGCCCAAGGGAGCTGGCACCTTGTTGCAGAACAAGGATGCCATAGGACAAGGATGCCGCAGGACACCTTGCTGCAGCTGTGTGACTTGCCCACCAGGACACTGATCCAAGGCACTGTGACAGTGTCCTAGCGCAGCATCAACAGGTCTCTTTGCTCAGAGCCTGGGGTCCTTGCCCATTCACATTGCTTCCGTTGCCTATACAGAATCATAGAATAGTTAGGGTTGAAAAGGACCTTTAAATCATCCAGTTCCAACCCCCCTGCCATGGGCAGGGACACCTCACACTAAACCATGTCACCCAAGGCTCTGTCCAGCCTGGCTTTGAACATCCTCTCCTTCTTCCATCCATCCGCAGACATGCCCTCCTTCAAAACATTGCCTTTTCCCAGGCCATTCCCATGAAGTCCTGCTACCTTCTGCTTTGTGCATCTGCCCCAACCCGCTGCTTGGAGACACAGCTCTGCCCCAGGCAGTGCTGCTGGCAGCCCCAGCATCCCTCGCACCCATCAGCTCTCTCTGCCCTTGGGGTGTTTGCCTGATGAACTGCAACAGGCTAAACAGCTTCATGGGAAGGTGCTGCCTGCAGTTTTTCCCCTCTTAACCAACTGCACCGTCTCTAGAAAGCTGCCACGAATGAGAGGTAAAAAAGCCTGACGATTTAGTCTTTTGATTTACAGGAGAGATCTACCTTGTGGTTGAGGTGTGTATGGCTTAGTTACAAAGCAGCAGCTCACCCCCACTGGAGCTGTCGGCTGCCGAGCTATCAGATGCAGGGGAGGAAGAGGCCACAGAGGGAGTATTCTCATGAAGTTACATTGCAGATCGAGCCTGTGCCCTCGAGAGCTCTCCCCTTCCAAAGCTGGCAGGAATCTCCTTCATGCAAACAGGCACCGTCTCCTCGCAGCCTTTGCAGCACCAGCACACCGTGTTTTCATGGGCAGGATAGGGTTGGCCGGGTTGCGGAGCCCCACAGCCCCAAGCGTGGGGACAGCTGCTGACCCGAGCAAGGCCGGCATCTTTTCTCTCCTCTTCTCTTTTTAATTTGGTGGGATTTTGGGAATCAGTCCCTCCCTGACAGAGGGGGCAGAACAGAGCCCAGCAGCTCTTTCTCCTTGCCCCTGCTGATGGAGCAGCAGGGAGTTATTTCCCCCTAGGAGACAGATTTGACTCAAGGCTCTGAGGACCAGGGATGCCCACAGCTCATCTCGCTCACCTCCCGGCTACAGCAGTGACGGCACCCAGTGGTCCCCTGCTCGTGCTTCTCAACCCTGCGCTGGGCAAAGCCCCACCAAGGGGCAGGGCCGCATGAAGCATTCCACAAGGTCTGCCCGGCAGGGCTCCCTGCAGACAGCAGCGAGGCTTGCTCAGGGGTTGAGAGGTGCAGCTCCGGAAGAGGAGGCATGACTGAGCCTGGGTGGGAAGCACTTGTAAACTGTGCAAGCCCAGGGTCTGCAACAGCGGAGGCGCCCGCAGTGCCCCGCGATGTGGCAGCTACATCAAGGATGCGTAAGAAGCAGCAGCTGCAACTCAACACTGACAGCTCCCGGTTACCAGAGATCCGGTTTCCTTGGCCTCCTCCCTGCCCCTGTCGGGCTGCAGAGCACTTGTGGGGCAGCGGAAAATACAGGGCTGGGTGAAGGCTCCATGAGCCATCCCCCCAGGAGACATGCCCAAGCCCCTGGGTGCTGCGTGATGCTCAACTCCAGCAGCAGAGGAGCAAATGTGTTGGGTCCAGGAGTGCTTCCCAGCGGCCTGTCACCCCTGGCAAGCTGGGGCAGGACTGTGGATCCAGCACTGACGGGGCACCGGGCCCCTCTCCCCACAAACAAGCAGTTGCACTGCGGGGTTGGTTGCAACCTTTCTTCTCCCCAGACTAAACTCCGCAAGGCACGCAGCCTGCCCAGCAGCAGCTGCCTTAGGACAAACCAACCAGCGCTGCAACTCCCCATCTTTGCATCCTGCCAGATGCCCCCTTCCCACCGCAAAGCGCCGGCAGCCTCCCGCTCCTGCAGCCTGCCTGGAGCTTTTAGGACGGTATTTCCTAGAGAAACCCCACCACCATTTCTTGCTCAGGGGTGCGCTCCGGGCACCTCCGAGCCAGAGAACGGCAAACGGGGAGCGCTCCATCCCCAAAGCGCGCTCCCAACCCCGGCCTTCCCACCACCGCTGACCCCCCACCGCGGGGCGGGGGGCCTCGGGGTGCCCCCTCCGCGCTCTGACAGCCCAGCCCCACGGCCTCGCTGCTGGATGGGGGGAGCGGGGCAGCCCCATCCACCGCTGCCGGCCCCCCGCTCCCCAGCGGAGCCCCCGACCCACCTGCAGGGACGGCGCCTGTGCGCGGGGTGCGGACCTGCGGGCGGCTGCCTCCGACCGGCCGCGGCGCCCTCACCGGCCCGGCGGGGCGGAGCGCAGCGGAGCGGGGCGCGGCTCCCGGGGCTCCGTGCTCGCCACCGCCCCGCAGCGCCCCGGATCGGCCCGGCCCGGCCGCGCTCCTCCTGCCCGGGCGGGCGGCGGCTCCAGCGCCTCTAACGGAGCGAGGGCTGCTCGCCCCTAACCCGGACAGAGCAGTGCGAGGAGAGCCCGGGCGCCTTCTCCCGCTGGGAGTCATCGCTCCGGGTCCGTGCACCCCTTCCCCAAAACACCTCCTGTCCCAGAGCTGGGGACAGCGGGACCCCCAGCGGCGCAGCCCGTCAGCCCTCCGGCCCCGTCTGACCTGACACCGGTGCCACAGCCCGTTATCCCCATGGGCTGTCCCGCTGGCCCATGGCTGTGCCCATCTCCTGTCGCTGGCCCCGCTGGTAATAAGCCATCTGGCTCCGGCGCTGCCTGCAGCTGAGGCAGCACAAAAACCCCACATCTGCGGCAAAACCGGCTGGAGAAGGTGAGTAAACACGAGTAAGCACAGCCCTGTGCTCCATGACCTGCTTGTGCAGCCCCAGGGCTAGGGGTAGCCAACATGACTACTGCAATAGGTATGTCTGCATGAGCAACACTCAGTGTCAGGCGGACAAACCCACCACCTCTCGGCATCCCCATGCTGCCCATTGCCCTCACCTGCCTCCCACGGCCCTGACGGCCTCAAGACATCCACTCAATGTAACCGGATTGTCTTCCCAGGCTCTGAAAGCCAACAGCTCTGCTCCAGCACCAAAGCTTCTCTCCCTGCCTGCAGCAAAGCACCAGGCACTACTGGCAAGGGTCATTTGTGGTAAGGCGCAAGGCCTTGCAGGTTTGCTCTCTTTATACCCTTCTGTTTACCTCATTATCTGACACTGCCTGGCCTCGGCATGAACAGTGCTAATTTTTCACTCCTACCCATTCCCAGGCGTGCAGAGCCATGGACCAGACACAACCTGAGTCCAGACGGGAGCGGAGAAGCTCACGCTGCCCTGTTGGACGTGTTGTGCCACACAGTGCCATCAGAAACACACAGACCCTTTATTCCCCAGCCCAGTAAAATCACCCAGTTTGCAGCCTCCAGTTCTGGCAGCAGCTCCTACCCCCTTTACTAGATCTGACTGCCGTCCCAGGTGAGAAAGAACCCGTGCGCTCCCTTCTCCCATCCTCTTCTGAGGGAAAACTGAGGGATATCCTCAGGGAGTCTGACAAACCGCCCTCCAGAAAGCATCTTCCAGCCTGGGCACCAGCACATGATGAAGGCAGATGTGTCAGTGGTCAGTCCTTGACCCTGCGCTGCTGGTGGGGCAGAGTGCCATGTCTGGAGCAGGTGGAGGAGGAAGGAACCTTCTTACTGCCATGTTCAAAGGAGAATGAAAAAGCCCCTCAGAAAGCCTTCAGAGACCAAGGCGCAGCCCTGGTGCCAGCATTCTGAAAGCTGAATACCCTAACATGGACTGATTCTCTATTTTGGCACTAAAAGCAGCACCCTGGTTTGCAGAGGCACAGAGAACCTGCAGCTCGCAGTGGCTGTGATGAAGGTCCCCCATACCCCTGGAAATGTGCTAAAATCTCTTTTAGACCATGCAGGCTCTTAGCCTGGGCTTACCAATCTGGTCTCCACCTCCATAAAACCAGGATCGCAAACCAAAATGTCTCATGGCGGGGAGGGAGTGAAGTGGGAAGCCTGACTGTTCATACAGAAGCAGGAGGCAGCTGCCTTATTTCTGGTTCCTCCCAATGCTAAGAGCAAAGTGCCTGAGTTGCCCCACTGCCTCATGTTATTACTAAGCTCCTTGTAAACAGCGGTAACAAGAAATTGCCACTTTGTGCATACTTTGGTTTTGCTCCTGGGTTTAGCGCTCAAAGAAACCAAAGCTCTGGGGCACTGAACGTTTCTGCAGCGACTGTGATGGATGTGTGCACCTCCTGGTGAGCTCTGCAGCCCCCCAAGGACTGCGGTGTCCCTCCAGTGTTCACTTGGCATTGCCAAATGACTCCAGGAAGATGCCGCGGTGTTTTCCCTGGAGGCAGGAAAGCGCGTGCTGCACCACCGGTACGCACCGGGGAAGGATTGGTGCCGCTGGATAGGCAGGAGCAGGGGTCTGGAGAGGCACGGGTGAGGGCAGAAAGCCCATGTGGTTTCCTCCAGCTGATTGCTGTGTCTTGACTTGGTTCATTCCATCCCTTCTCAAACATCCTGTTGGGAAGTTAGACTGCAGAGCTACCCCGAGGGGCTCGGTGTCCATCACACCATTGCCCGAATGGAAGGATAAACCGCCTGCTCACACACCTCTTCACTGCTCCACTCTCTCTTCATCCCCAGCACCAAGTTCATCCTGTGTGGGGCTATTTACACATTATACCTGCTGGATCCTCCTTGGAGCTGTGGCTGCCTGGGACACAGCACCTCCTTTTGGACGCATGGCCCGTGTCATTTGCTCCAAGATGCGTATAATGATTTCATGTTTACTTCAAGTTTGCTGTTGAAAAAAGTGGGCCTGGAGCTCATTTTTGTGGACTCAGACCCCCTACTTGCTGTCATTAGCAGAAACACCTCTCTTCTGGGGTCTGGTGAGCAGCAGGGTTTCAGCCAATCTAACACATACACACTATCAATCCCCAAGAGTTCCCATTCAACTGGAGTGTTGCACAGAGCAACATCAAACCCAGCCTCTATTCTAACTACGGCTTTTGGTCAGCTGCTGACCTCTTCTTAAGCAACTCACTTTGCAGTCAAACATGATTAAAGTTACCTAAGTTCCCTCCAGGACAAACGGCCATTTGTGTTCTCCTCAGTCTGGGGAAAAGGAGTCTCTTTGAAAATCCAGATCCATATACGACTGCCTACGATTGTCCTCACTTTTCTCACATTGATTGCAACGAGACAAGTAACTGCTGGCAGCTCAGCGATGAAGTCTTCTTTATCCATCACCATGAATCCGAAAGGGAGATGCCGTGTGCTGGATGGACGCATCCTTTGCTGGGAAATCATCATCCAGCACGCTTAGGAACTCCGATGGGACTCGGCTGTGGCCTGCAGGCAATCTCCACAGATGCACCCTAGAATTAAATGCTCCATGCAAATACAGTTTTCTTTTCACACGTTGGGAATGAGCCTGCAGAGGAACATCGGTCCCGGGCCTCGCTTGACGGGGCAGGCAGGCAGTTATACACACAGGCTGCACACAGTGCTCCCTCTTGGGCTTTGCTAATTAGCACATTGATCTACATCCAGCCTGCTCCGAATTACCCCTCATTCGAAAGCAGGTAATGATGCCATTAGCATAAAGCACCGTCCTTATGTCTCTCACTGCTATCTCCCTTCTCAGCAAGCGGCAGCCAGTAGTTGCAATGTCTTTGTTAAAGACAGCATCTGGCCACACTGAGGCAACACCAGTTTTACCCAATTCATTCTTAAAAATGATTTCTTTTTCCACTTTTCCCTCTTATTGACCAAGTTTCTTATTCTGGAGTTTAAGCAATTGATTATTTTCACGTATTCTTTTCACATATCCACTTAGTCTGAATTGTAGAAGCTTTTGCCTGTTTGAAGATTCTCTGTGCAGGGTTCATTGAAAATATCCTGCCCTTCCCAGGCTGGAGGCTGGGCTCTAAGCTTTGGACGCATGGATCATCCCATAGCACCACTCCATCCCCACGGACCGGGGCTGAATGCCCCACACTATGCAGCCTCTCAACAGATACCAGCCACTGCTTTGACCTCCAGCAGCTTCTATCCTCTCCTGCAGCTCACAGGAACAGGACCTTTGAGATGAACACTTGGATTTTCTTCTACTTTTCCAAGGTTCCTAAAGTCTTGAATAATCTCTTGCTATTCCCACACCATCTTGCTGGCTTTGTGACCCTTCCTGAATGGTCTCTTCCTAACTTCCCTTCACTCTTCTTAACAGAAGCTGCCCATTACAATTGCTTGCCTTGTGAAGGCAACTGGGGACATGTGTGGGCCATTCTTGCACACTTTTCCCTCAAAAAGCCAAATACCTGCACTCAGAGAGGTTCCCTCTGCTGGCTCCATCCCTCCCAGTACATCAGGGAAGACTGTCCGTTTAGATGGTGAAATCTCTGCCAGGAGAAGTTAGGTACAGCTAAGAACAACGGTATGGACCAGGTCAGAAAGTCACAGAAACCTCACGCTTGAGACATGACCTCCTTCCAGCTGGTACCATTTGGCTGGTACCCTGTAAAAAAGGAGCTGGTGCTGGCTGGTCTGCTTCAGCTCCCCCCGATCCTTCCTGCTCGGATTTGGTAGGGAAACAATAGCCTGCAATGGGGCCGCATTTCAGCTGTGCCCATCTGCTAAATCACAGCTGGTAAATGATGGTTTCCTTCCATTGTAGCAGTGTGCGACTACTCGTGAAGCCACAGAATGATCTCACCTCAGTTATTCACCCTGCTCTTTCTTCAACCTGGCACGGTGAGGGTGTTTTTCTTTCTAACAATAGAGAATAAAAACAAGACGAAGGCCCTTTCTATTAATGCAGAGCTAACGCACATGCAATGCGCAACAGAAGCCTGTTTCTGGCTCTAGCTGTGTACATCTGAAGCATTTTTCCTTATGAGAGTTGGAAAGACAAAACTGTGCCTTGTTTTTAAGGTGGTTCCTTGTCACAGCAGGGGCCTGGGACTTGTCTCCCTGGCTGCTAAGCGCTCTGTTGCAAGGAAAAGACTGCACATCCCTGTTTCCAGATCTTCACAGTCAAGCAAAACCTTGCTCATGGATGTCCATAGAGACCAAGACTTCAGCCGGAGCCTGACAATGGTGTGAAGTATGTCGGTGGGACACATTCATCACTCACTCTTTGTTTCTGCGGCTTGTGGGAGCATGTTGAATGAGGAGGTTCCCGCATCCATCCTGAACAGGACATCCTGGAGCAGAGACCATAGGAAAAATACTTATGCAAAAGAGAGAATGAGGAGAGAAGGAAAGGGTGCTGTGTGGAGGCCTAAAGACAGGTCAGTGATGCTGAAAAGCTGAATCCATCTGCTAAATCAGTGCAAAACCCTGATTTCACAGGGACAGCACTGTTGACTTGAGACAAAGGCTTATGAGAAACAGGGTCAGGAAAAGGAAGTTTTTCCAGCATCCACGTTTTGATATCTGTATTATCAAGAATAATTCAGTAAACTTGAGCTCAAAGAAGGAACTGGGGCAGGTGGGAGGGTAAAAAGAGACCTAAAGGAACTCAAACAGGCCCCTGGCTGCAAATGCCTGGAAGAAATGTGCCAGGTGAGGAGAAGACCAGTATGTCCAAAGAGCAGAAAGTGCAGAGATGGTGACTAGCATGGAGAGGGAGAGGCAGCTGAAGGGAAGGCTGCTGTGGAATTCCTCTGTGCCCAGTATCTGAAGGGGGCCTACAAGGATGCTGGGGATGGACTCTTCATCAGGGACTGTAGTGACAGGACAAGAGGTAACGGGTTCAAACTTAAACAGGGGAAGTTTAGATTGGATATAAGGAAGAAATTCTTTACTGAGAGGGTGGTGAGGCACTGGAATGGGTTGCCCAGGGAGGTTGTGAATGCTCCATCCTTGGCAGTGTTCAAGGCCAGGTTGGATGAGGCCTTGGGTGCCATGGTTTAGTGTGGGGTGTCCCTGCCCAGGGCAGGGGGGCTGGAACTGGATGAACCTAAGATCCTCTCCAACCCTAACTATTCTATGATTCTATAATACTCATTTAGGGCATCAACACAAGATGTTGGACACCGAGCTTACCTGGTGGGGAGGACAAGCACATCCTGCAGAAAGAATAGGTCCTTTAGGACTTGAGTAACAGTGGCTGAGCAACATTAGACACTACCAGTTTTAAGGTGCATGCTTTAAGATAGGTCACAACGTTGCTGTAAGCCAGGAGTTCCTCAGCTGAAGGTAATGGAGGGAGTGGAGCAGGGACAGGAGGAGTGACAACTGAGAGGCAAGGCAGACACAAGCCTGGCAAGACAACAACTGGTTTCTTTCTCATTGTAAAAGCTGCACAAACAAATTTAAAAGCAGAGCCATTGTTTCAAACGTGGCTTTGCAGCAGCTTGCTGTGGATGCACAACATCGATGGAACAACTGCTTGAGAGCATAGAATCATAGAAGGGTTTGGGACAGAAAGGACCTTAAAGCTCAGCCAGTTCCAACCCCTGGCACAGGCAGGGACACCTTCCATTAGACCAGGTTGCTCCAAGCCCCATAAATGACCTTATGGACGCAAAAGCTCAACTGCATCACAGCAAAGGCACCTCAATTGAGCCTCTCTTATTTCTGAGTGCACTGGCACAGGCCTGTGCCTTCCCCACACCACCGGGGATGTGAACTTCCACCGCCCTTGCTAGCAGCCCGGCCAGCTCTCTGGAGAGCTTGCTTTTGGGACAGCAGCAGTAACTGCAGTAACTCCCCTCCCCTTGCACACTGCACACACGTTTTTCCGTGCTGTTGATGGAAGACAAACCTTGCTAATCCCCGGCTGTGCACATGGCATTGCGTTGGGGCACCTACATGCAACTGGTGCCAGTAAACAAGCACAAGCTCAGGCTCCTCCTTGCCACAGGCACATGCTGGCCCTGGGAGGTGCTCCTCCTGCCTTTGCCCTCTTCCCTGGGGGGAATCCACTAGCCACAATCCCATGCTTGAAGTGGGGAACACAGGAGCGGGAATGCACCCATCAGGGCTTTGCCAGCCACTTTACAGCAATAAACCAGCGCAGACACATACTTTGAACCACCACATGAATAGGGCTAAGATACCCACAGCCCTTTATCAAGAGAAGGAGAAGCAAATGAGATGCTCTTAGGCATGCTCCACAGCAGTGTTCTTCCTTGTGGTCTATAATTGTGGAGACCTCAGAGTACAGGGATGGAAATACTCAGCACTGTGACCAGGTTGGAGTACATCAGCTGGCAGCATTCAATCAATGAATGCTTTTGCCTCCTAAGGCCATACTTCTCCCCTCCACATACACAAACAGATGTTCCTTCCCTAAAATCACTATGAGGTGTTTCTAGGCAGGATGCTTGGAAGGCTGCGCTCGGGATCAGGGATGAGCCATGGCCAGGTGCCCAGGCTTTGGGGTGGGCTTTCCCTACAAACCACAGCAAAGGGTCATCTCGGAACAGGTTTTCACAGTGCAAGGCAGCCAGATGGGGCTGCGAGTGGGAAAGGCCAACGTGAAGATTCAGACATTCCTGGACCGTTTTGAAACGTGTCTCGACGAGCCCGGTCGTATGGGGTTTTCTGCAAGGCCTTTCATGATTCTATCTCTCAGTGAAGGCTCACGGCTGCTTTAAAGAAAGAAAAACAAACAAGAAGGTGCAATTTAACTCCAAATACCTGAAGAGAGGGACCAAGGAACCCACCTTTGGAAAACATGCTGCAGTGTTGATGTAAAGATCAAAACCATTGCTGCCAAGCACTCGGGTCTGGTTTAGGGTGCTGGGTTATAGAAACGCAAGGGATGTTTTAAAAGCTTCCAGCAAGTCCCTTTCACAGCAGCAGAAGCAAAGTGCTGGGTTCAGGCAATGCTTCTCCCACCTCCGTAACAACACCTGGTGTGTCTGAAGCAGGGGGTGGTGTTAAGGCAAATGTCAGGTCCCTCACTTCCCATGGCCAGCTCTGCACCCAAGCTCCTCCATTCCCATCATCTGCCAGCTTGGTGGAGATCTGTTCAGTGTCATCGTGCTCACAAGCGGGATCCAGCGTGACATCAACACCAACCACGTGGCTGCTGTTCCTGAGGAACACCGGGGCTGCCCTCCCCAGAGCTAATAGAACAGTATCTGCAAAGCAAGGCTCTGGAGAGCAACCGCATCATTGTCTGGCACAAAGGACAATGTTTGCTCATATTACGCATGTTTGTTATGTTTGTTACAAAGTCACTTCTATTATGGGTGCCGGGATGCCCAGGAATTATGGAAAAATGTTTTTCCACAATGGCATTTTCCTTTCCTACCTGTTTTCAAAGCCCTAAAGCTGAAATTTACTGTCAGGGACAACCTCCAAACAAAACAATCCTGTGCCTTTCACACAGGTCTTTTCACCAGCAGTAGATGTGTCCTTGCTGATGTAAAGGGTGACATGTCCATCTGCTGGGCTTCAGCTTGTGAGCTTTAGCCCCTGTCCAAATTATCATCCAGATGAAGGGTTTGTTAGCCCTCCCATCTTACCAGTTCATCAGCATCCACGTCCCAGCAAAGGCAAGGATGATGGTCTGTCACATTCCCTTCCTTACACAAGCAACAATGGCGTTTGGTGAAATCATTCGTCAACACACCAGCAATGTGTTGGCACATGTGTTGGTGTCACCCGTCTTCAGAGATGTGTAAATGGCAGCCAGCCTTGTGGGACTGTGGCACTGATCAGTGTAATAGCCAAGATAGATGTACAACTTGTGCATCAGTACTCACCTCGGGTCCTGCTTTTGCCACAGTCAAGAAGGGGCTACAGACAGGGAGTTTGGACAGGACTCTGAAGGTACCTTAATCTTTTGTCAGCCTGATAGCAAGTTCTGAGCTGCCACCACTAAGTCCCATGTGAGGACAAAGGGAAGGGTCCTGGGTGTTCCCTGGGTGACCAGCTCTTGGACTGACACCAAATGATCTGCACCCTCACCTTGTCACAAAAGACCAACTGGAAGCTTGGGCTCTGCTGTGCATTACTTTCCTCTCCATCCTAAAAGGACCTTGGCTGCTGTTTAACCTCCTTGTCAAAAGTCTCCACTTTGCTGACTGGTGAAAGGATACCACAGCAAGCTATAGTACCAAAACACATGCAACCCTCCTCTGGTAAGTCACCGTAGAACAGTGGGTATTGGAAAGGGATGAGACACTTGGACACGGCTTGGACATGGCACGCCAGCTCCAGACTGACTAAGGGTGCAGATGGCCATGGCCTTCTTCAGTGCAGCTTCAGGACTAACTTTCTTCCAATAATGTTGTTTAAACGGCTGGCAACTGCAACCCAACCTTAGTGCAGAAGAAAAGGTGAATACATTCAGCTTTAGCTGTCTGGATCACCTAAGGCAGCCCCATCTGAGTAGGAAACGTGTATCTCTACTTTATGAACATGTACTTCCAAAGCATCAACACATCTCTTCTAGAGCTGTGCAATTCTGCATGAGTCTGAAATGTCAATCTGAGCATCTGCTTCAGGCACCTCCATAACTCAAGTTTCATTTCAAGTTCCTCTGAACCAGCACTTGCATGGGTTTGTTTCTGAATATAAGGAAGGTATTAAGGTGGCACAGAAAAGGGTATCTTTAAATGAGTTAACAAAAAAGGCAAGAATATTCTCAGCCTGGTTATTACAGGCAAAAATCACTGCTTTCCTGGGTATTTTATGTTCCTTGAAATGGGGCTGCTGCATAACTCGAGAGGTTTTTCATTACATACGAAGTTGAACCATCTCCAAAATAGTTCCTGCTGAAGTTAATATCAAGTAATTCTGGTTTCCCACTGTCCCATTTTCCAATACACCACATGTCTGCACTGACAGCTGGTAATTGCACAGCAGGATCTGAAACATTTTGGCAATAGATCACAAAAACTCTTCAGGATGTAGGAGGAAACACAGGATTACAGGAGAAATGGGAACACAGGAGCCAGTTACCATGATCAGAAAATTAACACTCACAAAGTCATTTGGAGGTTTCAGGGTTAGCCTATTAAAAGGGAAACAAGTCCAAGAAGTTTAGAAGTGGTGATTCACATTGCTGGAAGACTCCACCATGACACTCCTGCCTTCTCCTGTTTGTGCATTTGTCTTGCCTTTGAGTTACTTCTACTTGTAAACCATGGAGCAAATTTCTGCCCCGCTATACCAGAAGTAAAGCAGGGAGAGTGGTCTGTAACACACACTTCCCTCTTGCATGTGGGCCCCAAAAGCCAATAGCTTCAGCAGTCCATTTGGAAGCCTCACTTACTCTTGCTTTCACACAGCACGGGTTGAACCTCACATGTTACCCGCCAATGATAACCCCACTTTCAATGTTAACAATTGCCTGCAGCAATACCAGAATCCAGATGTCAGCAAATAACAGACAGACAACTGTAGAAATAACATTTTTGGTTTAGTGTTTGCAATTTGTTTTACAGCTCATAATGAAATACCGTTAGAGATCGTCTACATTCAGACATTCCTAGCAAAATAGACTGGTCAAAACATAAGGCACTTTAAGACTCCTAAAACAAACGCTCATGATGACAATTCAACAAGAACCCTTTCTACCCTTAATGTTCAGGTCAGTAAAAGATCAATCCTCTAGTCAGACAGGCAAATGAAATCATCAATAGAAAGGTTTCCAAGCTAGAGTTACTGCTGCATTAGTGTGCATTCTGAAGTAGTCTATTTGAAGCATCTTCAGATGGGGAGGGAGGGCATGGTGTGAAAAAGATGCATTAAAATAGTTCTTTGAACTGGGTAACACAGACACATTGCAGGGATTCATTACTTTCATTCGATTAAATTCCTTCCATTCATTATTGCAACAAGGAACAAAAAGGAGATGGTTCTCCCCTCCCTCCCCCCCACTCCCATTATAATTCAACACAAGATTTCAAAGACTTAAAATGACCAGGACAGAAGCTCATGAAAAACTGCATCTGGCCACTTTAGAGCATGTTTAAATATTCATTACTGACTTCCTCAAGTCTCACCTCTTACCAAAGAAAGAGAAACAGAAAAGAATTGGCAACTGTCTAAGTTGCTTCCAGTCAAATTGGTATTTTGCTTCTTTCTAACACGACCCCACTGTTCACATGAAGTACCTGCATTCAGAAACACACCAGCAGCTCCCCTTAGCAGCGTGATGGCAGGGCAGGATGAATGCCAGCAGGTCCCAGACCCTGCAGGGAAGAAGGAATGAACAACTCTGCTTCACACACTTGGGTCTCAGCTTAAGAACAGTTTCAAAAGCTGGACGTGCTGGGCTGCTGTAGCAACAAGGGGACTGACACCAAAACACTGACTGAAGGCTTCACTTGGAAAGGCATCTGTAAGAACTGAACTCCACTATTTAAAACTGACCAAAAGAGCAAAACCCCTGTCTACTTCTCAGGACCTCTGAGAAGGGGAGGGTAGGAACCAGTCCTTCCCGTCCATCAATGTCTTTTCAAGTTGTGTCTCACCTGTTTTATTGCCCAGTACACTTTCCAGTCTTTGGGGGCTAACAATTGCTGAAAAACTGGCCTCCTGGGGGCTCAGGATATTAGGCACTACAGTACAAACCTGCATCCTTTGTCCTTTTGAATCCACTTCTGAGGGAGAAAAACCCCATCCATCCATCCATCCATCCATCCATCCATCTTCCTTAAAATTCCTTGATTGCTTTAAATTCTGACTTATTTGAATTGCACTTTAAAGCCCAGCAGAAAGAAAACTTGGTAGCTCTATTCAGGAATATATATAAAATTTTTAAGAGACATCTTATCAAGTCTGAAAATGCACAGAGATATCAGCTGCACGAGCTGTCAAGTGTTGACCTGGCTACAGTGAAGAAGCTGTGACAAAACAAATGTTAGCCCTGTTAGAACTGGAGCAGAAACGGAATGCCTGTTCACTTAGGAAAGAGAATGCATGCACTTAAAAATCAAGCTAACTTAGAACCAACCACTGGTCTTAACCTGTCACACATACAAGTGCTGCTGTGCAACAGGAACTGTGGTGAAGTGAAAAATGACATGATTTCAAGCCAGCTGCTGCTAAGGAGAAGAAAGGAAGGTGGCACCTCGTGGTCCCGAGCTCAAAAGATCTTGAGATCTCGACACGTGTGGCTCACTTTTGCTGGCAGAAGAGGGAAGCTCTAGATCAACTCAGCTGCTTCTACTGTTGTACCAGCAGCCAATTTAACATTGAGGCTCTGCAATCAGTTTATTGTCCTTCAGCACCAGTATGACCACATTCATTTGGGACAGGAAAAAGCATCTGAAAGAGGAGATGAAGAACAAAACACAGGCCACTTGCTGGATCCCAATTTAACTACCAGCATGCAGTTGGTTCCTCTCAAAACCTGTGGGTTCTTCTTCCCAAGCAAACCACACGGAATTTGCTAAAGTGACATCCAGTTGCTTTGCATATCCACCCTACCGTGGCTTAAAAAGATACTTGGAAAAAGCTATTTGGAAAGGCACACAGCATGCACATGTGCAATTTAGTTCCTTGTGGATGGATCTGTGCATGTGGGAAATCTTCAGACCAAGTAGCAATGATTACTAACGGATGAGGTGCTATTTTATAACCAGATCATTTCTTTCAAATTCCAGTTCCATTTCCAGGGAAATGAGCAGTGCTGACAAGGAAATGCAAGGCAAGAAGCTCAACCTGCACACCAAGACAGACTGGAACATACAAAGTTTCATGGACCTTGTTCTTCAGGTCACACGAAAGGAAAAACTGGAGTCTAATTAAAACAAAAAATAAATCGCTAAAGCTACTTACAAAGAGTAGAATTATCAAAGTGCTTTAACATATAAAGTGTCAAATATAATTAAACAGGAGCATTAACACTGAGCTGCCATAAGATATTCAAATAGGTGCATCTGTTTTCTGAATACAGGAGAGCAGCACAGGTTTTTAATTTCCCCCGTAGGGCCAAAGTGGGTTAAGGAAAGCTTTTCTTGTTCATTGAGCTTCTTAGCACAATGTATTTGCTCTGCTCATGCATTCAAAGGCACAGCTGCATTTGCTCTATCTGAAACTGCATCAAGAGGACTGTCTGCCATGAAGTATTAATAAAAGGGCAGCTCTCACTGAGCAAAACATACAGCAGCCCCATAAAGATTCATAGATACCTGTCAATTCATAGTGTTTTAAAAGCTATTTCTTGGTACTTTAAACATAGTTTAAGATAACCGAATGTGCTATCTGAACATCCAACAGGCTGCCACAGCTATTATAACAAGAGCAAATGCAAACAAATAAATAAGGAAGAGGTTTCAAAACCACCTCGTGCAAGATGCTCATACAACGCACCTCAGCCTCCCTAATGGCTTTTCCTCTCATGTTGTAAGAAAAGAACCCCCAAAGCATTCTCCACTGCACCTCTCTCAGTACTTCCAATTCATTAAGCTGCTGCCTACTTTAAGCAGATGATCTTAAGCATAGAAAGTAACTGTATCAAGCATAGCAGAGCCAGCTGCTGCAGGGGGACATGGCTGTTTAGAAACAAGAAATGGCAATCAAGACCTTTCCTGCAATTCACAGATATAAAAGCAGATTTGCTCCAGTAAGCCGAGACTCAAAAAACGTGACACAGAGCATCACATCTGGTCCCTTGCACAGGCATGTATGGCCACAAGTGTGAAGTAATACAAGGTCTCAACAGAACAACCCATCTGTTTTCTAAAGGCACCATAAAGACAGCAATGCTTCAGGTGTAACGGGAAGAGGCAGAGGGAGGGAAAATGACAAATCCAATTAGGAGGAAACACTAAGAGCAGCTTGGTATAACAGGGGATTAAAAAGGTGTCTCAGTTCTCTGATGGCTGTAACATCTGTAACAGCACAGAAACCCTACACCTCTAGGCAAAGTAACCAGAGTTTGGAAAAACCGACTCCTGAAAAAACCCAGTTCCCATTTTTAGTGGATGGGTGTGAAACCTGTGACTGAAATCGAAGGAGACAGCAAAGAATCAAAATGCTATATAAAACACTGGGGTCCAGACATACTCACATGGCATCATTAGCCTGCTTCTGATTTACCACAGTGTTAAGAGCTCCGGAGAGTCTCCTTTGCTGTGCAGGATGACTCAAGTCCAGTGAAGTGTCAGATATTAAAACCTTTCTCAATCCGCCAGTGAGAACAAACCCCCCTCCCCAGCCTGTACAAGGGGAGGGGGGGGAGCAGTCTCCCAGACAGGAGATGTTTCTAGCAACCCCAGGCACCCTACAGGCAGTATGCCACCAAGTTAGCTCTCCTAAGCAGCACTGCACCAAGCAAGCCTAGGCTTGCTAAGATGCTCTGCCCCTTACATAAACTTGAGGACAGTTTCTCATGAGCCCTTCAGAACAGAGGCTCACGCTTCGCTGTTCCATTATTGCTTTTCAAACCCGCTTTCCCTCCCGTTATCCCAGGAGGACTTTCTGCATCCTGCGTGCAGCGACGCTGGCTTCATCCTCGGAGTCGGACTCGCTCTGGGAAGTCGAGCTCTGGGAGGCAGAGCTGCAGGGTGAGGAGCACTCCGGGGAGCACAGGTAGTGCATCAGCGGGAGCCGGTACTTCCCACAGAAGTCAACGAACTTGATCTGTCTGACGCAGCTGTCGAAGTAGACACCTGTGAGGGCAGAGGAACAGAGACAACACATGAGGCCCGTGCAGAGAACGGTGGTTGCAATGCCTTACATTAGGATTTAATGGACACTGCACTGGACGTAGGAGCATGCGGGATGCTGAAGGAAAAGGGGACCAGGGCACCTATGGAAATTTGTTTTCTTAGTTAGAAAACAATCCTGTACACATGTATCTGGTAGGTGGTTCAGAATGGCACATTCTACATGAACAGACACAGGGCAGCTACTTCCCAAGAATCCGGCACTTCCTTCTTACCATTAGGCAGAAATCTCAGGCTGGGAATTAAAAAAGCTTCTTCCGTGCCAAATTCATTCTTCCACGATATTCTCAAACTTGTAAAACCTCTTCTACCAGCTACCAGCCTGCATTCACAGACAGACCTTCATAACTCTGCTTTCGTCCTGCTTGAGTGAAGTTACCATGCTGAGTTTGGATGCTCCTTTCCATGGCAACAGTGTTGCTGTAACACAGGATTACCTTCTCCTCCTGTCACAGCAAGTGATTGTAGACACTGAGGTTTTCAGAAGTTTCCAGTGGTGTTTTAAGTCCCAGCTGCTCTGAGTAAGCTTTTCTCCTGCAGTGCTAGAGCAAGCGCTGCACTACTGTGCTAGCTCGTAAGGACAAGTGGAACAGTGCAAAACCCTAATAAAGGAAACACTCCTTTCCCCTCCAACACAAGTTCCAGCCCTTCCATCTTGGCTCATGGAGAATGCTTTAATATTGTCCTGTAAAGAGGTAACAGCCTGCATATGACTGCAGGGCAGGTACTAATGACTTTTTTTTTCCCTTAATCTTCTAAAGGCTAAATGTGCTTATCAGTTACTCTGCTTAAAGATGAAGCATTAAGCTAAATTAAACCCAAGCATTCCAGGCTTTTCTATGAAGTCCTCTCCTTCCAGGAACTACAGTCTAGTAGATCCAAGCAAGAGCTAAAGAAGTTGCTTTTAGTAACTGCCAAGCACTTCAGCCTCTCTCCTCTTTTCCATTCTTGTTCAGCAAGAGCACTTGTAACAGTTCTCCTGCCCACTACTTAGTCTGCGCTATTTCAGAGCAGATGGATTGGAAACTTCAGACCATAAAAGTACAGTGGAGTGCTGGGATGAGCTGCAAAGACTCCGACACAAACACTGTCTCACATTCCCATGCAAATACAGTAAACCAGCACTGCAACTCTGAACATCGGTCCTAAGTGAGCAAGGTTCCTTAAAGACAAGTTGGCAGGAGCCCTGAAGCCAACAAAATACAGCTAGAATTTGGATGCAACAACACATCTAACTGACTGAGCTAGTACACTCACGGCAAGTCAGAGGGAAAGGAAACCCATCAGGAAGCAGAGCAGTGAAGATGAACTTACCCCCGCATTTAGGATTGGGACAATTGCTGGCCAAACTCAGGTAGCGGACAAGATTCTCTGGCAGGTCGCTGGGAGCATAGGGAACATTGCGAGTTTTAATGGTGCGCCCAGCCAGTTCCTGAAGGCTCGGGGGGTTGTAGGTCAGGTCACGGACAAAGCGAACCACCAGCGGGTTCCCACGCAAGCTCAGCTCTTCCAGGTGAACCAGGTTAAGGATCTCTCGAGGAAGGTACGTCAGCAGGTTATTGTGCAGGCTAAGGGAACGCAGGGAATGCAGCCTGAAGGATGGAGATGGATACCCAGTCAACATGTACAAGCAAAATCATTCCAAAACTGCACTACACAGACCTGATCACTCTCCCCTCTCCCATCAATTTCTTTTTCCTTGGCTTTTCTTACTTTTAAAGCGTAACTTCATGGTAAAAGAGCTGCTATTACTCCAGCACACACAATGCCTGTGAAAACATGGCTCACCTCCAAATGCCTGTTAAAGAAGCAGTCCTAAATAGGCTGCTGTCCCCCTCAGTACTCCCCACACACACACCTCCTAAAAGAGGTAGCACAGAACAAAAGTATACAAACCAAGAGCTTTCAGAGGACATAGTGTTTCCTTGTACCCAGTGCATGCATCAGGAACAGTTCCATTCAACACTTTGAATAAGTCACCTGCCTTCAGTCATGCATTAAAGATGCTTGCTGGTAGGCAGCCAGCCCTGGAAACCCCCATGTTTTCACTGTTTGCGGCTGCATCTCCTTGTGCTGCAACACTGCCAGAGCTCAAAAGCTAAGCAAGGTCAGGCCAGGTTAGCATCAGCACGGGTGACAAGCACGGGTTTGGCTTTTGGAGGAGGTGTTCTCTCTCAGGAAGCACAAAGCAATGCTCCAGCACATAATCCAGGGATGCTCTCTAACCAGTACAAGATAACTGGACATTGTACATTGAGAGTAATCCCACTACAACATCAAATTCCAAACTCCATGCTGGCACTCAATTGCTCTTGTGATTACAGCTATCCACTGAATTCTTCATCTGCCATTTTTGTTACCTGTACACAGTTTGCAGTGTTCTCTTTCCCCCATTATGAAAGAGAGACAGCAGTAACTTATCCCCTAGAGCTGTGCTGTAGGACTTAACGACCACTAAAACATTCTGAGATCCTAAAGGAAGAACACAAGGAGTGGGACAACACAAGCACACACAAAAAGGCTCTGGGTGAAAGACAAGACGGACGAAGCATTCATCCCTAAGAATACTCAGAATGCAGCATGAACTGCCCAGGCACTTCTCAGGGCTCCCTGTACAAATCTATTAATTCACCTTAAAGCAGACACTTGGTGACATTTTTTTTCCATAACCCTATGATGCAGATTTCCATATTACATATTCCTGGTCTGCCTGCAGTGCACTGCTAAGGCTCTTCTTGTTCAAGCCTAGTCACAATAACAAACTGAAGAACAAAGAGGCCCTCCCAGATGCTTCTATCCACACATTCAGAAGTTAAACAAGTTAATTACAGCTGATGGCTGAGGACAGTAAATACTCACTGTGCCAGCTGAGGTGGAATGCTCTGGATCTTGTTGTCACACAGAACTAGGTAGCTTAGAGAAGGCAGGTTTGCTAATTCAGGTGGAATTGAAGTGATGAAGTTCCCTCCAAGATATAGAAACTCTAAACTGAAAGAGAGAAAACGCTGCGTTATTTCATTGAGGTCGTTTCCAGTTGAACTGAACACCAAATCTTCTCATCTCCTGCATTTACTCAAGAAAACTTCCAGATAACGATGTATGAGATAATGTGCTGAGGGGAAAAAAAGGCAAAAAAACTCCACTGCACATCAAAATTACAACAGAGCTTCCGCTTCACAGGAGATAATGTCGAGATTTACCTCCAGCCTCCTGCAGTCACCACTGCATCTGTAGGTAGGCACCAAGCAACTCTGTATTCCTACACCAAATGCAAAGCTCCTGCCCCTCCTTCCAAGGCAGGACAGGCTGCACGCACAGGGTTTGCAGCACTGATGCAGCTCCTGCTGCAGCCCGTGGGAGTCCTCAGTTTCAGTAGGAGCAAAGCAAGAGAGCAGTGGCTCTTCCTGAAAACCCTGGCCCTGCACAAGCGCTGCTTGCTCTTTATGGGGTAAATTGACTCCTCAGTGATTAACTATGACCTCTCAGCAGAAGTCAGAAGCAGCCAGTCTTGCTTTGATGCAATTCACATACTGCTAACATCACAGGTGCAGCAGTGCACAGAGTGCATCTAAGTCACACAAGAACATGCATACAATTTCTCAGGTAGACTGATGTCACTATACTGCAGTCGCAAGGACCAAAGCTACCAGAACCATTAGCTGGGCTTAACTGCAGCTTGGGCCTAAATAAAAGAAAGAAAGAAGAAAGTATCACTGGTTGTCCCACAAAAACTGGTGGATGTGAGACAGGAACAAAGAGAAGCACTAAATCCCTTCCGCCAGCTGGAGTAGCCAGTATTTGCTGTGCATCTCTGCCCTTTTAGGAAGGAAAACTGGCAAGTGCTTCTCTTCAAGTGAAGCTATAGCTTCAAGTCCCCATTTCACAGAGTCAAACAGCTTCTGTCCCTGTTCTCAGGTGTTGTCTGGGGGAGAAGCAAACTCAGGTTCAGCCTGGGTAGCTCTGGCTGGGAAGAGACACCATTACTAATGCTGGTCCAGACAACACTTCTTCCCATGCCTGAAAAAGGTGGATCCCACAGTCCCATCTGTAGGCGCTGATTCAAGATCTCCAGTACACACTCAGGTTAGCTGCCTAACTACAGTGTACATTGGCCCCCTCTGATCCACCAAGCATTCCTCCCCGGGTCAGGGAAGAGAAAACTCACGCAGGCTCCATCAGCTTTTCCTTAAGAACACCCTACAGTCTTGGAATAGGAAACACCTTCATCTCACCCCAGCAGGGCCTCAGTGATACGGGTTAAGGGTGGTCTTGGCAGTCTTCGGTAATGGTTGGACTTGATGAGCTTAAAAGACTTTTATGACCTAGTTGATTCCATAATTCTATTCTATTGTGAACTGAGAAAGGTGATGGAGCCAACTGGCAAAGAAATGTAACACTACAGAATCACAGACACGTTTGGGTTGGAAAGGACCTCAAGATCATCCAGTTCCAACTCCCTGCCATGGGCAGGGACACCTCACACTAGACCATGTCGCCCAAGGCTCTGTCCAACCTGGCTTTGAACACTGCCAGGTTGTTCAGGACATGGTGGTAGATCCTGAGAAGGTCTAAACCCTGCAACTGTGCCACATGTGAGGAGCCTCTGGGACAGAAGAAGGGTAGAAAGAGTTCATTCAGCTCTTGCAAGAAACTTGAACCTCAAAGATCCAATGACAGCATCTGCTTGGGCTCAAGGGGCCACTTACACAGCACAAAGGTCCATCTGCCCACCAGTGAAGAGCAGAACGACAGACCTCTGCAACACAGCAGGAGAAGCTCACAGAGCTTAACTTTCCCTGGAGTGCAGGAAAGCTCCATAACTGCATCTGATGGTGAGCACAAAATTACGGCTTCAACTAAATTTGACGATATGAAAGGAAGCAACTGGACTTGCTCAGCTGAGAGATCAAGTGGAGCAGCACATCTGGAGCTTATTCTGAACACATAAGAAAGTACACTGGAAGAAACCATCACCAAAACCCCGCTGCCCAAAAGCAGCCCCTCCTCCCCAGCCAATCTGCAGGTGAGGAGGGGGGGCAGCAGGAAGGCTGCTGTGCAGAGACCATGCCAAGGGCAGATTAGTTTTAATTAAACTCTGATCCCCTAACAAAGCCCTGAGTTCTAACCAGAATTCCTCCTTCAACCTCCATTGTTTTCAAAGGTGGATTTAGGGGGCTTGCCTCTCGTTAGGGATTTAACTGCTGACCATACAATTCCTAGGCATACTTTAACTCCATGCCATTGTTGGAACCCACACTAAAAACTGTTGGGCAAGGGAATTTTAGTAACATGGATTTCAATGTTTAAACAAGGGTGAGATATGTAAAAACTTCCACTTCCTAGGAAAAGTGAATAATTAACTCTTCACCCCCTGTGTTTGAAGGCAACAATGCCCATGGAGCCACCCTGCACACACATACATGCAGGAAAGGGGAGGAGGGGAGCACAATATACAGTAGAAGATGTGCTGAAATTCATTGCAAAATGTGAAATGCAGAAGTTTCAAGAGCAGCTTACTGCACAAACCAAGGGTGCAAAACCACTGCCTACAAACCGCGTAGAGCTGTCAAATCCATTCCTTGTAATGAGAACAGTCACTTATACCAGCTAGGTTGTAAAGCCCAACATCAGACTATGATCTGCCTCTAACTAAAAATCCATCAAATAAGGTAACTCCTTTAGTGGCAACAAATGACTTCTCAAAAAGTGCTTTCTTTTTACCTATCTTCTGCATTACCTTCCTGAGGTCAGGAACTTGCTGGGCCCAGTCTCGTACAGCAAATTCAGCATTTCCAACATCAACTTAAGATACGAATTAGAAGGCAAATTTATTTACAAAGCACAGGGAGGAGGTTTTGAAACTACAAAGAAACTTATTCTAAATACAGCAAAGGTATTCATATAGCTTCCACTGAAAGACCGCTTAGTAGGCAGAAAAAATCTGTACCTCTGGTCCCCCAAAACACAATTTGCTAGTAAGAAGGGTCTATTCTAGTCTTGGCTGAGCAAAATAGAGAAATTAACAACAGTCATTTCTGCATCAAAGTAAAGCGTCAAGAATTGTCCAAGCAAAGCTAATCATGATACAGGCAAGGATTTTCAAGAGACACAACCCTTTTTTAGTGAGCACTGACCACACCAATGGGGCCGCTGTTAGTTCCCAGCTCTTCTGCTCCTGGCCTGACTTCTATGCTGTGCTAAGCCTGCATCTACAGGCCAAGGCAATGCTGGTCTTGAGCTGCCCTGCTCAGAGGAAAGTTTGCTGCTCAGTATGATAAGCAAGAGCAGTGCTGAGTTCTGCCCTCCTCACTGAGAGCCTGCAACAAGGCAACTGGCAACATTACCAGTTTTTCACAAGAGATAGCAGAGATGGGAATGAGCTTAGTGACTACTCCCAACTAACCTTTCACACCAAGACTCAGTTCTTCTGACAATCATTAATCTGTATAGCCATTTGGACCAGCCAGCTAAGGTTCCATGCACCACTCTGTACACAGAGGGAGAGCTGGAATTTTCATCTACTTTTCACAGCCCAGGAACTTAGAAAAGCCAGAGAGCAGCCAGCCTCAGATGGATGTAAGCACAGTTCCTACTTTTGAGGCTAGAATAAATGATGCACTTCCAAACTGCCACACATGCTCTGGTTTAATGAGTTTCAAGAGAGGAGAAACACTAACAAAATCCAACACAACAAAACCACCCAACCCCAAACCAACAACAAACCCCCATTTGACACAGTAACTAATGGGGTCTGACACTTTCCCTCCTGCCTTCAGCAAAGTTTACAAATACACTAGTGAAAGGCCAGGGCTCCTTTCAGCCTCACATCCAGCAGGCCAGCACTCAGCACAGCCAGTACTACCTGCTGCCAAGCAGCAGCCAGCAGTCCAAGCCCATCATGTGTTGCTCCTCTCTAGTGAAGGATTTCACACCACTGGGCTGCAGGGGGGTGGTGAAAACCCTTTTACATACAGGAAGGGGGTGGGAAAATGCTCAAACAAAGTCAATTCAGGTGGTGGCAGCAAAGTTTAACGTGCCAAGAGACTGTACGTTCTCGCTTGAGTTTGTTCTTGAGGTTTAAAGGTCACCATATACCCCAAACCAAATGGAAAAGCCCCAGAACAGTAAATAAGAAGAGCTCACTGAGCACTAGAGGTATTTTTGAAACGCTATCAGTTACCACAACACTTTCATAGTCCTGTTTCAAGGGGAGAATGTCTTCTGCCACGGAACATACTCCAATTTTCAATCCACCCTGTTCCCCCACAGATGCTTCTTTGGATAAAACTTAACAGCTGACATCAAACAGCTGCATCTACATAGGTAACCTAAAAGAAACACCGGAGCCTGGAAGTGCTCCAGGTCTTTTTAAGATAAACTTCTTAGCAAGAAATTTCCAGGGCAGTTTTGAGGCTGAGGCAAGGGAGGCATTTGAAAAGCAGCCCACAATACACTCCTGTTAACCCTGTTCTGCGATGGATTAGAGCACCAGAGCCTTTGCTGACAGGCAAATTTGAGATCAAACAGTCTGAAAACTATTTGCAAAACGTTTGAAGAGGAGAAGAAAAAGGGAGGCAGCAGATTTCCTAATGCTCCTTCTTTATCAAAGCTTCACTTGCCGGTGTTCCCACACTGGAACAGCCATTCTTAAGCGTATGCTTGTCTAACATGCATAATGCTACCCACGAATAAAAGCAAATACTCTGGTTTTCATTGCATCTAAGCCTTCACACAAAACTTGGATGAATCCAGTTAGGCATTTAAGGCCTTTGATCCCAGCCCTTGCACAACTGGGCTTTACTAGAGGAACCCAAGCAAGGAAAGAGGCATGCATGGCAGACGCCTGGGAAGAGCCTGGCTCTTCTCCAAGCTGTTTCTGCCTGTTCCTGGTGCTCTCCTGAGCGTGAGAGCATTCACTACAAGAGTAAGACTGAACTCGAAATTCACATGAGGAGATTCATTTTGCTGAGGTATCAACTGCGTTTTGCTAAGTCCTTGAGAACTTTCCCCTTCATGGGCGACACTTCCAAGACACCTCCCCAAGCGCACACACTGAGGAGGGCAATCCACGCACTCTTTAGCCAAAAGCCACAGTTGAACAGTGGAGATCAGGGCTCTATTTTACCAGACTTGCCAAACAAATCGTGTCCAAAACGGGCAGAAGCAGATGACCACATTTCAGCTACAACACACACTGCCCCTTAATGCACCCCCAGCTGGACCAGCAGAGGAAGGAGGCACAGAACTAAGGCAGCAGTGGGATGTCCACGCAGATCACAGTTCAGGAGCTGCTAGGGGTTGTGAACTGAGTCTGATAGCGACTGACCATAACACTTCATACTGAAAACCCAGCAAGGTCAATGCTGGAAGGAGAACTCCAGAAAAAGTGGCACATCTACCTATGTAAGCTCATCTTTTTTCTGACAACAAACAGGAAAGCAATGCAAAGAGGGCGAGAACATCCCATCTGATGCATTTTCTACTCTAAATTCACAGCAGTGGTGCAATTCAGGGCTTGCACTGTACTGACACTGCTAGCTGACAGTGACTGGGGTGGTGGGCATGCAGAAGGAGCTCGCATAGCCTCAATATGACTGAGGAAAAGCCCTCAGCAGGGCCTCACTTACCTTTCTCAGAAAGGTAATAGGCTGTTGCTGGTCACCCTAGACACTTAGAGTGGAATCAGAAGGAAAAAGCATTGCTATTCATCCTTGGTGCCAGCATGCTATGGTCAGCATCATCCTGCTGCCATCACAAGAGCAATCATGACTATCCTCTTATGAAGCCATGGCAAGGAAGCTTCAAGCACCAGAGCATCTAGAGATGGCCCTTCTACAAGGGCCTAGGAGATAAATGACAATCAGGTGAAAGGCACTTGCTTTCCATGCAGGATCTTGCACTACACACAAAGATTTGTGTGGGCAAGGATAGGGCAGATGGCTGAAGCTGGAAGGAGTAAGACAAGATGGCAGTAGGACTGGCTGTGGTTCTTATCACTGTTCATTAACTTGCCAAATCACTAGGAACATGATAGGGAAAAGTTCTTGCATAAAATTCCCGACCCCAGCTTGCTGCAAATGTGTGGATTTATTATCTTCATGTGAATGACAACACATGCTACCCACCCCTCATTCCACAGCCTTTGCATTTGTAGCTGCCAGCATGTTCCTTCCCTTTTAGCAGATTCAGACTCATCAGCTTTCTACCGTTTCAAGTTCACTCTGTAGACCCCTTACTTGCTGTATTCGTGGCCTTCTGATCTAAAACTGATCTGCTACCCCTTTAAAAAGGACAACAGGAAATGATGGAGCGCACAGGAAAGATGTGAAGCTTTGTTATCCGAGTTATTTTGTTTTAGAGATCTCATCAGAGCTCAGACATTCCCTGGAAACATAAGAAATATTTGTAGATCTCTGCAACTCTGCTCTGTAATCAGTGACTAGAGCAACCGGGAAGCTGCCAGGGTCACGGGAAGAGAACTGCTGGCCTCAGGAACTCTAAGTACCAGCAGGAGGAACATGTCCGGTCAAAGTGCTGCCTGCATTCCTCTGTGGTCTCACGACACCACAAATCACGAGAAAGATTTCTTTTATGGGAAGTTATGCATGGAAAAAAGCTCAAAGTCTTGGCTTGCCAGCAAGAGAGAGATGGATACTTGCAGCCTGAGTGAGAGGTTAACAGAATCCCCAACATCAGGTCCCACCTCCCAGCTCAGAGTTCAGAAACACAACAGATGTCCCTGAGTTGCCCTGCCACAAGAGCTGGCTCTGCTCTGTGCTTGCTCAGGTTTGTTTTACCCACTGTGTATGCTCACTCTGCAGACACCTCTCTTGTTGGCAGCTAGGAGGGAGCTGGGTCTGGCAGCAGCTTGTCTCCAGTAGGAATTTACTATCCTTTTGGCAAGGGTGTCAGGTCACTGGTGTCTGGCTCCTGATGTGTAGGTTCAGGATACCCTCTGGAGGAGTATGACATTATAAAGCACTGTTTTCTCCCAGCTCTGGCAAGCAAGGGTGCTGCTCCCTTTTGTTACTTAAGCAGCCCAGATACAGAAGAGACACCCATGGCATAGCGGTAAAGAAGCTGGTGATCCTGGTGGTGCACGTATTCTCTATCTTGAGCTAAAGTTCAATCATATCATGGTGACACGTTAGCAGAAGTTCAATGAGTTAGCAGTGCTTACGTGGGCAGCAGACACAAGCTGGGTCTAGTCTAGTTTTCCTACCTGACACATTACTTTGTAACGATAAACAGCTCAATAGCCTTGTCCGCATCTGCCCTCTCAGAACTGTCCTTCTTGGGTTCAAGCATGACCTGCCCAAGAGAAGCTGCGGGACAGGACAAACAGGAGCCCTGCTTCAGGGCAGGCCAGAGGAACAAAGCCAAATAACCAAGAGGCAGTATTGTGACAGCTGTGCAGCACAGAGCCCCGAACACAGCCCCTTGGGGCACCGAACACAGGGGTCAGCAGCATAACAAAGAGCAGGGCTGAGGTTTCTTTTCTTGGCAATGAGGGGTGAAGCTCCTTGGCAAAGAGCTGGAGTGAAGAAAGTCCAGACCCAAAGTCCTAGCACAGAGCCACACAGGGGCTAGTCTGAGGATTGAGCAACCATCAGAACATACCGAAATACTTGCATGTAACAGATGCGTCAGAACATGGCCTCTGCCTTGCCCAGAAAGACTGCAGACTTCAGAAGTACCTATCCCAGGTCAACACGGGCAGTCAATACCTGGTCCTACCCAAGATCTGTTCTCATGCCCACCAATGCTCCTAACTGCTGTGATTCACCCTAGGTTTCTATGTCATTGACCTGCAGTGATTTGATCCAGCTCCAGGGCAGACATGCCACTGCACCTGAGCACAACCTAGAGCTCTATGCTTCCGACCTGTCAGCTCATCTGTCAGACCTACATGAGCTGTACGGGTGGAAAGAAACACAACAAAACCCAACCATGAATGCAAGCACCCTGTTGAGACTGGAGCTGTGTCAACAGAAAGGCCCTATTGTTCACATAAGCCATAACCAGATCGTTATTCTCTGCAGCCCATTGTGCAGCCAGGAGCTGCAAGAGACCAGGGCTTTTATTTTACTCTTGCCTGGGGATACGTATTAAAGCAAAGCCAGGGAGCACCTTCTGCATGTCAACACCCATACCAACCACTGCCATTAGGAAAGCCTGCCCTGCTGCAGGGTAGTCCAAGGACTAGGAAATCCTGACAGAGATTCACTGAGTGCAGAAGGCCTGTCATAGAATCACAGAATAGTTAGGGCTGGAAAGGACCTTAAGATCATCCAGTTCCAACCCCCCTGCCATGGGCAGGGACACCTCACACTAAACCATGCCACCCAAGGCCTGTCATCTGCCTGAAGAGCAGCTCTGAGCTTTGGCAACTCCATCTATTGAAGAGACTCGTTAGCAGCAGCAGTGCTTACAGACACTTCAGCCTGCCCGAAGCTCGCTCCCCAAGCGGGACCGCTGCGGGCCGTGCCCCGCTCTTTGGCAAGCCGATCCGGCTGGGTTTGCCCGGCAGCCACCGGGGTTTTCCCTGTCCCGTCTCTCCCCGCCCGGGGCAGAGGCCCGGCTCGTCCCGCCCGGCGCCCTGCCCTCACCTGCGGAGCTCCTGGATGTCGGGCGGGATGCCGTGGAGGCGGTTCCCGCCGAGGCTGAGGCTCTGCAGCCCGCGGAGCTCCAGCAGGGCAGGGGGCACCTCGGCGAAGCGGTTCCCGCTGAAGTTGAGGACGCGGAGGGAGCGGCCGAGCGGGGCCTGCCCCAGCCTCTTGGGCAGCGAGCCGGGCCCACCCAGCCGGTTGTTCTTGGCCAGGAGCGTGTGGAGACGCGGCAGGGCCAGCAGCTCCTCGCCCAGCTCCGCCAGCCCCGTCCCGCTCACGTCCAACACCTCCAGGGCCGGGAACCACTGCGACAGCCCGGCGGGCAGCGGGCCCGACAGCCGCCGCGGCGACAGCACCAACCGCCGCGCCTCCGCGCTGCGCCGCGCCGCCAGCTCCGCCGCCAGCTCCACCTCCGCCGTCTCCTCCTCGCCGTCCGCCGCCGGGCCTCGCCGCGGGGACTCCGGGTGCGGGGCCGCTCCGCCCGCCGCCGCCGCCATCCCGACCGCCGTCCCCGCGGGTCGCCGCCGCCGCCGTGCGTCACCACGGGGTCTCCCGCTCCGCGCCCCGCCCCGTCCTGCCCCGGAACCTGAATAACCCCGCCGGCCCCTAGGAGCTACACGGTCACATGCTCGATCCCGGGCGCGTCCCCCGCGGAGGCGTGAGCGGACCCTGCTCGTCATGCAGGTTGCGGGGCCTCCGCGGGAGGGCGGCAGGGAAAGAGGGAGTCCTGCGGCGGCTCCGGAGCGAGCATACGGGGGCAGCGTCCGTGCAGCCCCAGGGAGCAGCGGAGCCTGTTGCCGTTCCTGGACCCCTGTCACCGTTACAGCCCCGCGGGACCG
Organism: Psittacula echo; assembly: GCF_963264785.1. NCBI lineage: Eukaryota > Metazoa > Chordata > Aves > Psittaciformes > Psittacidae > Psittacula > Psittacula echo. The sequence goes on from NC_137736.1 coordinate 6,797,072, forward strand.
TTTTCCTTCCCGTTCTGCCCGAGACCCGCCTGGGGCGCATGGAAACGGCACCCGCTCCCTGCAGTGTTTCCCGGGAGGCTCGCTGGAGGCGGGTGATGGTAAAGCTCTGAGTCCCTCCAACTGCAATATCAAACAATCACATTCCTCATGTCCCTTTGTGTCAGCCTCAGAGCCCGAAGGAAAGGCATTGTCTGTCCCAGTGTTTTGTCCAGGGTTTGTCTGCTTTGGTCCTTGAGATGCTGGTGGAGCCCATGCTCCCCAGAAGCACCTTGGTGTGTACCCTGGATGGGAAAAGACAGCTTTAATCTTGAGCCAGGGCATCGGCAAGACACAGGCCTGTTCCAGATTGACACGGAGCTGACCCTGGTTGTTCCATATACAAACAAGTGACCCGAGATGGGAGACTTTAATTCCTCGCCCTCGGGATGCAGGTTGGCAGTGGTGTAATGAGTAATCAGGCACTGGGAAAAGCAGCAGCAACGTGTGGTGACCACAGGAACATTCACAGCCCGAAGGAACTTTTGGCCTGACAAAGTCCGGGCTTAAGGAACAGACTTGTTTCCTTGTGATGCACAGAGGAGCCTGAAAGAAGGGAGCAGTGATCTCCCACCTGCTTGACATGCTTCGTATGCACGGAAGTCTCTGGCATCCTAAAGAGGAAGAACTGCCAACAACCATGGTTGGCTTGTGCCAAGGGTTTAAACACAATGTGTCAAGCGGGAGATGCCAAGTTCAGAGGTCTCCAGAACACCGTGGGTGAAAACCACGATCCCCTTGTCCTTACTTTGGCACTCCCATGAACCCTGGATTTTACCACCGTGAATGCTATTAAGTGATGGCTCCTGTTCCTAAGAGCAGGGAGCTGTCAGTGCTGTGTCTGCCTTCACGAGGGCGTGCTGGAGTGGTGGGAATGAACTGGTCACCTTCTCTTTGACTTGCTTAATGTATTTCCTAAGTCTCTATGGGTTCACAGATGCAACCCTGATGTGAACTCAGAGATTGCTTGTTATGCACAGATACTGCATCAGTAATTTGAGTATCCTTTTGCCCACTGTATGAAGGTGCTCTATTTCAGCTGGATCAGGATAGCTTGTGGAGGGTTTATGGAAGCCATGTCATCTGGAGTTTGCTCGTCTCCCGCAGTGCTTTAAGCCTGTGTTGTCCCAGAGTTGTGCCCTGTGAACTGGTTCGGTTCAGATCAATCGGAGTCTGATTATAGCTCACTTTGCTCCTATCTTCAGAATTGAAGTTAATAAATACCTTACAAATGCAGTTCAGAGGCTTGATCAACCACTTAAACAGCCTCTTAGCTTGAAGATAACAGGGCTGGAGAACTTTGAAATGGTTAAGTGTAGCTATAGTGCAGCTAATACTCAGATGTGCTTAACTCTATAAACAGGAGAGTTCTGCCAGGCCTCTGCTAGCAGTGGGCAACAGACTTTTTGCTCTCCCTCCCTCCCACCCCAAAATCACTTCACTTCAGTACGTATGCTTGACGCACAAGATGAAGTATTTATGGTGCCACCTAGCTAAATTCATGGCTGACGCTTCCTTTCATTCCTTCTTCAAATCCTGGGAAATCCCAGCAGTACAAATTAGAGTAATAAAGCAGACCTGCTTTGCAGTGAATGGACAGGGAATGTCCCAGCTAAGATGGCATTCACAGCCATGTGGTGTGAAAAGTAACACATAAGGGGCAATATCTGGGTTGTTTAGTTTTGGTTTAAAACATCTTTGGACAGAGCATGCCAAGTGAAACGAACGCAGCCATCTCTTCTGCTGGACTGCACACAAGAGCTCACAGCAGTAGAAGTCACTAAGCTCATTACAGAGATGAGCGATAAGAGACATCCTCATGTTACACGACAGCAGGAAAGGCCATTTCAGCATCCAGTTCAGCAAAGGAGACACGAGCCATTCAGCCCTGTCTTCAGGTTATATCAGAAACAGGAGGGATCCCAGCCTGCGCTCCCATCTTAAGGTAGGATCAGCTACACTTGCCCTATTCCTGAGAGCTGTTACTCTGGCCTTTTCTTAAAATCTATACAGGGAGGTCTGTGAAGTATCAAGGAAGTGTCTTCCAGTTCTTTACTAAGCTTGACACTCAAAAGCATTCCCTGATGTCTCATCCAGACCTGCCTTGACCGCACAGCTGAAGCAGGAACCCCACCAGTGTGTTCATCTTAGTAGCAGTCCCCACTTGAAGACAAATACTAAGAAGAAACAGCCTCAAGCTGTGCCAGGGGAGGTTTAGATGGAGATGAGGAACAATTCGTTCCCCAAAGGGTGCTCAGGCATTGGAGCAGGCTGCCCAGGGCAGGGCTGGAGTCGCCGTCCCTGCAAGTGTTCATACACTGTGGAGATGAGGCCCTCAATGACATGGGTTAGTGGTGGCCTTGGCACTTGGTTTGACTTTCCATCAACAGCATGACCCTACTGCACGTTCATCTTGTGATCACGTCACACACGGAGGGCTTCCAGGATTTTCTTTCCCAACAACGCAGGTGGAGCACGTACTGATGGAGAGAATGGTGATATTGAAAGGACTGTGGAGGCATCTCATGCCGGCACAAGGCTGAGAGGCAGGAGTCATGGCTGCTGGCTGTATTTCCACTGCTGGCTCACCACATGATGGCAACTTCCCACTTCTCTCTGCTCTACCTCAGTTTCCCCAGCTATAAAACAGAGAGGGTTGTGTCTCACACTTGTCAGGCACATTGAGATCCATGTATAAATGTGCAAAAAGACAACTGATTGTTTTTTAAGGAAAAGGAAGAAGATGGTTTAGAGAAAGAACCCCAAACACGTGTTCTTTTTTAACTTGTGTTTCATTTATTTGGCAGTAATATCCAACGCCCCGCTTCAAACAAATTACAAAATCAAGTAAAATAAGTGCACTAAGGAAACCTACAGAATACTGATAAACTTCACACACAAACAGGAGGGATAGAGGGAGAGTGGGATTTGCTTGTTTGTGGCTTAAATTTGGTTTTTGGGGAAAGAAAACAAAACCCAAAGCCTTCCCTGCCCCTTGCAGTCTGTACAGCCACTGTCCCAGAGGGCAGAACCCTGCACTTCTTTCCCCAGCAGCCAAGTCACCCTGCCGAAGTCAGCAGCAGGGTATAGGCTGGGCATCGCCTACCCAATAGTAGCCCGCGAGATGTTTCCATCCCCTTTGGGTACCACAGCCCTTGGAACTGGCATCACTTTCCACAGCTACGCTTCCCTTTGAGGGCTCAAAGAGGTAACAGCTCTGCAGGCAGCAGCGCTTTCTGTGGAGGCACATTTGCTGTACTCTTGCCCTGCATCCCCCAGGATACATGGCATGGCTTGTCAAGAGAGCTCAGCCAGCCCATCCCTCTGCCTTCAGTGCAAGTAAAACCTCTGTAAACCTTAACTGCAGCACCCACCCCTCCAGCTGCCCCCAGCAGCCATCCTCAGGAACACACATCCACAGGGGACAGGAAGGGGACTAGACACCGTATCACATAATGCAGTCTACAGCAGCTCTTCAGCCATGGACTAGCCTCCCCTTCCTGCACATGCTCTGGTTCTCCCAGTTGGAGATATTTCTGACTGGACAGTAAGGTGTTATCCCCAATCCAGGGAAAGCCTTTAAGGCAAGCTGTTGTGTTTTCTCTAAGGCACTTTTATGATCCAAGCTGGAAGGAAGTGAGTTGGGAGGCACGACCTACCTTTCAGAGCAGGGTAGGAATAAAGCAAAATGGTTATTATCAATGTTCCTGTGACTCCAGATCCAGCACATAAAGCTCTTTTGCTTATGGGGAGGAGAGAAGGTATGGCTAATGGACGCTCTTATTCCAATGCCCACTTCTTCCAGTGCCACAGGAACAATGACTCCATCCCAGCACAGCATTGCCCACATCACCCTCAGCTTCTATGAACTTGTTCTCCTCACCTTCCCAGGTGACAGCTTCACAAACGCAGACCCTCATGGGAAAAGAACCAGCCTCCTTCTGTATTATGCCAAAACCTCTGAGCATGGTGGGGCAGATTATGATTCTCACTGGAAACGTGGCGCTGTGCCCGACTCAATGGAAATTCTTTGGGTTCATATAATGGAAAGAGCTCAAAGACCAGAGAGCCTTTAATACATCTGGCTCATGGGCAAGACCCCAGGAGGGATGAAGTGTTCTTTTCCTACACTTGTGAGGTACCAGCTCATTCTTCCTTTCCAAGGAAAGCACTGTGCAAACACAGGGAGGTTGGGACAAAAGTCCTGCTGCTCTTTGCTCAAGCAGAACTTTCTTTTGCAGATGCAAGTGGAGTTTTGCTTGAGTAAGCACCGAGGACCGCAAGACACCTGGCAACAACTGCTGAGGTTGCTCACAAACAGGAAGATGGAATTTACAAGCAGTCATCTCAGGGTACCTGCAACTGCTTGGGATGCACAGCGGGGCACGAAGGGAACATGGAAACTGGATGCTGAGGTGTGTGAGCATATGAAGTACATTTGACAACAGCAGGAGGAAATCACCTGGGCTTGAGGCTACAGAGGTGACTGTCAACAAAACAGCATTTCACTTATATCTAGGACCAATGCTGAGAAACAGGTCAGACAAAAACCCATAAAGAGGTATGAGGGTGGTCAAAGATGGTCTGATGGAAGACACTGTAATATGTGTCAGTAATGAGGCTTCCAGCCCTGACTCCAACCTCAGACCTGGAATCAAAGAAAAATACTGCTGCTTTGCCTCAGAGGGAGATGGAAAGCCCAAGATGATGGCTAAGAGCTCAGACTCCAACTAAACAGTTTTCTATGTAGTTAAGTCTTTTAAGATACCCAACTAATGGGATTGCCTGTTCCCTCTGTGTCTAGACTGCCTGGCATTTCCCTTTGGGCAATTTAGGGAGGCATGAGCATGGACTTTGAGCACACGGTCAATGCTAGCTAAGGGAGCAAGAGCTAGAGAGCTGCAGTGTCAATACGTGCCTGGTGAAACTAATTACACCCAGCCCTGTCTCTTAGTCCCAGTGAGGGACATGGGTGTCCCCAGTTGAGAAATACTCTGTAGTGCAGGGCTGACAAGCTGCTCGTGGTGTTGGTTGTGGCTGATCGCAGTGCGATACAAACTGTGCATGGGCATTACAGCACTGTCAATAACAAAAACCCACAGGCTGGGTTTTCCTGAAAGATCTACAGCTACGAAACATATAAAAGCTGGATTACTACCATAGGAAATAAAGTAATAAAAATCCCAAAACAAAACAAAAGGGGGAGTCAGCATGTGAATGTGCTAAGGAAAAAACAAATGATAGCACCTCTAAGGAGGGGGTAGGGAGAGTGAGATGAGGTCAAAAGGAACCATGTTGTGTTAGAGCCCACAATGTACTGGAGGAGCTGCTGGGGACAGTCTGGTGGAAAGCAAGGAGGAACATGCTGCAGGCATGCCAGCAGCATGGCACCACGTCTTCCAGGTGTCACACCAGGCTGACCAGCTTTGAGGAGCTCGAACCAAAGGGGAGGGCAAGCAGGGCAAGGTCCTTGGCTAATGATGCCCTGCAGCACATGTGTTCAGCCACAAAACTGCCAGGCCTGTATTTCTGAAGCCAAGGCTGGTGTTGACAATTGAAGATGCCCTTTTCCATCCAGCACTGACCTCCGTTCTTTCCCCAGATCCAGGGGAACAAGAAATCCCTGTTGGTTCTTGGAGGGAGCAGCTGTGTGCTCTGGGAAAGGGTCCCAGAGGCTGCTGTAAGTCACTCCCAGCCTTCCCTCCCAGGCCCCAGCAATGAAGCTCCCTGAACAGTTGGGCTCTGCTCCCCTTTCCTGGCCCCATTCTCTGTGTATTACAAAACAAATAACCCATCGCTATACAACGTAAATATCTGTGACTGGGCAACTGTGGCAGACACTTGTGCATACTGAGATCAGCACTGGAGGAACGCTGGCAGGTTGGGCCCATCCTCCTGGGCTCCTCCGGTGTGGAGGCCCCTTACATCTCCTTGGTGCTCATTCTCTTGGTCTTCTCGGCTGTCTCCTAGAGAAGGAGAGCACAAAAATGAACCTCTGCACTGACCAGGAGCTGGTAGTGCACTGAAGCCTTCAGTACATCCGCAAGCAGTGCCATCACTGGCTTATACCTCAAAGCCTCACACCTGTGTTTGTCCCCACAGGCAACAGAGATCCCCTTGTACCAAAAGTGACAGAAGCAGAGGGAAACCCTCTAGCATGGAGAGACTTAGCTCAAGCAGACCTTCCCAGCCTCATGCTAACCTGATGCTTCTGCAGTTCCTGAATGTATCTAGCCAGCTCCTCCTCAGTCAAGTCTTCATCAGGTCGCTGTCTCTGAGCAGTCACCTTCTCATTCTTCCCTGCAAACAGAAATGGAGTTTACAGTTATCACAAATAAAGGTTGCAAATTTCAGAGGCTGAACTAAGTAGAACAAAAAGAGGCAGGTTGGCTACAGCATACCCCAAGCTTAGGAAGGCTTTGCTGGAAGAAGCCATTCTTAGAAAGAGAATGGGCTAATGGGCTTTGCAGCTGCCTGGGACTTCACTACCTGGGTATCCAGTCTGCCCCCATCTCTTCCTCCCACAAACAATAAAACCATAAGGAAGAGACTGAATATTGCTTAAAAGAAGCACCTATAATTAGTTCAAACATCTTGGCCTCTTGTAGGCAATAAATGGAAGGTCAGTGCTACCCCAGTACAACAACTGATGCCTAATGAGGAGGTAATTTTGCTCAGAGAAGATGCAACTTGCTGATGTATCTGATCTGATTCTTTGGCTTCATTATCTCTCTAACAATAGCCTCTAAGCCCTCTGCTGCTCTGACATGGGCATAAAGTCAAGGAATTGTTGTTCCATTGTATGCTTCCACCATGGATGCAGGGAACAAAGTAGGCATCAACACCAAGTGCTGCATAGCAACTCTGAAGGTTGTTTCTGGGAAGGCAACAAAAAGAGCCTCTCATTCAGTTGCTTAACCTCTGAAACCTACCCACAGCTCCTCTGGCAGCTCTGTAAGTATTAATTACAATTATCTTTTTGAGATGAGTTCCTCCTGCCACAGCCAAGCCTGAACTGAGGTGATCTGAAAGCCTCTACTGCAGAAGCCAAGATAATCATAAAAGAAACTCTGTACATACTTACTGCTGTTCCCCGTTTCCTACTTTGCCCAAGCTACTGACTATAGACCTTAACTAATGTACTGCTGACAGCTCCCGCACAGCACTGAAAACAAAGCTCATAAAAAGGCCTGGTTCTCGGGAAGGAGGCCAGGAAAATGCAGCACAGTGCTGGGACGGTGGATGTGGCTCCTTGAAAGGACCTGGATATTTCCCAAGGCTTTCCACTGGCCCAGGACCATCTGTGAGAAGGCAAAGCAGAGAGCTGTTGTTCACAACCCCTCCATGACTTCTCTCAATTGTAACATGGCTGTGAAAGTTTAACAACGGTCTTCCAAAGGAAGAACAGACAAAGAACCCTGCCTTGCTACAAACAGCGCCTCCCTTCATCTCTATCACCATTATTGTCTTCTACAGAGTTTACGGCAAGAAGTGCTTTCTTGGCATTACAGGATGAAGTCTCCTATCTTCCCTGTGGGGCAAGACAGGACCTCTAGCTCCTGCTCTACAGATACCATAAACACAGACACAGTGAGGATACACAGGAAAGTTAACTTGCTCACACCTTATTTGTCTGGTTGCAAACAGTGACCTATTTGGTCTGTACATGCCCGAAGCCAGCTGGATGCAGAGCAGCTCATCTGAAAGACTAGGTGCTGAATTTTCACACCACCAAACCCAAACTACAAAAGCCAGTAGCACTGCCCCCAACCCAGTTACACGCTTTCTGACCTCTAGAACAGAACCAGCTTGGGTTTGGCCAATGTGGAGCACGGGAGGGTGATGCAGAAGCCACCCATATTGAAGCTGAGGAAAAGCTGCAGAGAGAACCAACCTGGGTAGCTGGTGCTCTCAGAAAGATAGAAAGTAAAAATGCCTTTGTACAAACCCAAAGGCAGTGTGAGAGCATACAGACCCTCGCATGTCATCGCAGTGCACACCCAGTTCCCGCAGGCACAGACGCAGCGGTTGCACTCCACCTGGGTCTCTGCTCCATCCTCATAGGATTCGTCTTCCAGGGCACACTCTAGAGAGGCACAAAACAAGGGCAGTGGTTGTGAGATAGAAAGAATGCTAAAGACAACGTACTTTGGAGATGCCTTGAGAGAGAAGAGCGAGGTTTTGGAGGCGGCTTTCCTTTCCCTAACCACCCAAAGTTTCCTAAGGATTAAAATATTCATGCTGAGTTTGATGTGTGCAATCAGCCAAAAAGAATTTGGGAAAGTCAAACAGTTCATTTTGCTTCTTCAAAAGAACACATTTCAGTTTCTCAATTCCAAGTGAAATCTCAGTATTGGATTTGTTTGTATCTCCTTATCTGTTATTATATAGAAAAGAGCCCCCAGAGTGAAAGTTCTGGTTACTCTGAAACAATTTCTGTTCCAGGTGGGAAGCAGTTGGGGAAATGATTTGTATATCTGCTGTTGCCCTTAGAAAGGAAGGAAAAAAATTACTGCCCATTTCAGCTCACATTTCTTCTCACAGCTCTTGTGTATGTTTAAGTCAAGGACTCAAAGCACTCAAGGGCCCATATGGTGTTAAGCAAAAACCAGCTGACGATTCTTCTTGGGAAGAATCATCTCTAGCTTCCCACTGAAATAGGCAACAGAGGGTTCAACCTAATAATCCCTAGGAAGCACAGTCTCTGTCTGCTTCTCCACTACATCCTGCAGTGGATGTAAATGTGGCACCTTTGAACCAGCACTCCCTGAGGAGATGATCAGATGAATGGCTAGGCATGCCTGGTCAGGTGCTTTCACGTGAACTGTGGCACTAAGCAGGATTGGGAAGGATAATGAACTTTGATGTGTTCATCAGGGAGGCTCTCCGTGTGAGAGGCAGAACATAGCAGGACTTTGGTCTGGTCCGACTTTCCTAAGTTATCCAGACATGAACTCCTCACATCATTTATCTCCGCACTATTAAATATATGCCTTGACCTTCCAAGCATACCAGATCCATTTGACCTATGCCCTTGCTTCTAAAATCCAAACCTTTTTCACCACAAGAGCTGTGGGAGTTCTGGAACACAAAAAGCAGTACTTTGGACAATGCAGGGACAAGGGGTGCTGCTGGATCAGAAGTAGGCATGTATCAACACTGTCTCTGGGAGCAGAATTAGAGTATCTGATGTTTGGCCCAAAGCTGGTCTCTTTTGCTTCCTTCCCTCCCAGGACCCGTTGGTTCCCCAGTATAAGTGAGGTATTCCTACTTTTCTCTGGTGGGTTGAAGGATGGGCTGAGGCACTTGAGAAATTCATTGAAGCTGAGCTTCCAGTCAGCATTTTCATCTGACAGCTCGATGAGGGCATCTACGCAGAGTCCCCTGAAAGGAAACACAAAGGCACGTTCTGCACAGGGCTGGACTAGGCTCTTCCCTGCTCTACTGGCTTCAGTGCAGAGAGGAGTAAAACCAGGAACTACGCTGGCTCTGAGCTGCCTGGCAGACGTGGCTCTGTAAGGAAAGCTCACTGGATACAGACAAAAGAAAAATAGCCACAAAATACTCTGCTGAAGGGATGGGAAGTGGGGGGATATTCAGAACAGCAGGAATAGGACTCTGTTGACATTGATGTGCTGTCACATGAGCAGAGATGCAAGCACAGCATAACCACAAGCAGCCTGTTCTCCTCATTGTCTCGCACACAGTGGCACACAGACAGAAACAGGGAAGCCTCTCAAACTGCATTTGCATGTGCTCTAACTGCAGGCTGCCAATGAGCTGGGTTTTCTTCCTTGCACTGAATCTAACTATCAGGCAAAAGGTGAGTAAAGCCCACTGCAAAAGTAATTTATTAGGAAATAAAAAAGATGACAAATTTTCTGCCCCCCAACTCACCTTCTGGTTGCACACCTACCAGATTTAAGGCAGGAGAGGGTTGGAATATGAGCCTAACGTGAAGAGTAGGGGTGGGACTGCTCTTTGTGGTGCTATTCACACCTAGTTAAGCAAAAAGCCATTTCATATGGAGTTACCTTTGTTAATGCAAGCCCTAACTGATATGACTTTCCATAAGGGGGTTTTCATGCCCCTTCTACCACGTCTGTCCCACTGGCCCTCCTGGCTCCCTGACCTGAGCAGCTTGTTGGTCTCCTGGTCCATGTAGGTGGTGATGTTGACAGCAGTCTCATTCTGTTCCACAAACTTCAAGAATTCAGTGGAGTCCAAGCGAGAATCACCATTGTCAAAGCTCTGCAGGGAAAGAGGAAGATGTAAGAGGGTGTGAATTATCAGTTCAGGGTACCCCTTCCTTTCCCTCTGAGCTTAGTGAAATTGATCGAATCATCCCTGGTTTGCACAAAGAACAGAGGCTCACAGAAAAGCAGCAACGTATCCATACTAGCATCAAAACCAGGAGACATGATCCAAGTCTTGCTCTCACCGATAAGCTACACTGCCTCTCCTTCACCTCCTGCTGCTTGATTTATGGCTCTAACCCTATTTCTTCTCTTTGTTCCAGCCACCTCTTAGCCTTCTTATACACCTCCTGCCTTAAAGCAGACCAGTTGCATTCAGGGAGGCGTCAGCTTCCCAATACGTGAAAATCCAAAGCAGCGCCTGGACTCTGACAGTGACAAAAGGGAAAATCACAGGCAGCAATTTTTTGCTGATCCTAAAGAAGGAACAATTTAATGCACCAGCACAATGCCTCGCCACCAACTTCTTCAGGTCCTGACAGGACTCCTGGCACTGAAGAGCAGGGTTTTTAACCCTGAAATCCTGGCAGTACTCCCAAAGAAGTAATAGCATTTTGCCTTCCTGTCTGGAGATGTCACAACGCAATGCAGGGCACCCAGCAGGAACTGCTGGACCCCCACAGAAACAGCTGCATTGCAGTGAGGGGAAAATGAATTCTGCACAGAGACCACTGCTGGCTCATTTCTGCTGTCTGCTTTGGCTCCTCATGCAGTGCTTCTGGGGATGCTGGGAGAGACACTGCCTGTTGTTACCTCTATGTGGTTCATATGTAGGGCTAGGAAAATGACTCTGTGCGCTGTAGGCTGTGTAACTGCTCCACTAACATGTCAGCTTCTACTGGGAGTAGTTGAAGCCACTATTCCTTGTGAAAATGGCTATGGCTCTCTTACTGACCCAGACTCAGTTAAGCTAGTTTCCTTGCCTTTCAGTCCTATGGTCTGCACTTATGTGTCTCCCCCCACACGCTGAGACCCTCCAAAACAGAGCAATTTCCCACTACCAGCCTCACTCCTCTTGAAGTAACATCCTTCAAGGTCATGGCCTGCCTGCTGGACAATCCACATCCCAGTGATCCACACAAGTCAGGCTTCCAGGACGGAAACAGCTTAATGCTGCATCTACAAACCTCCCCATCAAGGAGAAGAGGGAAAAGCCTCATGTCATCTTTCTGCCTCCAGTGTTTATTACCTGCAGGGCAGCAGTCAGGCCACTCGCAGGGCGGGCATACGAAGCCCCACGGCTGGGCACAGCAAACCCGCACCGGTGACACAAATGCTGACTGGGGTGCCTGAGGCAGTGGGGCACAAGCAGGTTTCCACACACAGAGAGCATTAATGGCTACAAAGGCAAAGATGCTCCCTGGGGCACGGGGACCAGCTCCTCTGTCTCACCAGGGGGTGCCATTGCCATGGCAAATCTGCTTGCAGTGCGAACTCCTGTCAGGCATCATTAATCTCTCGCTGTCAACAGCTTATGATTTAAACACTCTCCCCCTTTCCCCACCTGCTCCTCCAGCTCCATCCTGAATGCTCTCAAGTCTTTATGAGGAGCCAGGCGTGAGGGGGAGGGACGAAGCGGTGCATGTGGCAGGAGCATAGGAGAAGCGTGTGAGCTGCTGATCGCAAAAGGGGTGGGGATGGGCTGAGGGCCAAACTGATAGGAAGGAGGGAAGAGGAACGGGATTATTGCAGGGCCCGAGACTCACAGACAGCTCCCCTCTCTCTGCAGAGCACTAGGGAGCTGCCAGCTCTTAGCCACAACTGGGCCATACTCCTTGCAAGCAAATATTCCCCTTGATGAATTCCAGCATTTCCTATCCCCACCTCAACATGGCCTTGGAACTGTGTGGAACAAAGGACTAGTAGCCCCTTTCCCCAGCTTCCTGCTCCTTCTACGTGCATTTCCAACACTTTCACTCAGCTTTTCTTCCTCTGGCTATCTTTTGTCCCCCAAGATCAGTTTTTCTCTCCCCTGCCACAGCACACCTGGCCTACCCTCCTCCTTTTCCCCCAGGCAGGTCAGACACCAGGAGCCAGGGATGCTCCAGGTCTGGGCTGTCAAGCAGCCGTGACAGTGGCTCTGTCAGTAGCTGCTGCTGTAACACATCATGCTGTAGGATATAAGGGACCTCTCTGGTCCCCAGCTTGACAGGCACATCACACACTGGAGCCTTTTGGGTAGGGGGGAGTGGCAGCTGTTTTGCAGTGGCAGGGCAAGAAATGTTCTCTGGCCACCGAGGCAGGCGCTGCTCTACTTGCCTTGAAATACTTGTCCAGGACTTCGCTGTAGTTGCTGCCCTTGGAAAACCAGCCATCAGGGATAATCTCGGCTTCCAGCCACTGGATGACGCGGCGACGGAGCTCATCCCTGTCCGACTGGTAGCAGACAACTGTAATGGGAGAAGGTGCAGCAGAAGAAAAAGTAAAGGTGAAAGGAGTGAAGCTGGCAATGAAACCATAACTAGAAAACCACAGCCAGCCAGTCAGCCCTGATGGCAGTCTGCAGGCCCTCTCTCTGCCTGGGAGATGCACTACTCTCGCATGAAAGCCCAAGTGCCATGTGCTGAGCAGCAGAAGGGCTGTGGGTGACACCGTGTGGCAAGGCCAGAAAACAACACTCCTGCCAAAGCTCTTCTGCCTTCCCGTCCCTGAAGCTTGTGGCAGAACAACCCAGAGCGGACTCATTTGGTGTCCAGGCTTCCCGATGCCCTGCAGAACAGGCATTCGGCCGTCAACCGGCAACCACTAAACCCTCTATCCTCTGCAGCAGCAAGGACTAGACTGAGCAAGCCTGAACTGCAGGACCTACAGTCTCAGATTTCATCTCTTCAAAGCCCAGACTTGCCCGCTCTGATTGGAAATGAGAAGGGGGTCAAGTTTGGCTTGTTCACACTGCTCTCCAGTCACAGGTTTCTTTAGGTGGATATCACTTTGTGTGCTAGTACCAAACCATGCATTTAAAGCAAAACTGAAAGCCTAGATCTGGCTTCTGTGAGTTGTCAGTGGAGCCGAAAGGGGAATCAGTGTGCATTCATGTCACATTAAGGATCTCCTTCTGAATCCAGTGAGTACAATCAGATGAAAACCAGATGGAGAAATAGAAAATAAACAAGTAGGCATTCTCCATGTTTGATTTTGAACTTCCTTCAAACCACTTTAAAGTGGTGGCCATGCTCTGACATGGTCCTTTCCCTTAAGCTTGTATGAGGGTTTGCTCTCATCTGTCCTAGGGAGTTGATGTAAGCTCCAGCACTTACATGGCCATAGATGAGAACATGGCCATAGATGAGAAAAGGGCCTTCTCTGATGAAGGACAGGGCATAGCCCCAAAATCCACAGTCTAAGCACACACAGCAATGCATAAAGGGAGAAACCAGGCAATCACAACTTATCATAGAATCACTTAGGTTGGAACAGACCATTGAGATCATCTTGTTGGCTGAAGGGAAAGGCAGTCCAGCTGCACCTCCTGACTCCCGTGACAATGTCCCATTCGTTATGGCAGTAGTGCTGCCTCCCTGCCTTTGTACCCATCAGTTAATCACTCCTAAAGCAAAGCATCCTTTTAAAAAAGTACTCTTGGAGTTGGAGACAAGAGCTCCACAGCTACAGTGTCTCAGATCCCCAGTGAAGTAGGTGAAAGAGTGCTTCTTCCCTCAGGCTAAGTGATAAGCACAGCTTGTGTCCCCAAAGGCAAACTGGGTTTCACTCCACCTTGTCCATGCTGAGTCCCTGAGACATTCCAGCACAGTGAAGAGCCCAGGAGATGCATAAACTCAGAAAGGTTATCCCGGAGTAAAGAGCTGGGCAATCATATTTCAGCTCATCTATCAACTTGGACTCTGCTACAGCTACTGCAGAGATATAACTTTTACAGAGCTGTATAGATGTTCCTCCTTGTCTCCTTATTCAAATGCATACAGAGGCCCTGGCCGGAAAGGAGATGGCTTCTTACCTGGACTTGCAGCGGGATTCTCAGACTTCTTCTCTGTTAATGGAAAGACAAAAGAGGGCATTTCTGGTGCAACATGAAACAATACAAAGATCTCCCCACCTGGGTGCCAGCTCTGTTGCAACCATTCCTGTACCTGCCATAGACCCTGTTGATCTAAGCCTTAGTGACTGTCTTCCCACCTTGGTCTCAGACCTGCTACAGACTGCACCACTATGGACTTGTTTGGCAATCATTGCCCTGTGCCTGACTCTAGTTACTATCTATCACCAGGCCTGGTTTCATGGCTTGACTTCAGGCCTACTCCATCGCCACAAATTTGCCTGGTGATCCGGACTTCTGTTTAACCTGGCTATCATTCCCAGGCTTGCCCTGTTTACTTCAGCAACTGTGGGACAAGGTCCTAGCTGGTGAGGCCTCTGCCTTGCTTTGTCATCATGCTTGGCTTCCGACTTTCCCTCCCTTAGAGTGTAGCTGGCCCTCAGTGCTGGGATTACCTTTACAGTGGCCATCGTAATCCACCTGGATTTTGGAGCCAGTGAGGCAAGCATCACGGTGCAGCTCACAGTGGTTCAGGTAGGTCTTGCCATTGCTACCGCACACAGGCCTCTTGTGAGGTTTGCATTTCTGTGAGAGAGACAGAAAAGACAACATTTTACCTGCCTTTCCATGAGAGCCAGAAGGAGGTAGGTGAGTCCCAGCACCAGCCCAACTCAACAGAAGCCCTTGGCACAGCCCCCTTGGTGTTTGGAACAGGCTGAACCCATCCATCTAGAAAAACCGACACAAGGAAATCTGTTGGTATGGGTTCTAAGGCTTTGCTTCGTCCTAGCCTCCATGCTCATCACCACCATGACAGGAGCCTTCCTTAAAGCAGAACTCAGCAAAGAAATCAGTGCACAGCACAAATACTGAACATAATCCTGCAGCTGCTGCTCTGTGTGCCACGGACCTACTTGGAGATGCTTCTGTGAGCCTGTTCAGTGCACCTCTGCTTGCTCAGCTCAGCTCAGCATCTCTTTGTAGGCTTTGCTCCACCCTTCTGCATGCAAATGCAGAATAAGCCATCAGCCACGAGCAAACAGCAGAGGCTACAGCAGTGAGAGAGTTCATCAGTGCCACTGCTCAGGCTGTGAGCTTCTCTCTCCTGTGAGTGTGGCCGAGCCTACCCAGAGTAACAGACTTTCCTCCTGTCAACGTGGCATTTGATTCTCCAGTGCCCAGGCTGGCCACATCAGAGCTGCAGGCTCAGGGGGAAGCAGGAGCAGAAACACTCACATGCCCATTCCCAGGAGCCAGGCAGGAGGTTTGAAAGCTTGGGGCAGAGTGGAGCAGGGAGACACTGTGTCTCTATAGCTGGGAAAGACTCTTCTTGTGGTCCCCGGCTCCCTGCTGGATGAAGCTATTCATCCTCACAGCACTCTACCACAATTATTTCCATTTTACGAAAGCTGGTTTTTAGCAGGGTGCTTGTAAGTTCCTCGAACAGAATGGCAGTGAGGGAGGGCTGTCTTGGAGCTCGCAGACCACTCCCTAGAGCGCTCTCCAAAGCCAGCTGCATATCAACACCCTACTGAGCTTTCCCAACAAAAAACCTCCAGCCAAGCCTCCTGTGTCTAAAGACCCTGGGCAGTTGCGCAAGCTGTAAGCCCCAGACATTATCTACCCTACAGGGCTCTTCCTCCGCACCACACTGGGAAAGGCTCTGCTGTTTGAAGAGCCACTCTGTATCTGCAGCTGCTCCAAAACAGCCTCATCCCATCATAGGATCCTTCCAGCAATCAGAACTCAGGCTGGGGGTGATGGTGATGCCATGTCCCAGACGCAGACCCCGTGCTGTGCCCGTACCTCAATGCAGAGGCAGGTTGGCTCTCCCTTCTCAGTCACTGCACACTCCCGCCCAGCTCCGCAGAAGACATTGGCACAGATCTTGGATTTGCTCCTCGGCTCTTCCTGCAAGATACAATGTAAGAGACACATTAAGTTACTATTAAGTTATTAAAATACATTAAGTTACCCAGAAGAGCAGCAACACAGCTTAAAACAAATAACACACTTAACAAGATTACAGAAGGAGAGAGACACGAGTGCAATAGGTGGACAGCTCAGTCAATAACCAGGAGCAGACAGAAGAAGGAGGGCTACAGCCCCAGCAATAGAGGGCTTCCTTGAGGTCATTCCCAGAAAACCACCCAGGAGAACTGAAGCAAATACAAGCAAGAGAAAGCCAAGCACAAATGGTAAGAATAATTTGCCCATGTCAAGGACTGCTGTCTTCAAACTGTTTCCACGAAGGGTAGGGAGCAGAAATGTCTTTGCTTGAGACATTTAAGAAGATGGTGACTATAACCCTGAAGAAAGGTGGGATACCAAACAGGCAGAAGAAATTGTCATCAGGCACCAGATGATGCCCCCATCACAAAAAACCCCTATATGAGCCGTTATCTTGCCTCCACTGGTCGAGATTAAACACTTCAAAGGAAGAAACACTGTCATAGATGATTACATAGTTACCTTCTCATGAGAAAATGTCTTCCTTGTCCCTGACAGCCAGCAGTTGACTCATGCCCTGAAGCGCAATTTATACTCTTTACAGTTTTCTCCCAGCTAAAGTATGCCGAGTATTCTTGTTCAGCCAAGTATTCTTGTTCACCTAACTGTCGACCCCTTTTCCTGCATTCCCAAACCAGTGCCACCCAGCAAGGAAGATGCCACAGGCTACTCACATTGTCACTAAAACCATCAGTTACTTTGGTTAGTTTAATGTCTTTTTCTTTTGTTAGACTTTTAACAGAGAAGATGGTTCCAGGGGTTTCCACTTTGCAGACCCTGGTTTCATTCCCTGCTTTGTCATTTGCTTTGTGACTCTCATTTCATCTAACATTTTCCACCTGTACATTAAGTGTCTGGTTCAGGCCAACTGGCTTCCTCAACAGCTCTGTTTCAGAGAGAGAGGACTGCGGAAAGTAAAAGAATCAGTGAGATCAGTCAATGCCATTTGCTGTGACTCTTCTCTCTAATAGGCAAAGGTTTTTCACCTTCTCATCTGAGTATTATTCTTAACCTCTGCTCATTTGTGGTACGCACGTTTATGATACACTCTGGAAAGCAGGTGATCAAAAAGGAGCAGAATTTGCCGAGGAGCGCGCATTATCGATACACACAACAACAAATACTGAGCACGTTTTTTCTCCTATTGCTTCTTTACCCTCATTTTCTTGTTTTGTTGTTGGTTTTGCTTTTAAACCACAATTTGACAGTGAGTTGTTGTCTTTACTGAACCGCCCACAGTGACAGACCGTCTGCTGAGTGACCACTTGCCCTGTCTTCAGAGTACTCTGTCTTCTGGCCTCCTGTGCAGTCATCAAGCCCAAGAAGGTCTTTTCAAGGCACTGCGTAGTGACAAACACCCTTCCAAATCTCTGCAAATGTTCCTCTCTTGCTGCTTATCCTGTGTTATCCTCCTTGTGGCCCCTTCATCCTCCTTTCACCTATTGTTTCTGAGCTACGAAAGACTCCTTAGGCCCTCTGCTGCATCCACCTCTCTTTAGCTGCCTTTTGGAGGAGACCTGGGATAAATGTTGTAGGTGGCTGCTGGGGTGGGATGGAGCAACATGAGCCCTTCACTGCACAAAGCAACCCCACGCAACTTAGGGCAGGAAAGGGGGAATAACAAAAACCACAAAGAAAAAACAAGTTCTCCCAGGCTGAGCAGGGCACTCACACACTATGCACTAAGGGGTAGCACCTAAGGGGTGATCCATTTAAAGGGTTTCAAGCGACGTTTCCCTGAGCCGAAGACCAGAAAAGACCTAGTCACTCATAGCTTTGAGCTGCCACCCAGCAAGGTCTGTAATCCAGGTGCCTGGCAATAGATGGCAGTGCTCTGCCTCTCCTTACCCATGGCCAGGTGGGACGGCCGGCAGCAAGCTCTCAGCCTTGCCCATCAGTGCCAAACCCGGCTCCAGCCTCCTGGGCAGAGGTTTAAAGGCACTGCTACAACCGGGCCAGCCTCAGCAGGCTCCACAGGGACACAGTTCAGGTTGCAAGACTCCTCTCCCCCAGCCAGCTCGCTGGAAACCAGGCCCAAGATGCAGCCATCCTGCATCCACAGCTCCCTCTCCAGTACTGCCAGAGCCCAGGAGCCCTCCTGCAGCTCTGCCACTGGGACCTGGGAAAGGTTCACCACCAGCACAGCCTCTGAAGACAACCTGCCTCCTGCCAGGCTACAAGGCCATGTTACTCTTTGTTTTCTTGTTAATCAAGGCCATATGGTTTGCTGTTTGGTCCTTCTTGCTGCCTTAAGCTGTCCTAGGCTGACAGTGGGTTACAGCTGGCTGCCACATCTTCCCACCCCAGTGCTCTGCCAGAGAAAGGGAGGAATCAAGTTGCTCTGCCTGCCTGCCCTCTCGCTTTGGCACAGGTTACTCAGACCCAGCTTGCACATCCTCCTTCCCAGCAGCAGCAACCACGGCAGGAGCTACCAGGCGGGGTGCTCCACTTTCTCCATCTACAACCTACAAACCATACCCCCTTATACTCATGTGCCCCGCTCCCAAACCCCCCGAGACCCTCACCTCCTTCCTTCAGCAGACATCACCTCCCCTACCCTGCATCTACCCCACTCCGTACCAGCTTCTTGACCCATTGTGGCTGCTCTGCAGGTCAAGGTGTGCTCCTCTGCTGCTGCAGACCCTCCTGCAAGAGCCAGGAACCACTTCACACAAGGTCCAGCAGCCTGCACACAGATGAAGTTAGCAGTCGCCACTGCTACCACCTGGTACAGCCACATGGCTTTGAGGTGGTTCATGGCACACTGCAGGCTGGGAGCTCTCTCTAGCAGCTCCCAGCTGCCTTCCCAGTGAATGCCCAAATCTCTTGTAACCACGTAACTGAGAGTGTAATGGAGACAGCGGTGGATGACTGGATGAGTACAGTGGGTGTCTGTGAATGAGGCTTTATCTTCACTCCCGATTCTCTGGGTACCAGCCAGACGAGTTCCTTGTGACAGCCATTCCGATCTTAGCTTGGACCTCATCACATTTGCTCTTTATAAAGCTCCATCTGCTGGAGTGACCTGAGTAAGCAGGGCTGGCAGCTGCCTCTTCAATATTAAATAGCTTGTCCTTGCACCTATCATGTAAAAGCTTGAACATACAAATTGCAAATGTTTAAGTGCAAGATCACACACACAAAAGACTCCCCAGTGTTCCAATGTCATTATCCTTAAATGAGTTCTAGGATTTGCAGGCTGGAATCATGGAGTTTTCATCACATCTTCCCTGCGAGCTGCTATTGCCTTTCCTGTCACTCTGGACTTGGGAAATGCCACTTGTCCCTGTGCACAGTGCGCTCGGAGGGAAAGGGCAAAGAGTTGTTATGAGCTGCTGCACAGGGCATCTACACTGCAAGACACAACGAGGCAGCTCCTCTATTCTGCCTCAGGCAAGTTGCCCAGGCTCTCTCTGTTCAATTACTCGTCTGCTGCTTGGAGAAGCCAGGGCAGGAGAGCCTGGACATTGGAGCATCTGCCACGGCACACTCCTGACTTCACCCCGCAGCCTCCACAGTGGCACAACCACCCCAGGCATCTTCTTAGGCAAAGACCACAGAGCTGAGGGCACGGAAACTGAGGGCAGCCAGGCAGCACCAGTGTCAGGTACACACAGCCCAGCCTGCCTGCTGAATGGGGATGGGAAAGTACGCTGCTTTCTGGGAGGCACAACCCCATGGATGAAGGGGTCATGCATGCCAGTGCCAAGCAGCTCTGACCTGGCAGGGCAGCAAGCTGCATGCACTGCTTCTGCCTCAGCTGGTTCTTCCCAAGGAGCAAGGAGGAAAACCAGAGACAAGCACCCGCAGGCGAGAAAGCTACCGCTGCTGGCGAGGGATCACCATGGAAACCAGCAATGCAGGGCCTCGAGGTGGAGAGCTAAAATTAGGCAGAGGGAAGGGCTGTTTCTCATCTCCAGCAGCAACTGGCACCAGGTACCTGGACCCCAACACTGTGTAAATGCAGATGTTGGTAGCACTTCCAAGCCCCTGCCTGTGGCATGGCTCCACACGGCAACATACGGTGCCATGTGTGGTTCTGCATGGGGTGCCAAGGTCCTGCGAGCTGCCCTGCCTGCTCCACGCTGGTGGGACTGCATGAGCACAGTGCAGTGCATGCACAAAGGGAAAGGGGCACCATGGCTCCTTGGCTTTGCACAGGAGCTGCTCACTGCACCTCTCCCTTGTGGACTCCCTGCCCTGGTCCCTGCGGAGCCACAGCTGCCCGGTGTTCCCTGGTGGAAATGAGGACGTTCCCCACCAGCCTGCGGAAGCTGAGAACAGTTCAGCAACAAAAGCCCTCTGTAGGGAAGAACACGCTTCCCCCTGCAGAGGAGAGCTGTGCAAGCAGCTGCACCTCCACACTCCCCAAAGGGAGCAGCAGGGATCTCTGCCATTACCTGCGCTCTGGGAACAGAGCAGGGAGACCGCCCTGCTCCGAGGTGGGGAGTTCATGTGCTTGAGAACAACCCCTCACATTGCTTTTTTGCCTTTTGCATGTTCTCCTGTACAAAATCTCCTCTTGGAGATCTCAAAAGCATTTTCCTCAGCAGCCCACGCTGCATTGGAGAAATACTACCTGCCACCTCGCTTCTCTGATAAGAGTGAAAAGCTTTTCTGCTATCCGCAGCAACTTCTTTCTCCTCTTTTGGCATCAGGTTTTGGATATGTGTAAGATGACCTGATCCCTCACCTAACGCTCAGTGCTGTTTGCTGTAAAATCAAGGCTTTGCATTCTTGCCCTGCCTGATGCGCAAGGAAATCAAAGCGCTCTACAGCTGAAGCGCTGAAAGCTCCTCCAGGAGGCAATGCCATGTGTCATACAAACTTGAGTACTACAGACAAAACTAAAGGGCAGCAAAACGATGCCTGGGGTTGCAGGCCTTGCACAGGTTCTCACACCTCTGAGAAGGCAGCAGCAAAAGCAGGGACGAAGATTTCAGATATACCAGTACAATTCACAACAGACTTCTTCCACACAGACAGGGAGACATGAGCCTTGCAGCTCTGTATTTCAGCCAGTCCTCCCCACGTTTTCCTGTCCACATCTCTTCTGCCTGTTCCCTGCCACGACTGACACAGGATAGAAAGGGTCTCTGAATGTGCCAAAGTGCCACCTGTAAACAGCAACTGCCTGCACATTTCTAAACCAACTCAACATCCAGGCACAAACCCCAGTTCTGCGTTCAGCCGTTGTCTTGGCAATGATTTCTTCAGCTGCAGACACAAGGTGATAGGTCAGTGATGCAGAAAGCCGAGCCGAGCCGCTGTTTCCTGACTCCCAAACCTCTCCTGCTGTGTGGCTGCGAGGGAGAAGCTGTGCTGTGCAGCAACATCCAAACAGGGAGGGCTGGGCAGCAGAGCAGCGCAGGGCAGGTCAGTGATGGCACTGAGAAAGGATTTGGCTCCTGCATTTCATTCCAGTGCCCGAGTGCTTCTCTGGGTAAAGCAGCTCTTTCAGCAGCGTGCTGTCCCGTAGAGGCCCGGGGAGAGCAGGTCCAGGTTCACGCGAGGGCACGCACGGGCAGGCAGCCAAGCACCTCCGGTCACTTGTGCTCTGTTTGTGCTGTTGATCTGGTTTGTGACTAACAAGGAAAGTGCTTGTCCCTCCTCACAACCCTGACCCAATTCCTGTGGCAGCTCCCTGGATCCGAGGACACACTGGTGTGACAGGGCGGAAACGTGGCAGCAGTGTAAACAGAGCAGATGAACATGAACCAAGCTGGCACCCGCGACGCTGGGTTTGCCATAAATAGGTGAACACTGCAATTTCTCTTCCTTAGGGCTATTGCCTTAGGACATGTACAGAAATTACTTTTAAGTCTGACTTAGAAGGTTTAATTTGCAGCTGTCAAAGTAAGATGGAGATAAGCCCAGCATGTACGGATTGAACCCATCTGATTCCCAGTTCAGATCTCCAACAAAACCTACCTCCTAGGACATCACCACTATCAGGATGGTACAACGGGCAGTGGAATGATCCATATCCTCTACTCTGGAAGGATACCTACTATCAGAGGTTGCTGGATCATCAGCTGCACCCTTCCTCTGTTCTGGTGCTATCCGGTCACAAAGTGGCACCCTCTGGAGCTCCCTTTCCCCTTGCCTCTGGGAGGCACATAGTACGCATCCTGCTACTCAGGCCAGCAAAGGTACGGATGGGCAGCTCATAAGGCTTGAAATCAGGCTGCCCCCAAGCTAGTTAGTTAAAAAAGAAAAGATGCTTGTCAGACTAAGTTTGGATCAGTGCTGTATTCCCCAGGAGCCTGTGACCAAACGCATTTGACAGTGTTCCCAATGCCAACAATCTCCTGTTCGAAAGGAGTCAGCACGCGGTTTGTGACGGATGCAAAGGGGTCCAGTGCCATTAACACTTCAGGATTCCTCCTCCCCCACATCCCACAGACATCCTGCAAGCAGCAGAACTAACGAAGCCCAGTTTCCAGCAGCTCTCTCTGCACAGCCTGTTGTCAGCTAGTTACAGGGCAGCGGATAGACTCCATTCTCAGGGGGTCTTTGCAGGCCCCTCTCATTAAGCCAGTCACCTGGAGTCACAAAACCCCATTATCTGGGAGGCCTCCAATGCCTTATCAGCTGGGGCGGAAACAGGCTGAGAGATTCAAGACTCACTGGAGGCCAGGGGCAGACAGGCAGGCACAGCCAGCCTGCTGACACGGCTTTGCTTCCTACGGGAACCAGGCTGTAATTCCTTTGCAGAGCCCCACAAAACACCTCTCTGGCTCAGCAGGCTGCTGCTTGCAGCCCTGGGGGCAGGTCCTTACTCCAGTTCCCCCATGCTGTGTTCCCTCCCCAATTCCTTGCGTTGGAGGACAGACCCCATCTCTGTTCTGCTTTCATTCATCCCTCAGAGCTTCCACCACCAAGTTCAGCCATCACAACACAGTGCTGGGAGCTGCTGCACTCCCCACGGGATGCCTGTCATAGAGGAGCATATGCCCCAGTCTATCAATCCGCACACTCAAACACCAGCCCTTTCCCCCTTCCCAAATCTTTCCCTGTATCTCTTCCTCTTCTCAGCTGACATCCAGGACTGGCTCACTAAATGCAACCCCTTAAAGGCTTCTGGATGCTTAAGAGATGAGTATTTAATGGCAGCTGACTTGCACTAATGGGAAACAAGCCAGAGCATTCATCTCTGTCCATGCTGGGAATCAGGGTGCGTTCCCAGAAAACCTGGATGCAGAGACAGGCAAGAGAGGAAGAGACCTAAAACTCCCAGAGGCCAGAGGAAGGTCCCTCTGCAAACCCCATAACTCACTCTTTTGTGTGCAATCCCTCCTGCCTTGCTGGCTGCTCAGTCATGAACTGACCGTGCCCATCGTAGCAGAGCACTGAGCAGGAGAGCACTGAGGCTCTAACTGACCTTCGTGACAAAGACGGCCCATGAGTGACCTCTGCATGGGGCTATGGAAAAACAGCATTGCTTGGGGAAGCCTGCTTGTGGGAATTTGTCCATGGGTCTAGCAGGGAAATGGAGATTCAAGGCCAGGCTGGATGTGGCTCTGCGCAACCTGACCTGGCTGAAGATGTCCCTGTTCATTGCAGGGGGCTGGACTAGATGAGCCTTGCAGACCCCTTCCAACCCAAATCATTCTGTGATTGTGTGTTTGATGCTACTACTGCTACAGAAAAAAGAAGACTGCCTGGCAGTATTGCCCTGCAGAGGTTGGGGCGGATACAGACAGCTCTGCCTCCCCACTGACCCTGGTGGGTATACGTGGCCTGACCCCCTGAGAGGGACTGCAGCCCTAACACACCAGCCAGGGCTATCTCATGTCCCACAGTGAGCAGGCAAGAGCTGGTGCTGCAAGGAAAGGGAAGCACGAATTGAGAGGAAGGAGGCTTTTCTCCCCACAACCTAACCAAGAGGAGAAAGGCATCTGCCAAACAGATGATCTCTGGTCCAGCGTGATGCTGCTAACAGTTACGGAGCCAGGCACAGCTCTCTCGGGGGCTCCGCTGCGTGAGGACTCTTTTAAGCTGGAAGGAATGTCTGTGCTCTGGCCCCCGCAACCTCATATTTTCCACCACAAGGCAATGACTGGTGAGGCCCCATAAGGGGAACAATGACTTGAGAGTCCGGGGAAGAGGAAATCTCTACCACAAACAAGTCTGGAAAATGGCTGCTGTAAGGAAGGGAGCTTGTGTCTGGCTGTGCTTTCCCTGCTGCAGCCCCACTCTGCTGCTCCCCCAAAACCCTCTTTATGCTCACAGCCTCACAAGTGCAATGGCCCCAACCTGCACTGTGTCTCTTATCACTCCTCCCTGCAGCGCTTCTGGAAGAAGGGGCTCGATCCCTTCCTGCTGCATCATGCAGTGAAGCTGCCAGCTCCTCCGCAGCCACCAGGAACTTTCTTGCTAGCGCTGGCTCCCAGCAAGGCACAGAGACAGGAGATCAGAGCCTGATTTGCACAAACCAAACCAGCTGGAGCGGCTTCAGCTGTGAGCAGGGCAGAGCCAGTCCCACAGGAGAGGAGGTGGTGCTGCGGCTGCACCGAGGCTCTCCAGGGAGGAATCCAGATAATCACTTTGGATTTGGGTAAGAAAATAACTCTGGTGCACAGGAAAGGATCTCAGTGCACATGAGAGGTCCTAAATGAAGTTAGTCCTACAGGACTTGTGGGATGAGGCTGGTGTCATCCTCCTCAGGGGACAGACTGGAAAAGAAAGGCCTAAGGGAAGGGATTTGCTCAAGAGTGACCAGAGCACAGCAACAACCTGGTCTGCAGCCAGGACCACTTTGCAGTCTGATACAAGAGCCACACTCCTCCTTAGGGCATGACTCTTCTTCCCAGATCCCGAGTGCCCTGGACCAGGCTCTGAAATGCCACAGCTGTGCTTCTGGGAACTGCAATTTTCCATCCCATTTTGTTTAAAACATAAGAATAAAACCGAGACCATTTGTGACTCCTGAATTCCAACAGGAGGGGGGATGTTCTTCATGTGGGTAGCACATGAGACAAGTCACAGCACTTTAGGAGTAGCCAGAGGAAGCCCTAACCAACAGGAGGGTGTGAAGCAGGAGGAAGAAGAGGAGCTCCTCCTGAGGGCGGGCAGGCAGAGGTGAAGCACTGTCCCTGGGCTCCAGATCAGAGCAGAGCTGTGGAGTACAGACCCCTTCCCGCAATTAAACACAGATGCCATCACCTCTCTCCTTCTTCAAGCGCACCCAGGCTCAGCGGCAAAAGGAAGGTTATTCTCCCAAAGGCACGCTCCTCCTTCTGCAGGACACAACAGTTCAAGTCCATATAGCCCAGCACCAGAGTCCTGAGATTATCTGCCTCATTTTGGAGTGCACTCGCTCAGCAGCCTGCACCTCATTACCCAATCTGAGATGGTTTGTGCCAGACACAACCTCAAATGTTCCTTTTCAGCCCCTGAATCCATAATGACCCACAGCTCTGTGTCACGGCAATCCCTCTTTTTCCATCCTTCGTCCCGCTCATTTCCCACACTCGGAAGTCCTGCGGATTTTACTGGTCCTGCCAGTAAGTTTTGTTGCCTCTTTTTCCAGCCAGCTGGGATGATTTATTCCTGAATGGGATCCAAAGCTGGCACATCACTCAGCCACCACCTGGCTACAACAGAGCGAAGGGAAAAGTGAGCTGAGCAGTTGGAAGCAAGTTAGGATTTACAACCCTATGGCATCTCCTCACCTCTTCCAGTAACTGGATACACGAGAGGAATGTAGTGGGCAGGAAATGCTGAGGTTTACCAGCAGCCTCTGGCTTCTTGCACAAGAGACCTCAGTAGTTTCATTCCCATCGCTAATGCAATGGATTTGATGATCCCTCTTCCCAGCTCTGCCCCTTGTTCCTTTCTCTACCCTCCCCTTCTACCACAGCACATCACAAGAAAGCAATGGAAATCGCTATGCAATTGGAGGGAAGCACTGAGTCAGCCTCGGAGTGGGAGGGAGGGTGAGAACAGAATTGGACATAAGCCAGTTTCGTACTTCCCATCCTCTAGCCTTGGTCAAGGGTTTGCTCAGGTCCATGCTAATGAAAAGCAGCTTTGAGGCTGCTCCACCCAATGGTTCTGCTGGGGATGGCTCTGCAAGAGCGAGTCCCCAGGGGACAGCGCTCTCTGTCACAGTCACTCCTTTCCTCTGAAGCGTCTTTACTATGTGAATCACAGAATCATTCAGGTTGGAAGGGACCTCTCTGGAGACCACCAGATCCAACCTCCCGCCAAGGCAGGGCCACCCAAAGCAGCTCACACAGGAACATGCCCATGGTGGGGTTTGAATGTCTCCAGAGAGGGAGACTCCACAACCCCCTGTGCAACCTGTGCCAGGGCTCTGCCACCCTCAGCGTAAAGCAGCTCCTCCTGACGTTGAGATTAAACTTGTGGTTTAGTTTATGGCCATTGCTGCTCATCCTGTCGCTGGACACCACTGAAAAGAGTCTGGCACGATCCTGCTGGCACCTGCCTTTGAGATACTGATCTCACTGATCTCCCCTCTCATTCTGCTCTTCTCTGCACTAAACAGGCCCAGTTCCCACAGTCTCTCCTCATAGGAGAGATGCTTCAGACCCCTGAGCATCCTTGTGTCTCATGAAAAATCATGAGATCCCTTTTACATAAGTGGGAACAGTAAGAAAAGGTCAGAATTAACCCCATTATTAGGCATTATTTTGACTAGACAGCTTTTCTTGGCCTGCGGTATTGACAGAGGATTTTCTTCCTGAAACATATAGGAAGAGGACATATAGGAATGGTTATCATATAGGAACGGTTATCAGACTAATGGGGAAACCTGAAAATAGAAGTGAGGTGGAACAATCCTGCAAGAGGGGAGATGTTTGGAAGGCTGAGGAACTAACCTGGAGTCTGCTTATCAGTGCTACATCTGCTAACAAGGCACAGCTCCATCCAAGGTTAAACTCAGTCCCTGTAGGCAAAGGGAGCTGAAGACTGGACTGCCAAAGCTCTGTCACACTACTACCTTCAAAATGCAAACCAGGAGCTGAAGAGGTGTGAAGATGCAAAGAAAGCTCTCCAGGTTCTTGCAACCTCAGCTTCTACTCCTGGAGACCTGACAACTGGCAGAAAAGGATGTACCTACACATTTGTACTGGAAAGAGGAGAGGAAAAACACTGCTGTGAAAACCAGGTGAAAATTCTGGTTGGGAGAGGAATGTGGAGGGGGCTGCACAAGCATACAGACTAGCAGGAGAAATGGGCACATGTTTTTCTCTGCTCTCAGAAACATCACATCAGCAACAAACAAACCGCATTAAACCACAAGGGCAGTCACCCTGCAGCCCCACACCAGGACCAGAGAACAGAAGTGTTGGCCATTCAGGCCCCAGCACAAGGGGAACTGTGACCCCTGAGTGACAAGCAGCTACTTCTTTCCAACTCCTGCTGCCCCTGTTATCCCCCAGAAAGCCTCCAGCCCAGGCCCCAGCACTGAAACAGTCCCTATGTGGAGCTAACAGCATTTCACACCTATCCTGAAAAGGCTTCCCTCTGCAACATGGAAAAGTGCTGTAAGTCTCTCTGACTTGATGGCTGACCTCTTCACTGAGATAGCCAAGAGGAAGCTCTGATAAGGTGAGAAGGCCATGAGAAAATTGGTAGCATCACTGTGAAATACACTATAAAATCCAGTCACTATGGTAACTGCCACAGCTGGGAGGAAACAAGAAAGCTTCCCAAGTCTGGGGGTTTTCAGCCTTCCATGAGTGCCCCAAGGATGGGTATTGCCCGAGGCTATCAGCACCCCTGCCCCTCTGCCCCTGCACTGCTCCCTGCAGCTTGTGCTGAACCCACTCTCACCCAATGCTTGGCCAAACACCAAGGCTTTTTATTAGGCAAGCTGTTTGAGCTTATGCTGGCATGTCCTCATGGGTCTCTCGTCTCGTTCCTGATTTAACCCAGCATAAACAGAAGGGGAACAGGAAATAAACTATGCTGTGTGGGCTATCAGTGAGGAAGATGGACGGTATTTCCCTGACACCCCCTGAACCTGTCAGCTTACAATCTGTTGCTCTCACGATACACCTATTACAGCTATGTTCCCTCTCACAGCAATGGAGCAGTATATAAGATGAAGGGGAAACATAATTGAGCAGTGAATAACCTCTGCAGTGCTCATTAGAAGTGGCATGTCCCATATCCATGCACGTAGTCTCAGGGAAGCAGAATCAATCACCCACACCTCTCCCAGAGCAGAGCTCTCCTTATCACCCCATGGCCCCTGTGCCAGGCTGACAGCACAGGCTCGCCAGCATTTGCAGCCTAAAGGCAGTTCTGTGATTAAGAAACAAGAGAAGTGATCACTGATTTCCTGTCATTCCTAAATAAGGCTGGGACACACTTCTCAGACAGACGGAGCTAATTCACCAGGAAATGCAGTTTGAGGTTGACCAGAACTATGTGGAATTTTGCGCCTGGTTCAGGGAACAGGGTCCCCTCTTAAACACTCAGTGCTGTCCCATCACTTCTCATCCTTCACTCCTGAGGAGCCTGTGCCTGTCTCCTGGCTGAGTTCTCAGTGGAAGAGAACATTCCTCCCCTTTCTGGCACCCACCACTACCTGGCAAGCTAATGGGTGCAGAAGCTCAAATGGGAGGCTGATATCTGCACTATGGTGCAGAGATGCTCAGGCTCGCCTTGAGAAGCAGAGTACCCAGGACTCATGTAGAGACAACACGCCACTGCCTACAGCTGGAGAACGGGTACCTGGGTCCTCTTCCCAGGTTTCATTCCATGATGGGCAATTTCAAGAGACTTGCTGTTGTTGCCTATACACACAGCCAGGGGTGACTCAGATTGCAGAGGTGTAAAGGACCTACCTGAACACATCACTGCACTACTTAAAAATGGGGCTTTTGAACTCCGGTAACCTATCTGGCTCCAAACCACTAAGGGCAGGCAACCAGTGTCAGCCAGATGCAATGATGACAACACAAGCACTTGCCTGTCTTTTCTCATTGCTCTGGAGACAGTGGTGAGGTGTCAGGGACTTGCTATGAACTTCAGTAAAGCCCTGGTCTAGAAGGAGAGGGTTCCAAGCTGTGCTAGTGACCCTGAGGCTCTCCACACCTCCCACAGCCCTCATTCCTAGAAGAGGGATCACTGCTTGAATCACCTTCAAAAGCATGAACTATTCTCTTAACACCTCTTGAGCTCTTCCCAGGATGTTTTGCTTTCTGCCCTGTGGCCTGCCCAGGCCATGTGTCCAAGATGAAAGGCTGAGAGCACATACAGATGCCCTGACGCATTCCTGGCTTGCAGGCTTCCCTCAAAGTAGCTGCAGGTGCGCTGCTGGGAGAGGGCAAACCCATGCCTGCAAGGTCCCAGCACAAACCCCTCTGCTTTGGGGCCAGCAGTGATGCCCTGGGGCCCCCTTCTAGCCCAGCAGAAAACAAGGCAGCTCACCTGCTTTCCCCGAAGGGCTACAACAGCCTTAAGGAGACACAGTGCAAAATGCAGATGGCACGGTGCTATCTGCACGCAAACCTGCTTAACAACAACGTACATTTCTCTTCTCTTTTGTCCCTCCCCATGGCTTCCATAGCGTGTTACACACAGAGCACACGAAGCATCACCACTGGGAATGTGTGCTATAGGAAAGAAACCCAAAGAGCACTTAGGGTCTTGGACAGAAATGTCAGGATTTGTGCAACACTGCAGCAGCCAGCAAGATCTTCGGGGGCTGCATTGCACACATCTGCATGTGCCCCATCTTCTGCACAAGCCAGAACAAATCCCCTACCCCAACCACTGGAGATAAGCTTGCCCACAGTCTCAGCCTCATTGAGATGCCAAAGGCAGACTGTGCCAGTGGTCTGGCAGGGGTTCAGTCCAACATACTGTCCCCACCAGTGGTTTCCACTTAAATTCTGGCACTGGTGCAGGAACTCAGCCTTAACCCTCACGACCAACAAGAGAAGGGGCCTCCCTGCTTCTGGCTTCTTTCTGCTCCCTTCCTTTTGGCCCTCCAAACCCACCCCTTTCTTCTGGCAGGGTAAAGCTGGCACATCAGGAGAGCTGAAGGCAGCTCCCAAGGATCACACAGGCTGTTGGCAGAGATAAGCTCAGAGCCTGGCTGGTGGCTGCAGCACTCCCTGCCTCACCCAGCAAGACAAGAAATTAAAAGCACTGGGCTGTTACAGAAACCCACCACAACACACTAAAGAATGGAGGAGAAATGACCAAACCAGCTACATCCAACAGGAAAAATCTCAGCCTCGTTGAAACGAGGGGTGAAACTCCCCATCCTGAGGGGATTATGATGCCCTCATTGCTTCACGCCAGCAAACCAGAGGCCCACCAACAGATTCAGGCTGGGGACTGCTTAGAAAACTGTTGGACTTCCTTAACTGGCCATTATTCCCATTTTGTCCCTGTTGCTG
The DNA here is from genome assembly GCF_963264785.1 of Psittacula echo. Taxonomy (NCBI): domain Eukaryota; kingdom Metazoa; phylum Chordata; class Aves; order Psittaciformes; family Psittacidae; genus Psittacula; species Psittacula echo. The sequence goes on from NC_137736.1 coordinate 6,827,755, forward strand.
GGGCTGGCCTGTCCCTGTTTTGAATGCCCTGAGAAGCAATATCCATGCTGTTTGTGGGTATCATATGGTTTGAGGCAAGTGCTCCCCTATCTGCTTCCACTGTCATGACCCAGAGGTGGGCTGAATTAACTGAATGCACTTTCTCTGTGAGTGTATAGGCTTCACCACTGCTGTATGCTCAAAAGACAGATTACAGCCAGTAAAGGAAGATGGAGTAAAGAAGTGGCTCTTTTTGAGTGCCCTCTTTAGAGGGGTTCTTCTTCCCCACACCTCCCCAAGATAATGATCATCCTTGCTTCATGCCACATGGGCGGTCAAATGGCTCCCTTCCACATCACCTCACAGAAATCACAGCCAGGGGCTGTGTGCCATCTGCCTGATCACCAACAGAACCCATGGCTGCCATAGGAACTGTGGCTGGCACAGCTCTGCCCCACACCCCAGCACCGCTGAGCCTCAGGTCCCCTGGCACCATCCTTCCTACCTCCAGCCTTGCCACGGATGAAGGAGCCCCAGGCAGGTGCAGCAAACACATCAGTCCAGAGATCTGCTGCATCCCTTTCACACCACCACTGCAGCGTGGAGCTTCAACAAAGATGCTCCTGGCAATAAACTCAGGCCTCTGGGGTGCCTCTCTGCTACGCAACCCTTCCTGCTGTCCACTGGCTGTTTGAATTCACTCTGAGTGCCAGGCCTTCTGCCGGTTAGCACTGAACTTCCTCCAGTTGCCAGCAGCTCCCATTGCTCTGTGTTGTCAAACTGAAGACTTGCCTTTTACCCCCCTTCATTGATTTGTATTCCCGTAACTGCACTGATGGAACCTTCAGCTTTCCCAAAGTGTTTTGGCAGTCACAGCCTTTGAATCCTTTCTAATAATTTGGACTAATCTGGAGCAAGAATTTGGGGTTTGGTTCTTTTGGTCAAAAGGAAACTAACTGGATCTCCCCCCCCCTTTTCTTTTGCAGCAATGACCCCTTGGCCATCGTGCCTGCATTCTCTCAAGAAAGGTGAGAAATGAAAGCTTTCATCTTCTTTGCTGCTCAGAAGTCTCCCTGGAGACTGAGAAAAGCCTGAGTGCCACCACTTGCTGGTGAAACACAAGCTACAGAGACAGGTCTGATCGCGCCCCCCTCCCTGCCACGCTCTGGCACCCCCTCCCTCCCTGTCCAGGGGACTCTTCCTTGCCTTCTTTCCCAACTCACTGGTCCTATGACCTCCAACAACACTCTCCATCACCAGCGCTTGCCTTTGAGTGACACCGCAAAGCTCCCAATGGGATCACACACATGTAGGAAGCACACAGGGCTGGGAAGCACCGCTCGAGTCTCCAAGTCCATCTCCATTGCTACCAGTGCTCCCTCTGCATACAACTCCTTACATGATACTGATTAAAGGATGTTATTTTTTGCCTGTCTCACACCCATTGAAAGCCTGGTCTCCGTTATAAGCCTTCCCCTGTTGTCAAGGCTGTCTGTATGCATGGCCAACTCATACACATTTATTCATACTGGCATGGGAATAAATTCTATGCTTTAAATTAAAGCATATGAATTCTGTAACTCAAACAGCACATTTTCCTCCCTGACATTTCATTCCCTCGTCCTGCCCTGGCATAAGGAAGGAAAATAGCAGTAACAGATGTCTGTCTTAATAAATAATGCTCTTTCATAAAAGTAATCTCCATTTTGATTGTTATCAACACTTTTACAGCAGCATGGGAGCCAAAAACCTTCCATTACAGCGGAAATTTGAGGGACAGGCCAAACCAAGGGTGAAAATATGCCGTTTAACACCACTTTATGGCCAGAAGAGGGCAAAACCAAAAAGTTTCAAAAGTGAATGTAATATGTTTTGCTACAATGCAAGCTTAGCCAAGATTATAGTTGGGACAGTAAGCCCTGACCACCAAATTCCTGCTCCTTTCAGGGAAAAAGAATCCTTCACACAACAAGAAGCGACACACAAGATTAGGGATGCAGACAGAAGGTTGAAGGGATTTGCTCTGGATTGAATTAGCCTAGGAATGAACAGAAGAGCAGCTCCTAATGTGAGGCAGCTTTAGTTGTGTTTCAGAGAGGGAGCAGACCTCTCCAGAACCAAGTCCCCTACTGTTCTGGAGCTGATATCCATTATTAGCTATGCTGTTATCTCAGTGGGCAGCTCAAAGACAAAAGGCAGTATTTTAAACCCTCTCCCATAAACCAGGGCTATGTTTAGCCTGGTTTGTAATTGCCTGTAAACCTGCAATTAAAACCACCACGCTGTAGGCAACAATTGCTGTGGAGGCTTGGGATCTCATCATGTACCTAAGCACTCGTGGGGGACAGGGCATGTGGAGGGCTCAGGAACAATTCCTGGGGAGAGGGAGGAGAAGGAGGGTAGGGATGCTGCCACAGGCCAGCTCACACCTGGCTCTCCCACTTTGTTCCCCTACCTTTAACTCCCATGGAAAGAAACACTCCTTTTTTGCAGCCTTTTGCACAACCTCTTCAGTGAGCCACACGCTCCTCCTCCTCCTCATTCCTCCAACAGCCCTTGTGACCCTGCTTCCCAGAAGGCTGGTTAAGCACAGAGGGGTTGGTACCCACAGCACCACTTCACCTCCCGTGGTGCAGCAAGGCATCCCACGCTCCTTGCCAGCACAGGGACCCGACTGTGAGGAACTGGAAGCCTCCAGCAAGTCCTCTGCCTCTGTTGGCATCTCCACCGGCAGAAGGCAGCAGACCACACAGACTTAGCTGCCTTCTCACAGATGAAGAATGATGCCTTCAGAACAAACTCGAGGCTTGTTTTGGGAATGCGGGAAGGATGCAGACGATCGAATAGAGAGAAAGGTAGGGAGGGAGACTGCATTGTTGCCTCTCCACTCTAGGCTGCTTTTTGGGTAAATAATGGGTTTCTCTCTCCAGGGCTGCTAATCAGCTCTCAACGCCCCCAAAGCAAGCAAACAGCAGCACAATAGGAGAGCCCAGAAATAAATACATTTCATTATAAATTCATTTTGTTTTCATTCCATTTTCCCTGCTAGTAAAAAATTTAGCTAAAAGCACTAAGCACTGTCTTTTCCCAGCAATCTCTGCTGGCTGCCGTCTAAATGCAACAGAAAGCTCAGCTTTTGACAGCATAATGGCCTTGTTATGAAAAAAAATACAATTATATTATTTCCTAAGACAAGTTCTACAGTATTAAACGTCTGAGCAACGCAGCATTGTCCTTAAAGCTGCTGGTGAAGGCATTTTACACGCAGAGATAGAAGGAGCGGCTTCCATGGGACATGTATTTTACCGCATAGATCTCCACTGCTCAGATATGCAGAAGAGATTTTGTGGTGGGGACACAAAACTGAATCACACAAGATTTTGCCCCTACGCTACTTGCAGTTGTGTCACCAATAACTAGAAGCTGTAGCTGTCCCAAGACTCCTCCATGACATGCATCAAACTATACCAATTCATCAGCATTAGCTCATCACCATACCGGTGCTTCTAACAAACTCACTAGTGATAGCTAAGACTACTAATCGAGGAGTAAGGAGAAAGGGTTTAGAGCACTAAATGAAGCAAATTCCTAACATATCACAGTAATCCTCCACGTTTGGGCTAATCCTAGCAAAGCTGCTTGAAGTTCAGCCGTTGACAGGAATACCTCCAGGCAGCAGGAGAAGCCATGGATGGCTGAGAGCAACCCCTTCAAACACGAGGCAGAAAGGGCAACTGAAGGGTACTGGTGGTTCTGGGATGGGCACAGAGTGATGAGGCTCAGGGCCTGCACTTCCCCCAGGAAATTCAAGAGTGCCAGGCTCCAGCAGGAAAATCCCAGGCACACAAGTTATCCGTGCTATTGAAATGGGAGCAGGGCCACCATTGTGGTCTGCAAGCTCTCACACACAGTTCGGGGGTTAGCACAGACTCCTGGTAACCAAGAAATAACTCACACACAGCCACTCTAATTAGGAGATAAGAGTTTAAGAGCATAGGTGCGGGTCACTGTCTCACTTGGGCTCACAGTCAGCAAACCACCCCATGCGTTTTCACTTACGAATGCAGACATTGCCAAAGCCATGGCAGAATTTCGGCTACAAACTGCGAGGAGTCAAGCACCACAATGGGAAATGTAGTAACAGCCAATTGTTTTGGCCTGACCTCCTCTGAAGGTCTTCACAGAAAGGGAGAGCAGTTGAACAAGCTGTTTCACAGGAGCCGAGGTGTCACCCGACATGAGTGGAACAGGTAGCATCACAGTGCTTAAAAGGAGCCTAACGCTTCCCCTTATGAACCCATCTTTGCTGCTGCTGAGAACTTTGCTAGCACTGAACTGCTCAGGTTGAAGCTTTCCACGCCAGGTGCCTGCCTCAGGCTGCCTTTTCCTTTTTGAAGTGTCAACAGGAAAAGGCCAGTGGTTTCTGAGAACAAGATGAAGTTGTTCTGTCCGTGCCTGATGAACTGTAAAGCTGTCATGCTCAGAGAGCACAAGAGTCCTCAGCACCTCTGCAAGAGCCTGAATCTGGTGGCAGAGTCACCCTGATGCTTCTTGCTTAAAGGGAGCTTAAACCACAACAGAGCCGTATCTCCAAAGGCTGTAGCAAGTGTGGGTTCGTGGAAATCACCAGCTTACACGCAGCTGCTGACCTTTCCACTGGCTGAAACTTCAGTCCCTGCTAAGAGCAATCCTTCCTCTTACAGCTCACAGAGCCTGTTAACACTGCCCAAACACTAGCTGAGCATGACGACCAAACAAGCTCTCTTCTGGGATTGCAGGATTTCACAAGCAGCTGCTGCTCAGGGCACAGCATGGAGAAACAGCACAGAGAAACCAAGTGAAAAGCAGAGCACTCCATCTGCCTTGCCGGTTATCAGTCATTACAGCCAGCAGGGCTGATGCCGGAAGAAAAGGGTCATTTAGGACAAATAGTGCAAGGGTGGAGAACTGAATCGGCAGATGTTTTGCATAGAAGAGGTAGGCTCCAGACATGACTGAGACTAGAGAGAAGAGGGCAGGGCAGGCACGGCATCAGCATCCCCTAGAGCTAGATCCCAGTGTGGGACCTGGCTCCTTTGGCAGCAGGTCTCAGTGTGTGCTGTATCATCAAGCCAACTGCATGGTGGGATCCAGGTCAGAGTCTGACGAATACCAGCACCAGCCTGAATGCACAGGTACTACAAACCCTTTGGCTTGTGAAGGTGGCTGGTCTACTGCTGCTTCACTGATGAAACTGCTCTCCCTTTCAGTCTCTCAGTAAGGAAGGGATGTGGATCCAAGGGCCAAGCATATGGGCAGCTCCCAACTCATCTCTGACCTCCAGCTGCTTTTTTCTTCATCTTTTCTCAGTACAGAAGTACAGCCTCGTTCTCTAAGCAGTATGGAGCCACATCTCTAGACAGAGCATGAAGATCACCTGAACAGCTTCATCTGCTTGGCTTTGTCTGTAGCTGGAGAGATGGAGTAACAGCCTACCTTACAGAGGTTTGATGACAGCTTAAGTAATTAACCAGCAAATGCTCTAATGGGCTGAGATAGATGATGCAGCAGATGACAAAAAGTAATTACAAATGCTCTGTACCACAGAGGCAAACAGTCTTGAGGACTGCCAAACCATCCATAGCCAGAACTCAACACTACAGGTCCCAAGCCTCTTCCTCCTCAGCAGTGGAACAGCATCCTGCTATTGTGTGTCACCACCTCCTAGAAGGGCCAGGGTCCTTCTGGGCAGCTGGGTCTTGCCAACTCAAGGCACTGCCTCCAAGTGCCATTGATCACCCAAGCAGGAGCCACCCAAGCAGCACAGAAATGAATTGTTCATGGCAGCTGGAGCTGCTGTCAGTGGATTTATACCTTGGAACTCAGGAGCATGGGATGGGGGGCATCCAAGGCAAACAAAGGTGGTGGAACAAGATAAAGGACAAGGCAGTGCCTCATGCAGAAGTAAGCGGTACCTGCACAGCAGCCATTCCTCCCTGAGCAGTGAAGGTGATTGTGCCAGACCTTGGGAAATGTCCCAGAAACCTGAAAGTTGATAGTGGCAGCAGAAGCCAAGATCTCTGCGCAGACAACAGACTTCCAATTACGAAAGGCAGCTCTGTTGGCTTAGGAACAGGTTATTTCCATGGGGTTCTTCTGCTCACTCATTTAACGATCACAGGTTTCGTGTGTATCTCTTTTCCCATATAACAGCAAGAAGGCAGACATCAAGAATTTTTCCTAGGCCTCCTAATCAAAGACTATCTGTGATGCAAACACAACCCTAACGATGCTTTCACCACAGAGGTTCCCCCTGCATGCCTCCCTCTAACCTTTCTTGAAAACTATCCAGTCTGCCAAGGCAAAATGTTGCCCCCAGAAGTATGATGTTCATTGATGCTGGAAACACTTCATGGTATGGAAGGGGAAACAAAAGCCTTCAGCCTCACTGGAAGCCCAGCTCAGAGCACCAGCCTAACACTGCCTGAAACTATCCTCTATACTATACATGTCTGTGGCAAGCTGAAACTTGGTGTTTTACATGCTTTATGTTCAAATCAAATCAAAGTCAAGGGGAGCACACTGACTTTGGACATATTTTAAGTTAACAAGCATAAAACACTTGGCAAACTTCCCTTGTTTAATGCAGAGTAAACCATTTCGGGTTTTGACAGAAAATTTCCCATTTAATGAATGTGGCAAGAAAATGAAGGGAAGGTCGCACTATTTTTGCAGTTTCAGTTAAGCACAGAACAGCCCCTGCCTCTGCTGCACCATTATTACCAAAGTCCATGCGCAGAGTTAAGTGGCTCTTTCGCAGCCAGGGCTGCACTGGGGAGGAGAGGAGACACTCCTTGCAGCACCCTGTGCAGACCAGTGGATTTTGGCCATTACCTTCAGAGGGGAAAAACTGAACTCCAGCAGACGGGAAGCTGAGGGTTTCAGACTGAGGGGTTCAGAAGGTTGCCTCTGGCAAATCCAGCCACAGCAGCTGAAGACATTAGCTTGCACAGATGTCTGCCAGCCTTGGCTGTCCACCTTGTTGGCCAGCCAGAATTTATTGCTCCTCTAATAAAGTCAGCAGAAAGAAATACACGCTTGTGTCTCACCCACTACAGCCTGCAGCCCAGTGGATCGGTCTGAAGTGCTGATGATTACTGGTTTTCAGTGAGATCGCAGACTCGCAGCTGTAGAGCCAAGGAAGTGAAGAGCAGACAAGAACAGAACAAAATGTCTCCCTTGCTGTGAAAGGCTTAGAAGCGTCTTGAAAGAAAATGGGCAGATAAAGGGGCTAAAGAACTTATGTTTATTCTATAGAAAATGCTGCAGGGCCTCTCCTCTGCACCCTTTGCTGTTGGAAAGCCTGGTTTGGCTGCCTACTGCCCTGCAGAAGGGAACTGCAGGCACAAAAGACAAAGCCAGGTTTGCAGGAGTTATCACCACTGCTCATGCCCTGCTAGCCCAGAGGCCGCTCTAAGAGTAGGAGCATCCTCCATCACCTCCAGCTAGAACCAGGTATAAAGAAGCAGAGTGCCCTTCTGACCCTAAGACCTGCACTTCTGAAACTGCCCTCCCCTGTCCTGGGCTCGGCTCCAGGAATCACATTGCCTGAATGTAGAAGCAGCCTATTTTTACAATTCCTAATGTAACCAGACCCTCTTCTGCTGTGCAGAGATTGCAGTGGTAAAATGGCATGCATCAGAAGAAATTAAGATAGGAAACTCAGAAGGGACAATTGGTTTTCTTTTTCAACAAAGATGTAAGAAACCCCAGGAAATTCACCCACCCAAAGCTTTCATTAAAATGTATTCCTAGAGCTGGCTGTGACCTAAGCACACCAGGAAATCAGTGGTAGCCTTTTGAATACCAAGAACAAATTGCCTAAGTACGTATCACTGTGTATGCCTGGAAATCATTCTCATGTACAGGCACTTGCCCTGCTGAACAAAGCTGTACTAGATGCTACCTGTACAAGCATGCAGCCTAGAGGAAACAGAACGTGATCTGTTTCACCCCACACGGTTTTAGAAGTAGCAGGTGGTATTATAGCAATGTACTGAGCCACAATAAACAGACGTAGGGTGCTGCAGGCCACCCAGAGGGTTGGCAATTGTGGGGAGCGCAATACCGTGCAATGGAAGGTTCAGTAACATAACACCAAACTTCAGACTTTGAGTAAAACCTCTTGGTTTGTTTTCCAAAGAAAACAAACGATACTTTTTGAGCTCCCCAGTAATGTGGGTTAGCTCAGTTAGTTCTGGGGTTTGCTTGTTAATTTATTTCAAACATCACCCCGTAGCCCCAAGAAAACCCAATACCCAAAAAAGCCCCAAAAGCTCCTTGCTGCAGCTGTAACAGCCCCCCCTAGAATAACACTTGCAAACCCCAGTCCTTCCCTGCCAAACTCCCAGACCCTGTGAGGGTGAGGATGCTTCAGGTGAGACACACCGGTAAGGTATCAGCTCTAGAAACTTATCTCACGGAGCAGAAGGAATGGTAAGCATGTGCTCTGTGTAAAGCAGAGACACACGCTTTACTTTTGCATGCTCCGCACATGGACTTCACTGTATTTTTTCATCTTACCTGAGTTTTATAACGCCATCTGAGCCAAGATATTATAACTTGCCCCCTCCCCAATTCCCTGTTGGAAATCATGCAATTGCAGAGAGATTGGACTGCACTAATCCTGGGACAGCAGCCAGCAGTACACAGTGTGCCTGGCTTTCAACAGCTATATCATATAAAAAATAATGATGCAAACATGGGCACTCCTCCCCAGGACATCCTGATGCTTTCAGCAACCTCTCAGGGACACAAAATGCTGCTGTATAGGACAGAGGCTGAAAGCAACACATCTGGGACTGCTGTGAACAGCTGCTGGCTCAGCGAACAGCCCTAGGTCTGAAAACAGAGCTGTCTGCACCGTTTCCACCGCTGTGTGAAATCGTTGCTTTCCAAAGGCAAGCATGAACTGCGCCACATTATCACCTAAATGCAGTCGTGGGGTAGAAAGCTCTCCTTTAGGAACTGCATGCACACATGTAGGACCAGGAGGATCCTTGGGTTCCACCAAAACACCCACCTTGAAGTACTTGCACCCACATCGCTGTCACCATTTAGGAGACTGACTCCATGAACCTCAGACTACCTGTCTTCAGTGCCCTGGGTTTCAGTGGCTTGTCCAGTACTACAGGAATCTGTAGGAAGCAAAACTGAGCCTTGCAAGTCCTGCCAGGTAAGCTCATCCTCACCGCTTTGCCAACCACTGTAGTTGTTCCATGACACTACCCTGCCCATCTACTGCATGAACATGAGCAAGGACACAAAGCCCCTCTCAGGCAGAATTAAGCTGATGGATGCAGAAGCATATGTCCTTCTGTCATGGTACCTTGTGTCCTTGAATACTTCACCTAGTGCCCTCTGGAGTCCACCCCTACAATAAATGAGCACTTGACAACTCCCTATCCCTCTACTCAACCCTGGAGAGGCCACATCTGGGGTGCTGTGTCCAGTGCTGGGCTCCTCAGGACAAGAAAGACAAGGAGCTACTGGTCCAGCAGAGGCCACAAGGATGCTCAGCAGCCTGGGGCATCCCTCCTATGAGAAGTGACTATGGGAGCTGGGCCTGTTTTAGTGTAGAGAAGAGCAGAATGAGAGGGAATCTCATCAATACAGATCAGTATCTCAAAGACAGGTGCCAGCAGGATGATGCCAGACTGTTTCAGTGGTGTGCAGAGACAGGATGAGGAGCAATGGCCACAAACTAAACCACAACAAGTTTCACCTCAACATGAGGAAGAACTTCTTTACACTGAGAGTGGCAGAGCCCTGGCACAGGCTGCCCAGGGGGGTTGTGGAGTCTCTCTCTCTGGAGACATTCAAACCCCACCATGGAAGAGGGAGCACAAAGAGAAAGCAGCTTGGGAGATGCTCACTTTCTCCAGGGCAGCTCACAGGGAGAACAGGTCTCACAGCTGCCCTGAAATCTCTCCTTTGGATGAGCATTGCAAAGAAGTTTAGCTACAGGTTGAAAAATCACAGCCTCAAGGAACACAAGGCTTTGCTGCCTCTTGCCAGGCTTTCAGTAAAACATGGGTTTCAAGCTTGCAGCAGAACCCAGGGTGAAAACATCACTGAGGAGAGGGAGTAATCTCCTCTCACCTCTCATCACTGACCAAAAGTGCATGAGCTTTCTTTATTTGAATGCCTCTGTTACCCAGGTAAAGCTGCCTTGCAGGAAGATGCCTTAAAGCTCCAAAAACACAAACCTTCAGCCTAGCCCACTTGGTCTTCTCAAGGTGTAAACTGGAAGAGACCTGAGAACCAGAAATATAGAGAGCCTTCTACTTTCTCTGAGAGGAAGAGAAATCCCAAACATCTATATTTAAAGACAAAAGTTGAAAATAGAAACAGAAAAGGGGTATTTTAATAACCCCTGAATCTTTATGATGCATTTTTACTGCAAATGCTTCCCAAGGTCCAAGTCAAGATCTAAACCCAGTCTGTGACAAACCCAAAGACATCTCAAAAGAGAGTCTGTGCCCCTGGGACAGCAAGCAAGCAAGATTTGGTCTTGGAAGAAACTCCTGTATTGGTATTTGTTTAGAAATGGATCATTTGAGAAGGGTGGAGTGAACAGCAAGAAACCTGGCTCTGCTTGCACCTAACTGTGTCCAGTGTGAGTCTCATGGGTGATAGCTTGAGTTGTCTAGAGTCAGGGCAGCCTGCACGTTCTTTGCACCCTCCTCAGCCCCAGGATGGGTGTCTGTGTGTAAAACAAACCAAATCACACCTAGAAATAGACTCAGCCCCTGATATCAGAGAGAGCTCTCTCTCTCAAGGCAAAACCTCATTCATCCATCAATCTCTGCTGCGAGAAAAATCACAGAAATCAGAGCACCACAGAAATCAGAGCACCAGCAGGATGTGCTGGCCTCAGAGTGCATGGAGACATGCTCACCCATGTCAGTAGTGCCGTCTTTGGCAGCTCTTGGGCCTGGTTTAGATGTTTCAAGAGCAAGCATGAGAGACCACACATTCCCTTGCTACTGCATTAGCAGACTATGCTAGCTGCTCTCCCCACCCCGGGAGCCCGTGCACTCGAATGGCCCAGGAGGCTGTCAGCCAACTGGCCTGGTGCAAAAGGCCCTGCAATGGCAGGGACCCTGCGCCCGGGGCACTGGATGAGGAGTGCACGAGCTGAAGCCGGGTTCAGCTGAAGCTGCCTGCCAGAGGACAGGCTCCAGCTGGCTCAAGGGCTGCAGTGTGGCCCTCTGCCCACTACAGGGGATGAACTGTGCTGAGCATGTACCTCCCGGCCCCCAGCCCACTCAAACCTCACCTGTGGGGTCAAGAGAGTTGAGAAGCCTCTAAATACTGCGCTGTAAGCGTGTACTATACAGAACCCAAAACGAAGGCTTTAGCTGGCAACAACCGCAGCACTAGCGCTTACTGGCGGAAGACTCCTGACCACCTCACCAGGTATTCCTCCCGACGGTGTGTGCATTAACATATGTGAACTCCCTAACAATAAATGAAGGCTCATACTGGTTTTGTCTTTCTTCTTTTTACAATTTTTATTGCCCAAGGGTGTATAGATTCCCAGTGACAGCACTTGGGGATGCCCTGTCATTACGTGGTAAGGGAGCACTAACAGACTGGGAAAGGGGATGCAATGTGTGGAGACCCACTACTGAGCAAGGGATTAGGAGATATACCTTACCAGGGGATGGTTTGAGAGCTCAGACTGTTTGGTTTGCCAAAGACAAGACTGGGAGTGGACCTTATTACAGGCTACAGTTACAATGGTGGGCCACAGATGTGGCACTAAAGGCCTCTTCTGCTGAGTGGATTAAACACAAGATTTAGCATCCAGAGATCAAATCTATAGACAAATGCAAGCCAGAAATGAGGTGTTAACAGCATGTGGGTAATTAACCACTGCAGCAACATACCAAACGCACTGGTATTTTCCATTCATGATAATTGCTTTTATCAAGACTAGATGTTAGAAAAAGCTGGAAATATGAGCTGTATTATGCAAGAGGGCAGAAGTAAAGCACAATAGCGCCTTCTGGCCTCACCATCTACTAATCTGTAGGGAAAGCTGCAACTTTTAGTGCCAGTGGAGTTGTTAGCCATATTTCTAGTGACAAGACAGGCTGATGTTTACATGAAATAGTAATAATACACTGTGTCTCACCCACACATCTATTCTGAAATTCTCCAAGCTCCTTACTGTCACTATGTCAGTAAGCCTGATAACTCACTGGCTGATAAACTGACATTATCATCCTTCTTCCATCAAACTTGAACTTTTTCAGAGTAACTTATCCATCTGCTTACCATTTACAGAAAAAACAGTACACTCAGGCTACCTGCCAACGTGGGCACCTACTTTTAGGTCTCTTGGTGAGAAGATGTTCATGCAGGTGCCTTCCAGAAGGTCTCTGGGTGGGAAGTGGCTCAGCACACAGACCTACTCCAGATGCTTATCCCCAGTACATACTTCACAGCGTTCAAAATATCTGTAAAACTTCCCTATATCTGGTAGCAATGTACTATCTAATTCCAAAAGTCAGCAGCTAAACTGTAAAAAAAGGGAAAAAAAGGTGGGGAGACAGAGAATGCTTCCTGGTTGTTGTAACAAACATCTTCATATACGACAGAGACACACACACACACAAAAGTGATTTCCATTAGTTACCATGACAACCAATGGAAATCACTAACCCATCTTCTTTCCCCTGTCAACCTCTGCCAGACCTCTGTCAGAAAAGCAAGTGACTATGTCCCATGAAATATCCTCTACTTAAGTAGAGCATATAGCTCACAAGGAAATCTACACTGCCACGATGTCACGTGCTCCGCTTACCACACATCTCCACTGTGCCTCCTCCGAGATACAAAGAACCAGAGAGATGCTTGCTGCTTGCCCCGGAAAGCAAACACACCCCAGAAATGCAATCCCCACTGAGAGACACCCCAGCTCTCCAACCTTGCACCTCCTCTCTTCCTCAGGCTCCATAAAAACATTCAACCATCTCTTCCTTCCCATCTGTGGGCCATCATCTCAAATCTTAAACATGTTCCGTACAAGTCCTTTTTTTGCACATTTTTACTGCCTAGCAAGAAACTGCTGCATCACACAGCAATTCTGGCCCATATTTTATCTCCCTTTTCCTTACTACTGTTATCATTGCTGATAAGAATAATGACCCTCTGCAATGCCTGCTGCACCTTCTACAGAAGAAGCCTTTAAACTTCTCATACCAGAAATGCATTCAGCCTCATAACCCCTTCTGAAAGGCACAGCATCATCATTATCCTTATTTTACAGATGCGCACACCACAGTTTAGAGGAATTGGGTGCCTTGCCTAAAGCCTACATACAAATCATGGCATGATACTAAGGGTGAGAACAAATAAGTCTGGAGAGAAGAGTCTGTTTGCATTTTCTTGATGCCTGCAGGCTCTGACGGTGTTTGAACCACATATTCTCAGAGTTCTCTTTAGTCCCTCCACCGTGCCAAAACCCCACCACAAATAAATATAAATAAATAACTACCAAAACCCCCAACAGTTGTCTCTATTTAATGCTGGCTTACTGTTGACCTTGGATCTGCAGCCAGGATGGCCTGACCCCAGCATCTGGATGTGTGCTCCTGCACTGCAGAAGAGCTTGGCAGTGATTTGTGAGGAGGAATTAGCACCCAGCTGTTCTCCCATCTCTTTCGGTTTTCACGTGCACCAGGTTAGGAACAGTCCAGGCACTGCACTGACACTGCGTGCTTTCAAGGCTCCTCAAGTACCACAGTGAGATTCAACACTTACCCAGTAGGACCCAAAGCACCGACTGACCCCAAATTTTACTGCATTCTCCACTTCCCCATTGCAGGCCTGGGTTGCAGGAGTTATTGGCAAGTTGCTCCCTAGCAAGGCTGAGTAAGGTGGCTCTGTGTGCGTGTGTATGTGCACACAAGGTGGAACAAACCATGTTTTGTGTCCCATAACTAACCATGCTTTGGCTCAGTTTCCTCCACGACACCTTCCCGGGGCCTGCACACAGGTCTGAACAACCACAGAGGGTAGGACAAGCTATAAAGTACAAAGCCAAGCAACAACAAACTGTTCTACAAGCTGCTTCCCCCAGATTCCTGTCTTGAAGCTGATTGCATGTGGTGACTATGAAGGTATGAACTACAAAGGGAATACTCATAAAACACTTCTCTGGTCTGTAGTAAAAGCTGATCACACGCTGGAGTTTCTCCCTCAGGTAGGGCAGTAACTGCCCCAGTGTCTGTTTTTTACAGAACTTAACAGTATCTTGTAGGAAATAAATATACTTTGCTAAACATGGTGGAAACTGGCTGGTGGGTTTACAAGTTACTTGAGGAGGTTCAAACACACCAACAGAGAATAAAAGAACATAAGGCTCCGTTTCTTTACGCAGCCAGGGAAAAATGTTCTGCTGAGACAGAGGAAGTGAGCTACAAGGAGATTAAAAGAGGTGGGTTAAGCACAGACCTGAGGGACGCCATAAACCAACTATGTGCACAGGGTGGAGCTAAGTGTATGGGGGGAGGCACTGGTTATCAGTGAATGTGGATGTGGAATTAGGACCGTTGGGACAGAATAAAAAGATTAATGGTCTACTTGCTCATAGGACAGGACCATGAAGATAAACCTATTGACTTTGAGACACTCCAGAGCATGGTATCATTTTTCACAGAACAAGAAGACAGCATCATCTATTGGGGATGTGTAAAACTAGATATGACAAGACACTAATGGCTACGGTTTGTACAAGCAGCTATTAATCCTAGGGCATGCAGAGATACCTTGCAGAAGAACCAGCCTGTTTTTCTAAAGGGGAATGCTCTGAATGATCTGGAAAAGCATCATCATGTTTACCATTAGCCCCTCTGAAAAGCACGGCAAAACACATGGGCCGCAGAATCATCCTGCAAGCGTGCGCACATCTTCCTGCATACACATCTCAGGTGAATAAAGGCCTGAGGACATGCCTCTTGCCCCCCTGAAAGTCTAGGCCCGAGTCCTGGGGATATGAGAAATGGAACCTCTGTTGCAACCTGACTTTTCCATCCTCTGTTCGCAGGGCAACTGGAGAAGAGGAGCACTGCCTGAAGAAAAGTAGGCTGATAGTATTCATGTGGCATTCATCATCCTGGGGCTGGAATACCCCAGGGCTTGCATCACCCAGAGCAAACCCGCTGTCCTCAGAGAGGAATACCGCAGCTTTTCTGCCAAGTTGAAGGCGATGCCTTCAACGTGAATGCTTGGTCCCCTGCCACCTTAATCTTCCAGAGCCCTGGGTTTCAATGCATGAGCTACAGACCGGAGCTGGGTCACAACCCTTTCGGTTATCCCTGAGGAATTTTACTCACCCAGACAACGAAACAATCCAGACATAGCAAAAATTCCCTGAGGAAACCGCTTCCTCCATTCAAGACAATTCCAATCCCTCATACTTAAGCTTCCTCAAACATAAACATGAAAAAGGGGCCAAAACGCAGGAGGGAAAAGAAACTCCCAGAGCAGCAAAGAGTACATATGCAAAGAGTTACATCATGCAGAAGGAAAGCTCTTGGCTTCAGGCTAAGATTACCGGCACTTAAATAGCAGGGGCCGCTCTAGCACGGAGGCCAGCCTGCCCAACCCCAGCACTGTTCTCCACTGTTCCACTGTCTCGAGAATGGCAGCAGACTCTGCTGTCAGAACTACACTCGGACAGCACGGTGCTGGAGGGCAACCTGGACACCGGCCAGCACCTGCTGAATGCTCCCGCTTCCGTCCGTCCCAGTGCAGGGACAGAAACTTCTTGTTCTGTTGCTCTGATGCTCGAGCCTCAAATTACCTTGCTCTGGCAGCAGCATGAGGAGGAAAGAACAGGCAGGGGCACCCAACTGACAGCCTCCTGTGTTAAGACAAGGTTCACCAGTACATGTCTCCAGCAGAGACAGGTACCTTTGCCAGCCCATTGCTGTACCCCAGCTCTTGCTTCCCTCTTATCCAACATTCTAACATCCTCTTCTCCCCTGACGTGGAAGATTTGAGAAGACTGTTTGAGCCTTACTCCTGCCACAGATACCTCTGCAGCAAGTCCTTCCACTACCTCTCTAGGTCTCCTTATAGATAAAGAAACAAAGACATTGACTATGGCTAATATACAATCTTGGAAGCTACCACTGTTTCCCGAAAACTTTCATTTTGAGGGAAAACTGATAAAGCATGAAAAGCTTCACCAGCCTCCACATTCCCAAGGCCTCTTGATGCTATCTCAGGACTCTGAGCAAGAAGCAGGGATGGCATCAGGAAGAACATGTATTGGCTAGGGACAACCAGCAGCGGGTGACAAACAACTGTCCAACTGGTCCTTCTACGCTTGGAGCACAAGGTGCGCAAATCCTCTCCTATCAGTGAAACCCAGCTGCTTCACCTTGGCGGTTTTATCCGTTTCTCTCCATTGTTCCTTCAAGCTGGTTTGGTGCTCTTTGCATTGTGAGGCCCTCTACAAAGATACAATCAAGAGGAAAAAAACCCCAAACAAATGCAAATCCATATGCTTACAGCTTCACTGCAGTGTAACAAAGCTGCAGAATTAAATGAGGGATGGATAAAGGGGAAAGAACAAGAAAAGCTGGTTACTCTGGGGTTCCTTACATAGTGTACAATAAAGAAAGTGGTTAGAGGTGCATCTCTGGGACAGCAATTGACAGGGTACAGCCACGGGGAACACTGTACAGAGAGCCACCCCGCAATGCTCCTACAGAGATGAATGAGATGGGTTCCAACAAGTTTTACTTCTTGACCTCCTGGTTTTCCTGGTGCACTGGCTATCTTCCTCAGAAGCACAGCAGAACTGGCACACTCCCCAGTGTGACAAAAAACAGACCCCAGTCTTCAAGCAGTGCTTAGTTTCTTCTGCCAAAATATTTGCTTAACTGTCAAACAGTGGAAACGTGGGATCCACCTACAGCTGAGCTAGAGATACCAAATCCTTCCCTAGTCATCCACCCCAAATGTGTTGGTCCAAGAGGAGCCTCCAAATTGTTTCCAGGTTATGGACCCCTTGATGCACTCCAAACAAGATGCAGGGATCTCAAGAAATCCCATGTAAGCAGACTGGAGCATGAGCTTGCTTTTCTCCATCTCTCCCAGGCAGCCCACATCTAATCCATTCCCCAAGCAACCACAGGCCCAGTGTCAAAACCGAGAGGGACAGTGGAACAAGTGAGAGAGCCAAGGCATAGAGTAGATAGTAAGATTTCACAGGAACTCTATAAACTTCACTTGGAGGTTGATGGTTTGCACAGCAGAGAAGGGACACAGTCACTCCTTACTGCTGGCTGGTGTCTTCAAGCTCAGAACTGGAGCATACTTGAAAGCAAGCAGTAAGAAAATGCCATGCAGTCACTACAGTTATCTGTGCTTTACTACAGTGCTGAAGCCTACAGGTTTGCCTGTAACCCATTTGTTAATTTACTGCTGCAATGCCTGAATTGCACTCAGAGCCCCAGAGCCAAGAGCAAACAAGCCCCTGCTCCTACAGCTCACACTCAAGTACTCTAGCTGTGGCAAAATCTACAGCCTCTGGGAAGGTCTGGATGTATATAACCCCATGCCTGCCACTCAGAAACAGCTCTGGAAGGAAGTGTGCTTCACAGCACAACAGCAGTCTGCTCTTTTCTTTTGCTGTACTCAAGAGACAACACTGGTTATGCACAGATTAGCTTAGATACCACACTACAGCAGAAGCTGACCCTCCTGCGAGATAGACACAACCCAGCTAAAGAAGGCATTTCTGGGAACCAAGCTCATCTATCTCCCAGGGTATGTGGCAGAAACACAGCCTGGTTGAAAGGAGTCTCATAAGCCCAGAAAGACACATCTGGCTGAGATTTGTGACAAACTCCCTTCTGTACAAAGAGAAACATTCCCCAGCTCATGTAACACCACGCAAGAAAGATCAAAGGTGCTCCAGTGCCTCCTGATGGGTAAGCAGCTGTACCAATAACAGCAGCTTGAAAATGCAACAGGAGATGCTCAGACAGTCCTATCCTCCTGTGCTGAGAGAGGAGATGCCCCCCAGGCAGCCCCTAGCAGCAGCCCCCCTGTTAATTACCGGCAAGGAATTTGCACTCTGGCAGATAAAGTCATTCACTCAGTTAAAGCACGCCTGCACAGAGCAGCTTGGATCCGACAGCAGCTCCACCGCAGCACTAGCATCAGGGTGCCATGCACCATGTATGTGCTACGTGACATCCCTTCTGCTCCAGAGCTGCTGCCACACATGCTGCTGCTCAGGGGTTACGGTCCCCTCCAAACAGCCGAGGAGGTTGTTTAAGCACTCATACACAGGGCATTGGGCCAGTGCCTTCAGCCTCAACCAAGATGCCTCAGACAAAACCGCTTGGTTCGTCTCCCAGACACTCATCCAGGGCTATCTGCAGCTGCCCGATGGTACAGCACGTGCTTTGAAAAACAGGCTTTGCACAGATGAGCTTTTGCTGGGCACCCTGGCTAGAGTCATTTTTTCCTTGTTTCCCCATTTAAAATACTCTTATCACCTTGAGACACAACTCCAGCAACACCTGGTCTGGCACTCCAGCACAGGATTTTAAGGAGGAAGATGCCTATCACTCCAAAAACAGCTCATGGAGAAAAATGATGCAGTTTTTCCTTCCACTGAAGATGTGCCTGCTAGACTTGATCTGGGAAGCTGGTTTTATTACATTAGTGGGTTACACGTGACTGTCAGGGTTTACTGCACAAAGCCAGTGCATAATAAAACCTGCACAAGTAACCCACACGATTGGCACCACACTGTCTTTTCTTTTCACTGCCATGCACAAAATACCAGTGAGAGGAGGACTGACCCATCCACAAAGTCTCTATCGCTAAATTTCAAAGGCAAATGGACCCTTCTAAAACTGATGGCTTTGGGGCCAAATGCAGCTATGCAGTTACATCAGGATCTCAACTTTAATTTATTCAGTTTCATTTATTAAGACAGCAGTTCTGAGTTGTAAGAACATGGGAAAAGTTTAACCAAAGCAAGCTGACGATCCTGGCCAGCCTGTGTGAACAGCCCAACAGGAGGGAGGAAGCACACCAGGCTTTACGAAGACCAGCTGAACTCCCAGCTCCATCTCTCCTGGGGGACACAAGTGCTCTGCTGGCAGAAGGGGCACAGGTCTTGGAAGGGGTCGAGTGCTGCCCTCCCTACATGCACAAGCACTCAAGTCCCATCTAGAGGAAGCACTCAGGTGAGTTAAGCAAACAAAACTTAACCAAAGCCTGCGTCTTTTCTCTCCCTCCATAACATCCCTTTTTAGCTTTTCACATCAAGTTACACAAATTGGTGGGGTGAAAAAAATTAATTCCAGGGTTACAACAGATGCAGGCACTGCAAACACCATGCTGTTAGAAAAGGTTATATATACATCTGCCTCCAGATGCTTCTCATCCCTGCATTGCTTGGGTGTTATAGCCCCCTAAGATCTATCAGTAGATCTGCTCACAAGAGGAGAGCCTCTAGCTGTTTTCTAGCCCTTTTTAGCCAAAACTGCCTACATAACATTTTCCAAAGGCTGGCTCGTTTGGCCAGAAATGGGTTAAGGATATTTCAGGAGAACAGCTACAGGTGCCAGAGATTAATGTGAACAGTGAGAAAAGGCAAGAAGCAGAGGGCAGGCCAGGGCACTGACCACTCCTTTGGCAAGGCTGGATTCAGGGAAAGACTTCCGTCCACAGCCTGCACCAATATATTCATATTGGCACAAAACTTTTTGCTAGCATCTGAAATTCATGGTGAAAATAACTTCCTTGATGATTCTGATTCAGGTTGAAGCTAAAATGAAAGAAGAAAAACCCACACTTTTATTTTGAAATAAGGAACCCGGTGGGACATGTAAGGATGCTGGTCTAATTACAGTGGTACCACCAGTGCTCCTGCACAGTCCCCTTCAGACCTCATGGACACAGTCAAACAGCCACAGGACTCCCCCTCCACTGTTAACTAGGTAACTTATGCCATCAGGATGCAAACAACTGATTAACTTCTAATACATTCATCAGACATTTTGAGCTGCTCCCTTTTTCCCTGTAGTGATGGATGCTTCCCCAAAATCACTCCATCTGCTTCTGGAAGCCCCAGCTGACAACACAAGCAACCTCACCTCTGTAGCATCCCCATTAATATGAGTGAATGGTTGCCTCATTGAGAGTGTGACCCAGGAAGAAAGAGATAAAAAAGGGCTGTCTGAAGCTGGGGCTGGCTTCCATCCGAGGAGTACAGTTCACCGTCTATTGCTCTTGCGACTACTACCGAGCCAGGCCAAGAAAAGCTCCCAAGTTTTGGCACATCTCAGATTTTCCAGTCTGCACAAAGTCATGCCAGGAACATTTACTGAAGCAATTTCTTTCTTTCTTTAAAGACTCTAATTATGCACCTAACAACGTTGTAGAAATGTGTTGTACAAAAACCCCCAGTACAGTTCAGATGTACTTCAGCCGACAAAAGGATTAGAAGCTCAAGGCTCAGCGTTAATATTCTGAACATACTGAAAGGCACAAAGTGCAAACTGCAGCAGAAACAGAAGAAAGAAAGAGGTTATCACTTCCAAAACCTGAAGAGGGAAAACCACAGGGAAATGCCACACTAATCTTACTAAATGCCAGTGATGCAGACAGTGGCAACAAGAAACATTTAGAAAGGGGCAACCATCAAAGCTGTCTCTGAATTAGGAAGCAGCTTGCCTTCAAGCACAGCCCACACCTTAGAAGGTGTAAATACCCCAGAGGCTGGGACACTGCCTGTGAACTGATGTTCACCACTTGGCAGCTACTGGCAACAAGGAATCAAACTGAATCGGGAGCAAAAGTTATCTGAGGTGTCAACTTCCCCTGAAACCAGACACAAACCTCAGGCATCACTATCAAGTTTTGCTGAACTTAAACTGGAACCAAACCAAAATGTTCACTGTTTGATACTGGGACCGCTACCCCTGTTAAACAGTCAAATCATTCATTTAACCAGCATGAACTGGCCTTTAGAACCTAGTTTTGAACACTGACGGCTGTAAGTCTTTCTCACTTCCAGTTTGCAGAGGAGGCAGGGAGAAATGACAGTACTTACACCTGGGAAGCCATCCAGGCACTCCAAATTGGAGTTACATTAGGCAAAAACCAGGATTTAGCACTTTGACCATTAACATAATGTTGCAGCACTGGTGAAATCAGAAATCAAGGGCTAAGTTTCTCTGGTCTACTGACTCCAACACGGTTTACTTAAATGAGTACCATCGCTGCTTAGCTGTTACTATCATGTATTTTAGGGATGTACTGCTGTGTCCTTCCTTCCTACAGAGGTTTTGCTGTATATTGACCACAACTGGTTAAGGCTTATTTAGGGTCCCTAAGAAAATTAGTAAAACTGATGTGGCTTTTTCAGGACAGTGCTGGAGAGGATGCATGGAAATGCTGACTGCGTAAGTATGTCACGCCTTGGGAAGAAAGCACATTACAATATCATCATGTAGAGGCAGATGTGAAATGCCAGCCCATACCGCAGCTCAGTTCCACCCTCTTGGCTTTCACAATAGCTGTGACTGGAGCTACAGCTTGACAGTGGTACCTCTCTCACCTGCCCTGTCTCACCTCCACCCCTCACATGCCCCAGCACTCACACTGTTCATCCCTTCAGCGAGTGGCTGGCAGTTGTGGGGAGTTCTGTGATGAGGTTTGCTTATGGGGACAGAGCAACAGCGACTGGCTTCACCCCAGCCCCCCTCTTTGCCACAGCCGGGGCAGCACAGTCCATGGATGGGAGGCACAGGGAAGCGTTTGGAGGCAATCAGATGTGTTTACGCATTTTTTTCCCGTGCAGAGCCAAACTGTGATGTTCTAGGGTGGGTCTCGCCATCTGGGAGAAACATGTAGGGAGAAAAAAAGCAGGCGGGGAGGAGGAGTGGGACCACTTCCCCCCGCAGGCAGGCTCGGCCTCCCTCCCCAGCCCAGCTTGAGTTCATTTTCCTCAAATCACTTCCACATTTCCCCTGCCGTAATTACCAAATATTTTGTTTCTGACCTCACTTTTTTCGGAGGCTGCCGCAACCAGGAATTCAGGCACCGTTTATTCTCTGTCAACAGAGCGGGTGGGGGGGGTGGGTGTTGCGAGTTGGGGGCTTTCAATGGTTTTCAATGTCATTGCAGTAAAAGAAGAGAAAAACAGAGCGAAAGAAGGAGCGGGAGGGAGGGGAAAGCGGCTGCCCAGGGGACCGCAGGCTGGGAGGAAGGAAGGAAAGAAAGGGGGGCCCGGCCCGTTCCCCTCGCCCCAACGGAGGGACCCGCAACTTCCCTCCCCGCCCCGGCCGCTACTTTCCCCGCTCCAGCGGCTCCCCCTCCCCGCTCCGCGGTGCCGCCCGGAGGTGGGCGCGGTGGAAAGCTCCAGAAGGAGACCCCCACTGTCCCCAAAGCCCGTCCCGTCCGCGGCGGGGCCCCGCGCATACCTCGGCTCGCAGGCGGGCGGCGGCCAGCAGGGCGCAGAGCAGCGGCAGAGTTTTCCAGATCTGCAAAGAGAAGGGAGCGGGGGGCGGTGAGCGCGGCCCGGCAGCGGGGCAGGGGCCGGGGCCGCCAAACTTCCCGCGGGGCGGGCGGGCGCGCTCACCATGCTGCGAGCGGGCGGGCGGGCGGGCGGCAGCGGCGGGGCAGGAGGAGTTGCGGAGGCGCCTTCCCCGTCTCCGGCTCACTCAGGAAGGAAAGGGGAGGGCTCCCCCTCACCTCGACCCGCCAGCCCGCGGCTCCACCCCCGGCCCGACCCCCGCCCCGGGGCCGGCTCCTCCCCGGGCCGCACGCCGGGAGGGGGCGGCCGCCGCTCGGCTCCCGCCGGTGGGTCCCTGGGCGGCCTTTGGAGGGGTCTGGTCCCTTGTCCGAGGTGCCCCACACGGACCGGGCGGGCAGGAGATGGGTGCGGAATTGCGGCCCCCCCCCGCCCCGTTGTCAGCAAAGGGGGTAAACTGAGGCACGAGGTGGGTTCTCCACAAGTGGGGAGCTGTAGAAAGCCACTGCCGCCGTGCTCCGGACCCGAGACACGCTGGAATCCCGGCCACAGGTGTCATCTGTGTCGGGATGCAGGGAGGTTAACAATAACGATTTAAACCCATATGCGTTAGGATCCAAATGGTGTTAGCTAAGCAGAACAGGCAGCTGGGGTGTTGTGCCAGGCACAAGGGGATGAAATCCCAGCTGAAAGGTCCCGTGGAGCTCATTTGTGTATAAATGCCTGTGATCCTCTTGTTTCATCTCTGAATTTCTGAAGCCGCCGGTAGCTTGAAGGCAGGATCTGAGAATGCGGGAAGACTGAGTGTCCCAACACATACAGACATCTCTGTTAGAGCAAGCAACGCCATGACACGAGCTGCCAAGGGCTTTTCCTCGAGTTTTGAGGTTGGTTGTAACCAAAATGACACTGCTGGCTTTGAAAAACCATCTCACGCTGAAACCAAGCATGCTCGTCAGCCATCTATCTTCTTGCCCTGCTTTATTCTGTGCCTTCAAAGCAGGCAGGCACCATGAGATCCTGGTGTGTGTCTTCTCATCATTCCCAAGACCAAAGATTATTCCAGCATCCTGCCGGAAGGAGAAAACTGTGGGAAAGAGTTATCCTAGATCAGCCCTCATTTGGTCTGTTCCTGGCGGCTGTGCCATTTCTCTGTGCTTCCTCAGGCTCTGCTTCCTCACTCTGTTTTGGGTTTAGGATTACTGTTACTAATTTTGCATTTATAAAGCATCCTCCCCAGCAAGTTCTGCTGCTGTCTGGGTACCAGCCACCGGTGCTTTTCATTGTCTTTTGATAAAAAACCCCTCATCCTTCACAATGTGCCTCTTTGGTTTGGAGTCATTGATTGCACTGCCTCATGACACAGGGCAGGCAGAATTATGGCTGAACCCAGCTGGCCTGTAGTTTGCAGAAGCATTGCACGATCAGGCTCACCCAGATTCATCCTGATGCAAGTGCCACGATAAGAAAAAAGAGATAACAAGTGGTAAGTGATAAATATGTTTTTAAAGAGGAATCTATTTCTGGCCTCTTGATGCTCAGCTCTGCACAAGTGGTGCTGTAAGAGAAAGCTGTCTATTTGCAGAGGGTAAACGTGACTTATACCGCTCTTGGGAACAGAGTGCTAGCAGGGGTCTCTCACCTCCCACATTACCTCCCTGATTCCATGGGCAGTCACCAGATGCAGTCATGATTAGCCACTATTCCGGGTTATGTAGGTCACCATGAGCATGGGGCTTCTTCAGTGTACTCAAAGGACTGAATATGGAACACAAGGTGAAGGATTAAATCCTTCATTCTGCATTGGCATTCAGGTACACAAAAGCATACGTTTTCAAGTTAGTTTTTATCAATCACATGGAAGTGTGTAGAGTTGAAAACCAAAAAGCGTCTCCCATGCTACCCATCCCAGGTACCCCCTTAAATCAGGTAAAACTTCTGTGTGCAGGTGAGACCTGAGTATCTCTGATAGACTGAGGAGAACAGTCCTTAGCCCCTTGCTGGGAAGATGAAGACAATGATAGAGCCAGAGTTGTTTGTGAGTGCGGATGTCTGCCATGTCAGGAAATATATTGAGACAGGGAAAAGGTGTGTTATCTCTTCTGTCACAGGCAGCACAAAACAATCTCAGCACAGCCACCAGACTCTTAACGCTGTGCACAAAGGCACACATAACCAAATACATGACACCTGACAAACTGCTCACTTTTATGCCAAACTTTCAAGTGTAAAGCCATAAACTGCAAAGGAGCAGTTTGTATAACCTGAGTGCATTCGAAATATGTCTGCCAGGAATCTGCTCTGTTACCCATAACAGGCAGCTTGAATCAGAAGTACTAGAATAAGGGGAAAGCAGATGCATTTACAGTTGTGGTTTCAAGCTGTGGACTTAATGGGTATGATAATTCATCATTGCTGGCTACACAACCTAAGTAGCATCATAAAAACACTTTTAGCTAAAAGCTTCATTATAAGGGTGAATGATGCTTGCCTGAAATTTTGAAGGTTGCAATGCTCTGGTGGGCCAAAGAAATTGGGAATCATTGCTCTACAGAGATGTTATTCTGTTACATACATCAGTGTTTCATTTCTGCTGACGCTTACTTTCCAGTCACTGGTACCTCTAAACCAAGCATTTTGCTACATGTATGGGATTGCAAATCGTGAGATACACACACACACATAAGCCCAAGTGACCACACAACTGAAGTTCAGTGACAAGCCATTACCTGAGAAGCAAAGCAAATGAAACCCAGGCTCATGCAAGTGTACATCTCATGGGTGGATACATTCCTGTGTTTAATAAAGTGCAGGCTCCAGCTGAAGCTTTCTCTATTCTTGGAGCACTGTCAACATCACTCCCCTGGACTCTCCAGTGTCTCATGAGGGTTACTCTGAAGCCACAGCCTCTCCCTTATTACAGCATTGTACACATATGCGTCCAAAGTGATTGTATAAATCACATGCCAATAAATTACTTCTTAAGCCCTCACCCAGCCCTTGTGGCTATAGCATGATATCACCCACTCCACATTACCTCACTCGTATCCACCACCCACATCCTTCATGTCTCCTCCTTGCCCCCCTGCCATATCAGCCCTAAGGGATGGGGTTGTGCTTGCAGCGTTGGGCTGAAGCCAGTGACAGCCCTGCCTGCACTGCATTTTAGGTGACAATTCGAGAAACCAAGATGTTTGGCAAGTGGCCTTCCTGACAGAGCAATAATCCATCCCACTGAAGATGTGCAGCAACATTATTTGGCAGAATCAGGAAGCAGGGTATTACTTCTGAATAGCAAATGTGTTAAGGTTGGAGCTGGGGTGCCTCAGCTCATGTCCAGAGACATCTGCATCGTCTTGAGCTATGTGAGTAGTGACTCCTCATGCACCAGATGTCAGCTCTGAACCCAAGGAAGGGCCAAGAAGAACGAGGCCATGACTGGAAGACCTGAGGGGGAAGCCTAGAGTGGAACAATACCCACAGAGGTGCAGGTGTCAGACCCAAATGCACTGGGATGACCCCAAGGTTGGTGTGAGGGTCCCTGGGGCTGTCACTTGTGGATCAGGGACACCTCACTGCCTTGGATGAGGGCTCAGGCCTGCAGCAACCTTCTCCATATGTCCCCCTGATGTGGCAGTGCTAACTTTGCATCACACCTCTCGCATATGTACCCATCCGGGAGAACTGACTCAAGTCTGAGGCTTCTCTGCTTCAGGGAGAGTAAACTCGAGAGATACTTTTCTGATCAAAATTAAAACTCAGGTAAGAGATAGGTGTGTATCCTCAACTGTGATGTGAGGATACACGCATGACACACAGATAAGTTAAATCTCCTTTTGTTACAGCACAGTTATTTGTCACATCCCTGTCCCTTTCCTGTAATTTGGCCACCTTCCAGCCTGCACTTTGGTACATACAGTTATTTTTTTTCTGTTCTTCTAGCTTTGTTGTTTGCTTCACTTCCTTGCCCTTGCAATTTTCTTTCTCACTGTGGTTTCCCCATTCCTTGCTTCTGCTCCACCTGCAGCATTTGTGCTAATCATGATTGCTTGAAGCCCTGTTTCAGACCCTATGTAGTAAAGTGCTGTATCTTCTTGCAGATACCATGGTGGAAGTCTGTTACAGACACAACCAGGATGAAGAGGCAGACAAAATACCCTACCAGCAGCTGGGTGAAGTCTCACAATCACCAGCCCTTGTTCTCACAAGGGACTTCCAGTGACCAGATGTCTGCTGGAAACACAATACAGAGGAGAGGGAACAGTCTAGAAAGTTTCCAGAGTGCGTGTAAGGAACTTCCTGACACAGCTGGTGAGGGAGCCAACTAGGGATGGTGCCCCACTGGACCTGTTGTTTGTGAACAGAGAAGGACTTGCGGACGATGTGATGGTTGAAGGCCACCTTGGGCATAGTGATCATGAAGTGATAGAGGTTTTGATTCTTGGAGGAGTAAGATGGGGGTCAGCAGAACTGCTGCCCTGGACTTCCAGACACCAGACTGACTTGTTTAGGAGCTTGGTTGACAGAGTCTCCTGGAAGGCAGTCCTGAAGGCAAAGGAGTATAGGAAGGCTGGACATTCCTCAAGGAAGAAGTCTTTGAGAAATGGTCAGATACCTGCTCCACCACTTAGACACACAAGTCTATGAGTCTTGATGGGATCCACCCAAGGGTACTGGGGGAGCTGGCAGAAGTGCTCACTGAGCCACTTTTGGTCATTTGTCATGGGAGCTGAGACTGGTTTGGGGTGGAAGGGACCTCAAAGCTCATCCAGTTCCAGTCCCCTGCCACGAGCAGGGACACCTTCCACTAGCCCAGGTTGCTCCAAGCACCTGTGTCCAACCTGGCCTTGAACACTGCCAGGGATGGGGCAGCCACAGCTTCTCTGGGTGCCCTGTGCCAGCGCCTCAGCACTCTCACAGGGAAGAACTTCTGCCTGAGAGCTCATCTCAATCTCCTCTCTGTCAGTTTAAAGCCATTCCCACCTGTCCTGTCACTACAGGCCCTTATCCAAAGGCCCTCTGCAGGTTTCTTGAGGTCCCTTGAGGTCCTCCCTACCTACTGGAAGGCTGCTAGAAGGTTTCCCTGGATTCCTCTATTCTTCATGCTGAACAACTCCAACTCAGCAGTCCTGGCTAACTGGGGAGGTCCCAGTTGACTGGAATTAGCAAATGTGACACTAATCTACAGGAAGGGCCAGAAGGAGGACCTGGAGGCCTTTCAATCTGACCTCAGTGCTGGGGAAGGTTATGGAGCAGACCATCTTGAATGCCATCACATGACATGTACAGGACAACCAGGTAAAAATCTGGCTGGATGGCCAAGCACAGCGTGGTGGCCATCCCATGGCCTCTGCTGGCATTTAGAAGGCCACCCTCCACCCTTATGTGGAATAAGAGCTATTCTAGCTTCCTTCTAGCTTCCAGACATGTGCCTACACCATTATATAGGTGCTGGCTGGTCACAGAGATTGGTTCATGGAGACTGCCTGGCACATCTACCTTAGTGCAGAAGAAATGTGGCTTATCTGCTTAGCCAAGCAAGAACCTTATTCCATCCAAATGAGGAGTCACTAGCACCCACATTTATTTTGTGGGGTCCTAGCCTATATGCTACTGCCACAACTTGCTGGGTTTGAGTCTGACCCAGAAAGCCCCTCAGAGAAAGATCTGATAATGCAACAGGCCACTGCAGGAGCCTGGCAAAATAAGTCTTGGGGTCACCTTGGCATCAAGGTGAGGTCACTTGTCCACCGTACAGGCATCTGAATGGGCCCACACAACTCAAGATGGACTTCCCAGTGTGTAATGCTAAATCATAAACCAGCACGCAGGTACATACTGCCATGGAGATACACTTCTAGGCAGAGAGGACTTGCCTCCACACCTGCTAATGGCACATGCACTTCATAGCACACACTTTAACACATACTGTTAAATATGACATGATTCTCCATAAGTGAGGAAGCAATCATTACTGCTTCCCACTTCCTTCCTCATTATCTCCCTCATTGTGCAGACACCTTCACTGAGAAGTTGCTGAGGTCGCTTCTGGCAGAGCACAGAGTCAAACCCAGGACTCTTCTGTCGCTGGAGGAAATTTCAGCTACTTTGTCTTTCTGCATCACTGAGCTACAAAGATGTACTTGGCTCTGCTGTGTTCCATGCCATGAGCCCAGGCACCCCATCCCCAGACATTACTGCTGTGGAGAGGGCCATTATCCGCCACTGGCAAATCCCGATTCACACAATTAAGAGCACTTCCTCCATCAGTTGAAACAGTAGGGGACTTGTGCTCATGAATGGAGCAGGAAATCAACCCAGGATGTCTCCAGCTCTGGCACAGGCCATTATAATCTACCAATTCTATCGCAACAAAACACGAGTGTTCCACACACTTGTCTCACCTCTCAATTGCGGTCGTCATGCAGGGGCAAGCTTCATGTTTGAATGAAATATCCGGCCAAATTTCCCAGAGGCATTCCAGTGCCTGCCACCCTGCTGTAAAGAAGCAGGTGCTCTCTCTTCACCAACAAAAGGTCATCACTTGTGGCTTGGCTGTGGGGCCCACAGCTCTTGACTACCAAGTCAGAGAGCCAAGTGCCAGAAGTGCATAGGAAGAGCCCCTGGAGGAGGATGCTTCAGAGCTTGCTGAAAAAGTGTCTGCTGGTGGGGAAATCAGCTTCTTCAGACTAAAGAGGCTGGTGAAAAAGGTCCATCAGATCTCCCACAGCTGAGGCAACAGGTCTGGGTTGCACCTGGATTAATATGAGCATCACAGCAGTTCACAGTATCACAGTATGTTAGAGATTGGAAGGGACCTCAAAAGATCATCTAGTCCAATCCCCCCTGCCAGAGCAGGAAGACCTAGGTAAGGTTACACAGGAATGTGTCCAGGTGGGTTTTGAATGTCTCCAGAGAAGGAGACTCCACAACCTCCCTGGGCAGCCTGTTCCAGTGTTCTGTTACCCTCACTGAGAAGAAGTTTCTTCTCAAGTTTAAGTGGAACCTCTTGTGTTCCAGTTTGTACCCATTACCCCTTGTCCTATCATTGTTTGCCACTGAGAAGAGCCTGGCTCCATCCTCGTGACACTCCCCCTTTATATATTTATATACACTAATAAGGTCCCTCCGCAGTCTCCTCTTCTCCAAACTATAGAGACCCAGCTCCCTCAGCCTTTCCTCATAAGGGAGATGCTCCACTCCCTTAATCATCTTTGTCGCCCTGCGCTGGACTCTCTCCAGCAGGTCCCTGTCCTTCTTGAACTGAGGGGCCCAGAACTGGACACAATATTCCAGGTGCGGTCTCACCAGGGCAGAGCAGAGGGGAAGGAGGACCTCTCTCGACCTACTGACCATCCCCCTTCTAATACACCCCAGGATGCCATTGGCCTTCTTGGCCCCAAGGGCACAGTGTTGGCTCATGGTCATCCTGCCGTCCACTAGGACCCCCAGGTCCTTCTCCCCTACACTGCTCCCTAACAGGTCGTTCCCCAACCTATATTGGAACCTGGGGTTGTTCCTGCCCAGATGCAGGACTCTACACTTTCCCTTGGTATATTTCATCAAGTTTCTCCCTGCCCAACTCTCCAGCCTGTCCAGGTCTCGCTGGATGGCAGCACAGCCTTCTGGCGTGTCAGCCACTCCTCCCAGCTTAGTGTCATCAGCAAACTTGCTGACAGTACACTCAATTCCCTCATCTAAATCATTGATGAATATATTAAATAATACTGGTCCCAGTACTGACCCTTGAGGCACTCCACTAGATACAGGCCTCCAACTAGACTCCGCCCCATAGACTACAACTCTCTGGCTTCTGTCCTTCAGCCAGTTTGCAGTCCACCTCACTACCTGATCATCCAGGCCACACTTCCTCAATTTAGCTATGAGGATGCTGTGGGAGACTGTGTCAAATGCTTTGCTGAAGTCAAGGTAGATCACATCCACCGCTCTGCCATCATCGATCCACCGTGTTATTTCCTCATAAAAGGCTATGAGGTTGGTCAAGCATGACTTCCCCTTGGTAAAGCCATGTTGACTGCTCCTCATAACCCTCTTATCCTTGACGTGCCTTAAGATGGCATCAAGGATAAGGTGTTCCATCACTTTCCCAGGGATGGAGGTGAGGCTGACCGGTCTATAGTTACCCGGGTCCTCCTTCTTGCCCTTTTTGAAGACTGGAGTGACATTTGCTTTCCTCCAGTCCTCAGGCACCTCTCCCGTTTCCCAAGACTTGGTAAAGATGATGGAGAGTGGTCTAGCAATGACTTCCGCCAGTTCCCTCAGCACCCGCGGGTGCATCCCATCTGGACCCATGGATTTATGGATGTCCAGATTGCTGGGGTACGTGCAGCCATATGGGAAGGGAGGGCATGGACATAGAACTAATGAGCCTAGTGAGATGCAAGGGGATTTTGTGAGAATGCTTTTGTGTGCCTCAGCACCATGCAATCCATCTATGACTGATGGGAGCTCAGAGACCTCTGAGGTGACCCTCTGCAGAGCAGATCTTTCTGGAGTTGTCTCCTAACCTGCATAATGTGTCCATGGCTGTGTCATGATGGAAGCTGAGTGCACCTCAGGATGCCACAAGTCCATTCAAACAATTGCCACAGCAGATCCTGGCTCTCAATACTGCTACAGGACTGCCAGAGTACATTTATTTTTTACAATGATGGTGATAAAACACTGGCACAGGTTACCCAGAGGTGGTGGATGCCTGATCCCTGGAGACATTCGAGGCCTGGATGTGGTTCTGGGCAACCTGACCTAGCTGAAGATGTCCCTGCTCTTTGCAGGGGGTTGGACTAGACCTTTCAAGGTGCCTTCCAACCCAAGCTATTCTATGATTTTATGATCCCATAGTTACCCACTCCTTATCCTTACAAAATACACAACATACACAAAAGTCTCTCCTGAACCGTGCAGGTCAGGCAGATGGTTCAGAGCACAGAAGCTCCTGGGTTCACCTACCCACACTTGGAATAATTTTGCTGGCTATTTCTCATCCTCCAAGGATGAGCAACTCGCTAGCAATGAACACGCTCAAACACACTGAGCTACTTGTCCCAGCCCTTGGCAGAGCCTGGGATGCTTGCTAGAAGGCGTTCAGGAATTTTGCTGCCCAAACTGTGTTTGAGTTGTGTGAGTCATGCCTGGGTCAGTGGAACAGCAGCTCTGTGAGTCACCAGGGGTCTGTTGAGAGCGAGGCAGAGGTTCCACAGCTTTACTAAGCTACAGGCTGTTGCAATGTTCAGTACACACATCCAGGACGGCTGTTCTGGTGTCTATATGAGAAAGCTTGGGAGTTGGCAATGGAAGCTTGGACAGCTGATCTAGGACACAAACATTAGCTCAGGGACTCTTAGAAAATGAGAAGCAATGCTGTTAAGCAAGAAAACATGCAATGTGTTAGTAAACACAGCTAACCCGAGAGACGAGCTCTTGTCATTGCTTAGCAATGCTATGAAATCATATGTTCCCTTCCCAGGCCCGGGCTAGGCAGTGGAAACCAGTGCTGCATACAGAGGTGCAATGTCTGTCTTCAGCCAGAGCTATCGTTCCTGAGAAGATGCTAAGCACGCTCAGCTCCACCACAGAGGCTGGCAAGTGCAGTTGCTGAGCTCCTGCAAATCTGGCTGCATTAGGTTCAAAGTATGGAGATAGTGCCTGACCTTAGACATCCATATTTGAACATGCTGGTGTTTAATTGCTGCAGCCAAGCTGCCCCTGTGGGTCAGGATTGATGCCAGGCCTTTTACATGAGGGAAGAGGATAAATAACTGTAAACAAAGCCAATCCAAAGGAAAAGGTCACTGCTTTCAACCTCTGTGAGAGAAAGCTTTTGGATTGGAAATGCTAGTGACAGGAGGCAAAATGGATAACAAGCTCTCATTGCAAACTGGATTAGTTATCCCAGGAGAATGGAAACTGGAAGAGCAGGGTGGGCAAGTTTGGGTATCATAGGGACTTCTCTGGGCCAGTGCAGTGCTGCAGAGACCACTGAACTCTGTTAGGTGGTGAGGCAAAAGAGGTGAGAGATACCTTTCTGGCATAACAACAGACTGGGGGGTATGAGCAACGCAAGACATGAACAAAAGCACCATCAGAGGGCTTGGAAAGGGGAGAGGCAGGTTCCAGATGTCACAGATTCAGAGGGGCCTGCACAGTACTGGGAGGGCACAGATTTGTGGTGGAAGTGCAGCATCTCCTTTCAAAATCCCAGCTGGATAATTGACACAAGTTCATTGACCTGTAACACTAGAGCACTTCCACCTTTAGAAGTGGAGTCTGTTAACTGGATGTGAACCTTTGAATCCATTTAAATGCTTATGTCCAGGAGTTCTCATAGCAAGAGATGCAGCCATTTAGCAATAGCTCTGGTAGAGCCCAAAATGCTGAATAAAATGCCTCCAGTGAACCCAGACCTCCAGTTTCTTTCACAAGCTTGCATGTATCTCCAGCGAGCAATGTGTAAAGTCATCTGCTCCAGACAAAAACATCTGGCTTGGCAGTTTTAGCTCCTGTGGGTACCTATCCCAGTCTGTTGGGAGAAGCTAAACAGATGGGTGATGCAGGCCTGTCTGGATGGAGCCATGCTTTGTACCTCTGTCTCTATGCAAAGCTGTACATGATGTACACAAGATCTGGCCAGCAGCTTTGGGGTGGGGGCGTTAGAGGCCTCTCCTACCATCCCACTCCCCAGGAAATGCAAAGCTGGCAATGGCCTGGCTCTGAGTTACTGTCGAGCCTGGAAATGACAAATTAACATAAGCTGTGAATTTACATACTTTTCAGCCATTTCTGGCCTTGTCTGAGCCTAAATAAAAGCTATGGTCCCTGGAAAATGTGGGCCCGCTTGTCAGTGAGGCATTCCAGAGAAAACATCACGTGTTCATTTAATAAAGTGAAATAAGATCTTTGTTCTGCGTGCTGCCCCCCCGTCCTGTTTCTGAATGAGGCAGTTTTGTCCGGGTATTACAAGCCAATGTTCCAATCCCTCCCAGACGTTTCCCATTATCAGAGCTGCCTCTTGTCCTCCAGATCATTTTCCACAGGACTCCTGTAACAGGCTGAGAAACAAAGCCAAGAGCTCAGAAGAAAGGACCCTATTCCAGGCTTGCTGACAAGACTGAAAAATGCTGCAGGGTATTGCTGGGACCACCCAGCCTGAAGCATCCTCAGCAAGGGAGCTAAAAGAGATGCTAGTGGTGGGAGGAGGCTCACTGTAGTGGTCAGACATTTAAACAGCTTGGTAACTTTGATGAGGTATAATCACACTGTGTGGAATTGGTTCTGGAGGCTGGTGGTAGATGACTGTGACTGATGATCAACTCCACAGTGTACAGCACAAAGGGCCTTTGTGTTGCACTCTTGAGACCTACTCGTATTTTGTGAGTCCCCTCTGTCTGGGGGTCAGATTGCCCCAGCTGTAGAAAAGTACTGAAGGGGCTTGGAGGAAGGGAAGGAAAACTCAAGTGAGGCTTTATGTTTGCATTCTTCTTTCCCTGCCTCAAAGCATCATCCTCTGCTGGAGGGAACCACATGTATGGAGCTGGACCACCTACTTACTGCACAGATCCAAAGAAGTCCCTTCTGGCAAACAGAAACCAGCTACCGGAATGAATGGCATCAGGCTTGGCTCTGCAAGACTCCCTATCCCATTGAGCTCAGCTGCAGAGGGGGTCACCAAGCCAGGAGGGCCCATCTAAAGGACACACAAAGCCCCTTTCTGCATCCTCACATAACTTTGCCATTCTGATCCTTGGAATCTTCTGCTGAAGTTTCTCCAAGCATCACTGCTGAAGACTCTGGCATTACAGTCTACTTGACATCAGGAAGAAGCTTAAATTTAGGCTATGGCTCCAAATTAGGAGTCACACTCATTATAATTTTGTATTCAGTTATTAATGGTGTAAACTTGCTACAAACCTAAAAATACCCTAAAGTGCTGACTGAAAATGCATAACTAACCACATTCATTCTTTTCTACAAATTCCTCCACTTGCATTTCTTTCATCAATAGTGGGTAAACAGGCATTTGACTGCACAGAGCCACCTCCTGCTCCTGTTCTCCTGCTCTGATCAAGCAGAAGGTTGGTTCAAGGCCTAAGGGCTTTTTTTGTTCTTTTTGAGCACAACTACAGCAACAGCAGAAAACCCTGGCAAATTTAGCTAAGATGAATGGTGCACTGCTTCGCTTGGCTGATTCTCCTTCCCCTTTAGGGGTCATATCTTATTCTTTCTTTTCTTGCAAGCATTATACTGGAGTGTAGGGTAAACAAAATTAAACCCAACTTAGTTACGTTGTTGGGGCACAGCAAAGATCAGAGATTTTCCCCAAAGCAATGGTGATTTTTCCTTGGCTGCCAGGGAACACAGCCTGTGTGGAATCTGTTCTGAACGAATGACACGCTCTGGTACAGAGGCGGTAGGTCATTTGTCAGTTCATACTTGTTTAAGGAGATACAGGATGCCCAATGAGAGACATCAGCTGTTGCAACCAAGAAGGAAGAACAGGGAATAGGGAAAAAAGGGGTAAAGCCAAAAGAAAATACTGATGTTTGAAAGAACCATGAGGCAGATCTGGGAGGATGCACTAGAGGGTGTGAAGACAGATGAGGTAACAACAGCCATGGGAAGGAAAGAACTAAACGAAGTTTTATCTGTCCCTCAGTGGGACGGGGATACCTTGTAAGCTAAGAGGGCAGTGAACATTCAGATCACACATGACCCACCTGCATGGGACTATTCTTGTAGAATAAAATGTGTTTCTTTACATTTCAATGTCTTAATCACTGCTCCCTGTACAAAAATTGCAGGGTTGGAGTCTTGGTGTCCTTACAGGTTGCACAGTGCACATGCAGGAGAGCCATGCTGATACCCACTGAGCTCCATAGGGCATAGCCTGGAGGTACAGCCCTAGCAAAGCCCTTTGTAGAACACCTTCCCTGGCAGCTCCTTCATTTGGGGAGGACACCTCTGACATATTGCTGAGGCTGTACGAGGGCAGGGGGGTCAGGGATGCTTTTGCTTCTGGGCAGAGCCTCAGCTTCTGTACATCTCAGAAACACTGGACTACAGGGACAGCGGGACAGCAGGACAGCAGAGGGCACACTGCAACCACTTGCAGGTACAGGTTAGCTTGGGAGCAGCCTGTGGTTAGACCACACAAGTAAGCACACACAGATGTCTCCTGATGTACCTGTTCAGGGGAGGAGGTGAGCGCATCACTCAGAGGAGACAAACACCAGTCCCAAAAAAGGGGGAGAGAAAGGGAAGTAGGGAGCAGGGGTGTCCTAATTGAGGTCACAGTACATGGGCTGGTAGAGCCCATGTATGGAGCTCCTAAAGAGCATCTGATGTGAGGGGGTCACTTGGGGTTTCATTGCAATGCAAGGGACAATCTGAAATCACTTTCCATGTCCTGATGGTTCAAACATCTCAACTTGGCAAGACTCTGATCTGTCCCATCTTCCAAAACAATAAAGTGAAGAAAAACCTCAAACCCAACCCAAACCAACAGCAACAACAACCCCCCATGCCATGGAATCAGATGGATATCCACCACGAACATCAGTGGGGTTGAAGCCCTTACCAACAGGGAGTGACAGGCTCTGTAACGGATCAGCAGGAGGAGAGGATGCTGCCATGTGCTGACAACATGTCCCATCAAGGCTGGTGGGCAGTGGATGGGTGGCTGCTGCCCAGCCACTGCCAGTGATGGTGTAACCCAGCCCTACCTTTCCAGTTTGAGTCCTTCATTCCTACCTTGCCCTGGTCCTTCCTGTACCCAGGGCTGGTTTCTCGTCCCTCTCCTCCACTCCTCAGAATCGCTCCCTGCTTGTTTTCTTCACTCAGCCCCAAAGCACAAGCCTGCCGTCAGCTTTGAGGAGCAAAGCTTTTCTCCCTGGCATTTCCCCAAACATCCATCTCCCGCTCTCAGGCTCCCTCCTCCAGCTCCTTGTCCAGTCACCCACCCTTCCCAGTCTCTTTCCTCAGCCACTCTACCTCACCTGCTTCTGGCTGTCTCCCCACTCCCAGTCTGATCAACCCCACTAATCTAGATCTTATTGTTCCTGTCCTACATACCCCTGGCCACCCTTTGCCCCCCACAGTCACTGCCTTCTTCCCTTTTCAGACCCAGGATGCTTGTCCCAGTACAACCCCTTTTCTTCCCATCTGGTCCTTGCCACTCTGTTCTGCATTGCAGGTCGAAGGAGGTGATCCTGCCCCTCTACTCTGCTCTCGTGAGACCTCACTTGGAGTATTGTGTGCAGTTCTGGTGTCCTCAACATAAAAAGGACATGGAACTGTTGGAACAAGTCCAGAGGAGGCCACGAGGATGATCAGGGGACTGGAGCACCTCCCGTATGGAGATAGGCTGAGAAAGTTGGGGTTGTTCAGCCTGGAGAGGAGAAGGCTGTGTGGAGACCTCATAGCAGCCTTCCAGTATCTGAAGAGGGCCTACAAGGATGCTGGGGAGGGACTCTTCATTAGGGACTGTAGTGACAGGACAAGGGGTAACGGGTTCAAACTTAAACAGGGGAAGTTTAGATTGGATATAAGGAAGAAATTCTTTACTGAGAGGGTAGTGAGGCACTGGAATGGGTTGCCCAGGGAGGTTGTGAATGCTCCATCCTTGGCGGTGTTCAAGGCCAGGTTGCATGAGGCCTTGGGTGACATGGTTTAGCGTGAGGTGTCCCTGCCCATGGCAGGGGGGTTGGAACTGGATGATCTTAAGGTCCTTTCCAACCCTAACTATTCTATGATTATGTGAAATACCTTTCCTTCTCCAAGCTGTTTGGGCAACTGGCAAAGGAATCATAAGAGCACAGAACTAACAGGTTCCCTGCCTCCAGCTGGGAATTAAAAGGACAAATTCGTCAACTCCATAAAGAAATTAATGTTGCTACCCCCATCCAAACCTATGAAGATCAGGTCTGGTACCCATGCACCCACCCAGCATGCTGGGAGTGTGAAGGTCATTTGAATGGCCCTCAGCTGATGTGATGACATGGAGATATGGACATTGTGTTCCTCGTCAGAAACAGCTCCATTTTATCTTCTCGTGGTAGATTACCTTTGAAACAAAAGTACTGCTCTGTAGTGGAAATGCCTCATTTTAGTGTCTGTGTATGGAAACCTAATAAAGCAAAGCTCCTTTAAGACACCCAGCTTTGTATCCTTGGGAAAAGCAATAGATGATCTGTGGAGAAATGTGTATCCCTGGGTCATTTCCTGATGGGAGATGGGAAAGGCTGTGAAACCAGGTGGTTGCAGTCTGGCGTTCCTAATGATAGTAATTAACAGCACTGACCTTCCTGATGGGCAGGTAAGGTTGCACCAAAGCTTCCCATCATATCACAGCCCTGTAGAGTACAGAAAACATAAGCTAAAGCCATTTGTTTCCACACTGCTGGCAAGGCTGATCTCAGTAAAATAAAGGCAGAAGGAAGTGGGCTGGAGCTGGGAGGGCTGAGTACAACAGGAGGAAGAAAAAAAGTTGTGGCTGAAGAGTTTGGCCAAGGCTGGGACAAGGGAAAGGAAGAGAAGGAGGGGAGAGACATTTTTTGGGAACATGCTAGACTCCATCTGAACAAAACAACTGCTACTTCTGCGCTGTAACAGCCTTTTGGAGCAGTCTCTGCAAGAGAAAATGCATTCCCAACAGGCACGTTTTTTACTTTCCTTAGAAAGCTGACTGTTGGTAGAGCCAATAAAATAACCCCTCTGTTGCAGCACGTTACAAACCCCTGTCAGCTCCCAGCTGCCAAACGTTCACCGTTTGTTTGTACTGAAATGTTCCATTCTTGTTCTCTGTCTCAGACATGTATTTCCTTTCAAGTTCTTACAGAAATAGCATCCTTGCTTTCTGAAAAGGGGCTTGGGAAAAGAATAGTTTGAACAGTGCAGGCTTGTTTTTCCAGCCATACCAGAAAGGAGTAGAAATTCAGGGAGCTGAAGCAAGGACTTCAGATGAGAGACAGCAGCCTTCCCCTTTGGGTTTTTTTCCCTTCACATCCTTGTCTGACCATATCAGACCCCTTAGGAAACTGTGTTTGGATTTATTGCATAAATACCAGTCTTTCTGGGCTACAGCTAACTGGTTGCTGTAGAAATAAGCAGTGAACCCTGGCTGAAAAGTATATCCTGATTCCTTTGATTTTATAGAGGAATTCGCACCCCTAATTCTTGGCAGCCTGGCACATTCTTTAAGATAAAATAAAAAGGCCTCTCCCATGTCCTTTTGTGACTTTCCTTTCCTGTGGTACTTGCAGTGTTGCACCAAGATGACAAAATCTGGCAGCGTCCACAAGGCAGGGAGGGAAATGTGGCCTCATGAAAATCTGTTCTCATTTTGGGTCAAAGTACAAAATGTCACAAATTTCCATTTTCCATCTGTGACTGGCAGAGCACAGCTTGTGGCTCTGGCCACTTGCCAGAACTCCTGACAGTTTTACTGCCATGTGCGACTCGTGGCCCTGTGTCTCGCTCTACCACTTTCCAGAGGGTTTTGGTCCAGCTGATCTATTGCCAGCAGAGAAGATGTGGCCGGAAGTGATACAAGAAAACTCTTCGATGGCTGATGTCTAGCTGCATGCGCACTTCTCCCCCACCAAAACGAAGTGTTGGGTTACTAGAACATAGGCCCGTAGCATCCTTGTAGCCAGCACGGAGTGGTATGGACTGGAAAAGTGGACTACAAAGTGAGTGAAAAACAGGCTGGACAGGTGAGCTCAAAGTGCACAGGTCAACACTCCAAAGTCTAATAGGAAGCCAGTTCTGAGTAACGTTCCTCAGAGGGTCAATATTGGTACCGCTGCCATTTAACATCCTCACCTACAGGAGGAAAAGGAGGCAGAGGATACCTTGAAGAGTTCACAGATGGTGTCAAACTTGGAGAAGTGGTGGATATGCTGGAGGGCAGCACTGCCATTCAGGACCTAAATAAACTGAAGAAGTGGGCTGGCAGAAACTTTGTGAAGTCCAGAAGTGACAAATGCAAAGTTCTGCACTGCTTGCACAGCCCCATTCCCAGTGCAGGCTGGCTGCTGCCTGCCTAGCAAACACCTCTGCAGGAAAAGGCCTTAGGCTGCCAGAAGACTACTAGTTGAACAAGACTCAGAAGTGAAGCTCAGCAGCCGTGTAGGCCAAACCAATAGTGCACTGCAGAAGCAAGGGAGCAAGCCAAGGAAAGGGATCATTTCCCTTTTTTCGACACTCATGAGGCTGCATCTGGAGCATTGTTTCCATTTCTGGTCTTCCCAGGGCATGAGCAATACTGATATACTGAGCGGGGTCCACCGAGAACAGGAATCTGAAGCACTTAAGGAGAAGATGAGGGATCTGGGTTTGTTCATACTGGTCGGATTTGAGACCTCCAGAGGTCTATTCTCACCCAGGTTGTTCTCTGATTCTGTGAGTATGTGCAACTGTAGAACATGAGAAACAGCAGGATTGAGATTTGCTTCAGCAGCCAGAGTTTTACAGATGGGGTTTGGCCAGGGTGGTACAGTGTACAGTGATCAGCATTTAATTAAGCCAACATTTCAAGCCTCCCTCCCACCCCACAGCTCAGTTTATCTCTACAGACACATACATGTACACAAACAAGAGGAAATAGGATCCCAGAATCACTTGTTGAGTATCTCTTAAAATTTGTTCCCCATCTTTACATCTACACATGGAAAAAAGCTCAAAGCATGACATATGGTGCCATTTGATTCAAGTAAGGGGCAGACGGAGGAGATAGTGGACAGAAGACAAAGAGCTTGCCATTCCATTCGTGCCATACTGTATCATTTAGCGAGTACATCCCTTGTGATATGAATGACCTCCCTGCTGGTGGCAACACAGGGCAGCTCAGAACTTGTAGATGACAAGTATTAGCAGTACAACACCTTTGTGCATGTCTCCATCGATAGCAGGCTCTCAGTTCCCCATGCCACTCCCCCAACACATTAATCAGACAGCACTTGTATTCTCAGGGACTTCTGAACCATCTCACCCCACTGTCTTTATCTGAACAAGATATCATCATTGTATACTGAGTGAAGGTTGCCTTCCTTAGCTAATGGCGTAGCTAAACAAAACCTACCTTCTAACAATGCTCTGTGCTAAGTAGGCTGTGGTACCTCTTCTGGTGAGTGCATCAATTGTCAGTTGCTGCCAATAACACAAACATGATTCATCTTTTGCAGTGCTGTTTCTGTTTGACCAACAATGACACGTGCTTTCACACTGTGTCCAAAAACTATGGTCTCTTTCACTTTCTTTTGATAAAGTGCCATAGAAAAATGCCCTTTACCCACCTTTTTCAGGTCCTCTGTATCTGTTGTGCTAGGAATCCGTGGTTCTCCTTGCCTTTTTTTTCTCTGCAGACAATGCTTTTCTCATTCCAAAGTCTGCGATAGCCAAGGGACCTTGTTATTCTTGTGCAGGTCACTCTGCTCTCCTTGCTTCTTTTTTAAATCCAGCACATCCCACACTCTGCTCCTCTTGCTATTTCTGATAACTTATTTGTAGACACTGTTATGTGTTGGATTTCTATGGATTTCTATCACTATGGATTTCTTCCTCAAACTCTTCCTCTTCTTTTCCACCTATTCTGTAAGAAACTTCAAGAAAGCAGCTCACACTAGAACAACTTATCTTCCCCTGATTACATTTTCCATTTCAATTTGAATCTTTCGAGCTCTGGAGTTACATGCTAATGACTCGGTGGTACAGGAGCATGAGGCTTGTGAAGAACATCTGCTACGGGACTGTGGATCACTTGCAATGTTAGCCTGTGATCTGGTATGTGCCAGAGAAAACCCTGACATCCACACAACGGCAAAGTGTTTTTCTAGGAATACAGTTTTGCAGCATTGGCTTCACTTCATTCATACATTACCAGAGCTCCTTGCTATTGCTTTAACTGCTTGACATGGTATTTTCCTTGCTTTTGCTGATTCAGCCTGATTTCAAAACAATTGCTTTGGAGGTCTTGTTCAAGATTTCCTTGCCTTCCTCATTTATACCCTTCCCCAGTTCATAGCTGTGCATTCATGTTGCTCATGGTATAAATCTTGATAGGAATGTCAATGTTCTTTGTGCAGTTGCTGACTTCCAGAGGGAAGTTGCTGTTCATTAGCTGCTTGCTTTATTTTGAACCAAATCCAATGTCTCCTCTTTCTGCAGTGTGGGCAAAATCATTCAGTTCCTCTGTGTGGATTTGCATTTTGCCGTGACTCACTTTTAGGCTGCGCTCTCTGCTGCTTGTATGTAATGCTATGGAGTTTTTTGGTCATATTTTTCTCTGGGTCTGTCCTGTCATTCAGAGTGACTCCTGCTCTTCACTGGCTTTGTGTTATTTCATTAATCTTTTGGGGCATATCTCTGGGACAGGCACTTAAAATGCTGTCTTCTTAAAGTCACTAACATTCTGCTTTCTTGGCCCAGCCTGAACTGCTAGTGCCCAGATGGAGTGTTTAGTGCTGTAGAGAGTGGATAGGTGATCTCATCTTGGGTGTGTAAAGAGCAATGCTGTCTCTTATTGCTTTCTTTGTGTCTCAACAGTCTATACAGCTATAAATTATAATGATGTTTCTCTCCTTCCCTGTGATTTCCAGTGCTTCCTCCACTTGCTCAGTAGAGTCTTTATCTGTGGCACAGGTTCTGCTTCCCAGTCCTTTTGAGTCTTGTGGTGGATGCTATGGTGTGTGTGCCCCCAGGTTCATAGCCTCAGGCAGCTGCTGCTCTCTTGCAGGGAGGAGTTGTGCTGGCAAAGGAATCCCAAGGGAGCCTGGGATGTTATCCTCAATTCCTGCCAATTTGATTACCCCACAGCAGAGAAGAAATCCTCCATTATCCCCTGCTGCAGCACAGCTCCACTGCTGGACAAGTGCCCCTGTCCCTGTCAGCTGCATTGAAACCATAGCAGAGAGCAGCAATGCCCAAAGTGATGAGGCAAGCTCAGGGGGTTGAGACCCCAAGGAAGGGTCAGGGCTCCCATCACCAGGGTACCAGCTTGATGTGAACACAGCCATGGCACAGCTCAGGCAGGGGCCAAGCATGAAAGAACCATGACTTAAAAGCAGTTCCCAGGCTAAGGAGGGGGACACCCCATGAAAGCATCTCAGCAGGGCTGTGCAGGGGATCCTCCACAAAAGCTTCTTCCAGCTCTTTTTTCCTCACAAGCTCTGACCAGCCAGCCGCTCTGCAGCTGCCAGCCAAAACCCTAGAAGGGGGAGAGTACACTCAGGACCCTGAGAAACTGTTACTGAGGTGTGTGTTTGCCACTTCATTTCATGCCTTTAAAATCCAGGAAAGCATTTGATTTTCTCTACCATGAGCAAGGCCTTAAGATTTTTTATCACATTTCAGGATCTGAAGGCTTTTGGTCCCAGGACCAGTTTTGCTGTCATTTCTATAGCACAGAACTGGAGATACTTGACACGCTGATGTATACCTGCATGAAACACTGCATTTCCCTGCTGTGCCAAATGCAGGTCTCTGCGTCTTGCTAATCATCGTGGTGGTGTTCTTGGGGTGGATTGGGCCATGCTCCTTTACTCCCTCCCAGGGTGGTGGCTGCCCTGTGCCCTGATAAGAAAATCCAGTGTCAGCAGTATGTCTCCTAGATCATGTTACCAGAATGAGTGATGGCTCACCGCTTTCCTCTTGCTCTGTGCTGTGCCAGGGAAGAGAGCAGTGTTACTGCTGCTGAATTGCTGTCCTCAGGTGCTCTGCAGTCACACGTGTGGGTAGGGCCAGATACCTTTCCATCTGCTCAAGTGACAAGCTCTCACCTGCACTCCCGAGAGCCAGGTCTGCCTGTTGCTTTGCGCAGTGCAATGCATTGCACCAGCATCCCGCTGACGTACCTCTGCTTCACTTGAACCGCTGCATGTAGCTCAGGCCCTCTGCTTCCTCCTTCCTCTCTCAGCAATGCCTATGGCACTCAGCTGTCCCTGGCTCTCCACTTTATGAGGTACCACTCCCCCACATTCTTCTAGATGCTTGTGCTCTCTGAGCCCCCTCTGTTAAAGTACTAAATGGCTCTTCATCACTAATTTTCTTTGTGCCTCTTTCTGGTTTGACCCTGCTAAGACCTTCTCCTTCATCACATCATTCCTGCCTGTCAAAGCAGAGTTTTCGTTATAGCCTCAGCTATCCACTCACTACCAGCCTCATCCTGCCCAGTTTGTCTGTTTGCTTTCTCCTGGATCATTTGTGTTTGTGCAGAAATGCTTTCCTTTGGAGAGCTTCCATATGTGTGCTGTTCCCCTCCAGAGCTCTGGTCACACTCTCCTTCCCCCCAGGACCCTGCTCTCATCCTCTGCCCTTCCAGATAGTGCTTCCCTCTCTGCAGAAAGACCCATCAAAGCTCTCTTCCACTCCAGCCTTGTTCACTCTGTGGCAGGGAGCAGGAGGGGCATCTGCGGAGGACAGTTAGCAAGTCAGGGTCAGGATCAGGTCTGGCAGGAGTAGCATCCATTCCCCATCACATTCCTCTGTTCACACATTTGTTATGCTTTGGATGCCTTCTTTTGCACTTTTTCCCACCAGACTACCACTCCATCACCAGCACCACTATTCGTGCACTGCTCCCTTCCAGTCCCTTCCCTCTAAGCTCACTTTGTTTCCTGTTCATCACTAAGTTCCTCACCAGTCCCCACTGCCCACAACACATTAGGCTCCAGCTCACCTCTTTTGCTGTCTTTCCAGAAATCCCCCATGCCCCTGCTCTGCTCCCTTCTGCTCCTTTCGCTCCCCTCTTTCTGCCTTTTGTGTGATGCTCATGGGTTTGCCTGCATTAAGGAGACAGCCAACATCATACCAACTACTACTCGGAGGACATTTGAGTGTTAGCTGCCAGCAACTAAGTCCGTCCTGCTTCTGCACCTGTCCCCATCATTGCACATCTGGGCAGCCACTCAGATCAGCACCATAGACATTTTCCTGGGTTAATTTCCAGTTAAATAAGTGAGCTGATCTGAACCATCCTGCAGCCTTTTGTGCCAGCTCCATGTAGAGGGTTAAGAG
Organism: Psittacula echo; assembly: GCF_963264785.1. Classification (NCBI taxonomy): domain Eukaryota; kingdom Metazoa; phylum Chordata; class Aves; order Psittaciformes; family Psittacidae; genus Psittacula; species Psittacula echo. Next base: position 6,872,324 of record NC_137736.1, read on the forward strand.
ATAGCCAGAAGCACCCAGAGGAGCAGGAGAAGAGAATTGGAACAGCCAATTTTTGTCAGCACTGCAGCATCAGGGGAGCTAAACAGGACTACACACCTTGGGACAAATAAGCAACAAGGGCATGCTATTTGGCTTCTTTGAGCAGCTCGATGACTGTCATGGATCTTCAGCCTTGCAGGAAGAGGTTCAGACATCTTTCTTGCTGAGTAACGCTATCAACGGACTGGCAAATGATGCAGTTTAAAGGTAACTTTGCTCAAAAGCACAATCAGAATAAAAAATGTGCCCTCTGGCTCTGCGGGCACAAAGTCCAGTGTCAGCGTCAGTAAATATGGGCCCTGAGCGATAATACTGGCAACAAATAAAAGGACCAATGAGGTTTGCTTTTCTTTTGTTAATGTGGGGAAACTGCTGGGACACTGCTTTGATAGGGGTATACAATGAGTGTAAAGTGAGAGCAGAATGAAGCCCTAGAAGCATAGCTCTTACTTCATGCAGAAAAGGCTGTTGAGAAAGAACTCCCTGAAATCAGAAGAAAGTCATTGTATTGCTTGGCACCTGCCCAAAGTGATTTCATCTTCTGCTCAGGATTAAGATGCATTAATAGCCTGAAGGCAGCAGTTTCCTTGCCAAAAAATGCCTTTCTTCCCCCACCGCCTCCCAGCTTGTTTTAAACATGAGGCCTTGCAGGTCAGGAGTGAATACTCAGCGAGTATTACTTGCATTATGAAATGAAAGTGCAGCAATATCATTTTCTTTCAAGCAAACACTGAGTTAATTAAAATGTGCACTCTGAACTTGGCAAATTGCAAATTATTCATGAGAAAGGTATGGGTCTGTCTATTGCAAAGGCAAACTAATAATAGCCAGAGATAAAGCACCAGAACAGCAGCTGTTAAGACTAAGCCAAGCTAAAAGTTTTTCTGGCAAAGCTCTATCTCTGAGAGTGTCATTTACCCTCAGCCCACTCTCCGTCCCAGACCAATATAGCAAAGCTGGCAGAAGCCTTCATGTAAATGCGATTATGCTGGCCAGAAGCTCCTTTCAGCCAGAGAGCTGAAAGAGAAAGGTTTTGCTCTTTTTGAGGAAACAGCAAAACCTACATAGGTTAAAGCACTCCTGCTGACTAGATTGTGCCCCAGGAGGGAGCAGGGCTGGTACAGCCAGATGGAGGTGACATTCAAAGGCTGCAGTGAGAAAAGTTTCCATCACTCAGAGGCCTGATCCAGCAGACAAGGATCACACTCCTACCACACTCCTGCCCTCATCTCATGGCCTTCTACTGAGCAGCTTTTTCCATAGCAGAGCCATGACGACGGAAGGCTCATTTACTATCACCTACACCTCTGTATCACCATGGGTACCTGTGCAGGTCTGCCCTTGGATCTCAAGAGGCAATCAAGGACCCAAACAGCCGGTATATGTAGTGGGGCTGGACAGATGTGCAACAAGAAACCTCGAGCGCCCAGTGCCACCAGAGCTGATTCTGACCAAAAGCAGCAGCAATTTCCATGTTGGCAGAGCCAAAGCAATTTTTCCTTCAGGCTTTGTGCAAAGGACATTGCAAAGGGAGGGGGAGAATAGCACTTCTTTTCAATACCACATTAATAAAAGTCTGTACACAGACTGAAGAGATGACTTACCCTTTCTCTCTCTTCCCAAGCTCCTTTCTATTGCTTTGCTCTTATAATCTGAGTTCAGTTGATTTGTGTAGTGACATCCCAGTATAAAATTTGCTTTCTCTCCACTGCATCTGTCACTGTCTGGCAGACTGATCTGAAAATACAAAGTCACTTTAGTCATCTGAAAATCCCAGGCAAAATGCTTTCATTCCTACCTGTGTAAATCTGGGACAATCTCATCTGCTTCAATACATTCATTTGATGGACGATGGAAACAAAATAGCTACCTGAAAAGTATGTGGGCTGTGAAGATTGGCTAGCTTGCTGTACATCCACACCAGTTTGAGAGAAAAAGCTGTTTTGTGAGATGACATGGTCTGCTTCCTTAAGTTTAGCCCTTATCCCTAGCTTGGAGGAACTGGAGGAATACTTATACAATATGCTTAGAGAGGATCTACTGGTGGAGGTGGGGTGTTCTTGCAGTAGGTTGTGGCAGAAGCATACCAAATCTTTGATGAACTATTTTGTCTAGGTTTATGTTAAAGAATAAAATGTCTACTCACCAGTAACTCCAGGAATGATAGTTACTTATTGCTAGCTAGGAAGACTGGTTGGCTTACCACAGATACGTTTCCCAATCCTCCAGGCAGCTCCCAAAGGCACTGCCAAAAGACACTGGGACTGTAGCAGCCTTAGGGAGATAGGGGAAGTGTTGCTGCACTGCTGGGGCTGCATAAAGTATCTCTGATTTCGGGCTGCGTATAAGAGTGTGGACAGGGGTTGACAGCAGATCTACTTCAGGAGAGAAAGCAGAGGATTCTTTCCTCTTCTTTCAGAGCAGGAGCTTCAGGAGATGGCTTCTGCAATATGGGCTAGGTACCATGCAGATACTGCACAGACTAGCTACGCCATTCTGATCTGCTGGGAAGCATTTGTTCATCCCCAGAGAGGATCACTTACATCTGCCCTTGCCTCCACAAAGGAAACAGGAATGTGTGGGGAATTTGCTACAGGTTGAATGAATGACAGAGGAGTGTTTCTCTCTCATTTGAAAGCACCATCTGCAATGAGTGTCTCACAGAAACTGTAAAACTTCAGGTGTGTTGAAAGAAGTGAATTTTCATTGTAAGGAATATTTCAACAAAAAGGAAGATGAAACAACATCCAGCTACAAAATAAAAACAAGGCCAAGTATGACTAAGAAGGGAGACATCTTTTATCTCTAAAGGCATCCAGAAGGAGAGGAATTCAGATTGTGCATTGAAACCCTTGAAGACTCATACCAGGAGCAGATTGGTACAGGTACCCTTGTAAAATGAAACCAAAACAGATCTTCAAGAGCTTGCTGAAATAATAGGCAGATAATAGCTGTCCTGGGGCACCCAGGTTTTAAGATGATGCTTTGCTTGATTGAGGAGACATCTGGAGGTATGAATGGGCAGAGTACTGAGCACCTGTGGAGGACACAACATCTGATCCTGACAGCCTGGAACAGCTGGAGGCAAGGGAGAGAATACTGTGGTTGTAGCTACAGCCTTGACACTCATGGCAGCATCTGTGTTTCTATTGTGCAGATGGAGATCAGACCACTTGACCATACCATGGGCATGATACGAAAGGAGAAGACAGTAATGCTTGTTGTAGGTGGCAAGGAGTCTTTCAAAACACCTCTTTTCATAGAAGGTAGAGATAAAGGTAGCTCTGGTTATATGTCACCGATATCTCAGAAACCAAACTGAGAACCAGAATCTTGTTGGGCTGTATACTGCCTAGAGGATATAACCCAGGCTATAGGTTTCTGCAGGGAGCTGAGAGCTGACTGCATCCACTCTGGGTCAAGGAAGCCTATGGCCAATGTGTTCATATGCTGTGGACGTGTAGCAATCTCACCCATCTTCTTGGCAGCTTTGTAGCACTCTTTGAGATGGAACTCTCCCTTTGGCAGCTGCCCCAGAGCATTTGGGAGCTAATTTTGTGAAGCATTATCAGGCTTTCATAACTGGATTTGCCACTGAAAGCTCTGCAAAGAGCAGGAGGGAGCAGAACAAACATCAGCTCTGCTCATCAACTCTGCTCAATGAGTCTGAGAAAGACAGTGGTAGAAGAAAGAGAGCTGTCCTACAGCAGCAGCTCAGCCCTGGCTGTCCTGCTGCCTGCTTTCTTACCTCAACCAGAGACATCCGACTCGGTGCTGGGGCTGGCATTCTACCAGCTATAGCATCTGCCTTTGCTCCTTGTCACCAGCCTCTTCTCTGGGCTGCGCTATTTATTAAGGGTATAAGTGAGCTGGGGCCAGTCAATAGCAAAAACATTTGCTATGCTTGAATCTCTGCCATCCTCGCAGGCTTGCTCAGCTCAATTTTTCTAATTGGGTGAAGCAGAGCTGGTTTTCTTAACCTGATCTTCTCATTGAGAGGCTCAGCAGCCCCTGTTGCCTTCACGTGAACATTAATCCTATCATCTCCTCCAGATTTTGTTTGTGTTGAAATGTACACCTGTGTAAACTTATCTCTGTTTAGGCCATGAAGAGTCTGATTCATGGAGACTTGCATCTGCACTGGGGAGGCCAAGTGGGAAATGAAGAAGAAGTATCTTCCCAAAAATCCATCACAGAAGTTGCCAGCCTGGCGCTATAGGGTGAAATGAGACTTGCTGCAGACTGCTGTGTGGCAGGCAGACAAGTCTCCTGCATTGGCCCCAGTGCTGCCTGTGTGTGAGTAAACAAAGGCCTTCACCATCCCTCCATGCATGGGAGGGTTGTGTCTTTGGCAGCAGCAGGACTACCCAGGAGCTGTTGTCCTCGCCACTGCTCTAGACCAACAATTGCCCACTCCATATCTGGTTGCATCTGTTATTAACTAAAACAGGATGAGAGGTCCAGATACTGAGGAGCATGGTGTGAGTCATGCTGAGTCACCTAAGTGCTCCACCAGAACAGGATGGCTATGTCCAAACCCCTCTTGCCTGCTGAGACGCCCACAGACATTGTCAAATACCAAGAAAGGTGCTACCTATACTCATGCAATATGTTCTTGGGAGGCTTAGAAGTGAATCCTGGGCTTTATGCCAGACCTGTTCAGGGGGCTCTTTATGCCAAGAGAAACTGAGACCAAACTCAGGGTTAATTGGTTCCTGAAGAAATAAATTGGAACTGTCCCTTCACAAGCTCTTACTCAAACAGTGTCCAAGCCTTTTCTAGGCACAGGCCTAAACATGACCAAGGACCACGTTAACCATTAATCCAAGCAGATGTTCAGATTTACTAGTATAGACAAAACCTCTGCCAACACAGCTGGCCAAACCTGGTGCAGTTGTGCAGGAGCTTTGACTGCACGGCAACCCAGTGCACCCAGTCAAGGGCAAGCTGTGACCCACAAAGCAGACTGTAACAATAAACACATTCTTTTCTTGCAACATATTTAAAAGAAAACAAACTCATCTTGAAACCTAAACCATAAGGCTGTGTCTGTGCCAACCAGGACTGCTTAGAACAGGGAAGGCATAATAAATATCCCTGGCTGCCATGCCATGAGATCTCCTGGAAGCCCAAAGCTAATCTCATTCATTCTTCTGTGTGCAACAGCAAAACTACACGCCAAGCACTAGCTGCAAGTTGACGTGTCTCAGCTCCCTCCTGGCCAAGAGAAACGTCCCAGCCTTCTGAACAAAGGGATTGTGTAAGACTGGAAACAGGCTGGCACGTTTGAAACAAGGAGCAGCTCCAAAAACATTTTTTTTTCCTTCAAATGCTACCTTTTCCCTCCCAGTCAGTGCAGGCTGTTGAAACAAAAGAAGTTCTGCCCTACTCTCCTCTCAGGGAGATGAAGAGCTGCTCACACAGAAGCACAAGAGAGGCAGACCTCTTCACCAACCTCTGCTGATGCACTCCATCCCTCACTTCTAAATCCACCCCTGCAGTGCAGAGTCAGACACGAGATGGAAGCACAGAGTAGCTGTATCTTTTACCGTTCCTCCAGCCAAGCAGCCTGGGGCTGTCTAGGCATTGCACACCCCTCTTCACCACCCTGTTACACTGCAAAAGGGAGCCTTGGAAAAAGAGGTATTTCACCCTTGGAGACAAGCCTGCCTGCCCATATGGATGTGACAGTCCAGGCAGATGAGTGCCAGCTCTCTCAAGGTCCCTGTGCTGGAACCACATGGGGCAGAGAAGGGAAATGTTCAGGATGCAAGTGGCAGAGGAGTCAAGAGAGTTCCCCTCTCTAAACTCATGTGCAAGCCTGGTGAAGACTTTCCGCTATCAGCCCCTTTTGAAGAAGCCTGGGTGCATCCCCACAGCAGCAGAGAGTGCAATGGGAATGGGCGTGTAGGGCAGCCTAGCTTTGCTTTAAACATAAACCTTCTTTAGTAACATTTCTTTGTTACCTTCTTCTCCTCTGACCTCCTCCTGTTCTTTCTCTTTTTCTCCCACAGACCAAAGTAATTCACTGATGTTTCCTCTCCCTGTCCCATCCTGTTCTGCACATATGAGGCAGCAACAGCCTGGCTGGACCCTGGCTACCTCGCTCTTGCAGGACATGATGTGCTTCTGATGCAGCTGGCTGCATTGCACACACATCTGCTGAGAGAGAGGGGTGAGATGGGGCAGCAGCTGGGCCTGTGCAGGGCTTTGCAGAGCACTGAGGACTGCTCTGGATGTCTAGTACTGTGCCCACGAAAACACACTCCTGAATTCAGGGTCTCATTGCTATAGTAACTAAGCCATGTAGTTTTGCTCCTTGCACGCCAGGAGATTGGTTAGTAATATGCTGTACCACAGATCAGCAACCAAGTCACAGCAAGAGCAAACAATTTCCCGAGCACCACAAAGGGAATTTTCAGCACGGCAAGGAGCTGAACCTGATGTTCCCAATCTACTCTTTGCCTTTTCACAGCAGAAGCAGGTGAAAATGGCCAGAAAGAAGTGTGAAGTTTCTTTCAGAAGTTGAAAGCATTCTTCTAGAGTGAGAAGATGACACAACTTTGCACCACCAGCTAAGGAGCATGAATTTAAACCTGCCTGAGACAAGGACTTCCTGTTCCTGCCATCTGGGTGTAGGTAATGCAGACGCAATGAAATACAGGAGTCTATAGGGCACTATAGGAAATGCAGAACTCTTCCTGGAACGAATGGTACTGTTCACTAAGCTACTTTCTAATGCCTCATGTACAACAGACTGCCTGTGAGTGACTAGTCTGGCACTAGAAGGGGTGGTTTTGTGAGGCTGAAGATACCAGAACCATCAGTCATGTTATCTCTCAGACAGAAAAACCTCTCAGTCACAGTCTGCTGCCTGCAGTCCTCCACTCCACACAGCAGGAGCATCTTCTACACAATCCTGGTTCCCCATCAGCTGCAAGGAGACACAGACATGCTCTGTGTTTTGCTACGGCATCATTGCTATGGTTCTACAGGGATCAGTGAACGAAGGCAGTATTTTAATATCTAGTTATCTCTCTGCAGGTTGAAACTACATAAGCCAGATGTGTGTTTGGGTGGAAAAGGCTGGCTCTAAATCTATCATGAAATAATACACAAATAATTGAAGGGATTAACATACTGAGTGCATGTGCCAAAAAATACAGTCCACAAACAAGAAAAATCTATCAAAACTGAAGGATAACATGGAAACTGGAAGTACTCCTTTCTAGGAATTCCGGATCCTTAAAAGTTGCTTCCAAAGGGCAAGAATAGATTTTGCTCCTTGCGCAAAATGGGAAGCTGAAAGTCCTCCTCCAATTCTGAATTTCCTGCTTTTTGTTTTCTTGAACCTTCTCTGGGCAACAGAAAAAGGAGCGGTGTTACCACAAACATACCACACTAGTGAGCACAGATTTCAATTGAGAAGTCGTTTCTATTGCTATCAATCTGTTAAAATGATTTTTGTTTGGTTTATGTTAAAACAGTTCCGCTCCAATGGCAAACCATCAGGGGAATAGCTACGTTTTGCTAGCCTTTCAGTTCAGATCTGACACCATTCCTCTTTCACTGCTGAAGCTTCAGCAAAACCTCTACAAAGTTAATGAAACTTCAGGCTTTGCATTCCCACCTGACAGCAAAATTAAGCATAAAAAGGTATTAAACCAACAAGGCTACAGTTTTCAGTCTTTTAACACACTTGGTGAAGAAATAAGAAGCCCACGATTGCACTCTGCTCCTGTCTGTGAGACATCTACAACATAAATCTCAATCTATTATTTTATCATTTGAAACCAATCTTCCTGGGTCCACTGGGTTTAGTGAACTGAGCAGCCTCCTGTGCATGGAGCTAAAGAAATCATTTCCCAGCTAACAGACTATTGCACCAGCCTTCTTTGGCAGTTAATTCGAGGTGTGACTGACCATATAGTCTTCCTACATGAGCTGTTTTAATCATTTCACAGACTGCTCTTATGCATACCTAAGCTCTCTTGAGCTCTCCACAATAGAACATCCTCATAACCTCCAAAATGTACAAGCACAGACAGCTGCACTTCATATCTTTGCAGCCACAGCGATATGCAAACCTTTTCAGATATCTATGAACATGTTCCATCTCCCTCCAGCATCAGTAACAAGAGTTATGTCAAGCACCAAGCCCTGGGTTTGCTTGAGCTGAAAATCAAAACCAGGGCACATAAGTCCCTTGTGCTAAAAGCTGTCCTTGCTCTATTGCTCCATACTGCTGAAATGCTAAGGGTAAGGCAGAAAGGGGGAGTTTTCACTTGCAAAGTCCTTTTAAAGTCAGCAGGTCTACTGTATCCAACTACAGCTAGTGATACCATTCCACTGTACTGATAAGGAAACAGACCCAGGTACCTGCTGCTTAGGAATTATTGTCCTCTCTCTATCCTCTCCTTACTTCACACACTGAGTCCTGGTATGACCCCGTGTGGTCTGCATCTAACTCTCTGTGCAAAGGAAGATGAAGGAGGGAAGCATTCAGCAGTGGAGGTTTTGCAGCAGAAAGGGCACTGCTGACCTCCTCTAGTGGCAAAACTAACATGAACGAGGAGTTATCAGGGTCTTCTTAGAGGCTCTGCGTGTCTAGGAGCAACAATGTCATTTCATTCAGGATTCAAGCAGTCTGCAAACTGAGGATCCCCAAACTTGGGTCACAAGATCATGTCATCAGGAGCAGATGCAACCACAGTGGCTCTTGCCTGTCCTGTGCCATGCTGCATCTGCAGCATGATGGAAGGGGATGGTCAACTGCCCGAGCAACATTCAGATGCTGTGCTGAGGTAGCTCACATAATAATACTTTAGGTGAAAAGCAACTCTAACAAACTCTTCCTTCAGGAACTTTCAGTTCACACCCAAAGAAGCAAATGAGGACAGAAAGATATGAAGCCACAGTCCCATGCGGGATGGGTACCACAAATGCAAAGAACCATGTGGTCACTCTGCAGAAGATTGCTCCGAAAGCATAAAGACATCATGCATAGGAAACAAAACCTTCACAGTCTGATAAACAGCTCATTTGCCCTAATTACAGGTGGCGTTACCAAAATTCATTTGGTTTGGGCTCTTCCTGCAAGCAGCAAAACTCTTCTGCTTGCTTTTTGCCCATATCTGAATCTGAATCAACTTAACCTTTCAGTCTGAACTATTAAAAGCTTCCTAACTGTGCTGTGTGATGGACTTGTCAAACTCTGAGAGACAGAGCTGATGGTGAAGCACTCAAGTGCTGCGTACCCCAGAGCTGCAATAGCCGTGCTGGGCAGCGGGGCGTGCTCTCAACGAGTCGCTGGAGGAGTGCTCCAAAATGTGCCGTCCTGGCTGGGTGACAGAGTGCCCAGGACAGGCAAGCAAAGCAACCTGACCCGCTGAGCAGTGGGGGAGCGCACCTCACACAGGAGCCGCTTGAATTTCAAGGGCAGTACAAGGCTAACCGGAGGCCAAAGGTGTTGGCAGAGGTGAGGGTGATCCTGCCCTGGTGCCCTTGCACTGGAGATTGGAAAGAGATTTAAACTTATTTCTCCCCTGTTTTGCCACCAGAGGGCACGGCTCCCTTCCCTGCCAGGGACGGCATCAGCCAGCAAGGGCACGGGGCTTGTTTGCGGAAGTTTGATGTCCTTTTTCTCTCACTTCTCCCTAAACCTGCTTTTCAGCCTCTTGGCTGGACCTAAAGCTCTGTCTGAGAAGAAGAAAGTAGCAGAGACCTTCTGCAGAGGCGAACGGGAATGCAGCTAGCTGCCACTCCATGTGGTTTGGGAGAGCATCCGATATGGCTCAGTCCTACCTGGACCCCACCTGGGATCAGCTCCACCAACATGCAGTGTCTCCTGCTTCACTGTGTCACAGGTTTGTGCAGCGAGCAGAGCCCTGCCTTGGGGTCAGTGATACTTCCTGGTGCCACAGGACAAGCTGTGCAAGCCTGTACTGTGTCTTTCTGAGGCAAAGAAGATATGCCACCCTAAGTCTGAAAAGCCTTGTTAAAACAGGATGAAGCATAAACAGATGACGCACAAAGCATAAAGGCAGTGGATTCCCCCTTTTGTCCCTCAAAACTCTTGGAAATAGGCTTGTACTTAGAAGACAGCACTGAGCACCTTGCAGCTTCTTTTCTGCTGGAAGTCATAACCCTCTGCCTCATCCCTCAGGACTAACATCCCATCATTAGACTTGGCATAGGTAGGTGAGGTTTGCTGCAGCTTGACCTGCATGTGGGAAGCAAGATGGATACTGAACCAAATGCTCACTCTTCCTTCACTGTCATTTCAGAGCCACACATGCAGGGCAGAGAGTAACAGGACAGGGACCATTTTCTGCAAAGGCCAGTTAGTGAACAGCAGGTTTTACTTTACTTCTTCTTCAGCAGGAATTGCCAGCACAGTGTGACAACCAGCATACCCTCCGCTTTGAGGTGACAGTGGAAATCCAACCAGAGCAACCACAGATTTGAACCATTTTCATCTTTTTCCTTTTTTTTTTTTACCATAAATAAAATATAGACTAAAATATAGGGTGTTGGTGATGCCTTTGGGAAGTCAGAGTAAGATGAGTTCAGGAATACTGACAGAAAACAAAGAAGAAACACTGTGTGCATGGTTGCACTTGCACTAGCCTGAGGCTCAGTCCTACTCAGTTTACTGTGGGGCTTTCCAACAGCTATTGGGAAACAGAAGATTTTAGCTTGCAGCAAAGCTGGCCACCTTTTCACTAACAAATGCATTTCCAACCCAGCATGGGCTAGCTGATGTTCTGTCAGGACTCAGGGCTGATTTCCCAGCTGTATTTCTCACTGATGGGTGTTTAAAGAGTTTATGCAAATCCACTTCAGGTAGTGAAGTGCTGGCAAACTGCTGTTCTTCATAAGACACACATGCCTGGTCTCCAACAGTGGCATTGTCAGGTCTTGGGTGATTTTGCTGATTACAATAATGAAACTTTGTTTTTAAACATTAGAAGTCAGAAGAAACACAAACTGAATCAGTGAGACCCTTTGGCTTAGTTTGAACAATAAAGATTTCATTTCTCTTTAGTTATTACTGATTTTGATCATGAGGAATACAATTGCTCAGATACAAATATGTATAGAGTTATAAATAACTGCCTTTTTGCACCCATATGAACAAAATCCATGCAAAACAGGCAAAAAATTATCTTACCAAAGCATTCACTCTGAGATATTGCTATGTCCAAGTGCCAGGTATCAGAGCCTGTTGTGCTGGAAAAGGTTAAGAGTCTGCAAGCAGTGACTTAGGACATATAGTTTTCCCAAGCAACCAGGATGGTATTCCCATGCAAATGATCAGGCTACTAAAAATACCAGGTGACTGAGAGGACCCACTTTATATAAGCAGAAATGCATCAGCATTTCATGAAGGCTCACCATCACATCATCAGGCTCTTTACAGGTGTGTCAAATATGTGCTTCATCCTCTCTCCCTGACAAGCTGTCTCTCCACATGCAACAGATGCCTCCAAGTCTGTGGAGCTGCCAGGCAGCCATCCCTGGAGACTCAGAAAGGGAAAGGCAACTATCACCAGTGAAGAGGAGCACAAGAAGACTGAGGGGTGCCTTCCCAGGAGGCTGGTGGAGCTCCTCCCAAAGGATGAACAAAATTTGGGCACTAAAACTGTGGGCTGAAAAAGCCCAAGGCAGAGCCCCAAGGGCACAGGGAGCAGACACCCATGGTGTGATACTCCTTCATGTTCAAGCTCCAGCTTGGGACCTGTAGTCCAGAAGCAGTCCACTCATCAGAAGCTGTAGCAATGAGAACCCATCATCATGCTGGCAAAACCCTTGTGATGTGACCTGAGACTTCTTTCCTATCTCCTGCCCAACATGAGGTCTCCTCTTAAACCTGTGTCTTCCAGTTGCAAGTGGCTCTTAGGCTTCTCTGCCAACAGCCCAATATAGATGGTACTGAGGGACTTTGTTTCAGCAGCACTGTGGTCCTACTGAATTAATCTTGGCTGAAAATGTGTGGTGCTATGAATGCCTCTAGATGTATTTCCACATATTAGGCAGCATGAGTCACCTGAAACATCCTTGGGCAAAACTTCTGAATTAGGAACTCAGAAAAAGCTGGACTGTCTCCTGACCTTGTGCACTAAAGACCTAGATAACTCAGATGTCAAATTGCCTTTCTACCCAGAATTTTAGGAGGACCTTCCCTAATGGTCTTTTTGAAGTAATGAGAGGGGATACTTTACTGAGCTTCCTAGGGGTAAATTTTTGCTTCAGCTCTTAGAGACTGCACTATGCCTCCCTTGCAACAGTAGAGTCAAGCCTCAAAGTGATTATGTAGCAAGCATGACATTGAAGACATAATCCTGGGTTCCTTGGAAAACTGAACGTGCAATCTCTATTAAGTTCCAGCATATGGGATGTGGTCCACTTATAACTCCTCAAACCATCAACAAAAATGGATAAATATATTATTATCACTGCAGAGGCAGGGAAACTGAAGTAGGCAGGAGGAAACCCACTGGGCTGCAGCTGGCACTGGTGAAAGATACGGGAGCACTCCCCACAAAGGAGACTCTAAGTGCTCATCAGTCACATTGGCCCAATGGGTAAGAAAGACAGGCATCTCCAAACCTGACTGTCCCACTGATAGTGGCAGTGGGGGCCATGGCCTGGACTGCACATCACACACAAAGCCTATCACGCAGGTTGACAGTAAAACCCTCATCACGTACAAAGCCTCTTGGCATTCCCCAGCAGGCAGTCTGGCTGCACAGCCCTGCCTCAAAGAAATAGCACTGAGCTCCTACTTGCCCTTTCATAACATAGTGTATTCTGCATGGGCCTCTCAGAACAGGCCTAAGAATGAGTTTTGACCCCATCATCAGATGGCAAGGTGTTTCAGCATTTAATAATCCACCTAGACTGAGGCCTGGCAGTGTGTTTTCTTCTCTTTAGAGCCCTCCTGTGCATTGCATCTAGCACTGGCTACTGGTCCAAACAGAAGGATCAATTTTGTCCTTCTTCCCTTGTGCCTTTTTGCAGGGCCAACTCACCAACTTGTTCCTTTTGGTGAAGAGTCCTTCATTGCACACCTGAGATGCTAGCTCCCTTTGTCACCAACACCAACAGAGCCCTCTGCCAGGGAGCCCTCTGGATAGATCCCTGGAACTTTGCTTATTTTACCACTACACAGGAACAATAGGAAGTTCCTCTGGAAGTGATGGCACTGCACCTTCTTTAAAGTAATCCGTAATTTGGTAGCAGCTCTTTTCACCCACAGAAAGCAGCTCAGGGTTCAGAATGAAGGTGTAGAAGAAGCATTACTGATCACAGCTCCAGTCTGGTCAGTGCTTCTATTATAAACCAGTATTTTTTCTCTCTAGGAATTTTTCCTTGAGCTGAAACCCAGCATAGCAGTCAGAACCACTATTGATCCTTATTGCTTTTACTGCTGCAGCTGAGATGCATCTGGAAAACATACATTAAGTCTTGAATTAGATCAGATATCCCTTCCTTTTTGAACCCTTCCACTATTACACTAGTTTGAGACTAAATTGCTCCTAAAAAACCTCCCTCCCCTCAGCTGTGCATACTTCTTGACTACCTAATGGTAGCTCTATTCTAGAGCTTAATAAAGAGCAATATTTTAGCTACAAGATGTTTAATACCATCTCTAGGAGTTCAGAGCTTGTTTTAACTCTCTTTTGGCCTCTGCAGGGCTGTATGAACCTTTGCAGAAAAGATCTCCTTTCCTAAATTACAGTTTTGCTGCATCACTGCTATTCACCTCCTGCTTTCTGCAGAGCCTCACTGATTCCAGCTCAGGAAAGGCAGCTGAAGCTTCACATCAGTAAGAATCTTCCCGAAGCAGGCTCCAGCAAACCTGGCCGGACTGCAGCACACCTACCAGGCCAGTGCATGGAGAGTGTCAGGAAGCTTTGATCCTCACCTAAAATTACCTTGTAAAGTGAAACACCAGTTATGGATAAATTTTAAGAAAATCAATGTGATTTGCTGTATACCATAGCTTTTCTGCAGTTCTAAACAGCCAGGAATATTGTCAGGAGCCAACATTTTGTGGGTTGCTCATGCTAGTCTGCCTTTGCTGCCCTCAGGGACAACAGTGGAGCAGGAATTGATCTGAGGAAGCCTGGAGAACAGTGATATTTCTGGGTTTGGTCAAAAATTTTATTCAAAATAACTAAACTGGAATAGTTTTTTTTTCTTCTCTCACTTTTCCATCTTTACTCCACTATTTTCATTAGCAACTGGGATAAGGAAGAAAAAGGGAGGTGAAAAATAAACAAACAAAACCGTTTCTCTAATAGAAGGGCGAGAGGGTGCATCTGTTTCTGCCAAACAAAACTGAAATATTGCATCTAACCAGAAAAGCTGTGAAAACGGTTGTTGAGGAAAACTCTGTCAGACTGCTTTCATGAGTATTTTGATCACCATCACCATTATCCTACCATGCCTTCAGCACTACCCCGCAGTGCTAGGAAATACTGATGATTTCCTCAGAAGTCCTGGATTCAAAGACCTCAGTTCCTGAGATAGGGTCAGGCCATAAAAGCAGGAGGGTGTAAGCAGTGTCACACCGGTAATCCCACCTGTGGAGCTGGTGATTCACTTCTGCCCCTGGACTAATGACCACCCTTTCTTTGTCACATCCTGGCCTTTCACTGCCACAGCATACAAACAACAAGCAACTGTCAAGCAGTAAAATAATCCTTTGTCAGAAGAAGTCACCTTGAAATATCTATGCTTTCATCAAGTAACGTTTTGCCCACGGGAGATCTCACAAGCCCTGACTTTTCCTTTCCTCCAAGAATAAGGTATCAGGCAAGGACAAGCTAATGATAACAACATCATCAGCTCAAAACTGCTAGGGACATCCCCTGAAGGAAGCTGAGCTGCATGCTGTGCCCCAGGGTCTCCTCAGCGCCACAGGCAATGGCCAGTACTGTCTGTAGGAAACTGCTTAAACTCAGTACCGATCAAAGCTGTGGCTGTCTAGACTTTAAGTCCAAGAAATACTTTTGCCCATTTGCTTCTGAACAAGGTCAAGATAACACACTGAATGTCAGCTTCTCCCTCCAAGAGGTCCCAGGGAAGAGACCTCTCACCACAGTATCACATCTTGCAGTTACGTACCTGTGCACTACACACAGGGCATGTAAGAAGTGTCTATGAGCAGTATGTTACATGATCAGCAAGTCAGAACAATTTATCCCAAACAAATCTAGATGTAGTCACTGGACAGGTTTACCCAATGTTTAATAAAGCTGGTGCCAGATGCAATGTAGGTCTGCTCAGAAAAGACAAGATGCTGGTATTTGGAAGAGATTGTACTGTGAAAAAATATTATAAAAGTCCATAAGCTGTCAACTGAAGCTATTTGCTTGACTGCTACCAGAGCTGGGAGGGTACAGCCAGAGGTAACTCTGCTTTGAGACTGCTCTGCAGGCAAGAAAGACCTTTACCATCCTTGCCTGACAAAAGAGCAGCACTGCTGTCTGGAACAGATCTCACCTGTGACTCATCTGTAAAATTCATGTCTAAGAACAAGGAAACCAAAACTTCATAGTTTCCTTGATCTTAAAAAATGCACAGGATTTCCTGCTTCATCCAAGTTCTTTCTATAGTGAAGTGTCAAGCAGTCCACATAATTCCACAGGGTGAAGCAAAAGGATGGGAAATGGGGTCTTGCTCTGTGCTGGGGAGGAGTTACACAACTGTAAAGGAAAAGCACTTTGACTTTGGGCAGAGTGAGTGATTTATCATATTTCAAATTTTCATTTAGATTTGAGACAAGCAGATTTTGGCATATTACCTTCTCCCATGAGTATATCGCAGACTCACTCAGTCCTTGGTGTGAAGGACTATTCTGGAAAAAATTAGGCATGTTGAGGGGTGAGTCACTGCCCTTGCTCCTTCAGATGATGGGATGTATTCAGTCCCCATGGAAATTATGGAGAAATGCACCCTCCTTATTAATGGGTCGGGCAGAAGAGGCATCCCAGCCAGCTCTGAAAGACTGATACAGACATAACAGCACTGGTCTTCGCAATGTCTTTTGGACTCATTCAGTTTGTGGCCATGTTCTGTAGGCAGCTCCAGTCACTGCAGTAACTGGTGGACCATGTTATGAGCAAGAGGGAGATGCCTCCCTGGAGCAGCTTGCAGCAAGACTAACACAGCAACAGAAGGTGGGGATACCATACTTGTGCCTGAGCAAAGACAAACTCATTCCTGACGGTCCAATGACACACAAAGAAAGGAAAGATTAGCCATGCAAGGTGCCTGTACAGAAATGGTCCTTCTCCACTGCATTCACCATGACACTGGTTTGTTAAACTAAAAGGCTGCTTGCAGAAACTGAGTTTGACTGGCTCTCATGCACTGAGGAGAACCACCAAGCAGTATGACAACTACTTGTGCTTCCCTTGGCTTCAGGCCACAGAAGACTCTAAAGTAAATGAAAGCAAATTAGGAAGAACATGAATGTTCCAGCTGCCAATGTGCTGTGTACAGATTGCTTGACACAGAGAGGACAAAAGGAAACAGGGAGCAGAGTACTACAAGGTTAGCAGTTGCCATCTGCTAAGCATTTTGCAAGTGGCTGCCCCCACGACTGGATCTTTTTGTGAAGATGCTTGGAAAAAGGTGTGTGAGTTGTCATCAGGAGAAAGCAGGGAAAAGACTAAGCGGCAAGTGAATGAGACAGGGGAAGTTGAAGTTATTTTGTGGGGTAAAAAGCCCCTCAGCAGCAGTGGGAGTCTGGGAGGAGAGGTTTGGATTAGGCAAAAACATCTGCAAGTAGGTGGGAAGCAGACACACAGAAAGGGATGGAGTGAGGGGCAGCAGGAGAGCAGGGGAGCACTGTATCTAAAGGGCCCTACAAGGATCACACCAGAGGTAGAAATCTTTCCTTTTGGGGTCACAAATCATGGTTACAGTGGCTGGATTAAGGGGACATGCCATGTAAACAGAAGTGTTTTATCCAAAGAGCATATCTGTCTGCTAAGATAGGAGGCAATTTTCAACCTGGCAGCTGCCTCACCCTGTCTCCCCAGCAAGACAGATGAAACCTGATGGATACAGGATTCAGCAATGCTAAGGACTATTTCTTGTTTAGTTAAAGTTCCTGACTTATACAATGATAACAGGAGCCCAGGAAAGAGCTGCTCTGCCATCCTACCTCTATAGGTCACAAGTTTAAGGTTTTAGTATTGCCATCTTTTTTTAAAACACTGAAATACCCACACTGGACACGGTGTATCTTTCACACTAGCTGGCATTCTGCAGCAACAGCTTCATTTGTATTCTGTCTTTGATTTGAGTGAAAAATCTCCACCCCACTCTGCATTGCCACAACTAAGCACTTCCCCACTGTGATACAGAGATTGCTAAACAGTCACACTAAATTCAGCATGTTCCTGCTACCATATTTTATTCATACTGATGGTCTGCTTCACAGTGTGTTCCCAGACTTCCTTTAAAATTTAAGCTCCAGACTTCTAACAAAATACATAAAGCAAAGTGAGTACCTTTTTCTATGTAGCTGTACAATGAAGCTGCCTCTCCTTCAAGCCTGATCTATCAGATTTCAGGCTGGCTTGTTTTTCTTTTCCCCCAAGCAGGGCTTGAGTATCTTCCTGTACAAAGAAGAAATTTGTGACTTCTTAAAGAGTTATTGTCTATAACTCTATAAAAAGTCCTGCTCCTTTTCCAGTTAAAAATGGATTTCAGGCCGTGGAGAAGTTTTGGACTGGATGATCCCACAAACGTGAGGCTTCCTCCAAGACTGTATTCATGAGTGGACCCCACAAGAACATGCAAAGTCCCTGACACCATAGCAGCCATTGGGGCCCTGTATTTCTTCATAAACCCCATACACCTCTTCTGTTAGGGTTTTAGTATACCCATATACTATAAACCCCATAACCTCTTCTGCTGGGGTGTATAGTCTCAGTGGCCACTCCTGGATGGATTTTTGCACAGTAGCCTTTTCCTCACACTCTGATTTTTTTTGTGAAAGGAAATTCTCCTAAACTGAGGTGGTAACTTCAAGTAAAGCGTTGCAAGGAATCTGACAGCTTTGTGGGCCAGAGCCATTTTTTTTGTAAGGCTCTCCTTTGCTATCAGCAAGTCCAGGATTTCACCCGTGGGTCTGGGCAGAACTTACAGGAGCATCCTCCAGGTACAAAAAAGGCTGTGTAACATTTGGCCCCAGGCTACATGAGCCACAGCACTCTGTCCTATATCGGATACTCCATGGAGTGGAAAGTATCTGGGCTAAACTAGACTCTTTCCATAGTCCATGAGGAAAGACAGGATCTGCAGGGAATGGCTAACAGCCTCTTATACATGTTTTAGAGTAGGAGTACTCACCATCTGAAACTCCCTCCATTGTGTCAGAGAGATGCAGGCAGTGTTCACAGTGGGCAGCACTACTTTTCCAATACTCAAACTGACTGAGGCAGATCCATCCACTCTTTTGCGGACAGAGCAAAAGACCTGGGGAGAAATGGGGAGAAGATAAACATCACCTGCTGGCAGTGATCTGCATCAGGAGCAGCAGCCCAGAAAAGATGCCTCCCCTTACCCTGCATGAGAGGAAACCTGAGTTTTCTCTCACTGACTTTGTTAGCAACTGCTTTTTGAATTTTTACTGGCATCAATGTTGAGTCCACCCTTGCTGCCACGTACATTCTCTCTGGTCATGAGGTCGAGCACGGCTCCATGAGTGATAGTGCAGTCCAGGGATGGCAAGGAAAAAAAACTGGAAGCCAAACAAGGTCATCAGGGCAGGTCCAGTGGCAATAAGCACCTTCAGCCAGAGTCCAGTGATGTCCAGGCAAGTCCAAAGTGACAAGCAAGGTCTGAGGTCAAGCCAGGACCTTGAGCCACTGCAGTCCAAAGCTAGACACAACACACACTTGACATAGCTCAGGCAAGAGCTAAGGCCAAGGGACTGAGCTTCAGTGCTGCTCCAGGGCCAGTGGGTGATGGAGGTCCAGAGGAGACTGGTCAGGGCAATGACAGCTTGCTGCCCTACTCTAGTTCCTGATAGCCATCGTGAGGGGAAGCCTGAGAACAGCCTTACCCCTTAGCTAGTAAAGCACTTCTAACACTTAGCCATAACAGGATTTACCCTCAGATATTCAGCTTTCTAATTACCACCATACTTTATTCTAAGACCTCTTTCCCTCTCACTCTTCAAAGTTAAGTGACTATTAATAGCCTCTCCTGCGAGGAGCTAAGAAAATGATATTACAAAATGCTCCAATCAATGATATTACAAAATGCTCCGATCA
This sequence comes from Psittacula echo, assembly GCF_963264785.1. Classification (NCBI taxonomy): domain Eukaryota; kingdom Metazoa; phylum Chordata; class Aves; order Psittaciformes; family Psittacidae; genus Psittacula; species Psittacula echo. The sequence continues at coordinate 6,891,664 of NC_137736.1, forward strand.
ATGACTTGCAAAGGAGTAGAGAAAAGATGCTTGCTGCCAGTTTCTCTTCTGCCACCAGAGCCTCCCAGGCAGCACCAGCTCCCCAGCTCGGGCAGCTCAGCCACAGCTATCATTCAGTGTGAGTCACAAATGTGGTTTTGGCAGGAAAAGCTGAAACAGCAGAGGCCTTCTTGTCACCATCTCTGGACAAGCCCAGGACAGGCAGAAATGGTTTGTTTAATGCCATCTGTCATTATTCCCAGCACTTTATGACTCATTAAGTGTCCTAGTTTTGTAACTAACTCCTGCTGAGCTTGACATTTGATACACATTTATGGGTGGCCTGTTGGCTGAAATAACGATTGGACTATTCATAATTCCTCTAACCATGTTAACTCCTCCCTTTGTGTGCCAGGCTTCCTTTAAACAACTGTAAGATAAAGATAGTGGGGACTTCAGTTCTCAGCACAAAATGAATTACATTTATCTGGACAATATTAACATAGCTACGTGCTGCATTTAGACATGATTGTTCTGAGCCAATAAACTTGTTCTTATACCTTTAACACTGCTCCCCTTCTGTATTTTTACCATGAATGTATGTATGCAGATGAATGACTGCTACTGTTTCACCTCAGAAGAAGGTCAGCAGCACACACATCAGTATTCATACACTTGAAATGACCCTTCTTGCCCATTACGGGTGGGAATTAGAAGTAAGAGACCTCTGTTCAGAAACCTCCTTGTGATGTGAATGATCTTGTCAGCTTCTCTTTTGTTTTCCAGCTTGCTTTCTTTGCAAAAGGTCAGTGAGAATTCAAAACAGAGCCCAGCAACAATTGGGCCATCCTGATAACTGATGCAAACATGGCAACCACAAGCACTCAGCACAAGTTTGACAGACACAAGTATTTTTCGAGATGACAGCACATTTAACCTTTGTATTCTGAAAGCATCATGCACGATAACCTCAGAGATAGGTAGACAGGTCTGTGATTTAGGCAATTTTTCCTTTAATTCACTTAAAGCACAGTCACTTAACATGGCCATTCTGAAAAGATGTGACTTTGTGGACTTCATGTATACAGCCAAACCAATCCAGCCAGTGTATATTTTGGAGCATGACTGAAAAGTCACCCACAAAATCACACAGGTCTAAACTGAAGGTTAGGATCTTGGGTTACTTTAAACTCAAGGTGGAAGTTATTTGCAGCTTCAACCAAAGTGTGCCTGATTTCAGGGGAATTTCGATGGGAATGCTCTCAGAAATCCAGTGGAGTGTAGGGCAGTATTCAAGATGGCTTTGTACTGGTTCTGGCTGGAATGGAGCTGACCTTCTTCACAGCAGCCTTGCAGCTGTGGCTAGAATAGCATAAGTAACACATCAATGTTTTGGCTATTGCCAAGCAGTTCTCGCACAGTGTCAAGGCTTCCCCTCCAACACCCCATATTCTGTAGGCTGGAGATAGGCAACAGGCTGGCAGGGGAGATAACTGAGACAGCTGACCCAAACAACCAAAGGGATATCCTATACCATATGATGCCCATATGCTCATAAATAAAAGCTGAGGGAAACAAGGATGATGAGAGGACATTTGTGATGATATCACTTGTCTTCCTAAGCAACTGCTACATATACTGAGGCCCTGCTTCTCAAAAAGTAGCTGGACATCTGCCTGCTGATGGGATGTAGTGAATGAATTCCTCTTTTTGTTTTGCTTCTGTATGCACCTTTTTCTTTTCTTTGTGTTTATCTCACCCCATGAGCTTTTTCCATGTCACTGCCCTACCCCAGTCCTTCTGATGAAGAGGAGGTAGAGGGTAGCTGGGTGGATGTCTGGCAGCCAGTCAAGGCCATCTGACCACAGGGCTCTGGACAAAGATAAATTTTCTTGACTGGTTCTATTTTGATGACTGCCATTCACAAAGAAAACAGGTGATGTAAACTTCAAGGGCATTTTTGTATGAGAATGGTCAATTTGATTCAATACTGAAACCCCCAAAACATTCAGTAACCTTCAGTCCTGATTAAAAACAAGAAAAACACTTGGGGTCTTACCTTTTAAGTCTTGGTGTTGGAGCCCACAAGGACATGGTTTTATGACCAGCTTATTGTAGTTCAAATCTGTGTGGCCCCACTCTTACTGGTGCCTGTTCTATATTCCTTCTGCTTGTCTTAAGTCAACACTAGCAGTTGGGAGAAGAGTCAAAGGAGCTTCATGATCTGGCTGGCAAAAAGAAGAATAAGAAGGGTCTTATTTGTTCTCTCAAAATCTTTTGTTTCACAGGTGGTTTGCAGTAGTTCATCCTGCCATAGCGTGGCCCAGAAGGAGCAGATGATGCAGGAGGTCTGCGCGGGGGTCCAGTTTGTCACCACAACGTTTCCCACTGTGTGCAGCAGTTCCTGTCAGCAAGGAAAAAAACAATCACTGATTTCAGTCGAGTGCCTTGTCTGCAGTATTCCTGTCTTTGTCCTGCATCGCTTTATGCAAGGTTTAGACACTGACTACTGGCATGTCAGGCTTCTGCTAAATCATGGTGTTTTAAAGTTAAAGATATGGCTGTTATGAAACAAATAAAATGCACAAAATCACCTCTGGAGGAGTGAGAACAACAGATTGCAATGCACAGCCTTGAGTGTCAGAGAACATGCTTCTCTGGAAGGAATCTTGTTATTTTCTTACCCCATGAAACAAGTGATCACCATCTCTCAGAAAAGACTCCCTGTGAGGAACTAGATCCTTTGAGAGGGAGGATGAGTTAGTAATTAGAGATGAAATACAAAGGTGTTTTCAGCATCGTAGCTGGCTGCTCAATTTCTAATACAGCATGTTACCTGTTAATGGAAATATAGCTTTGCACCTTCTGCTTTGCTCCCAGTAGAATTAATGTCAGCACTGTTTGCATGCCAAGTGTGCACACTCACAGCGAGAGCTTCAGGGACAGGGAGAAGGCACAGCCTGGATGTGCACAGGTAAGACTGCAAAGAGTCTGCAACAGGCCTGTGAGCTGAACACCACAAGAGCATCTTTGCTCATTCCCACAGGAACTGTCCCATGCGGTTACAGACACATCTCAGGACACAGCAGATTGGGGCTGTTTCAAAGTCCTTTGGGAGATCTGCAGGGACAGGAGTTTTCTGTTCCACTCTGTGATGGAGCAAAGAGGGGAACATCATCCAACTCCCACGGAGCAGCTATCTCTTCCCAGTACATGAACCCAACCTGCACCCCTGTTCCTGCCGGGAATCTCTCTGCTTCTATGCTGCATGTGCCGTTTATTAAGAAATAAGAAAGAGCAGGGAGGATCAGCTTTTAAAGAAGCAGGCCATGCACATGCAGGGAAACACAGCCTGCCAAGTCTTTGGGAACCCTCAGAGATGGAAGTACCACAGGAGAGCCACATGGCAGTGCTGCTGGTATGTGTAGTGTGCTGCTAAAGTAGCTCTCCACATGACACTTAGGGAGAGAGGCAATCATGGAGCTGGGAACACAGATCTCACTAAATGCAATGGTCATAAACTGGGAAAAGAAGTAAACTGTTCTGTGCAACAGGACCCACTATCCCAAGTTGAAAGCCCTGGGAAACAAAGCAACAGGGCATGTAAGCACTTCCTCAGGAGCTGACTGTGAATGAAGCAGCTTGGTTTTCACTTGGATTTGCAGCTGCTTGTTTGTGAAGAAAATGAGGGTGGAAAAGCTGGAGAAACACCAGGAGAGAGCTTCTGAGAGGACTGTGGGCTTGGACTTGAGAGAGGGAAAAGCACCTCCTGCTGTGGGGGTCTGCTCAGGGATGTCCAACTTGTATTTCACCCTGCTAGGCACAAGTCACAAAGCCCCACGTCCCAGTTAGCTGCTCAGACCAAAAGGAGACTATCTATTTTCCGAGTGCTCAGGTAAAAGACAAGTGAAATCATAAGATGCAAGGCAGAGCTTCTGCTCCATTATTGAGTGCCAAAGCACAGCATCTTAAATAAAGTCAGCAATATTACTTTGTGTGTGCTTAGGAGCAAGCTGTAATCCCTCATCCAACATTACCCAAGTCTGTAGAGTTACCTCAGGGTAAATGAGGCCATAACTATATATACACAGCCATTAACTTACCTAGTTCCAATCAGAATAGCTGCTATCATTGCTTTGTATACTGAAAGAATTAAAAACCAGCAGAAAACTTGTTTTACTGTCAAGTTTGTTTCAGAAAGACAACTGGTGTCTACAGTTTACATCTCTAGAGAACAAAGCTCTTAACACCAATGAGACAGAAATATCCTAAAGCCAAAACCATAAGGCCAGAGCTTGCTTTCTTCACCTTGTGTTCAACATCAGAGGATGATTTCTGAACCTATCAATAAAGTTTGTCAGGGTGGTGAGACACCACATGGTAACCCTGAAGGTCCTCTGGGGGCTTATCCAACGAGCTCAGCCTTGGTTAACACATCAAATAGGTGATTTCATAGAATCCCAGGGTGGTTTGGGTTGGAAGGGACCTTAATGCTCACCCAGTTCCAACCCCCTGCCATAGGCAGGGACACCTTGCACTAGAGCAGGTTGCTCCAAGCCCCTGTGTCCAACCTGGCCTTGAACACTGCCAGGGATGGGGCAGCCACAGCTTCTCTGGGCACCCTGTGCCAGCGCCTCAGCACCCTCACAGGGAAGAACTTCTGCCTAAGAGCTCATCTCAATCTCCCCTCTGGCAGGTTAAAGCCATTCCCCTTGGCCTGTCCCTACAGACCCTTGTCCAGAGCCCTTTCCAGGTTTCCTTTAAGCGCTGGGAGCTGCTCTAGGATCTCCCCTTAAGGAGCCTTCTCTTCTCCAGGCTGAACCAGCCCAGCTGAGAGATCGAATATTTTGTGTCAGTGTGCGTGGTTTAAGGCTGTGATAGAGATCACAGTGATGACCACTCCGCTATCCCCTGGGGCTGCATAACACCCCTTACAGACCTGCTTTGCCCCGGAGCTCCTGCTCCTCCCAAAGCGGAGGGGCCCGTCCGCTTAACCTGCTGGGATCAAGAAGGTACCAACCTCCCATGGCGGCCCCCCCCCTTCCCCACACACGGCTGAGGGAGTGATCAGCACCCCAGGCCGCCAGGGGGCGGTGTCGGCCGCGCAGGCCAGGCCAGGGCAGGGAGAGGCGGGTCTCTCCCGTCGGCCGGCGCCGTGTGTCCAAGATGGCGTCGGAGCCGCCCGTGAGCTCCGCCGAGCGCTACCGGCCCAACCGCTTCGTCTCGCTGCCGGCCGAGCTCGACCGCAGCACCTTCGACGTGTCGCCGGAGAGGCGCCGTGCTGAGGCCGAGCGCTTAGCTATCCGCGCTCGGCTCAAGCGGCAGTACCAGCTGCAGCTGAACAACCCCAACCCTCCGCCCGTCATCGTGAGTGGGGACGGGGGCGCGGCGACAGGGAAACGCGGGGCTTGTCCTCAGCGCCCGATGTCCCGGAGCGGGGCCCTGGCCTGGTGCCGTGCGGGCGGGGGACTGCGCTGCCCTCCCCGTGACCTTGGTGTCCTTCCCGGCCTGAGTTTGCAGGCCCCAGCGGCCGGTGAGGGGGATGCGCGGAGGTGAGCAGGGGCCCTGAGGCCTCACTGTGGGGTTTGTTTCCAACCCAGGAAAACCCTGCCCTGACCCGCTGGGTCTACGCCAGGACGCAGAACGTGTACCCTACCTTCCGCCCGACACCAAAGACGTCCTTCCTAGGGCTCGTTTTCGGCCTAGGCCCTCTCCTCTTCTGGGCTGCTGTCTTCAAGTTTGAAAGGGTGAGTTGGCAACGTGGAATGTCAGTGAACGTCCCAGTGTAAAGTGAAGATCTGCTTGGAGACTGAATGGGTGGAATCCTCTTACACCTGAGAATGATTAATACCATTAAAGTAATGAGGGAAGGAAGGTTGATGCTGAGCCTCCTGTCTCAAAGCCTCATAACTGGCTGCAAAGTCCTGTTGTGCTAAGAGCCCTCTATTGTGCCCTGGGGTATGGCCAGTCACAGTTTCCCTGATTAAGATAGTTTGCTACAATAAAGCTCTCTCTAGCACTGACAGTACAAATTAATCATAAAAGACCATTATTTTCAGCTGTTGACATGCAGTAGCTACACTTTCTAAAATAAATAAATAGGGAGCTTATGGATGACAGAGCTCGCAGTGTCTGTGAATGCTTGACCATTTCTCTGAACTCATGAAGCAAATGGGGAGGAGTACTTGTGCCTCATCTCAGCAGGATGGTTAAGATGTTGGAAGGTTTATCTCCCTTCTGGTCTAACTCCTGAAATGCAGACTTCAGAATCTGAGCAATTCTGAAAAACCTCAGCTATGTACATACATAAGAAAACGCTGTGTAATGGGCAGACAGTGGCTGTTTTCATTAGTGAATCTGTGGCTGTTTCACACTTTTGCACAAAAGTAGCATTTTTAGACCGAGTCATAAAGCAGAAAGCACAAGCATCAATTAAAATGAATAGAATATTTGTAGGGAATGTTGTTTGCTAGGATGGATCAAAAATGCAGGTTTTAGGAAACACACTGAGCATGTAGATAGAATGTTTTTGAGGCTTCAGCATCTCCACAGTATTTTGTCATGCTGGTTTGGCTTTGTATGTGAAGCCACAATTGGGCTTAGCCACCAAGTGTGGCTTAGCATGTGGGTGCTTGACAATAAACCTGTGTGGGTGAAATCCAGACATGATTGCCTGGGGATATTTAAGATGAACTCTTCAATCTAGTCCCTAGAAAAATTTGTTTTCCTTTATTCCAGTTCCTTTGCTGATGTTTGGGGGTTTTTGTGGTGGTGTGTAAAGTACAGTATCCGCAGTGTCTGTGTACTGCAACAACACTTGTCAGCAAGGTGTATGACTGCAGGGTGAGATACAGATGGGCTGAAAGTTAACACAGGTGTAATTGGGCAAGTTACTACAATGTTTCTTCGTAATTGGATTGTTCAGCCAGAAGGAGGAGGTAAAGACTATGTATAAATTCACTGCGACACAACTAGTTAGGTGAAAGATACATTGAAGGAATTGGTCTCTGCTGGCCTGTGAGAGTGGCTGGATTTGCAGAGATGTCAATCTGAGCACATCTTCTGTAGCTCAGAAGCTAGGTGAAGCTAAATGCGTTGTTCTTTTTCACTTTTTAACCTCATCAGCTCTTAAGTTTGTGCTTACAGAATCATTTAGGCTCGAAAAGACCCTTAAGCTCACATATGATGCCATCTTCCTATAGTCCATGCTGAAATACTAGAACTGCTTTTCTCTTATCCCAGGCTGATTGAAACTTCTTTAATAGGATGATGATGAATGTTCTTTCTTCCACAGGATCACAAAGAGAAGCTTATCAAAGACGGTAAATACGAACGACCATTCAGTTTATTTTAAGCTCCTGGAACTGCAGTGCTGCTGATGGCATATAAATAAAATAAGATGTATTGTTAATGTGCTGATGTTTCTCCTTCATAAGAATAAATCTTAACAGCATGTTGGTTGTCTTGCATCTATAACAGTTACAGAAAGTGCAGAAATGCAGGATCTGTATATCTAACACAGATAGATATGGAATGCCCTGAACAAAACCACTGTACTCTTTTGGTCTACATACAGAGGCCTTTTAAACTGTGGAAGTTGCTGCTGTCAGAGCAGCACAAGCTGAAATGTTAAGCAGGCCCAAAGCAGTTCCTACAGAACTGCTGTTTGCTTACTAGGTATGTATTCTTGGCATCAGTTTAACTCTGTAGTTTGCCCTAATCAGATAATAGGCAAGTTCTGTGATAACCTTTAATAACTTCAGGAGCCTGCCTGCCTGCTCTTAATAAGTTAATTCTTTTCCCTAATAAAATGCAAGCCTAAACCATGTCTTTCTTGCAGTAAACTTTGGGATAAAATTATCATACCAGACTTGGAAATAACAAGCTGGATGATGTCATGCTCTAGGTGACTGGCATTTCCACTGTCATTCCTGTGAGTGGGAGACATGTAATGATAAGGATTTTTATTTTTGACACTGATTCACTACAGAAGAATTCCATTTCATCCCTGAAAATGGGCCATGATTAAAAAACCCAAGCATAGCTAAACCTTGTGCCCACAAAGGTGCCTTCTCTGCTGCTTTTTATAAGAACACAAGTTGTTTCTGCCTGAGTCAAGAGGTAGAAGGGGCTTTGAAATTGCTCCTGTCGAAGTACTGAAACATGAATGCAAGGAAAAGATTTTTAATCCAGACTTTTCACATGGCCTGTAGGTGCCATCAGTGATCCAACCAGCCATCGCTAGTCAGGCATTGCACAGGTTTCTTCTCAGATGTTGAGGTCAATGCCAAGATCTCAGTTTGATGCAGAAGTTGAAACCTTCCCTCTGCCTGCTGGGAAAGCAGCCTGTATGAAGTCAGCAAAAGCAGCTCTACCACATCCCTTTGCTGTATGATTAAGACGTAGATACTGGCCGTTTGCAGTCTCCCTTTCCATCAGAATGAATTGATGAGTTTTTTCATGTGACCACAAAATGCTTGAGGTGGGAAGGGACCTTTTGGGTGTTACCTGGTCCAACACCCTGCTTAACCAGAGAGCCCTAAAGCAGGTTGCCCAGGACCACGTGCAAATGGCTTTTGAGTATCTCCAAGGATGGAGACTATGCAACCTCTGTGCAGCCTGTGGTAGTGCTTGGTAACCCTCGCAGTAAACAAAAGGGGTTTTGTTTCTTTGTTTGCTGCTGTAGCTCTTTCCTGTCTGGCACATCAGATGCTCAGACTGTGAGGAGCTTGGGACTAAGTTGTTGCAGCAGCTGTACAAGGCCATGGCCTGCTTTTGCAATCCCATGTGTGCTCCCAGCAACCCTCTTATATCTGTCCTTGTGGCTTTTTCTTCTGCTCGCTTAACTAAAGCAATCCCAGATTGTTCTCTCTGCAGAACAGCTTCTAAAAGACTGTCACAAATGATATTACAAGTTTCTGCTGTGGGTCAGTGCGGAGAGCCATCAGTGCATGGAGAAAGTGGTATTTAGGGAAAGAAATAATTGCTTGTCTGAGCATGCTAAATTAACTATCTTCCTGCTGCCACAAAATAATTTGATCTCCCAGGACCCATTTCCTCAGCTAATTGGAACTTGAGCTGCCACACTTGTAAATTCTCCCTCGCAGCTGTATTTGTTTCAGGCCAGCTGAGCAAATGGTTCAGGATGAGTTGTAGATGAGTGCAGTGCCTGTAGTGTTTCAGGCCAGCCCCGGACTGATGCTTGTGGCACCTGCCACAGCCCTTCCCTTTGCCATGGAGAGTGTCTGATGCTATGTCCCTGCAGATTTGAGTGTGGTGCTTGGGGAAAGGCTGCCCTACTTTTCTCTCTTGTTCTTTGCAGAACTCTCCAAGTTGCTTTTCTTGCAAGGAACAAATGTGTGATGCTATTGGAGGTGGGGTTGGTTGAGGCAGTGGTGCAGGGTGTGTAGAGGAAGGAGAGGGGAGTTTCCTTTCAGAAATGTAGAGTGAAGACAGGAGAGTGAATGTGCCTCGTGGAATTTTACCCTTGACTTGATGTGTTACCACCCGTGTCTGCTTCAGTGATGAGTGCATAGCAAGAGAAACTCGAGCCTGCAGGTCACTGGATGATAATTTAGGTCCCAAACAAAAAACAAGCTTTTCCCCACTGCCCGTGAAATATTCAGACCTCATTTAGCCCTGGATCAGTTGGATTAAATCAACTTCTCCAGCAGATTGATTCTTCTGAATGTTCTTTTTCTGAGCTGGCTATTTTAGAGTAAACATCTTCCTGTAGATTTTATATTGTAATACTTTGCTCAAAGCTGATACTTTTTTTTTCCCCCAAGGATCTGGTGCAGATCCAAAACTGATGATGGGTATAACTGAAGTTAGGAGTCGCAGCTCTGCATTTCTTTCTCTTTTGGGAAACTGAGGATTGTTTGTCTTGGGAAGTAAGAAACATAGATCCTGGTGGCACCAAGCTTATTAACTGTTTGCATGGGTATGTGCTGAAGTGCAGGTGTGAGGTTTGGGGTGCCTGGGCTGTGCTTCTGGTTCCCACTGTACTTGGGGCTTCACTTTCTGCATTGATCTTGTGGAACTTGCCACCTGGGGGTAAGGCATGCATACCCCAGTGAATGCTGAGGTCCTTTGTGATGTTGTCTGCACTTGGGCTTTCTTCAGGGTGCCAGGAACAAATGCCTGGACTGGCCAGACAAGCCCTTTCACATTTGCTATGCTGCAAATCAGCACTTTGAGTAGGGAGAGATATTTGACAAGTACTGACAAACAAGTCAATGTTGAAGGATGGCTGGAGCGTGGGATTGGAAAGGAAACTTTCCCTCAGCAGTGAAGTGTTTTGGATTCTCCCACCTTTTCTAATTTGCAGTCTACTTTTCTGACAATCAAAGTCTTCCCTTGGCAGCTCTTCACAGATCAGCAGGTTGAAGTGGCCTGCTGTAATAGGAGGCTTAGGTATGGTAGTGCCTTCAGCTCTGTTTGTAAAGCTCTCCCCTACAGACAGCATAAGATGCTTTGTAGATCCCTAGCTGCTCCCTGTGGAACACACATCATATTTTCAGGAGGCCCTGTGGACGGGGCTGGCCGTCTCCTCGTGTCCACACAAGGTACAGCATTCACACCAACTGCATGGGGTGAGAGACATGCAAGTACTTCAGCTTCAGCGTGTCACCAGGAAAGCTTTAATGGGATACTTGAAAGTTAAGAATAATGGTGCATTTTTTATTGCATTTCCCAAGTTAAATAGGTATCATCATTTTCGTGGCTCAGTGGCTGCTGGAAATGCCATTCTGTGCCGAAGTCAACCGTGCCTCCACACGTAGGTATGCTGGATTTCCCTGCCTTCACTCATGCATTGCAAGCAACAAATACTTCTCTTTACTTGCGCTTAGAGTTAAAATGGCTTTTCAGAGGTTCCCAGCACTTGTAGTAGTTTTTATCAAGGCGTTTGGAGGTCTGGAGGCCCCACTTGGTGATGGCAAGGCTGAGGGATGATTCAAACATGAAGGCCTGGTGGGAAGAGGGAAGGTAGGTTAGGCCAATGGAGCGGGAGTTTAAATCCAGGCAGGGTGGCTTTGCTCTACCACAAACAGCTTGATTCAGCCCAGGGAGAGAAAGCTGTTTGGAACTGGCATTGCAATGCTGGTATTAACCAGATCCCAGGAGTGACTTTGGACTCCCTTCATGCCCAGGAAAGCCAGGTTGTTCCAAAAGCCCTGGTTCAAGGTCTGTTGATCATCATCATTAGGTTTTTAGGGGGTGAAGAAAGGAAGACAGGGGTTTCACTTCTTTGTCCATAGACTAAGACAAAACTTAAGCAGAATGAGAATTCCCAGCTTCCTGCTCAGGCAACAATGTACATGGGCACATGAGCAAAGCTGCTGCCACCCCATGTCTCCAGGGGAGCTCCCAGGAGCTGAATACTGCAGCGGTTTTGTCCAAGTACTTGCCATGCTGTACTCAGAATCTTACAACCTCCACTGGCTCCTTACCATGGTGCCTTCTGCAACCCTCTCAGGCTCCAGCTTGGCTTTGCTCGCCTTTTCAAAACACTCAGCATCTGGCCCGTGAGGAGTCATCATGCTGTGCAAGCTGGCCCCTCCAGGCTGGAAACCTTCCTCCTTTGCTTCGTAGTGGCCTTTGATGAGCCCCATGAACTCACTCATGCAGTTCCCTGCAGGAGGCAGAGAGAAGAGGTTGCAACACAAGGTGTCTGGGAGGCATCGCAGCTGGGCTGTGAGCTCTTTGAAATCCAGAAGCTAAGCTGGGCAGTGAGTAGAGTGAAGGTTCCTAAGCAAGGTACCACAGGAGAGGACATCTGGGATCCTACAGGCAATGCCTGTAAAGCTGTACAGGTTTTATTCCACTCTTAATTATCCGGATTCAGAAACAGAGCTCCCTAATGAAGGTTCTTTGATGGTACTCCTGTACTTTCCCTACCACCTCAAGCTATGTAAGTACTACACCTGCATATGGACTGTACGGTGTAACCTGATACTTAGAGACTTGGATTAGAGATCTTAAAGTGCTGCAAATAAAGTTCTGTACAATCATCCCTGTGTTACAGACACAAACTGCAGGGCCAACAGTCTGGCACGAGAGCCTGGTCTGCTGTCCCAGGATATAAGCATGGAATCATTTTGTTTTATACCTTTTTACCCCCTCTAGTCCAGCCAGCCCCTTCAGTACCTTATGCTTTTGTTTCATGTTATCTGTTTCTCAAGAGACACTGTATGCCCAGAGACAAGGAGCCAAATGCTGCCCTTCCCTGAGGAAGAATACTTTAAGTAGACCCTCCGAAACCACTAACTTAGGTGACGATGGCTATATCTAATAATTGAGTACTTACTGAGTTATGTTCCCTGTATGTGAAATACTGTAACAACTGCCATCCCAACTGCCTTTCACCTTTAATAGACCTGATGTGACTAAACAATATGGCAACATTGTGCTTAGTGGTCAGTTTTTGCAAAACCGGGACATGCTCCTGTAGCTATGTTATCCATAGCCCTTTTTAACCACTAGTTTGCTTTAAGTACAATCCAGGTCTGAAATGTTTAACAACAAAACTAATTTAGCTTAAAGCAGAATTGGCCTACATATGTATGCAAACATCCATTAATTTTCATCCCAAGTTGTCAGTGTCTCATTAAGACTGGCTTGTTACAGGCTTTTCATTAATGCTTGGCATTCAGGCTGCTGTACAGGCCCCAAGACCTGGATTGCCAATGCTTCTGTGACAGGACTCATAACATCACTTAGAAAGCATGGGCAGGTGGGTAGGAAACTAGGCTGGGATTTCAAAGATGAGCTGAGTCCAGTTTCTTGTTTATTCCTACATGACCCGCAACAACTTTGGTGTGCTCCATTCCCTATCGGTGAAATCACATTGTCTACTACAAGCAGGATGTTGTGACACTAGAATCCCTCAGTGGCCATTAGATATTAGGTCCGACCTTGAGAGAATTGTGCAAGTACTCTCGCAGACACAGATGCAATACATGCCCACAGGATAAAAACTGCATCAGACAGTTTTCAACGTGTGATCTTAAGACCCTAGGAGTACTTCACAGCTTCCAAGGAGGTAGAAAGGTGACCAAGAGAAGTCAGTATTTATGAGGTGCACAGCCGTCTTTGAATGTGAAATTGTTGCAGTGTCAGGGGGGAATATTTTTGGCCCACCACTGCCATATTTATACTTGAGGCAAAGGTAATACAAGACAGAAAATGAGTTGCTTTGTCCTGTTCGGCCTCTCATAATGGTACAAGATTTTCATCACAGCACTAATTTTAGAGAGAACAAACGTTCAATGTCTTGATAATTGACTGTTGTCTGACTGTTGACTGTTGGCAGACTGATGTCTGCCTTACCCACTCAAGCTTTGCTGCTGCATGGCTGGGATAGAGTAGACAACCAACCTGCTCGTCATTAATTTAGTGCTCAAGCCTATGGTTGAGGTACTGTGGTCAAATGAGCAGCTGCGGTAGCTTTCTGCACGGGTACTCTTAGGTCACAACATGGAGAAGAGATGAGAGTTAATTCATCTGTCTTTTACCAAAGACAAAGCAAGGCTGAACAACTTCATGGTTGTTATGGCTCACAATGCATCCATGGAAGGTTAGCAAAGCTCTGCTGATAAGCAGCAACTTCATCCTGATTAACAGGCAGCATGTCTCACCTCCGAGGGTCTAATAAAAGTGACCTGGCACTAACCCAGCATGTTGGAAGACATGTTTCTATGTCACACTCATTACTGCGAATGAAAGCAGAATGATGAGGCAGGACTCTGCCTGTGAGATTTACTCAGATGGCTGCACAGCTGCCTGCTATGCTTGCAAGTGACACTAATTCTGCCAGCCTCCAAGATGCTTGGAAATATATCTAAGTAGCAGGAGAAGCTGGCTATTAAACTGTGCTTAGTGAGTGTGCAGAAAGCCCTTCAGCACTTCAAAGTGACCATAGTGTGACCTTGACAGCTTCTGAGATGGGGCCTTTTAGCTGTTGAGAGAAGGGATGCAGGATGGGTGAGCTTTCCCCCTCAGTCTCACAGAGCAGGGTGCCTCATCCCAACCCTGAAGGGCAGTTCCCTGTGCAGAACTGGATTTCTACTATCCATTCAATGCAACATGTGGCCATGCTCTGCCAAAATGGAACCAAAAACTGCCACCAAAAAGAAACAGCTTTGGTGATGGCAACCAAATCCCCAAAACATCAACCACCTTTCTGCCTGAGAAGGAGCTCAGTTCCTGACCTCTGGCTTCTTAAATGCCAGAGGTACCTTCATCACTGTGCAGGTGGTGAAGAAGGGTTCAGGAGAGCCAATTCACTCCTTCGCTGTAACTCTGGTCTCACCCTATATGTGGGCTTGGGCAGCTCTAAATCCCTCTGTGCTTCTCACCACTTGTGATAGCATATTCCCCTTTCTCCTGTTCTTTATCTCTGTACTCTAATGAGATTAAGTAATTCATGGCTGGATGACAGGACAGTTGCTGATGAATTTGTGCAATGCCAAGTTCAATATGCACCCAGTCTCCATGGGAGCCCCTTGAGTACACATGCATCTATCTATGCAGACACAACCAGCCTATCACCTCTGAGTTTTCCTGAGATGCTCTAAATAGGAACATCTTTGGGTTTGTTCATTTTCCAGGGAGGAGTGGCTGACTCCTAGAAGCTGACTCTAACGGTGCCAAGGGCAACGAGTCAGACTGCTGGTTCCCTGTGCATGCTCTCAAATCAATGAAGGCTTGTTTCTGTCTCTGCAGTCCTGTAGTCAAGCACAACCAACAAAGAGCAGACGTACGGTGGTAGTATGGTGGACGGAAGGTGTTGTTAGCTACCCCCCATCGCGGGGGGAATATGACAAAGTCAGCGAGTGCCACTCCAAGACGGGTTGACTTGGCTGTCAGGACAGTGAAGATAGAAGGATCCTGAAAAAGGCAAAGCAAAAGACATGAAACAGAGCAGGGCTCTGAGCTCTCTGCTCAGGTCATCCAGCCAGTACAGCCTGCCTCATACAGCTTCTCCCTTGCCTAAACACTTCTTACAACCTACAGCTGGTGGTGTGGGTGAGATTTGTGATAGCACCCAGCATTCTGATCCCCTTCTGAACATAGGGGATGGGACTGGATGGTTCTTCCTTTGAGCAGCTTTGGAGAGCCTTCCCCACCCTGGCCACAATGCCTTTGGAGCCAGCGACACAGATGTAAGGGGAGAGACAGCCCTGCAAGATGGGTACTGTAACTTCAGGAGCAGTCTTTAGTACTCCTCCTACCATGAAATTGCACCTCTTCCTTAGCTGGTTCCAGAGGACAGGAACATCCTACTAGAGACATTTAGTCACAAGCTCCGTTAATTTACAAGCAGGGAGAAGAAATTTGATGAGAAACTGGGGCTTGCTTCACAGATTTCTGAAGTCTCTAGTCCAGTAAAGTGATGTTCTGGGCTTTGATCCCCAAACCATCCTTCTCCTGCCAGGTTCTCCTGGAGTTTATGCAATGCTTTCCGTTGGTTTTCTCGGTAGAAGTGCTTCAGTCTCCTTGCACACCCACTGACAGAAGCAGTGCCAAGAGATGGCATCGCTGCAGGCACCTCTCCCACTGGGCTGGTTTCCTTTTTAGAAGAGCTGCTCACATTAGTTTTGGCTTTAGTTATTTTCCGTAAGACCTAGAAATGATTGCAGTGAAAGCTGCCAGCTCCTCCAATGCATTTCAGTGCTGGGCTCAGAGGAACCAGGGCAAGAAGTCTGTGCCATTGCCAGAAATAAATCAAGGCAAGAACTCGAAGCAAAAGTCTTTTTGCTGATTGCACAGTGTGTGTTGGCTTCAGTATTCAGCCCTGCTCCCGGGCACAGGAATTCTACGCTAAGATGCATAAAGCTGCTTAAGAAGCTGACCAGCCTCCAGTTACATCTTTGTACCACAAAAGAGGTTGTCTTTCTCTACAAGAGCTCGGTTTGGGCCCAGGGAAAGCAGTGGAAGAGATTTCCCTGGGTTTGTTAGAGCACTTTAACAAGCACTGAACCCTTGGTGCTCAGAAGGGGTTTGCCTGGTATGGTATCCACAAGGCATCGCTTTGCCTTGCCCAGCTCCAGAACTTACCGCATGGTCAAAAGCAACAGAGTTAATGACCATGAATTTTTCCAGATGATATTTGTATGGTGTGTAGTTCCCGTGCCAGGCTACAACATTGAAGGGGGAGAAATCCTACCAAAGCAAAAAGACAAAGGGTTACCATACACAGCCTTCCAACTTGCAGGGCACTGCTCTTTGCCTAATTAGTGCTGGGGAGACGTACACGATCAGCCTGGAGTATGAAGCCCTTTAGGCACAGCCCAGCTATGCAGGGATGTGGTTTTCCTCACAATTTCCACTTGATGAACCTCAGCCCTCCCTCTGGGGCTTGCTCTCTAATGGCTTTTTTGTGCACAGGCAGTGCTTGAACAAGGCCAGCTGCAACACTGGCTCTCTGGTAAGGAAATCCCAGCTTCTCTCTCCTACCTTGTCACTGTAAACAGTATGGAAACAGTGAGGCAAAACCCATCACTGAGGCTTTGGGCAACCAAGTCTTCACAAACGCTTTTTTTCCCAGACTGAGGCGCCTCAGCTGGGAAGATGTTTGACCCAGCAAACCAAGGTCCCTCAGGTGAAATCCTGCTCCACTTAACCTAGCAGGACCTCCAGAGACTACATGCACGGTACCACGTTGCATACCCCAGGCCACGCACTGGCAGGCGCTGCACTTCGGTGTTACCTGTTCTCCATGAGCATCCTCACCTGCTGGGCTGCAAACAGCTTGCCCTGGTACTTGCTGATCACCGTGTAGCCCCCCGGCACTTGGCGGTCCTCGTACCATGCGACGGGCACCAAGAAGTCACGAGGGTTGGCCAAGCCATTGGCTCCTGTGAAAGACAGAGAGATGCCAACGCTCTTTGGGCAAACTGTTAGCAAAGTGAGAGGCTGGCGCAACTGCCTGGCTTTGTGGGTGCCTTTCTGCATCATGAATGACCCTACTGCTGCTTGGCCCACAAGGAAACCTGAAATAGTCATGTACTTTTTCTGCTCCTATCAGGAGGTAACTAATACATGCCAGTGTTTAAGTCCATGCTTGCCTTATGTGACGAAGACAGTTGCTTTCTGAACAAGATTAGTATGTCATCCTCAATTAAAGGCATGTAACAACTAGGAGTTAAGCAAAAATTAAGCAATTCTTCCCTGTGAGGGTGCTGAGGCGCTGGCACAGGGAGCCCAGAGAAGCTGTGGCTGCCCCATCCCTGGCAGTGCTCAAGGCCAGGTTGGACACAGGGCTTGGAGCAACCTGCTCTAGTGGAAGGTGTCCCTGCCTGTGGCGGGGGGTTGGAACTGGATGAGCTTTAACGTCCCTTCCAACCCAAACCATTCTATGTTTCTATTACAAAAAATGGAAGGTGAATTGCTCTCTGCTCCTGGACATCCTTCTGTTGGACCTTTAGCCACGCAGAATTTATGTCAGGTCATAAGGGGGGCAAATACATTTCTGAATACTTGCAGGAAGGGTAATAATATAAGGGCTAGTGATATACCTACAGACTCTGGGCACACTGAGGGGTTGGTTAGTGTAAGGAGAGTGTTTTCAAAGTGCAAAGCACCATACGGGTGCTAAAGTGTTCTTCTTCATCTCATTAGTATTATTGTTACAAAGTGGTTTTGAATTTCTTGGATAAAAATGCAGACATTACTACCTGCTGCTAGGGTTTAACAGCCAGTGCTTTTCTCCAGCTGTCAGTTTCCAAGTGAAAAGTGAAGTTAGAATAAAGTAAGACTGAAATACAAAGGATCTTGGTCTCTGAGGGGAAGGTGGGTAGGTGGTGAGAAGAGGAGCTCTTATAATTACCACCTCCTGAAAAGGTTTACAGGCAAGTTCTATTCATTTTCTTTTCTCCAAGAAGTAAACTTTAGAATAGATTCCTGCCTTCTGGAAATCAAAAAAAAAAAAAAAAATACCAAACCCCCAAATCCCCAAAGTCCAATAGTGTCTGGAAAACTAGCTAATGGGAAAGCTTGTTACAAACAGGCTGGGGCAGCGGTATCAATAATCAAGTGAAGCAGGCACAGAGCGTAGGAAGTGGGTAAAGGCAGGTAATCTTACCTAGCGGAAAGAAAAGCTGCTAAAAAATCATTGTAGGCTCCTTGTGGAAAGAGATGTGCCCAGCATGTCATATGGGAGAGCTGGGAGAAATCCCAACAAACAGCTGCAAATCAGGCCAGTTCCCCACTGCAAGAATGACCGGCTTCAGTTTCACTATGGCCATGAGACGTTTGCAAAGGCGCGCTGAATGCAGATGGGCCATGCCAAGCTTGTTACTGACTGACAATACCTAGGTGGTTTACTTCAAGCATGGCCAGTCTTATAGATCTCACTGATTGCTGTAAAACAAGCCTAGTCTGCTGGGGAAAAGAAACAACCCAACCGAAAATGAAAACCAAACAATCCCAAAACACTGCTCTGAAAGTGGAGAACTAGTGGTACCTGTTTTATAGTTATTTTACCTCTTACAAGGGGAGTTTCACTTCCCTTCCCTGAGATAATTGATAAGGAAAGTGAAATAAGCTGAGCTGAGCAGCTCCAGAAATCACAGCAGGGATGGTGGGGCATTGATGCCAAGCACCCTCGTGGTATCTTCACTGCAGCAAGAGGCTGCGCCTCTGCGATTTGTGACACTGCACAGAGCAGGAGGCAGCTGGCACAGAGGAGCTGTGATTTATGAGAGCTAGACCTGTGCTCAGTAAGCACAGATCCGCCCTGGCAGCACAACATGGAGATGTGAACGTGTTGCTGATCCGAGTGCCGTGCAGCTCATGTCATTGATTTCTAGTTCTCCAAGGGGAACAGCTTCTGACACTAATGTGCTCTAGGCTCTTGAGCTCGAAGGTGCCTCCGTTAACAGGGATGGGGGAAAAAACCCATGTGATTGCATCTAAAATTGGGCTTTAAGAATATCTGTTGCCTTTGAAATCTGTCTTTCCTTTTACCAGGTAAATTCTCTGCTATCACTCCAGTTCATGCCACATCTGTAAGTGAGAGGCATCAGTGATGATGGCCTTTGAGTTTCTTTTGGTAGGAACAGGTTTCGAGCTAGCAGATGGGGACTTGCAGACTAGAAGGGAAGAGAGAAAGTGGAAAAAGGAGTGGGAGAGAAGCGGTCCCTTCAGTGACATGGGAATCTTGAGACAACTGGGCAGTCACATTTTTTGGAAGGGGATGCTTGCTCTGATGGGTGGAAAGCATCTTTGTGAAGAAGCATGTGCATGGGACAATGCATTTCATAGGATATAAAAGAACAGATCTGGGCTTGCAGTTCATGCCTGTCCCTATGAAATTCACTGCAGCTGTGACTGGACATTGTTACCGATGGGTCCCAGGTCAGGCAGCTCAAAGTGTGCTCCATACACCTCCAGGATGTAGCCTCTGGTCTCTCCAAAAACCTCCACACTGAAACGCATTCCTTGCTGGAAAATAAAGGAAGTCAACTAGGATCCTCCCAGGACTTTGATGACAAACCATGAACAGCTGAATGCAGGAACTGGCTTGCCCCAGCATTGAGCTCCAAGCCATAGGCAAGGTGCAGTCAGCCCTTACCTGGATGACACAGATTTCATTGGGCTCCACTAGCATCTTCCCAAACTCAGTTGTGATGAGCAGTTTCCCTTGCTGAGGCACTGTGGAAACAAAACGCAGGCAGAGGAGCTAAAGCAACATGGTGATTGCCATCTTCCCTGCCCCTCCAGGGCATCCAGGCTGAAAGGAAGAGCAACGGGCTCTTTCCGACCCTGCTTCACAGCAGGACTGGGCTTCCTCTCCCTTGCAGAGCCTTGCAACAGGGGTGCCCGCACTGGAGGGAGAGCTTTGAAACCAGCCCCATGGTCCCTATGTAACAGCAGATACCTGTGTGAGGTTGGACCATCCATTACTTCATGGTCCCTTGACACAGGGTTTGTGCCACAGTCCAAATAAATGGGATTTGATACATCTGGGGCCATACCTGTCTGTCTCATGATCCTTATTCAAAACAGTGCATGTATCCATCCTTCTCATGACTGTAGCAGTGTGAGATGCCTGGGAATAACTAATCCTCCCTGCTTCCCGAGGGTAGAAGCAATGCTTCTCTAACATCTGCATTCTTTTCTGTGACTGTCCTGGTGCAGAAGAGCTCACATTTTGAGCTGGAAAACTAGCAGATTTACAAAACCTGCCCTGGCACCTTTACTTCACAGTAGTGAGGGAGGTGAGTGAGAACAATTTAATAGCTATTTGATGGGAGAAATGTTTCTACTGGTGACCTGAGGGCATTTCTGTCCCTTGGTCAAGAAAGATACAAGCAAATATCAGACTTCTGTGATACTGCTCAGAATGTTTTTCAGCAGGTACACACCTCATGTGCCAAGCTCAGCACTCACTGTGGCAGTCAGGTTGCCTGAGGCTAGCAGAGCATGGCGGCTAAGCTGCCGTGCCAAATACTGTTGGACTGAAGCAATGAAGGCATCCAGCTATCAGCTGTTCAGGAATCCTGAGGTTGATGCTTTCCAGAGAGCCTCCACCTGTGGTGTGCCTCATACCAGCCTGGGAAGCACTGGGAAATGATCCCCGAGCACCACACCAGTGAAGCTGTGTCACTGCTCAAAGCCAAAGTTGGGGTCTGGCACAGAGATGTGCTCTGTGAGCTGTGCAGGAGTGGTGCAACCTGCCCAACAGCCCAGCTGCTGCCAGACCACCCAGTGTGGGTAAAGCCAACCCCCTCCTCCGAACATTGGCTGTAGGGCCCAGGGCTCTGGAAGAACAAAATGCCAGGCAAGTGGCAACCCATGTAAACCCTTGTGGGGGAAAGGAAAAGCCAAAGCAGTTACTCACCAATCAGGAAGTCACCATCCGAATTATAAAGGCATCTAAAAAGGAAGAACAGGAAGGTCAAGGTGCTGTAAGCCCCAGGCACTTGCTCACACCATGGCCACAGTTGGGGATTTCTGAGCTGGAAGATTGACATAGCAGAGGTCTCCCTTTGGCATCAGAAATGCTATCTGCAGGTGGGAGATATGCAATATACTGGCCAGCGCAGAGGAAGGAGGTTTAATGTGCCTGGCTGACTTCCTGTATGAGCTGCTGCAGGGTTAACAATACCCACCAGAGGCCTCCAAGGCATATTGACCTCTGAGGAGCAGCTCTGGGATGAGAGCACCCGGATGCATTCCCATGCCCACCTCCCTCCTTCTCTTGGTGGCTCCTCACCCACTCCCCCAGTGCTTGGCCATGGAGCAGAACCTGCTGTGACCACCATGAACACCTTCCCTGTGCACACAGGAGCACAGGGACATAGAGACAGCGATGCTGGGAGCAGCTGGACTCCAGCACAGCACCCTCCAGCATAGCAGGCACTGACCTGTTGAGCATGGAGGTGTTGCAGACGAAGATATGGATGGCGATGCCATTGCGTCCTCTGGGCTCGCCGGCACCACACAGGGTGTGCAGTCCCTATGGGCAAACCCAACCATAAAGAGTGAGCACAGGCAGCAGGGCAGGGGCAGCCCCCTTTCCTTCCCTCATCCCTTGCTGTGACTCTCTCCCTCTCCTTGCTTCCCGTACCACTACCAGCCTTTCCATGTATGGCCTCTGCCAAACATGTTGGTTTTGCACATCACATACAGAGACAAACCGGGGCTGTTCAGCCTGGAGAACAGAAGCTGCATGGAGACCTCAGAGCAGCTTCCAGTGTCTGAAGGGGGCTACAAGGATGTTGGAGAGGGACTCTCCATCACGGCCTGTAGCGATAGGATAAAGGTGATGGGTTCAAACTGAAACAGGGGAAGTTCAGGTTAGATCTAAGGAAGAAGTTCTTTACTGTGAGGGTGCTGAGGCGCTGGCACAGGGTGCCCAGAGAAGCTGTGGCTGCCCCATCCCTGGCAGTGCTCAGGGCAAGGCTGGACGGGGCTTGAAGCAACCTGCCCTAGTGTGAGGCATCCCTGCCCATGGCAGAGGGTTGGAACTGAATGATCTTAAGGTCCCTTCCAACCCAAACCATTCATGATTCTGTGATTCTATATTAAGTGTTTCTTAGAAATCCATGGAAGCTGGTGTGTCCCAGCTCAGGGACTAGGGAGAGCTGGGGCTGGGGCTTTTTTAATTAAGAGTTCCTGGAAAGGCAATGAAGAAAATCAAGTCCATTGCCAGCTGGTTGGAATCTGGGATCCTCTCCCCTGCCATGGATGCTCTGCAAGCCCAGTGGTATCAAAACCAGTGCTGTTAGCCCAGTGCTGAGCATCCCATGTGCCCCACAACCCCCCTGAGGGAGCAGAGCTGGAGGATCCCCGCACGCCCTGTCCCCTGAACTTACGCTCACAAAGTCCAGCTTATTCTGAGGGGCTTTTGGGATCTCAAAAGGTTTCCATCGGAGCTAGATCGAAGCAAACAAAAAGCAAGAAAGCGATGCCAGTGGTTATAATGCAAATGGTGGCAATTCACAAGGAAGCAGAACCCCATCCTCCCCCTGCTTCCCTGCCCTCTGTGAGCTGAGGTAGCTTTGTCTTTCCTCTTTGCCTTGCTTCATTTGGTTCACAGGTCTCTTTTGGCTTATGGAGCTTTTCTTCCTTTTTAATCATCATCTTGTAAAATAATTGGCAGGCCTGTGTAGTGCCAAGGTTAAAAAGAAAAGCCTATTTTAAACCTGTCTCTTCCTCTATTACCAACACCATTGAGAGCAAAGAAATTCAGATGAGCCAGCTTTCCACAGCCAAATTGTTACGGTCCTGGGCTCCACTCTGTGCTGAGTGATTCACTCCCTCCATGACCCGAGCAGAACATTCCTGTTTGCTCCACCTCATTTTCCCCACATCCAAAGCAGAAATATCTCTACCTGCTGAGTGGGAGCTGCGAGCAGCACTAATTATTTCTTGCAAAGCCTGTCAAGATCCTCAGGCAGAAGGTGCTGGAGGAGTCAAAAGGATTTATCATGTTAAGCTCAGTATCATATTAAGGTCTTTGCAACTCTTGGGAACAAGATGCTGCAGCTGAAAGACCATCACTGGGGGTGTGAATTCAATGCACACCAACCCAAACACCTCAAATTAGGAGGATGTTGATGTGGCCAGTTCCAGATACACCCCCCGAATCAAGATTCTTGATCCCAATGGAAGTACCTGTGACTCTGGGCATCCAGGAGAACATTTTCTTGCTTTAATTTACCCAAACTAATGGTCCTTAACATGTCTTTGGGCTGTTGCTGTGAGAAAACCAAGCCCATGGGACCCTGTGTCTGTGCTTGCCGCTCCCAAAACATGTGAACTATGTGAAGTTTGAGCTAAATTTGAAAGGGATTCCAAGGATACTGAATTCCCCCAAGCATCACGAAGGTTTCCAAACCCAAATCAAAATCCAGGCTGTCCAGTGAGTGCATCTGCCAGCAAAGCTGAGCGAAGCAGGGGCTCATCTCTAATGCATCAGCTGCATCCCAGGCCTGGCCTTACTGCTTGGTCCTCTCCACTCTGCTTTCCGAAACCATCTGCTTCCCAAGGGCATCCCGTCACCACAGCCTTGGGTCATCCATCCCCTGTCTCTTCTTCCCCTCATCCCATTCCTCGCCCGGCAAGGCAAGTTTTCCTTCCCAGGAGACCTGGCTGGCTCCATGCTGGGTCCTGCTCAGGATCACACTGCTGAGTGCTGAGCAGAGGGAAAGAGGCAGCTGGAGAAGCTGCATATTCTGGATGGAGACACCAAACGCTCACAGAGGAGCCAGTGAGATAGTGCTGAACATGGGCTTTGCTTTCGGGCTTCTTTAAAGCATGTTTTCCCTTGGTTTCCAAGGCAGTCTTCCAGACATGAACCTGAGCCAATGCAAAGCATGGCCAGAAGGTGCTCCAGAGCTTGCTCCATTCGCAGCAGTGGGACCTTCCCCGGCTCCCATTCACTTTGTGGCAGCTCTGAAGGCAAGCGGTGGTATCTCAATGTGAACTGTTCCTCTAAAGAGTGTTTGGAGAAGCCTTCAGGGTTGTGAATTGGGACCCAGTTGACAGAATCCATTGAGCAATACTGACAGAAAGGATGTGGAGGGACAAAGAGAGAAGACCCTGAAGGCTGGGGGGAGAGAAAGGAAGAGAGAATGGGCAAAAGAAGAGAAATAGATGTCAGGTATAAAGACTATCAAAAGAGAAGAAACTTTTCTCACTGAGGAATACAGAAGATGCAGTAAGTCTACAGATTAAAGTTATAAGTATACTGCGGCTCCTGCATTACAGCTTCATTTTCACTTTGGTCCCTGTGGACACCTCCACAGTTGTCATTCCTGTGGGATAAGGAGTGCAGGAAACCACTTTGTCATCCAGCCCATTGGTTGCAACTGAAAATGTGTCTGGCCCCTATCCTTCAAAATGCTTGTAAACTGCAAAGCCACTACCTCACCCTGCATGCCCATCATCTCGCATGTTTCTGCTGCATTTGGGTTCCATCAATGCAAGAAGAGAAGAGCAAGTGCCCTGAGCAAGAAGTTCAAGACCGGCAGCCCCAGCCAGTGTCAGGTGCTTAAAATGGGGAAGCTCTTGGTGCTCTTTCCCCGCTGTGTGATCCAAGAGACTGGTGAGAGCACCTCTGTGCTTACTATTACATGACGGGTTTCTTACGTCCCCGAGGTTTGTCCAATCTCTGCATCCTCTGGCAAGAAGAGCCACAGTTGATGCATTTGATTTTGTAAACTTGGCATTTGGTATGGCTATTCATTTCCTCCCTGCCTCTCAATCACAGCTTCCCTCGGTCACCTCTGTTCCAGTCGGGAGAGCTTGCATCTCTTACACCTTTTCTTGCACTGTTGCCACCCCATATTTTTTCAGCACCTTCATCTCCTTGTCTCTTTTGTCCCCTGTGCCTTTTATAATTCTGCCATTGTCTTCAGGCAGCGTTAGAGGATATTTTTTTCCCCATTGACTTCAATGGGCTTTGCATAAGGTACCTCCATATGGCCATCCTTTTAGATGGATGATGATCAGGAAAGCTCCTCAATTGAGCTGGGTGAAACACAAAGCACCACAGGAAAGAGTCCATCTTGTCCAGCAGACGGAACCCAGTCTCTGGCTCTGCTTCAGAGAGGATGAGAAGGAAAGCAGGAAGTTGGCTCCCACTTACTGCTAGGAAACAACCCCTCTGGTTTGATGATTGCCATTGAAAGCAGTGAGAGAGGGGGCAGCAGCTTTGTTGCTGTTCTCCTAGGTAAAAGATGTACTAAATGTGTGTGGCTTGAGCATACAAGAGAGTTAGGTGTCTTGGAATTACTGTAACCATACATAACTGTAATTGCAGATGAGGACTGTGAAAGGGCATCAGGGATGGATGAGGTGGTAATAGAAATCATTGGAGCTTCATCTGGGATGGAGCACCAAAGGCACGTAAATACAAGCCTGTCTCCCCTCCTCGGTTAGTGGCTGGAAAACGTATTCCAGCAGAGCCAGGAAAGTATTTAGACAAATGGCAAGGCTGCTGGGAGGCTGGAACATAGCAAATGATTATGCATCAAAGGGCAAAACTGAGAGGGATAAAACCCAGTGACCACGAGAGGAGGCTGAGAGATGTTGAGAGAATGGCAGGAGGAGAGTCAGATCAGCAAAGCCGAACGGTTCTGGGGCTGGCAGGGAAGAAATCATGATTAAAGATGATGGCAAGGCTGTAATAGAGGAAGACAAATGCCATGTCTCTGTGAGACTTTCCAGAATGAATCCTGATTTCCCATGAGGGCTGCAGAGAGAAATGGGCTGGCAGCCAGCAGGCTCTCCAAAAGAGCAGGGAAGGAGGAGATGGATTGCAGAGACACGGTGCTGCTCTGCCTGCTGGGCTGGAGCACCATCAGCCTCTGATGGGGGACACTGAAAAGGAAAGAGCAGCCTGAGAGGTGGCCAACAGGAGCCCCCAGGGGAGATGCTAGATAGCACAGGTCAAACCTTGTGACACTGCTGGGGAGCAGCACAACCATCCATCAGGCTGGGAAGCAACAAGCATTGCATGGAGGACTATCCATCCTTGCATGACCCATAGGTGAGGGGCAGGTGGCAGTCAGGTCCAAGGTCCTGTGTTGGCCGGACCTCCAGCTCCCTATGTTTCTCCTCAGACCTCTTGCAGCCCAGTGCCTTTGTACCCCTTGTTAGCTTAATATTTAACTGTCCCTGGCAGGACCAGGGGTCTTTCCAGCACCATTACCTGGTTGGGGTCAGGCTCAACTTCATCCCAGTTGTGTGTCAAGTGTCCCTCCTCCAGAGGCTCGAAGGGTTTGTGGCAGACTGAAGGTAGGATCCGATACAGCCAGCTACAAAGAAGAAAAAGACCTGGATTAGCCTGGGGAAGAGGTTAGACCCTCTGGGTGGCTGTTGGCTGATTGAGCTCCTAAAGGCATGGATAACATTCACATTGGTAGCAACTGAACCAAAAGGTGTATTAAATATCAAATACCAGCTCACAGCCAGAGGCTTCCAGAGGGATGGCTTTTTATTATAGGCTCTAAGTACAAGGTATATGCTGTTATATGTACGTAAATGTCTGTATGTGTGTTTACATATAATTACATATGTTTACATTCAGAAACATATACATATGTGTGTATATATATATATGAAAGATACAGCTTTATCCGTGGCTGAAATACAGCAATCTCTGAGGTGTTAAAAAAGCCTATTTAAACACAGCTACAAAGCAGCTCAGACAAGACAGGGATGAGCACACTATCTAACTGGAAGTGCAGAGGAGCTTTCAGGAGATAGAAGTTCACAGCCAGTGTCTGAATTTGGATGGGTTACTGAAAGTAGCATCCTATGCCTGGCTGGCCATGCCCTTAAGACCACCAGCAAGCCCACACAGTGAAGATCAGTCTTATGTGGGATGATGCTTCCTACTGCTGTAGGAGGTCCCCCATGTCTCCACCACCACCTGGACCATCACTTTCCCCCCTTGCTGCCTCCTGTATCCATGGCTGCAGCCTCTGCACGCCACACACAGGTGCAGCCAAGCCTGAAGATGAGCTTTTAGTTAGGCAGGACAGCAGAGGTAAGGTAATCAGGCAAGCTTGAGCTAGGCAGGGCTGCCAGTGCCTTTGATGTGTTACCAGAGGTGGCTGCAGTTTGGGTAGGTGGGAGAAGGGAGGAGGGAGCTCTCCCATGAGAGCTGGAAAATTTCCATCAAGGACATCTTCGTGCAGCAAACAATGATTCATCCCTTTCCCACGCACACCACAAGCTGGCACCAGCCTGGAGAGCAGAGCTCTGCTGGCAGCTCAGATGATGCATTTGCCTTTCATTTGAACCAACAACGGAAGAGAGGGAAAAGCTGCTGCAGGAGAAGCAAAATGAGAAACCCCTCCTCTGCAATCTGGTCATGGCCAGAGCGTGATGACCAGGATACAGAGCATGGTGATCAGGATAGAACTCTGGGATGTTTGCTGCCGGCTGGAACAAGCCAGCACTAGAATCGCTGGGAGCATGGGGTGGTAAGCAGTATGCTGGGTGCCTGGCACTGGTCTGAGGCCAGATCAAAAACAGGTATAGCCTGAGCTAGTGCCTCACCAGCCCTACTGCGTAGGAGCATCCTTTAGGAGGAGGAACAAGTCCTGCTCAGAGGCTTGGTTTTGACACTCTCCATTAG
Organism: Psittacula echo; assembly: GCF_963264785.1. NCBI lineage: Eukaryota > Metazoa > Chordata > Aves > Psittaciformes > Psittacidae > Psittacula > Psittacula echo. Next base: position 6,919,244 of record NC_137736.1, read on the forward strand.
GTGTGTACCAGTGCCAGCCACAGAGGTGATATATTCCCAGCAGCATCAGCGCTGAGACCCTGAGGTTTTTTGCACAGCACTCACACCCCGCTCAGGACCCTCTGGTCCCTGTGAACATCCCCTCCCCTTCCTCGCCTCACTCAGAAAATCATTTTGTTTCCCATCCCAATCCCCCCTTGCTCAGCATTGTTGTAACCCATCACCCTCCCATAGCTGCTCCTCTCCCTCTCCGGTGGGTTTCTGCCCTTGCCCCTCTCCCCATGCACAGAGGAGGCTCTTCACCATCTGAGCTCGCTGGTGGCAGAGCTGCAGCCTCCCCATGGCTCCCCAGTGCTCACCCCAGCACCCCACATCACCCACCCGCGGCCGGGGGTCACGGTACCTTCTCTTGTTGGTGGGCCGGGGGCAGGTGAAGGCAGAGCCCGAGAGCTGCTCCGCGTACAGGCCGTATGGGCAGACCTGCGGGTTATTCTGAATGGAAGCAGAAGGGAAAACAAGGAGTGAGAAGGAGCAGCAAGGCATTTAGCTCTGAAGTCCCTGGAAGAGCACCCTGGCAGGCGCCCAGTGCCCTGATCCCATGCGATGAACTGTGCTTCTGAATCTATGCATCAGCCCTGGTAGTTGTGTCTTCCTGCTCCCATGAGGCTGTGTGCTCCACGGGTCCCAGATAGACCCCACATCCAATTCCCACAAGCAAGAGGATACACAAAGGCCCTAAGGAGTCAGCACAGGCATTGAGGCAACACATCTGCTGCTAGAGCAAGCTGCAAGGGGTGGTGCTCAGTAGGGCTGGCAACGGGAACACCAGGGAAAAGGGGATTATTCCCGACACTTACAGACTCCAAAGCAGACTGTTGTTATGCACAAATGTTTCTGAGACTGAAAGTGTTCAGAGGGGTTGACCCAGAGCATCAATGTCTGGCTGGCTTTCCAAAGGGCTGATAAAGACGTACAGCAGCTGCACCTTTGTTTCTCCTCTCCTGTGCACTAAACACCTCCCTCTCCTCCTACCCTCTTCCCAGGGAAATGGGTGCCCATAGAAGGCATTTTGGTGGTGTGCTGCTTCCTCCTGGCAGTGCCATTTGCTGCCAAACAGCAGGAGTGACCTTCATGGGAGCCTTTGCTTTCCCACAGGGCTTCTGCACTGGAGCACAAAGTGGGCACTTTCCCCTTTGCAGAGCCGTGGGTACGACCAGCACAAGTTTAGCAGCCCTTGTGTGTTTGTAACTGAAGGACAGATTCCTCCTTTACAGAGAACAGAAACCAAGTATTTTGATCTAAGTAGGCCAGCATCTATTTGTTTGAGATCAGCAAGAAGCAAAGGCATCCAAGAACTGCAGGAAGTACCCCGGTGGGACAGTCATACACCACTCGCTATCCCAAGTTCCCCCTGCAAGGTCTGTCATCCTGCTGCGGCTGTGGGGATCAGCTATTCTTAGGGAATGCCAGCCATCCACACTGCCCTGACCGGTGGGCAGAAGGAAGAGGTAAGGTTCTCATAACCCATGTCGCTTGCAGCCCTCAAAGTCCATCTTGCTGGCATGGGTATACAGTGAAGCAGGGAGATCAATAGCCCTTGTATATTTGATCTTAGGCAGCACTACTGCAGATGCCAGTCCTACAAACACTGCAGAGGAGAAAGGATCCACCCCTGGGACTGGAGATGCTTTTTGTTGTAACTCCTTTCCAGGTTGTTCTATTCACTCTTCTGGCACAGAGGCCAGAGCACCTCCTCCTGCTGCTCTGGGCCATCACATCCACCACAGCCTGTTCCGAGCAGCAGCCACTGCTATTGATCTCCCACATTTGAGGTGCTTCTTTCTCACTTTTTTCTCCCCCCATCTGCTACAACCAGTCTCAGAAACAAGCCACTGCACTGCTGAGCCATCCGTCTGATCCAGCACAGTGGTTTGCCTTTCTTGTGGGCACGCTGCAGGCTGCAATGCAGACCTAGAGGACATACATACACATTTAATGTGTCCGTGTGTTGTGTGTCACTAACCCCACTGGCACATAGCGTGTAAAACATCAGAACTGGGGGGATCCTGGTAATTCATGAGGGTGCAGCTCCCCGTTTGACCTTAATTCCACTGGTATCTCTGCACAGAAGATGAGGAGGAGCACCAAGGGATGTCACTGACTGAGCATAAAATGCTGCCATTCAAGTCCAGGGGATTGCAGGAGATCCAAGGCAGGGCACAATCAGCCTCACAATGTGTGCTGGTGTAAAGGAGACCAGCACAAAGGAGATAGATGAGAGAGCTTTCACTCTTCAGGGTTTCGTTCTTGCCTCTGTGGATTGGGTGGCATCACATTGGTTGTGATTCCTCTCTTTAAAAGAGAACAACCCCATGGAAGTTATTTTCATCATGTTCAGAAGTTTCTTTTAAGAATGAACGTCTATTGCTATAGGCATTGATGTCCCCTCCCTACAAAGAAGCTGCTCTCCTGCCAAAGGCTCATAAGCCAGTTCCATTGAACCCAGTTCCTACGGCTGCAGGAGCATGTCTCTCTGCCAGCTTTCAACCTTTAGCTCCTTTGGTTCCTCTGGAACATTGGTCTTTTCCAGAGCCAATGGCTTCCTTCTCAGTGTGGCTGAGCCACTTGTGTTGCAGGCTCCTTTTGGAAAGAAACCTGCTGTTGAGGCAATTGAGGCAAGTCTTGACCTCAAGGTGAGACTTGGAAGCTCACGAGTAACTGAGAAATAGAACGTACGAATGGGAATCTTCAATTCTGATCTTTGCCATCACCTTATTATGCCATAATGAAGAAGGTTCCTGGAGACTTTGGGGTAGCAGAGAGAAAGGAAACATGTTAAGATGCAAAGATGCCCAGGGAACAGATTTTCACTCAATTCCATATCATTCTAATAAAGCACTTTAAAACCCCTCAGTACCTGTCCCTCCGGTAGAGCTCCTGGACAGCGTGGATCCTCAGAAACATGCTCATTTCCAAATCCTGACATGTACTGTAAAATAAAGCACACAGCTCATCAGCGCTTTGAGAACACAAGCAATCCCTCTCCAAACAACCATCCATTGCTTCCCCAGGCATTTTCCAGGCTCTTTGTGAGCATTAAGACTTTCTCAAGTGATCTACTTGCGTAGTGCTCCAGACCAATTTCATAGCTCGTGGGTTTGCTTCATGAGCTTACCACGTGGTGGAGTGAGAAGCACAGCCAGGATTTGATCTCCTGCTAAATCTGCATGTCTATTTTGACCACACTCTGCACCATGAAGGCACTTGAGAAACAAGCCAAATATCACATTACAGTCAGACTCAAGAACAACAGGGTGAGGTATAGGAAGAACTGCAACACCAACACCAACACTATGGAGGCGTGCTAGCAGCATCCAAGCTAAATCTGACTTTGCTTGAATCATGGATGTTCCCAAATCTGCAGACTGACTTGCAAATTCATGCACTGAGTCCTCAGATGCTCAGGGATTGAAACGGAGACCTGTTTGGTTGTTGGGTTCTTGCAATACATCCCCATGACCATTAATAAAGAAGTCAGGACACAGTTGGGATGCGGAAGGAAGGAAAACTCAGCTGAGACTTTAACTGTGTCACTGATTTGCCCTAAACAAGTATTGCCCAGTTGGGTGTGAACTGTTCATCATGGTACTAAGCAAGAATTAATCCGTTACCAGGTGCTAATCTGGTTTTCTAGGTGATGTATTCTGAGAGACCCATGGATGGAACAGACCTGCATGCCCTCCCATGCCTGCCCTGCTACAGCCGCTGTGGTCTGAGCATGGCTAAAAGCCACAGGACCGTGGAGGATGCGGCTCCGAGCTCTGCAAGCACTGAGAAAAGCCCCATAATACACCAGAGATACACAGGGAAGCAGATACAGCAGAGACCTTAGCTTTGCCCTGACAGAAACGTAAACACAGTCTCCTCAGACACTATAGAAAGGCATGAAGCAACTCTGCTGAACTCTGCGTGCACGCAGAGGTGTTTTGGCAGCAATCAGTGGTTCAGCTCCATGTAAATAACTGCTCCTCACTGCAAGAGCAGCCGGGCTATGGGTCTGTCTTCACACAGCGGCACTGGGATGGCAGAGCCCTGGCATGCCAGCCCTCGCTGACACACACGCTCTGTGTGATGGAGTGGCTGCGGCACTGTGATGCTGCTGCACCTCAGCAGCTCCAGCACTGAGAAAGCCTGAATCAGCTGCAGATGCAGAGTGCCAGCCCGGGAGGGGAGATGGGGTGACAGAGCCCCTATACTGGGTTCATTATGTTATGATAGCACCTGGATTACTCCCCACCAGGGACTTTCAGCCTCATGCAATTTGCAGCCCCCCTAGAAACCACCTTGTGCAGAGCAAACCTGAAACCTCCTGAGAAACCCTGTGCTTTCCTCAGGCACTTCCCAGCCCATTTCCAAGGGCAGGCGGGCTGCCTGGAAGCCCTGCTCAGCCTGGACCTGAAACCATTCCGTTTCCATTGGTTCAGGGAGCATATTTCTCTCCTTCTTACAAACAAATGTACATCGGCAGGACTCTGCTCTCCAGTGGGCTCTGCGAGGAGCATATTGATATGCAAAGCAGCAGGTCACCTAAGCAGCCTTGGCAAATGTATTGTACTGGAGCATTTCTTTATCTTTTTTTTTTCCTCCCCTTTTTTAAGCGGAAATGCAGCAATATCTGATGGGACTGCAGTAGTTCCAGGCTTAACTGAGACCTCTGCACTGCATCCAACAAAGTAAAGGTGGCTGGAGCATTTGCCTTGATGAAAAGAGGAAAGAGGAGGAGGAGGAAGGAGAGCATGGTGATTTTATTGAGGGACAGCCAGCAAGACCATGCAGGCTCTGCCATTAGAGCAGCAAGGAGAGGGTTAACACAACACACAGGCTCCTTTGCTGAGCGTCACCTGGAAAACGCTGGACTTAAAGCTGGTGGAGAGCTGGGAGGCAAGGGTGTGTGGTTCTTCAGTGGGTTGCGTACCCAGTAACCAGCTGGCTGCTCCGCAGCCAGGGGATTTTGCTGTGAGAAATCCATCCGCAGGCTAGAGAGCAGGTACCCTGCAGAGCTGACCTCCCTATCCACATCCCCCAGTTCCCTTCACTCCTGCTCCTGGGCCTGGGAAGAAAGGAAAAGCAACTCGGCAGCAAGCATCTGTGCCAGCAGCTGCTCCGTGCCCATGCTGGTGCTGCGCAGCACTTCACCCAGCCCTGCACGGGCTGGCTGGCTCCAAGTGCACGGATGCAGGCAGCTTCCTACTGGGCTAGATGGAGAGATGCTGCCTTCCCTGGCTGTGCACCCCTGCAGGCTGCAGAGCCACCGGTCACTGCTCAGGGATGCAGGAGGCTGGGGCAGGTGGAAGAGGCAGTGTTTGGGAGAAGGTGGCATCACCCCTGCCCTGAGAGCAGGAGCAGAAGCTGCTGCATTATTGCTGGGCCACATCAAATCTTCCTTGCCAAGAAAAGAATAATCCTCAAGTAATCGCATGGAGGGCTGGAAAATGACACTGGCAGGAGTGCAGCTGCGGGGGGCAGGCACTGTCCTGCCGGTGATGTGTATAATCCCGAGCGTGGCTCCAAGACTTTGCCTGCATGTTCCGTGTAGCTTTTCTCGTTCACTCGTTTTCTTCTGCCGTTCCCTGTGGCAGACCTCAGAGAGGCTCGTCTCCTCTCCATGCCTTTAGGGGTCAGTGTCAAACAGTACTTTGGGCTACCAAAAATAGCTGCGCCACATCAGCTCCCTGAGTGCAGCGGAGGTGTATGTGCTGCAGGGCCCTGAAACACCACGGGAGTGCCCTGCTGGTGCAGGACGGTCGAGAGCAGCAAAGGGCCAGGCACACGACAGCCCATCTACCGGCTGACTCTCTAAGCCCATCTCCCATCTCTCAGTTTGCATTGCACAGGGTTTCCCAAGCCAAGGGAACTGACCCCTTTCTGTCTGCCCAGCATCCACACCAGAGCATCCTTCCTGGGCTGAACAAATCCGGAAGGATGGAAAGAAACCCTTCTGTGTGAAACAGCACTGTGTTTTTCATAGAATCATAGAATGATTTGGGGTAAAAGGGACCTCAAAGCTCCTTCAATTCCAACCCCCGGCCACAGGCAGGGACACCTTCCACTAGACCAGCTTGCTCCAAGCCCCTGTGTCCAACCTGGCCTTGAACACTGCCAGGGATGGGGCAGCCACAGCTTTCCTGAGCACTCTGTGCCAGCGCCTCAGCACCCTCACAGGGAAGAATTTCTGCCTGAGAGCTCATCTCAATCTCCCCTCTGTCAGTTTAAAGCCATTCTCCCTTGTCCTGTCCCTACAGGCCCTTGTCCAAAGCCCCTCTCCAGGTTTCCTGCAGCCCCTTTAGTCACTGAGGGTGACTAAGTCACTAAGGTCTCCTGTTAAGGAGCCTTCTCCAGGCTGAACCAGCTCAGCTCTCTCAGCCTGGCTCCAGAGCAGAGCTGCTCCAACCCTTGCAGCATCTCTGTGGCCTCCTTTGAACTTGCTCCAACAGCTCCACATCACTCTTTTTAGTCCAAAGTCACCTCCCTCTAGGACTCTGCTTGGTCTCCGTAATTCCTAGCCATGTTCTAAGTATCTAGAGGGACTGTAGTGATAGGACAAGGGGTGATGGGTTCAAACTGAAACAAGGGAAGTTTAGGTTAGATATAAGGAAGAAGTTCTTTACTGTGAGGGTGGTGGAGCCCTGGCACAGGTTACCAAAAGAAGCGGTAAATGTTCCATCCCCAGCCAGGTTGGACAGAGCCTTGGGTGACATGATCTAGTGGAAGGTGTCCCTGCCCACGGCAGGGGGTTGGAACTGTATAGGCTTAAGGTCCTTTCCAACCCAAACCATTCTATGATTCTGTGATCTCCAGGTTGGGGGCACTATTCTGCTAGGTGGGCAGGTGGCTTCTCTATAAAACACAAAGTTCTCTCTGATCTTTCATTTCCAGTTCTGCTGTCAATTACTGTTGTTGTTATTTTGTTGGAGACCCTGTAGCTTTTTATGCAAACAGGATGTTAGGAATTCATCTGCCTCCACTTTGTTTCTTGTTTTGTAGTTTTCCAATAAAACAGGAGAGATAAAAGCCCAGCACAGCATAAAAAATTCAGCAAAGCTCATTGATTGGAATAACCAGGACACAAAGCAATGGGTGTCACGCTTTGACCTATAAACCATAACCTTTTGTTTACAGGATTAGACAGCAGGTATGGGGAAAACACGTTTGAAGTCTGAACACACAAACTGCAAAATAAGGCCCTTCTTCAAATTCTGCATAATACATTTCTCTATCAGCTCCTGCTACAGAACACAAGAGAACAGATATCTCTAGATGCCTGTCTAGATGCCATCTCTAGACAAAACGCATGGCACTCTGTATCAGCTCAGTCCAGTCAACACTGGAGCATCTAACACGAACCCATAGGAACAGGGCCATGAGCATCTAGGCAATGAGCACAGCAGGTCCTTCACCCTCTGTGCGAGGCTCCACAGCCTTCTTGTGGGGTAAAACCAAAGCACCCCAACCAGAGCTCTGCGCTGATACTGCCCCAGTGCCACAGGACCAGTACCCCCGGCAGGAGCTGCCATCCCTCCACCATCACACCAACCCTCTGCTCAAAATGTGCTGGGGATGGTCCAGGGCCAGATCCTTCCTGAAAGGACCTGCCCAGCTGCAGGGTGGGTCAGCACATAGAGTGGAGGAGGCACGAGAGGGACAGAAGCCAGAAGGAGGAGAGAAGAAGGGTGAAACAATGGCTTTGAAGAAGAGATGCCAAGAGAAGATGGGGTGGGGAGAGGTGGTGACAGGGTACAGATGTAATGGAGAGGAGGTGCTGGCACAGCAGACTGTTCCCATGGCCAGCTCTGGGAAGAAGACTCACACTCAAACTGAGCCACAGTCACATCAGCCAGCAAGGTGGTAGGGCCTGCTAGGGATGAGTTGAAGATGGACAGGAAAGATGCTGTCATGGCCATGACAGAAACCAGTTGGCCACTCATATGGAGTGGTACAGGAGCAAGGATGCCTCGATGCTGAAAGGGTGGTGAGAGCTGGGGGGTGTGTCAGGGACAGGCAAGGAAGGAGTATGGCAAAATTTTACTGTATGAGGAGGCAGGATCCTTCAGAGATGAATAGGAGCTGCAAGAGCACTGTAAAATAACCATCAGAGAAGGTGGTGAAGGAGCACACACATGGATTTATCTCAGGCATATCCAGAGCTAGAAAGAGGATTAGTAACAATGACAGCCCCAAAGCCTGGGGAGAAACATGATGGCCCTGCACAAGCCGCTGAGAACCACCGTGTCCTGGGGTGAGCCTTTGCCACTCCTGCCTGCTGCAACATTACCCATGTACCCCGACAGCCTCAAAACAACTGCGAGCTGCTGATGAGACTCAGGAATGTGGGTCTCATGTTTCTCCACATGAGCCATAAACCTACCACATCCTCTCTAAACTCCCCCGTGCTCTGCCAAAGGACAGCAGGGAAAGCTCCCATCGGCTACTGTGCTGGGACTCAGAGCAGAGGACACGGCCGGAGCCCCGCTGTGCCGGTGTGCCCTGTGGTGGAGCTGCCCTGGAATGGGGCTGCTCTTGCCCTGGCTGCCAGGAACAGAGTGGTCAGGGTTGCAACATCTGGGCAGATGCTGCCATCCACATTTCATAGGCTGATGGGGGAAACACCTCCTGGCAGCCGAGGGGGGGAGAAGGGGTGTGTACAGAGGGTGTGTGCAAGACAAACCCCACAACGAAGAGGTCCTGTGCTGGTACAGCCTAACCAAGGATGATTCCCAAAGGAGAAGAGGAAGAGAAAGCCTGTTGGTAGACAAAATGCAGCAAAATCCTTTATCCCAAGTGAACTTTGAAAACACACACTTTGAAACACAGGCGAGGGGCACATTAAAATGACACCGACACCAAAGAACCGGTGTCAGCAGAGAAGGGGTGTCCACAGCCAGCACCGGTGGGCTGTGCGTGCCCGACCCCTTACCTGCAAGCCTGTCATCCTCCTCCTGGTCCTCCTCTTCTTGGAGCAGACACAAACCCCAAGCAGCTATCTGGTCAAGTTGGCTTCCAAACCAAGCTTCCAGCTGGTGAAGCAAGACGGGCCCGTGGCAGGCTGACGGTGCTGGAAGTGAGAAAGTCCAAGGGAGTTTTTAACCTGTTTGCTCAGCCCAGTCTGTGTTTAACCAAACGCCAGCCCTCCTTCACAGAAACAACCCCAGGGTCGATTCGAAGATAATAAACAGGGGGAGAGGGGTACAGGGTTCCCTCACAGCTCCTTTTTCTCTTTAGATGGGGTTGTAGTTCTCACACAGGGTGAGAGGAAGGAGGGGAATAACAAGCTGTTTAAGAGCAAAGAAAATCCTCTTTTTGCAACAGTTTTATAAGCTTCCTTCATAAATTATACCTCTCTCCCTGTATATGACAACCTCCTTAAAGGGTTCTCATACACAGCCCTCTGAAGGTATAACAAATGGGGGTTTTCATTATGCTTCTGAGCCATGTTACACTGGGGAATAGAAAGGATCCCTGTCCCGTCCTGGTGGAGGTAGTGATATTTGAGAACTACTGTGGCAATATTAAACAGCATTTTGGAGCCCAAAGTAGGGGAGGATTTTGTATTCCTGTGACTGGAAGTAGCAAAGGGGGTCTTATAGATGCTGAAATACTCCTATTTTTCCAGGAAGCTGTTGCTGAGGAAGGAGCAGCAGCATTTATCCACAGAATACAAATGAAAGTAGCTCTGCCTTTCCAGAAGGCGCAGTGGAAAAGATCAATTGATTTGATGTTTTCGCTTTGAATTCTCATCTCTCCACACACACACACACACACACACAAAGCAGCAGTATTTTTCCCCATTTCTGTAACCTGCTCTACTGTAAGTCCTGCTTTTGGAGGCACACACACAGGAGATTCCAGCATGACCCTGGAGTTGAAGTCTCCTCCCTCTCCTAGAGCATCCCGGAAGCCTTCCCTCCCCACAGCAGTTACCAGCTTGCGTGGCCCCAGCAGAGCCAGCGAGAGCTTGGGCTATGAGAGGGACAGGTCTTAATGGTTTTGTCTTCTCTAAAAGCTGGTGCCTCCTCACACCACCCTGAGCAATGTGATGGAGCCACCAAGAGCTGCCACCTTTTAAGGTCTGGCAAAATAGGTTGGCTGCTGCAAGGGAGGAGATGGGGTGTATGAAGAGATATTGGTTATGGAGGGGGGGAGGGAGAGCCAAGCTTTCCTTGCATGTCCCCTCTGGTCTTACCATCACAGGGTCAAAAGATAATTCACGTCAGAAAGTACTTTAGAAGTGCACTAGCGCAACTTTCAGCTTAAAGCAGGGTCAGCTCTGAGGTCAGACCAGGCTGCTCAGAATGGTATCTAGCCTGTTCTTGAAGACTTCCAAGGATGGAGACAGAATGGCCTCACTGGACAGCTTGATCCACTGCTTGATTGCCCTCACAGTTGCAAAGCTTTTCCTTACATAGAGCTTGAACTTCCCTAGTTTCAGCTGATGGCAGTTGTCTCTCGTCTTCCTACCAAGCACTGCTGTGAAGAGCCAGACTTCATCTTCTTGGTAACCTCTCCATAGCTATTGGAAGCTGCTGCCTGGTTCCCACAAAGCCACCTCTTCCCAGGCTGAACAAGCCCAGTCCCTCGCAGGACTATGGGCTCCACCCCCTGACCAGCATGGCTGGCCGCTGCTGCAGTTGATCTTGTTGGATCAGTTTCCTGTGTTGACCAGGCATAGGATCTCCACTTGCCATTCAATGCTTTTTTCCCTAGAGCAGGAGCACCAGAGCCCTAGCAGGCCACACCGCCTCCCCTGCTTCTGCATTTCTTTGTCTGCTTGTCTACAATGCTGTTTTGAGCCAGTTCTGTCATCATTTTTGCACACAGTTTTGCTCATAGCAAACACTGAGCAAACGTCAACAAAGCAAGCACAGATACAGCCCTGGAGACACAGTGAGCCAGGGCATTGCTCAGAAACGGAGACAGGTGCAGTTGAAGACTTGGCTGGAAAGTAGCACGACTTACTGGTGGCACTGGCTGGAGTCAGTGTCTCACAATCAACTACTAAGAGTGTTGTGGAGAGATGACCTAAAGTAAGTCCTATCCTTTCCTAAATTCTGCTGCTTGCTTTCTGCCTGCTTGAGAGCCACCTTGACTCTCTCAGCTCAGGGACAGCTCATGGGCTGAGCTGGGCTCTTCTGTTTTCATGACACTAATGGTTTTATTGCACAGTCACCAGGAACAGACTCAGTTAACCTGGCTGTACAATATTGGGTAATGTTTGCTCTGAAACAGAGCAATATTTAGCCCCATTGCAATGCACGTGGGCTGAGGATGAGGATAACTGGGAATTTCCATCGTTTTATTACAGCAGTATCTGAAAGTCTTGAACCGCAGACCTGGACTCCCTTGTGAGGCTCTAGAAGAACATAGCCTAGGTAATCATAGAATAGTTAGGGTTGGAAAGGACCTTAAGATCATCCAGTTCCAACCCCCTGCCATGGGCAGGGACACCTCACGCTAAACCATGCCACCCAAGGCTCTGTCCCTTGTTTTCCCATTTGCTCAAGAAGGCTCTCTCCAGACCCTGGCTTCTTCCAGCTTTGCCATAAAAAACCCCACAGAGGCAGTGAGGGATTCTCCAGCTCAAGGCAGAGGATGCAAGTATCATTTATCATTGCCAAAGAAACAAAGTACCTGGCACCTGCCACCTACCCTTGAGACTCCTTTCCTACCAGGCAATACTTCAGAGTAAAAAGTTCATCTTGCTTATTTTTTGACAGTGAGGATTTATAGGTTTGAATCCAGGTTTGCAAACCACGGATGCAAAAAGTTGTGTATTCTCTAGCTGTGGAGATGATCAAAACACAACTGGACACGGTCCTGAGCAACCTGCTCCAGCTGACCCTGCTTTGGGCAAGGGAGTTGGACTAGATGATCTCCAGAGTCACTTCCAACCTCAGTGGTCCTGTGATTTAGCTTAAACAAGCTCTTTAGTTAGTGGCAGCAGCTCTTAAATATAGATCTTCTGAAACATTAAGTAGAGATGTACTTCATTAATATTTTAGCAACAGCCTTTGTTATCAGATAAATATGACTCAGAAACACAATGAATTGTTATCACATAAACATGATTCATAAACACAATGAATTAAGCATGGAAGAATGAGCATTAGAAGTGCTCGGTGTCTTCTCAGCTACCTTTCTGGATTTATGACATCTGTCTAGTGCATGCTGTGCATAGCCTTTACTCCAAGGAGATTCCAGCTGAAATACATAACAAGACCCAACAGAGAGATATAAAAAAGCGGAAGACATCAATGCAACAGTATTTGCTACCACATGATGTATATGCTACTGCATGGTACATGCACACCAGCAGCTTATTAGACGTGAACTGTTCTCAGGCATCATGATGGAGAGGTGCAAGGAGCTCATCTAAGTCAGAGGCACAGTGAGAGAAAGTACCAAGGGGCTTGCTTGAAAGTTTAACAGCTGGTGTTCAACATCTCAGGGGTGAATGAAAGATGAGGAGGGGAACGGAAAAAGCCTTTCAGATAGAAGATGAGGCAACTTATATTTGATCCAGTAGACAAAGAGACTCAAAATTCACAGCATGTGCATTAAGAAGCCTTTTGTTTCCAGCTGTATCACGTGCAAGTTCAGGTAGTGAATTTTCACTGGGAGAAAAAGGAGGGAGAGTCGTGGGACAGCAAGTCCCTTTGCTTCCCTATGTTCTCCATTAGCATTTTCCTATGCCATGTGTATTTCATGCCATGTGGCAAAGACAAGGCTGTAGTTTCTTCCCTGCCCCTTTATCTTAATATTAGGTATAGACTTTCCAGAGCAGGGCTGACACCTTCATAAATTTCTACTCAATGCTCAGTGCAGCGCTTCCCAGCATGGACTGTAGTGTGCCAGTGCTGCTATGATGAGTACAATCACTGGATCATGGCTCACCATCACTTCTTGTAGTGAATGGTTGGCCAGTTCCAAAAGTAAAGCTCTTGCATCCTGGGAACAATATATGTAAGAAGCAACTGAGACAGATCCTTTCCAATGCAGCTGTGGACCCACTGTCACAATGGCCCATTCCTTTTCACAATGGTGGACAGCAAAGGACCAATCTCTTCTCCTGCCTATGTTCATACAGCTAGAATGCATTAATTGAGATACATATTTATTAATACATTCATTCATGCCTGTCTCTGTAATCTCAGCTTCCCCAACTTGCATTTCTCCTCTGTTTTTTTAACCCTTTACACACTGGCAAACAGGCCAGGATCTCTCTAGGGCAGCTGTCTTTGTTGATCTGTTAGTGTACTACTAACAGACCAGGGGATTTAATCTCGTAAGATGAGAAAATAAAGCAATAATATTTATACTTTTTAATCACTGTTGACAGCTTTGTGGCAAAAAAAAAATTATCTTTTTAATAACACCTACTTTCTTGCAGAATGGCTCTTATGAAATATGTCTGTGTCATTTTTCTGGGACCATTCAGCAGCAGATGCCAGACAGGTTAATTATTAGCATTTATTTGTGCAGGAAAGATTGTAAGAGTTGCCTGCAGCACAGAGCACATACTCCTTGTCACCAAAAAGCAGATGCTGCATGAATAGAGGCTGGAGAAGCCATCTGCGTACCTTGCTGTGATGCTTCTGCCTTCAGGCTAGAAGAACTACTCCTAGGAGTGAGGAGAAGATTTAGTCACCTTGCCCTGTCATGTCCTTCCCCACCTGATGCAAAGCTAAAGAGGATGCTAATTTTGCACAAGCCCTGAATTTCATCATCTGACCTTTTATTCAGCAAGGGCAGGACAGCCCATCAAGCCCACGTAAGCCACAGCAAAACAAGCCTCAGGAAGAGAGGATGACATCAGACAGCAAGATAAAACCCCTGACTGTAGCCCTAGCCTTCAAAGCTATTTGGCCTCTTTGTCCTTTAACCCAAATCTAGCAGTGGATTTCCACTTTGTAAACGTTAACTTTCAGGTCAAAGGCAACATAGATGTGCAGGGGTTAATGAAACACTATTTCACTTCATGTTCTTCCTAGTCAAAAACAAAGACTGAACTTCGACTTAGATTGCCCACTCAGCCTGGGCTTTCATTTGGTTGATCTAGGCAAGAAAGGGCATGCGGTTTTATTTATGAGCTTGTCTTATATTCGACATCTTCTTGACAGAAGTCCATGGTAGTGCACCGAAAAGGAATTTCCCTGTACAATTTCAGTAGGTATCGAGCCAGAGCTTCTGTGCACTGATAACCCCACAGGGCACAAGCAGCTTTATCTCAGTGATAGAATGCCAAAGCAGGAAAAAGAAAGAGCACATTTCTAGCCTTAATAGTATTTGCAGCAGGGGTTGGCTAAGCAGCTGAACTGCCAAAGCTAGATTTCACAGTCTCTTTGGTGCCACAGATAGCTCTGATCATCTAAACCAACTTCCTTACAAACATGCTGGGGGACTTTTCCTCAAAGCTGTGCTAAAGCACGCCTTAAAGAAAGCTACTAATTCTACCCTGAAAAATCCCAAAGGAAGGCAAATCTGCTTTTTTCTATTAACTGTTTCGGGTGTCATCACTCCCACTGTTAGAGAACTATGACAAACTTCAAGATCTATTTAGACTCAGGTCCTGAGACTCACGGTTTATTGCAGATTTGCCTGCACAGCTGGAAAGCCCTTACTCACATACTCACAGTTAGCGATGGAAGACTTCTTAACTTCTTCAGAGGGTTCTCGTGTACCAGAAAGAAACATATTCTCCCCATTTCCTGATCAGACGTTAGAATAAACCCACAGCAGCACAAGTTGATAATACTAATACTTTTGGGTACATGTCAGGCCCTCACTAGGCAGAAGAGCTTTGCCACTGAACAGACATTTGACATTAAGGAGGATTGGGACAGATTCTGTTTTCCTTCCCCTCTTCCCCCTGACATCTACATGATGCTTTCTCCAGAAGGAGTGTCTCTCTGAGGACCTATCACATCGTGCTGCAGCAAAGCACACCCTAAGGAAAGCTTTTCCTCTGAGCACTTTCTGGTAACTTGCCAGCCAGTGACAGGTTCATCAATAATGATAATGGCTTTTTGTCAAAGAAAACCAGCTCACTAAGCCGCAGGCTTGCTCAGCCTATAAAGGAATCAAAGCAACCAGTGTCCTCGTAAGGAAAGTGAGACAGGAACATGACTTCTAAGGATTAAGCTCCCTTTGCTGAAAAGCAGAAGCAGGTATTCGATCAGTGAAGTCCATCACCTCCTTATCAATTGTGATAGCCCCGACTTCGCTCTACCTCACTGAAAAATCTACTGGCTGCAGGTTACGACGCAGCAGCTCAATCTCATTTGTGCCAAATGGAGCATACTGCAGCTGCCTCTGCAAATACTATCAATAATGAAAATTTGTATTAAGGTTGCACCCAAACCCCAATATTCTGGGTAGGTTTCACATGCTTAAAGCCAGTGGCAGCTTTGCTGAAGGCTGTTGCAAGGAGAGAGAAATCCTGTTGCTACGAGAACAAAAACGTATACACAAGAATTTGGGTACACCTGGGTTTCCTACTTTTCTGCATGGGAATCAAAAGGAGCAGATTTGAGGGATTTTCCATATTCACGACATATTCACGCTTCTGATTATCCTCTCAGTTGTCAAACCAGTTATAAATCAACCAGAAAGCTCCGCTGAGCCCCTTGGGAAGAGGGAAAGCTCACTGTTTATTTGCTATCATTTCACCTATGTGCACATGGGAAGTCTAACACATCTCAGATGTACCTGTATGAGCCATCTTCACTGACACATCTGGTACACGTATTTCCCAGGCATATATTTCTGCCTGGGAAATAACACAGAGACTGATTAGCTCCAGTTCAAAGGAATTGGGTAAAACTGCTTTGATGTGAAATGCATGTGCCTGTGACAGACACCAGAGAGATAGACAGGAGAAGAGATGTAGGAAAACAGAGACATGCAGAGAGAGGCAAAGAGAGAAACAGAGAGAAATCAAGTGGTACAGCAAGAGAGAAGAAAGGTAGCAGAAAGAAACAAAAAGAAAAAGAGAAGAAAGGGCAAAGCAGAGGATGGAGCAGGGGGTACAAAGAGAGGGGTCTTTGTGAGCACAGGTGACAAAGAAGGGTCAGACAGGTGGGATATGGGAAGTAGGGAAAGACAGAGGGATAGAATTTTGGAGGAAGGGAGCTGGAGGAACAGAGAATGAGGGTATGGTTGGGCAGAGGCAAGACACAGGGTCATGGGGGGCAGGAGGCCACAGAGAATATAAACTGAAACGCATAGAAGGAGCGAAGTGTGACACATGGAAGTTGTCTGGTGTCACAGCCCAGGCATGGAGGTGAACCTCTTTTGGGCAGCTGAAACAGGTGAAGTGCAAACAGCAATCCAACTAACTCTGGCTGCTCAAGGACTCCTGATTCTGCCAAGAAGCTAGCACTTCCTTTCAAAATACATGTAACATCAAGAACGTACATGACTCCATTACACACCACCTTGTCCTAAAAGAAAAATCATACCCAATTGTGGTTACTTGATGAGATCTGAACAAATAAAGAGCTTAACCTGGACTGGAGACCTATTTGTATTAAAACAGCGAAGATGTTGGATTCATGACACTACATTAACACAGGTGTAAGACAACCACTGCACTCAAGCCTGTGATCCAAAAACCAGAAAGGGTTTGGCTGGACAATGAATGTTGGCAAGATCAACACAGCTTTTGGGTTTTTTTTATGTGACATTTTAAAACTGCTCTTTAGACATTTTAAGACAGAAGTAAAGCAGAAGCATGGAAGGAATGAGGCAGTGAGTAAGGGTAAAGGCAATAAAAACAGGGATGGTCACTCCACATTACTTCTTGGACCCTGACATTTGATATACACCACAGCAGATGTAAGGTATCTTGCTCTGTATGCAACAACAATAAGGGTACAATCAAGTTATGGTGCTAAACTGGTGGCACTTGTGTATGGAGCCACCACCTCTGATTAAAACTGAGAGAAAGATGCTCCTAATCCCACACTACACCTACTCAGCAGGCTAATGGTGCTTTCAACAACTTCTGCCATTCCCATGGTTGGTCTAATTTGTAATTATCAGTCCATTCTGCCTCTGCATTACATTTAGGAAAACAGAACTATGCCAAGCAAATGCCAAGCTTTCAAGAAAGCTGCAGTGTGTGTGTCAGTCACATAAATGTAAACCCCACAAAGCAGGGATAGTGCAATTACACAAACCCCAAGCATGGGAAGCCCATGCAACTTCAGGATCGTATTTAAACATAATTTGAATATGCAAATATCCTTAACTTGGCCCTGATGAAATATCAGAAGTGGGTAAAAACACATGAAAAAACCCCATGGAGGTGTTTTACAAAGCAATCTGCTCCAATCTGAGACCACAAATGCTGAAACACTGCAATTACAGTGAGATGGGTCTGCAATCATTTTTCAGGATATTGATGGAGACAGCACAGAAATTTAACCCCTGCCCTTTAGAATGGTAACAAAAAGACAGCTGTATAAAGGATTTCTGAGTGTTAATACTATTTCAGTTAAATGATCTGTTTATAGAATCATAGAGTAGTTGAGAGTTAGAAAGGACCTTAAGATCATCTAGTTCCAACACCCCCTGCCCTGGGCAGGGACACCTCCCACTAAACGATGGCAGGACCAAGCTAAAGGTTGTGATATCAGAGTAAATACTGTGATAACACAAACATCTTGCAACAACTCTGGTTCTCGTTGTCTTCAAGTTAAACATCCAGACTAAAAGGGTGAACCCTTTAACTCCTCATGTACTGAAACCACTACGATCTGATAAACAGATACATCAGAACCATGCCTCCAGAGAAACCCCCTCAGTTTTGCAGATAGGCCAGTGAGACTGACCATGAAGTAAGTCACTTGTCAGACCACACAGGTCAGCTCAAGAGTGGATGAAGACACCTATGAGGAGTTTTTATGGCTCACAGCTGGATGAGCGAGCCAAAGCAGACTTAACTGAGTCTAGAAGCGAAGCCACAGCCTCAACCACACTTCTCTCTCAATCTGCTAACCTTCTACCAACTCACATGCTCTACTTCTCAGTGCTAGTCCCTTTATCGTATCTGGCTCCTACCACAACAGTATCTCTAATTTGCTTCTGAATCCTGATTGCCATTACCTGCAGCCCCACTGAATGCACAGGACTTGTGCATCCTCTCCTCTTCCTGGAGCATGAATTGACCTTCACAAGATTTCTCATACAAAGACTTTGTTTCTTCTTTATTGAGCCTGAGGATTGAAACACACAAATACATGTAAGCTGCAAGTAGGGCTTAGGCCACCCTACATCATGCTGAGCCATGTTCTTTTCATGACTAACTGAAGAGGGCTACTTTGGAAAGACCTGTGCCATCATTCCTTCATACAGGATCTTAAAATTAATGGCCTCCCTTACTCTGCAACACTTCCCATTCTCCTAAAGATAGAGGGTGAAGGAAGAAATAGCTCTAGCTTGCTTGTCCTGCTCTGCAGTTCCTTAGTAACCTGAGGGAGCCCAGATCTGGTTACCCTAAGGCAGCACCTGACCTTGAGAAAATAATTCCAGCTAAGAGCAAAGAGACATTGGTGCTGTCACAAGCTGCACAGCTCAGACATGGGTTATTTGCTAGGAATATTTTGGTACCTTATTTTCCCTGGTTGTAAACTAAATATAAACTAGTAACATATTTCATACAGGCATCTAAAACTTACTGCACTCATGTTTGCAAATGCTCCAAATGCACCTTTCCGGAAATGGCCTAAGGAGAAGCAAAGTATCCATATTTTAGTAGGTTTGACTGGTGCACCTAGCTGTCATTTTTGTTCCTGATTAGTGGCAACAGGCAGTTCGCCATTTATCTCTGAGCAGCTGCTAGAGAAGAGCTGCAGGCAGAAGTAATCTGGAAACTTCACAACTCTGCTCGCTGTCAATTTCACACTAACTTTCTTCCATTCTCATTTATTATTAATCTGTATTTATATCTAACTCCAGCTCTTAGTTAGCCTTTGCCAGAGGCTTAACCATTAGAGGTGACTGTAAGGAAGGAGGGAAAGAAGAAACTCCCATAAATCCAGCTTTTACCACTCCATATAATTCTGCGGAGGTGAGAAATCATGCAAAGCTTGGGCTATTTAGGAAGACAACACCCTGCACAGCACATCAGACCAGAACAAGTCTCTGTTATCCTTAGTACTAAATATGAAAAGGAAATATCCCATCATAGAACCTTCCTTCTAACCATTTTCAGTTCCTACTTTTTACAGGACTTGATATCCCTTTTAAATTTCAATCCATCCTAATTAAGAGGGTGTTCTTACATTCCATGTTTTCTAATCTGCTAAGCCCTCAGGCTCACTAAGACCATTTGTTCCAAATAAGCATTGTATAAAAACATCTTTTCCACCAGATTTCAATGTTTTTTTAATTGAAGACCACACTCAATCATGGAAAGAGAAACAGAAGTACTTGATTGACTTCATCCTCTCCAAAGTAAACAATTTTAATTAATACCACTTGTTTTCTACTCATGATTTTTAAGGCTTACAATCTTTTTTCATCTCTTGCCTACTTCTTTTATTCCTTTTGAATAGGGCTGAACAGTATGTTCCAGGTGAAACACCACTATTCATTTAGTGAAGGCATTCTACTATTTTCCAGATCCTTCCTTACCCATCCTTACATTTTACTTGCTTGTTTGTTCACTTTACTGTAATTAAGAAGTCCACTCACTGTCATGCCTCCTTCAGAGAATGCATGTAATGTATGTAATTCATTGCAAAGACTGTCCATAAGTTTCCCAAAATGGAGACAAAGATGTCACATATATGTGCTGTGTATG
The DNA here is from genome assembly GCF_963264785.1 of Psittacula echo. Classification (NCBI taxonomy): domain Eukaryota; kingdom Metazoa; phylum Chordata; class Aves; order Psittaciformes; family Psittacidae; genus Psittacula; species Psittacula echo. Next base: position 6,939,084 of record NC_137736.1, read on the forward strand.
ATAAAATTTCCCACAGCAGTGTGAGAGGCATTCAATTTATTGCACGCTTTCCCCAAATGTTCCCATCTATCCAGAAGGCCTGCAATCCTAAGAAATACTCTAGGCTTCAGATTAGAAATTTTTGGGATTTTTTCCTCAAGTCTTTTCCAGCAAAAGTAGCTTCAGCAGCCTATATCATTTTATTCTGCTTGATATAAGCATTATTGTCTTTAAGCATCCAGTCGGAATAGGAATGTTGTTAGGAACTCTGAGAGGTCATCTTCCACTTCTTAAGCGTTCAATCATAATGAAGGCTCTTCAGTGTTCCTCCTCCAAATCTTTTCCTTTCAGAGAAGCCAGGAATCTAGAGACATGAAAGACAAGTCATTACATCAGCATCAGCATGAGCTCCCTCTAGCCCACATCTCAGTGCCTGTTACCAAGCCAACTGCAACAATGTCTTCCTCTTCCACACTGTCTCCAGAATCAGGTCTAAAAAGCTTCAGCTTACTGCTAGAGAAGCACCATTAATTAAACAAGCTCCAAAACTTGAATATGGCTCATTTTTAATGTGCCTTTCTGGCAAGGGCCACAATGAAAGCCTTAATTTCTTGGGCAAATCCTAAACCAGTTAATTACAGATTTCAAAGTCCATTGTTTCTCCCCCAGATTTAAGTGCAAACAAGCATTTCTCCTTCCTTAATTTTTACAACTATAAAAGAGTATTCCCAAGTCCTATTGAAGAGCTGTTGAGACTTTATGCCTTCTAACCTGAAAGAGGAGCACTTCACTGGTAGTTTAAAGTAGTTTTACCAATTGCTGAAAGATTTAAAACAACCATCATAATAGAAATGGCTACAACGAGGCAAGGGATTAGCACTCCTGCTTTTGCAGCCAAACTGGAGATACTGCTTACACCATATCCATATGAGTGCTTACAAAGAAAATCTCCTTCAAACCATGAGAAGCTTCTCTGGCTTAATGGTATTCCAGATTTGCAATGCAGTGCACCCATGAATTCCCCCAAAAGAAAGAGATGCGCTGCTTTCTAATACTGTGTAAGATCTTTGTCTATTGGCATCATAAAACTATCTGATTACAGTCTGAGATAACTTTTAGATAGCTAACTTCAAACAAGCAGAAACAGCAGGCCCAGCCACCTCCCAAAACAATTCCACACTATTATAAGAAACACAGTATATTAAAATGGAAGGTGTCAACCAAGCGCTACATATCACGCCAGTAGAACATGGCATTTATGGATGGTATGGAATGAACGTCTAACTTAGAATACAAAGCAGATTGCTTAAGTTACACACTTCATGTGTGAACTGAGAAAGCTAGAGCTTACCCAAAATAGAAATCCACTGAAAACCCCCACAATTTAAATTTAGTTAGGATTTTCAGGCCCAAAATGCAAGCAGATATGCAAGGTTTTCATTCAGGAATGCAATCACAACTAAACCGTAGCATGACACCAGAGGTAAAACATCATCTGCTTTAGCATTTTTGGTATCAAAGTCACTAATTAAGAGTAACTATTATTTACTTATCAGAGATCTGATCAAAATCAGAGCTCCAATTTGAAACTTCTCATTCTTTTAATCCTGAAGAAGTCTACAGTATAGAAATACCTCAAAATACAAGTGATCAAAGGGACCTACTGTAGAAAACCCATGAACACATTCATAAGATTTAAATTAAGTAGATAATAGAAAACATAAACATCAAGAGGTTATATTGAAATCCCTGGTTCCAATTTGGATTCTGTCTCTTTAAATAGAATTGTCCACTACTTAACGATTTGTTTAAAGCTTTTGAGCTGGTGTCAGTGAGGCAGATGAAAGCAGTCATCAGCAAGCTGTAATCTTTGACATGTGGCCATAAGGAATATAAAGTTAATCCCTGGCTAGCCACTAAAAATGATTAAATAAGAAACAAAAATCTTACATCATGCATCAAGGACAACCAGCACACAAGCATATTTCTAGCATTAAGCTATTATCCCCATGGAAGGGAGACTTCTCTTCATAAGAATGCAGGGAGGAGGGAAGAGAGGAGGAAAAAGGCATCATGCAGAACCGAAGGAGGAAAAAGCCAATTTGTTTTTAAAAGGCATAAAAAAACACTTCAAAGAAAGTAAGCATTTTGTAATTTGTGACTATTTTTTCCTCCACTCTCCCTAAGGGGCTTTCAGCTCAGCTACAGCTAACCATACATTTGACTGTATTTTAGTGGTGCTATTCACAGTAATTTGCAAGCACCTCACAGACACAGTAAGTGGAACCTCACTACTCCCTGCAGGGTAGACTGCACATGGGAAGGTGGGTGGCTAAAAAAAGTTGAAGTGTGGCCTGCCCAAACCAGAAGAGCCATTTTGCAGGTTCTTCACCAGCTGTACTGAAAACAGTTAATTCAACCATTTAGGGATTAACTACAAAGTGGTATCCATACTGCCATTTTCCTTGCAGCTCCACTGGTTCTGTGAAAACTACCCATACAAAACCCACAAAATGCTAGTTCCAGCTGTGCAAAAAAAGCCTTTTCATTGACTTGCAGGGCAGCATCTCTGGCCTAAACCTGAAACCAAGCAGCCTGAAACTAAGACACCTGAGAGAAATCACACTTGCCTATTTTACCTTACTCTTCCAACTTCTCCTGTGTTAGCATACTTAATTATTTCACTGCCAATCACATTGCAGACAAATACTTCAGCTGACAAAAGTCAGAGAATCATAGAATAGTTAGGGTTGAAAGGACCTTAAGATCATCCAGTTCCAACCCCCCTGCCATGGGCAGGGACACCTCACACTAAACTAACCCAGCCTTGAACACTGTCAGGGATTCACAACTTCCCTGGGCAACCCATTCCAGGGCCTCACCACCCTTACCATAAAGAACTTCTTCCTTATATCCAATCTAAACTTCCCCTGTTTAAGTTTTAACCTGTTATCCCTTGTCCTATCACTACAGTCCCTAATGAAGAGTCCCTCCCCAGCATCCTTACAGGCCCCCTTCAGATACTGGAAGGCTGCTATGAGGTCTCCAAAGTCTGCCATTATTCCATCTATCTAAAACAGCTGTGCTTCCACAGATTTAAAAACTCAATTACCAGCACAGGTTATCACTTAGGCCATGTGAAGCCCATGTTTTAAGAGGACTGACAACTGTTTTCCTGACACAGGGAGAAACAAAAAAAAAAAAAGGAAGAAAAATGACAAACCTGATTGCCATCTCTTAAGAAGTATCTCTTCTCTATGACCTGGGAAAAACAGAGAATGACCTTAGCTGGCACAGCACATGCATAGCCTCAGATTCCAATCAACACTTCACATGTGAACACTGAAACTCACAGCTAACTGGTATAAGGTCTGAACCCATGTCATGTGTTCCAGGCCTACTGCTTTAAGTGCAATGCCCTATTACCCACAGAAGGAGTTGCCACCTCCAGCCATTCTTAGCAAAGCTGTGTTATTCTCAACTCAACACACCTCATTTAGTTAGACCATTTAGTAACAGAGGTGATGGTTTGGGTGTCTCCTTACTATATCAGACTCAGTTATTCCAATCCCTCTCTGCATGTGCAGCAGTTCTGAGCACTAGAAAAAGCTCACTCTGCATATACATAACTTTAGGAGTTTTGAGTAGCCCTTGTGCATAGGTGATGCTTGAGAAGAGGTAGAAGGATACTTATGGAGGCAGCACCATCAATCTAAGAACCAAAAGGTTATTTGTATCACTGTACAATCCACATCCTCCTCCAAAGAAAATTCAAGCCAAATTTCCTCTAAAGCATGATCTGTTACATGCATGAAGTGATCTACTCCACTATGATATCTTTGTTGAAGGGATGCTTAAACCAAAGCATTCCTTCTCTCACTGTCACTGTAGGCCTTGACACTCTCTTTTGCAGGAAGGGGGAGTAATATGCTTTAACCGGGATTAACAGAGCTAACCGTAGTCTTGGAACTCCCCACATTACTGCCTTAGCACACTGCAAACCCTCTGGCCTGCCAAAGGACTCCAAAAACCTATGCAGAGTGCCTTTGCACATTATTTTTCATTGCTGTATATGCAGATCAAGAATCAAATCTTCAAGGTATTCTCTGGAGGTTTGTTAATGCAGACCAATCTTTGGCCTCCCCCAGCACAAAATACATAGAACTATAAAGCATAATTTAATTGACTTGACTTACCTTATCAAAAAACCTGCTTAGTTTGACAGCATTGGATGAACCTGCAGCCAGGTAACGAGGATTGGTGCAATCCTAGAACACACGGAAGACAACAAACCAAACACAAAGAAATCAATGCAAGGAAGCCCTACACATGGAAATCAACATACCCCTTCCCTGATGCAGGCATATGGAGTCAGCCAGGGAAAACACAGTGTATCTGCTCATTTCTGCTCCAGAACCATTTGAGAGAAAAGGCCAACTTCTGTTCTGTGAACCAAGCAGACAATTCTAAGCACCCCCTTAATGTGCTCCACATGTTCCTTCTGCCACCAGCTACACAGTCAGCTAATCATTTGTACAGGCTACACATGAAATTGTGTGCTTGTGTGTGTGTATACAAGCATTCACACAGCATGTGGGTATATACACCTATATATACATCTTATATATACATGTATATAAAAATAAAATTATCTTGATATTTCATTCAAAGATAGTCCGCATCAGAACTAAGAACAGGAAAGAGGAAACAACTCCCAGTCATCAATTCTAAGCTTTGGTGACCTTACCTAACACCCCCTACATCTCTAGTGAAACAAAGATGACAGCTTCATCAAGCAAGGGGGACAGCCTACCAAACATGCATGACTCCAGCATCACTGATAAAATCTCCAAAAGCCCAATTTTTGTCACAACATCTTTAATTACTAAAAATCAGACTCCTGTATAAAAGAAAAACAACCCTCCTGACAAGGATACTAACCAAATTAATCTCTTCAGCATTGAAATCCTCAGCCAAGAAAGCTGTTCTGGTCAAAACTTCATTCCGCTTAGTTTCTGGGATCTGATCCAGCTTAGTTCCTATTACCAGCAGTGGAATCTGGTTATCAGCAAACTGTTCGCAGTCATAGTCCCTGATGAGGGAAACATACACTCCTGAATGAAATGATGGTCATGTAAGTGGGCACACAGGCACATTCAGCTCCCCTGCCCTTTCAAATAATGGTCACTTATTTATTATGGGTCATTATTTATCTAAGTGACAATGTGCTGTATCTGTAAATTAAGGAAGGGTTTCTGCATCTAGGTCACTACAGAGAAATTGAAAGGAAAGAGCAAAGAAACCACATGAGTTGGATTTCTTCTCAACACAGATGAACTGCAGAAGAAATGCCAGCACAAGCAGGAAATAAACACAAATTCCAGTATTGCACCAGGCATATGCAGGCATCAGAGACAGATCAGGGAGCTGGCATCTCCAAGCATCTAAAGTTCCTACATAGAATCACACACTTTTTAAAGAGGGACAATGAAATAAGAACGTAAAATAAATTGCAACTGTGAAACACCACCCCTTTTCCAGCTTAGATCAAAGAGGACTGCAATAGCAATTGTGTGGTGTCAAGTAACTAATCCTACATTCAAGTAAAGGTAGCCACCATAAGCTGAATTCCAACAAGCTTTGATTCAGACACAAATAATGATCAAAGATAGCCTTTATAAAAGAAATAATTTTGCAATTAATTGTCTTCACAAATCCAAGCTCCAATCTTTCTCCTCAGCTAGGATCATCGCTTGTCTTTACTTTTACCTAAACCAAGTTTTCCAGAAAGTAATTTTACAACCAACAGCTTGTACTAATGGCTGAGCATCTGTCCCTGAGAGAAGTTCAGTTTTTGAGAATTAAAACAATAGTGAAGAACCTGCATGTGGAAAAACTGGAGAAATCTGCAGGTTTTGTAATGCAAATCCTCTTTTCCCTTTCCCATGTTTCTACCTGTGTATCAGCACAAGCAGATAAGCAACTGATACTCTTCCACAAAAAGCTACCCCTTACTATTGCCTCCCTGCTCACATGTGAGGTTTATCAATGATCTTAAAACCTCTTTGACTGTATGTATAACAGGAGCATTGAGGTACAGGAGGAAATACTTGGTAAGAATTTTACAAGCAAATATGCTGTTTAAGCAGTTTCCTAAGCAAATTTTTAGCCATACTCCTGAAACAATCCCCTCATCACCCAAATCAAAAAGTAAGTGAAGTTCCTCAGCATTGGGGCATGGAGGGAAAACTTTCTGGAACAGAGACATGCCATCCCATCACACTTCCTGTACAAGGGCTCTGCATATCAGTACAGACACACATCTTCAGGTTTCAGGGACTGGATCCACTCTGAGAGAGGCCTCAGACAAATGAAGGATGTATAATAACACCTTTTCCCTACCAGCAGAATGGTCTGATGGGTAACACAAGAAAAGCCAAACAAAAACAAAAACCAGTGATTTGCTTTTATATTCCCCATTTTATTCTTTCTTTAAGTCTAACCACATCCAGTTTCATGTGGACTTCAAGCACCCTCAGAGATGAACAAAGTCTTCCATAACAACTTGGAATGATGTCTTAACCCTGCACATATGTTTTTCACTCACCCATTTGTCACAAGAACGCCTGTTGGAGCAACATCTCTGTTGAGTGCTTCCAAAGACCAGCGACACAAATTCTGGGATGATTTCTTATTGGTTAAGTCATGCACTAAAATTATCCCTAAAGTGAAAGAGAAGGCAGCAAGATCCTAGTTAATGATATACATTTTTTCCTTATCTTACCCAAATGACATCTGCAGGTTCCCAGCTATCTTAAAACGAAGAGAGGGATGTATAACCGGTTCAGTTACAGTGAATGAGTAAAGCTGAAAACACCAGAATGCGACACGCTTTTAAAGAATTCAGGAAGAGCTTAGAGAAAAGTCTCATAAAAGGAGGAAAGGGACAGACACCTCAAAGTTTAATCCACAAGAAGTCTGTGGGTATTTCCTCATTCTGCTCTGTCTGGTCCTAATGATACTGAAACTCTGTATTACTGCAGCAGAGAATTCAGCCTTTCTCTGGTTTACCTAACTGATAAACACAACTATCTTTTTATTACACCATCCAAAAAGTCTAAAGGCTGTTTCTTTGTTTCAAAGAGTTTAGAGAGCACTGTTACATTCCTGCATTTTCAAGAGCTAATGCTACATACCTGAGGAGGTATCGAAAGGGTACCAGGCTCTGATAAACTTTCACTGTCCACCAAATGGCTGGTAGAAACATGAATTAATAAGATTTCATGTTTTTAAGATGAAGCTTCTAGCATTTTTCATTACCACGATCCTTCAGAATGTAAATTCTGAGAAACAGCCAGCCAAACTTCCTAGTTGTGCTATTAACAGACACCCACTTCTGATAACCACAGTTCTTAACTCAATTACCAGCTCCTGCTAGTAAATTTCTTCTATTTATTCACACCTTCTACAACCTGTAGAATGTTCCCACTTCTTTTAGACTTCAAACTAACAATTCAAGGAAAAAATGGAATTATAACCTTTATCTTCATCAGGATGCATTCTCAACACACTTCACAGCTTACACGTGGAGAAAAAGTATTAATTTTATCTGTCATCTGAACTCCCAAAGGTGCCACCCACTGTACACACTATGAAAAAAACCACATTTCCACAAACATTTTCCACTACCCCACACCACTGTGCACAGACTCGCCTATGAGAGTTCTGAGCATATCACAGCCATAGCTCTATTTCAAAGCATTTATCTCGGTGACAGTGTAAAAAGGCAACTCAACTGTGTGTCCACTCCCAGCGCAGGGAGAAAAAGTGAGATACAAGATGACTTGGCATACAGCAACAAATTCAGAGGCACTGCTGCATAACCTGTGAGAAACCCTCCCTACTTCCACTCTTCCTCAGTTATACTTTGGATGGGTTAGTTCCCTTATCTGCTTCACTGCAAACCAAGTTAGTTGCACCAGCAGAAAAAAAAAAACTGTGTCAACATCAAAAAAGAGCAGGCAGGACCAATGACGACCCAAGGAAATGTTCCTCCCCCATTAAGGTCCACAATCCACAGCCCTACTGTCCAGTCACCGTGCTAGACTATCACAAGTCCACACACCAGATGCAGGGTCACCTAAGCACAAGACCTGCAGTCAAACCAAAAGCAAACTGCACCTAACTTTGTCAACAAGCAGGTCTCTGACAGCCTGCACAGATGCTGCCACAACCAAACATCAACTGCTTTTTGATCTCAGGTTTTCAGATCACTGCAAGGCCACAAAGCACAAGCAGTCAGACAGAGGGAACACATTCATCTTCTCTTCTTAAATCAGGTCAAACAGAGGCAATTTGTGAGACAAGCTCTAATGAAGAAATTAATCTAATGAAAGAAATCAGAGCCAAGACAAACTACCAAAGTCAACAGTTTTCATATGTGAGCTGCCTAATAACAACTTTGGGGCAGTGGAGAGAAATAACCCTATTTTAATAACCTCATCAATCATAATTCAGACACATAAGTTCAGGATTTCATCTCCTAATGGGCTCTTGTAGGGTTTTTCCAAGTCTGACCCACACTCACTGGCATGCTGTGGACTTGGTGCCAAAAAGAAATCTATCTTTAACATATATCAAAGAGGCTTGCTTTGAGAGCACAACTTAACTCAGACCTTACTTACAGAGGTCTGGTTAATGACATAAGCAAGAGGTACCTACACACAGTTTTTCTCATGAGAAAGGAGGAAGAAATAACTAGTTAAAGAATCATACAGCAAAGATGCTTATGGTATGGCTTAACACATTACTGAAAGGCTCTCAAATGATTGGGAACAAGAAAAAAAAATTCAACAGAACATTTGAGACAGTTTTTCACAAGCAGTTTTTAATCTTGTATACATCTATTTGTAATGAACAATCCTGGGACACCAAAAAGTAACAACTGAAATACTGCTTTGTTATGTTTATAATCTCTTGCTTGCTCTTACTGCTGGTTCTGAGGAACTACTCGGTCTTTAAGTCAGAATCTCAATAGAAGGCCTAAAATACTACTTTCTATATAGAGCAAGCTCCAAGATTCAATTCTTAAAGATAATTTGTCAAATTAAATGAACAGAGGCAAGCTGGTTATTAGCATATTGCAATTTTATGGGACAACAATTCAGATTTGCCAAGGTAAGATATAAGCATTGAAATTCATATGAATTCAAATAATTATTTCCTTGAGGCAGGTTTTGGAACTGAACAGACAAGAAAATATAAATCATATTTCTGCATGTGTATCAGGCCTAGAAACGTGAAGGGAACCTTTATGCCTGCAAGTGTAGCTGTAAGGGACATCACTACAGCATCACAGAGTCCCTGCTGCACCAGCTGCACAAGATTGAAGCTAAAAGCTGATGAAGCTCATCTGCAAAGATCTGCCTAAAATAACTTTCCAGTTGAAAACTGAATCCATCAAATTCTCCCTACAAATTGTATCTTTTTTTTTCTGTATGAATGCATTGAAATCAGAAAAGAGAACAATATAGCCCTCAGCCACACTTAAAGGAATCCTGCCCCAGAACCAAGAGACAGCTCAACAGAAACAGTGATAAAACCAGATTTACAGCAAACAAACTTACCATTCAGCAAGTTATAAAATACTGCTCGTGTGCTTTTCACACTAGTGGCACTACCCACCGAACCTCCAACATCCCACAGCTCAATGTAATAGGTCTTCTCTTCTGGAGTCCCCTCTTTGTAGTCATGGATCTGATGAAAAATTCACATCATACATAACCACATCAGCAGCTTACAAGAGTTAATCCACAAAACACACAGGTAGTCAGCTGGAAGGATTATTGTACTTGGATAGAATCTTGTAAATTTCCATGTTGACACTATTTCAAATCTCTTAAATAGAAGAGGGATGGAATGAGTCAAGCAGTGGCCACAGGATACTACAGCTCCTGGATGAGATGGAGCTTTGAGAATCTGCAGGGAATATCCTTTCCACCTCAGTATTAACAAACCTAATGCCTCCTGACATGCTTAGAAATAGCATGTTGCTAAAGCAGGTGAAAAAGTAAGGCCATGACTTCCTACATGGTAGTACTGGGAGAATATTAACATAGGGGCCCACACTGGATTCCAACTGACCACAACTTCTTCTCCAAATTCTCATTGACATCTCAACTGGGCTAATTTTTGCCCCTGGATCTAATGGGTAGTCTTGCTCCACAGTCAAACAGGGTCACCACGTTTCTTCTCCCCAGATTTTGGGAATATATTGCTAACCTATGGCAGCGTATTTCAAGGAGAATGTGGCAAAGAGATATGAAGTGAAAAATCATTCATTACTATCCATGAGGATTGTAGGTTGGGCCAAAAGCTTGCTAGATTAATATCCTTATTCCTCTGACAGTAGGTTCTGCAATGAGCACACAGGAGGAGAAGCAATCCTATGGTCACAGCCAGCACCCTCAAATTAAACAAGCAAATTGCTTTTCCCCAGTGTGTATGGCTGACAGTTTGGTTGTGCATCAACTGTTTCTTAAGGAAGTGTGGTTTCAATTCTGTGCCTTCTGACTTAGAAGTCTGCTCCATGACTTGTAACATGCCAGGGACCACTGCAGTCAGGAGAGGTGCTACAAATGACGAATATTCTGCCTTATTTTGACAACCTTGGAAAAAAAAAACCAACTTCCTCACCCAAGTGCTTGGCTCACATTTACTGCTGTTTGCTTCAACAAATTAAGCCCTCAGCAGAACAGAACATCAAAACACACCTTTTCTGGAGCACTAAGTAATGAAAAGATGAAAAAGTCAAGGCCCTTCCCTTACACTTCAAGGTAGGGCTACCCCGAAATCAGGCACATCACCTACTCGAACATCCACTGAGCAGCCCACTGTCCAGGATGGGTTTCCCAACACTTGATTGTGGCATAAGAGGTGAACAAGCGAAGACTTCCCAACACCTGCAAGTGCACAGAGAGAACAACTCCTGAGAGATCACACAAAGCCGGAGAAATCGCCAAAGAGCGGCTGGGCAGAATCACAGAATCAGCTCGGTTGGAAAAGACCTTTAAGCTCAGCAAGTCCAACCATTATCCCAGCACAACCAAGACCATCATGTCACTGAGGGCTTCGTCTACACGGTGTATGAACACTTCCCGGGACGGTGACTCCAACACTGCCCTGGGCAGCCTGTTCCAATGCCTGAGCACCCTTTGGGGAAGGAATTGTTCCTCACCTCTACTCTCAAACTCCCCCGATTTAGAAGCTCTAACTCAACTCAGCAGCCGCCAACAACCGCCTGCCAGCGCCCAACCCCCAGGGCAGAGAGTGAAGGGGTCCCCTATGGGACACACACGGGGGCTGCCGCCGGCCGGCTTCCAGTCAGGCGGCGGCCGGATGAGGGGGGCGGCGCACCGCACATGCGCCTCCGGAAGCAGCCCCATCCCGGCTCTTCGGTGGCGGGGGAAGGGGACCGCCCCCCGCCCTCACCGTGCGCGGGGAGCGACACTCACCGGAGTCGCCCAACACCAGCACCTTCACCCTGTCCAAGGCCGCCATTTTATCGTCGGCTGGCAACAACCCCGGACACCACGGCCAATCGCAGCGCGCGTTCCTTCCGCTTCTCTCAGCCTATTGGCTGGCTGCTCAAACTTTCACTTCTGATTGGTTCAACCCCTGTGATGGGCGGGAACTGCTCCGGGTTGGGGAGGCTTTTGAGGCTCCGATTGGATGGTGCTCTTGTTGGTTCTACGGGCACGGAATACGCGTCGCGCTGTGACGCCAGCAGCGCGCGAGGCTCTGACGCCGGAAGCGCCGCTCAGAGCGGGCAGAGCTGTGGGCGGCTGCAGGTCAGTGCTGGCCCCGGGCAGCAGCCGACGTGACCCTCCTCCCCTGCGGACACACAGCGGCCCCGCTGCCGGTCCTCGGCGTCTCCTCGCTGGGCCGCGGCCTCCTGAGCCGCCATTTACGCGGTACCGCTGGGGGAAACAGCCAAGTGCCCTCTTCCCTGCTCCGCCCCTCTTGGCCCCGCCGCGGTGAGCTGAAGCGGCCCCTCAGGAGCTCCGGGCTCGGCGCTCCGTGCCCACCTTTCCCAGGTGTTTTGGGTTGGTGCTCTCGGAGTTCGTGTTCCCCGAGTGCTGGCTGGCTGGGCCGTTACCCTCACAGCCCGCTTTGCCTCAGGCTCGGTGCCACCCTGTGCCCTTCCTCTGGCGTGGTTTGGGGGGTTTCCTTGATTTTCTGGGGTATTTTTTTAGGGAATACTCTCCAAGCCGCTTTCCCTCTGTCTCCTGCAGGAGCCTGCACGATTGAATGTTTAAAACTCAACATGTAAAAGCGGGTATGGAACAGGAAGCTGCGCAGGTAGCTGTGCTGTGCTTGGCTTTAAAGCTTAGTCTGCTACAATGATCTATGAAATCTGTGCAATTATAGTGTAGCCAGCAGGGCCAGGGCAGGGGGCCAGCCCTGTACTGGGCACTGGTGAGGCCGCACTTTGAATCCTGGGTTCAGTTTTGGGCCCTTCCCTGCAAGAGAGACATTGAGGTGCTGGAGCGGGGACAGAGAAGGGCAACAGAGCCGGTGCAGGGCCTGGAGCACAAGTGTGATGGGGAATGGCTGAGGGACCTGGGGGGTTTAGTCTGGAGAAGAGAAGGCTCAGGGGGACCTTATCCCTCTCTACAGCTGCCTGACAGGAGGATGGAGTGAGGAGGGGTCAGTCTCTGCTTCCAAGGAGCAAGCAACTGGACAAGAGGAAGGGGCCTCAAGCTGCACCAGGGCAGGTTTAGATGGAGATGAGGAACAATTCCTTCCCCAGAGGGTGCTCAGGCATTGGAACAGGCTGCCCAGGGCAGTGCTGGAGTCACCATCCCTGAAAGTGTTCACGCACTGTGTTGATGAGGCCCTCAGTGTCAGGGGTTACTGGCGGCCTTGGCAGTGTCGGGGTAAAGATTGAACTTGATGAGTTTAAAGGTCTTTGTCAACTGAGTTGATTCTGTGATTTGTAATCTCAAGGAAGCTGCAAAATTAGGGGAATCTGGGTCATAACTGGCACTGTAACAAATCTAGCTCATCCCTTTTTTTCCAGGTTTGACCACTGGTTGAGCCCGTATGGTGAAAGCATTCAGTTCTCCAGGTCAGCAAGGTATTTTTGTTTTGTGCATTAGCTTTCTTCTGGCTTCGTGAGCTTGCTGGTTCGTTGCGAAGCAGATGAGTGTCACATATAATGGCCTTGAGCTGTTAAATGGATCCAACTGTCAAACTTGTATCCTTACAGGTGGTTCAGAAGGAAGATCAGCATTCTGAAAAAGGTGTTCAGCAGTGCATGGTTAAGGCACATTTTCACATAATATAGGTGGCATATTTTTGCAAAAGGTGGAATTTCTTCTTTCATCTCTTCCCCTGCCCTGGCATCCTCTCACATCTCTTGTGTCTCTTGCTCATCAGACTTTTCCAGTAGCTCATTAAACTGTCAAAAAAACTAGTAAAAGGGGTAGTAAAAGAGGTATTTTTATGCCTTTTAGTGATGCAGATTGGTGCATAGGGAGGCCTTCTGAGTGCTAGTGCTGGCATAGGAGACAACAGAGGAATGTGCTTGGGAGAGGAGGAAATACCTTTCTGAAAGCAATAAGGGATGATGGGAATTTCATCCCTACCTTCTAAGTCCTTTAAGATACGATTTACAGCTTGCTTTCACACAGGATGCTTTAGTGAATTCTTCACTAAACTAGAAACTGCATGAATGGTATCTTGTTACTTAGTTATCTGGCATTTTGTTACTTAGTTTTTCTGTTTCTTTATTGCTTAAATCTCTAGTGTATGTGCTTGTTTGCTACACCCTGATGCGCTAAAACGTTTCTGAACGTAATGCTTGCATAAATCTTCATCTGAAATTCCTGAAAAGCAGACAGTAGCACTCATATCATCTATCATGATGAGAGGTGTGGTGGCCCAGGTCCCACTGAATGCAGGATATGACAAATCATTTCTTTCTGCTTGTCAGAAACTTAACAAGGAATGCTGGGGTTAAGCCCAGTGTACTTGAATGTAATCATGACTACCTTAAGCTTGATGTTTGTGACAAGTGCTCTTACTTTTTTTTTTCCCCTTTAAAAAAAAGCCCCGAACCTTACAACCTGATTATGTGAGGGCCAATGCTGAGATAGTAACAGGTATTCTTCCACTGGGATAATTTCAGATTGAAGTGTAAATTGTAAGAGTTTCTGATGTCTATGGTTAAAATGTTCTAGTGGCTATACATTACAATTGAGTCACTTTAACATCTATGCCACCTCATGGAGAAAGCTCACTCTTCTACACCCCTAGCCATGCCTTCTTCTCTGTGTTTTGTGTAGACTCTACATTGGTAATGTGAGTGATCCAGTTTTTGAACTTTCCCCCTTGCTCTCCCTCTAAAATACCCTATTTATTGCTTTTTGGCACATTGTTTTTTCACTTTTTATCAACTTAATTCACCTTTCAACGTGAACTGGCAAGTGTCAAAATGAGCCCAGAATGGTGGGGGTTGTTGCTGGAGGCTGGGAAGGAAAAGAATGATTTCTTTGTGAGAAGGAGGTGTAATTAGACTTAAGGTGGAACAGAAAACTGTACTTTCGCTATTCTAGCCACTAAGTTTGGCCTTCTATATATTGTGTACTCGTAATTTTTTTGTCTACAACTGTAAATAGTTTGTTAATGCTAACATGTATTTGAAGGACTTCTGAGTACTGCATCTGTTTGTATACATGCACATAGATAAATCTTTAATTTACTGACATCTTGCTATTGTTTAGGTCAGGTTTAGATTATGAACGTGACTGAGAATTACATCCTGAGCCTGCATTGTTCAATTTCTGCCTTGCATGGGCAGACTGTGTGGCCTTATATGTGGCTCCATGTATTTTTACTTGGGAAATTAGGTGAAAACTGTCCTAATTTCAGCCAGGCCCTTCAGCCTTTCTGTGTGCTGCTGTAGTTCAACTTTTCATCTTTGGTGAAGAAAACCCTTTGATACTTGTGGCCTCTTGGTTTCCGTTTATGGAATGCCAACAAGGAGGTACTATTTGAGTGAAATCAGTTTGTTCTTTTCTCCTTTAATACTTCAGAGCAGGTCTTGCAATGAAGATACATGACTTCTCATGCAGATGGAAGGCTGAGCAGTAGTGTTCCTAAGTCACCAGGGAATGAAATTCCATAAGCTTTTGATAAAATGCCAGAAGACTTTGGGTTTGCAACTGATATGGGATAAAGGCAGTTCAGGGTAATATGGACATGCTGCACAGATCACCCACTCTCTACAGAGAAAGATGAAAAAAGCAGACTTGAAAATGGCAGATTCTGTGCCATTTCCCAGTTTCTGGAAAAGGATGAGTAGTGTCTGAGGTTACATTGTACAGACATTTAAAATCTCGATAGCATGTTTTCCCACTGTAGTTCTGAAATTTGCGCCTTCCTTCCCTGTAGTTGGGAAGATTCAGAATCACCCCTCAGCATAACCTCATCATCCTCTGGAAGACGGAATTCCAGATTTTATTAGAGTGAGAGACTACAAAACTAGGATCTGGTGTTTGTAAGTGACTACTGGAGTGGGATATGGTACACACTGGCTCACAGGAGCCTCTTGTACTTTTCATGTTTACAAGCGAGGGACTCTTCTTATAACCTGTTTTTGATTTTTCCTGAAGAAACTGTGGCAGTGGTATAAGCAATTAATTTTTTTTTTCCTTTTAAAGAAATCTTATGGCAGAAGCCTGCACAAATGTTTTCCAAACAAATCACAGAATGGTTTGGGTTGGAAAAGACCTTAAGATCATCCAGTTCCAACCCCCTGCCATGGGCAGGAATGCCTCACACTAGATCACCAAAATCTGGCCTCAAGATTTAGTGAAAAAGAGCACTAATGATTTAAATTAGATGTGGGGAAAAGTAGGAAGCACCTTTCAAAGAGTTAACAGTATGTCTGATAGACCTAAGTTCCAAGCCAACCCTGCAACTCTCAGGTTTTCCTCCAGAATAGTTCTGGGGTTTTAAAAAGGGTTTGTATACCAAAATGAGTGAAGAGGAGTCTGCTTCCTTTTTCCAGATCCTGCTCTTACACTGTTTATGTTGTCAAATATATGAATAGTGAGACTTCATTAATTTGTTTGCGGTGAAATTGCTAGTGGAATTAATATGAGCCTCAGAGTTACGTTAAAACAACGTGATATTCATTTGGAGTATTAGGTAAAAATTCTGGTTAATTCACTGGCTGACTTATGCTTTCATAACTTGTAGTTCTAGTTTCATCTACTTTGTGGCTTCTAGGTATCACCATTTAGGACTTTTTTGTCTTTCATCTCAGCTTTAGTGAGGAAAAGCAGGAAGCAAAACAGATCCAATATCCTTAGCACAACTCCTGGTTGAGCTTGCAAAAGTATTCTTGAAATCTTGGTACAAAGAGAAGAAGAGTTTAATTGCTTTGATGCTGCATCAGGAAAGTCCTGACCAGTGGAGATGTTTGCTCAGTAGAATTTCTGGCTTCTAAATTGCCTTTGATCAGACTGAATGTGTTTTTTATGGTCACCTGCTCTCTCAATTTCATTTCTGGCATCTCAAGTTATGCTCAAGACCTCCAACCAAGTGTGTATTTGGGCTTGCTGTCCTACTGCAATAGCACAGGCAGGTCTATGTTCCCATAATATTTAATTGTATTCACTTATTTCCCCAGAACAATTCCCAACAGCTGTCTCTCTTAATAAACCCATTCTTAAATAAACCCATTCTTAAATATGGAGATCCTCCTTTTGGGTGCCTGAGTCTCATCCTGCTCAGTGTGCTTTATTATTGGTGCTGTAGGTGCTTACTGCATTGTGGTGTATTTTGGCCACTGCTTTGCTTTTTCTCTCTTTTTTTTTCCTGACAATGTCTCTTGATGTTCATACATTATTAATGAAGTACAGACATTATTAGGAAACAGATGCAGGTCCATTAAAACCTTGTTAGGAGATGTTATCATATTTCTTTGCACATGTAATTAATTCAGGCTTGACTTACTGCTTTGGTAGAAGGTGAAATCACTGCTCAAGGTTGCAATGCTGAAGTCCTCTGCTGTTGAATTTTAAACTGATATTCTTGTGGCACTGGATTACAGCTTGTGAGCTGCATCACTGTCTTTCTTGCCTGCTGAAAGGTAGTAAGGATTTGCAGTGCTTATGCTGTAGGCTGGGATTCTTCATGGGTCAGAAGTCAGCTTTTTCTAGAGAAACAGAGTTAGTCCCTGGCCTGGAGAGTTCTGAAAGTGGTGTGTGCTGGCCATCATTCTGTATTGTCTATCTTACATGATTATCAAGAATGATGTTGCAGAACATGTCCTTCATCCAGCCATACCGATCTTGTTCAAACCCTTACTTTTGATCAGTCTGACATTAGGCCTTAATGTAATATCAAACGTGGTATTTGCTCAACCTATGTCCATGCTTATTTTTAGAGCTAAGTTAGATGCGTTCAGCATTGTTGATTTTCATGTAACAAAGCTTGACAAGGGTGTTCTTTGGCTTTATTTCTTGTTTGTTTTTTTTTTCTTCTTTTCTGCCTTAAAGCTGACACCAGTCCCTTGGTTGTCTCACCCAGTGGCTGTCTTCTGCAGGATTTAGAACTTAATCTGTGTTACTCCACTTTCTGAAGTGGAGATTAATGGGAAAGAATGGCTTGTGGTGTTTCTAAAATGTTTGCATGTCCGTATGTCCATGCCTGGAAGAATATCAGTGTTGCAGTCAAGATGCCCGCTATCCCCTGAGGACTAAAAATCTCCATTAGAGGAAAGGAAATAACTGTGTAAAAACTCCTGGTCTCATTAGGTGAAAAAAAAAGTATTTTTTAGAGATTGACACTAAGAAATATTATTAAATCTTTAATTATTGCTGAAAACCAAGGGGAAAGCATAGACTTTTAGAGGTGGCTTTATTTATTAGTCCCTTGTAGGCCTCAGTTTAAGCTGTTTGAGTACATTATTTGGGAAATTGTACTTTAAATCTGTTTTGAAAGTGCCTGTGGAAATCTCCAGCTGTCTTACCAGGGAGGTTGCTGGAGAGAAAATGCTTTCCCTTGGTTCTTAGGTGAGGTATCCAGGGTGAGGTGTGCTTATTTAAAACCACTTTTCAGTGAGTGCCCACTCACTGCAGATTGCGTTCCAAGGTTTTCTGCAAGGGAATTTCAGGGAACAGTGGATCGGTGAGGAGAGAAGGGGATTGAAAACCTTTTGACTTTTAAAATCTCTCCTGGGGTGGTAGCTTTTATTTAAAATTGATCCTTACATTAATGTTATACTGTGCTTACACTGAGTAAGATTTAATCAAATTCAAGCTTGAGGCCTGCTTCTGCATTGACATTGTTTTGTACTATCAGTATGTAGCTGACAGATACAGTCAAAAGCAAGATTTATCCTTAAGTGACTGAAAGACTGTAAAAATTCCAATGGAAACTGTTTTTCAAGGGCAGCATTCTGTGGCGATGTTCAGATTGGGTCTGATTTACAGATTTAAAAGTACTGTATGGCTAACTCATGATGGGGCATCCCTTATTGCTAATGCTTTTACCTTTAATGCAAACCCATCCTTTGTGTAAGAGAAATCATTATGTATCTGGCATGCAAAAGAAAGCTAACCGACTGTAGAAGTACTTGTTTCACAGCTAATTCATTCCATAATAAACATACTTTGATTTCCTTGAAGGGAAGCTGGAGCTGGACATCCAAGCAGTTTTCTGTAAGCTATACTCAGCCTGCATGCTGGCAGTCAACAAATGTACAGTCCATTTCAATTTGAGCACTGTGAATACCATTTGGCCTTAAGTTAGAGAAAAAGAAAAGCTCAAGCAGGAAAGCATTTTAGAAGAAAAGAATGGGGTTTTTTTTCTTACCCAAAAGGCAGAAAAGATAGGACAATCCACAGCCTAATTGCTTTGCAGTTGTACTGTGCTAACCCTAGAGAGGTACGTACCACCTTAGTTGCAGAAGAGGGTCTGGAGAGTAGTAAAGCTTCAGTGGGTAAGGTTGCTTGCAGTTTTTTGAGAGGGCAGTGTTTCTCATATGAAACCAAAAATATCCAAGCAGGCAACTGTGATAAATGATCACAGATTTTTGAGTAGTCTTAGCTGATGGAAGTGAGTCATCAGCTGCTTGGTTACATGTAGACTTGGTGATTTCAGGGGGATGGCTTAGCGCGGGGAATATAGAAAAGTTCTGTTTGTCAGAAAGGATATTGCAGGTTTTATGATGGTGGTGATTTAGAAAACAGGATACCCATCCAGATCCTTTCTTCTGCTGTCAGTCTCCTCTTTCCTTTATTTGAGTCCTGAATGCTGGGGAGGTGCATATACAGTGTGTGAAACATCCAATGATAGCGAAACTTGAGATTGGCAGATTTTTACTATTTATGGTATTGGTTCACAGATAAAAATTGCTTGGCAATGACGAACAAACAGAAATTAAGGTGTGGGGTTTTTCTTCAGTTGAAGGAACCTTTTGCTTAAGAAGTGGTTATTCATATCCTGAACTAGCATAGGAGTCTCATTGAAAAAGGCTTTTCCAAATTTTATTTGAAGTTAACTGAAAGTTCAGCCCCCTGAAAGGGTATTTCAAAACCACGTGTAGTACATCATGCTTATCTTGAACCTTTCATATGTGGGAATCCTAGTGCATTATGAGTGGAGGAGAATCTTTTTATTACCTACAGACTTGAAAGAGTGGAGGGGAAATGTGCAAAGCCACCCTGTGAAATGGCAGTGAGCCTTTGTTTTGTGCCCTATGGTGTTGCTTCCCATTCTCTCTCCAGTGGACAAAACTGGCTACTTCAGAAGAGTCACTGCTGTTACTTGCCTGCTGGGGTTTGATTTTTGGCTATGTCTGTGGCAGGGGTGACAATCTGAGGAATTCCTTGCATTATATGGTCCTATATGCGATCCAGTGTATGACCCAGAGGCATATAATTTTTGTGACTATTTGTGCTATTTGATGTTAAGGTGAATTAAATGAAGTGAAAATACAGTATTTAGAAATGACTGTCTTGTCACAGGCAACAAGGTGAGCCCTTGTAACTATCTCAAAGGATACTTCTGGAATATTTTTTCTTTTTAAACACATCATCTTTTCATGTTCACTAAGTCTTCATTTTTGCTTCATTTATCATGCTGTATTATTCATGGGCTTCTTAAGGCCTAAATGTGAGACACTTCAAATGAAGGATCAGTCCTTGTAAGGTCCTATTTGCTCATCTGAGATCAAGGCTAAAGCAGTCTGTGGTACAGGATCTGGCAGTGCTAACAGTTTTCATGCTGCAAATGGCTGACTAGGGTCCATTTATAAGAAAGTAGAGAAAAAGTCTATTTGTTTGTGTTGTGCAGCTGGGGGCTTTTGTTTGAGTGCATACCAGCCTGTACTAGCAAGCTGTCCTCGTGTAATATCTCTTCCCAGCGATGCCTGAGAAGTAGAAACAGGCAGAGCTACTTACAATGTGATAAAGTGATGTCAACTGGGGCCACAAGACTACTCCACTCTTGGGCTGTGTTAAGACCTCTCTTGCTGTAGCCTTTTTCTGCTTCTCCCAAGCTGCAAGTCTCAGCTGATCATGAAGCTGTCTCCTGGAGCTGAGCTTCAAGACAGCTTTCTTGTTCCAGCTCTGTTGGCTGTAACTGAGTAGAAATGAAATCTGCTGTATGTTATGGTACCAACTTCTTTTGGCTTTCTTTAAGTTTTCAATCATTTTGTTTGAATGAAAGGTACCATTTCCTGGTTCTACTTCTTTAGCAGTGTCATTAGTAATACCCAAGAAGACAGTACAGGGCTTGGGGAAGAGAAATGGGAAACACCCCATTATTTTCTTAGCTTTAAGTAAGATGAAACTTCTGAAGTCAGAAGACTAGCTAAGAATCTGCCTTTTTTCATTGCAGTATACATGAAGCTCAAGATCTGAACCTGCTATGACTGACCCAGACGTTCTCACTGAGGTCCCAGCAGCTCTCAAACGCCTTGCCAAGTATGTGGTGCGTGGCTTTTATGGCATTGAACATGCTTTGGCTCTGGACATTCTCATCAGGAACCCCTGTGTGAAGGAAGAGGACATGTTAGAGCTCCTTAAGTTTGATAGGAAGCAGTTGCGAGCTGTCCTCAACACTCTCAAGGGTGACAAGTTCATCAAATGCAGGATGAGGGTAGAGACGGCTCCAGATGGCAAAACCACCCGTCATAACTACTACTTCATCAACTACCGCCTTCTGGTTAATGTGGTGAAGTACAAGCTGGACCACATGAGGAGGAGGATTGAGACAGATGAAAGAGACTCCACCAATCGTGCCTCTTTTAAATGCCCCATTTGCTTCAGCACCTTCACAGACTTGGAGGCCAACCAGCTGTTTGACCCCAGGACAGGTAAGAGTACAGAGAACAGGTAACAGAATGCTCTTGCTGTCTCCTTTGTAGCTGCTGGACTTGAAGGAAACAGTCTTAGGAAAATTCTCTGGAGTTTGTCCAGAGCTAGAGGGCACTCTGTTTCTGCAGGTGGTAAATGTTTCAACAAGCTACAGAAGTAATGTATACAGACTTAAGCAGTCTGTACGGGCAAATAGCAGTGTTGGTAAAATACTTAAGTGACAAACAGTAGGGAAATGGAGGTCTTACCGCAACAGCCTTCAAAGGTAAATAAAGCAGTCTGTCCTTGTTGGAAGCTGAAGGTTTTTCAGTATAACCTGCTGTTGCTTGTAAACTGTATGACTTACTGGTAGCTTGCAGAGGGCATGTGTTTAGTTGACTTTGGTCTGCAAAAAGTTTAAATGTAGAGATGGTCATGTAAGGAATGAGTTGCTACTGTTTAATTTTCTTCTGTCCAGTTCATTACACTGCACACCCTGGATTCCCCAGGGTAAGGCAGTCTCATGGAAGTTAAAAGAAATTAATTAGACTTGTCTGTGGTTGAGAGTAAACAAGATTCTTTTTCAAGTCTGTGTGTTAGTCCCGGTGGAGCTGCAGATCTGTCTCATGCATATGAAATAAGAATCTTTTCTGGGTGTTATTGTCTATCGGGGCAGTCCAAATGCTTTGTGCCAGGGAAGAAAAGGAGGAACACCTGCACCTGATGAGATCCTATTTCACTGGTCTAATCTGGGATTATCTGGGGGGGGGGGAAGGCAGGAAGCAGAAATAAGTAAGCCAGTTGGGAAGTCTGTCAGAAACATTGGGGGGTGGTGCATTGTGTCAGTTATCATGATGGGAAACTAAAAATCCACTGTTTAGTGGCATTGAAGCTTTTAATGCAGGGTTACTGATGTCTAATCTGCTTTGGAGAAGGGCAAACTCCCAACAAATGTTCAGGCTTTTCCCCTCTTTCCTGCCTGCAAAGATCAAGAGCTGTGAAACTCTTTACTTAAACAACCATGAAAATTATATTTAGTACTAGAGAAGCAGAATCCATGAAGTCAAGTAACAGTCATTGCTGTAATCCTATGCAGCTCTCCGAGTAGAAGTTGCTCGCTCATGGTGCACCAAAACCAGCAGTGCCAGCACAGAATTTTCCATACCACTGAGTATGGAAACTAGGCATGCTAGGTATAGTAATGTACTTACCAGTGGCAGCCACAGTCATGGGTGTTGGGCCAAAGAGGAATAGTGCTCTTGCAGTCTGGGGAGAGTAGAGCACCTGTGCAGAGAACAAATCCAGTGAGGAGTGTGAGATGCTGATCCCAAAGGGACCTGTAACGCTTTGCAGGTGAATCCTCCTGCCTCTGTGGGTAGTGATGTCCAAAAGCAAAGTAAGTGGCTGTCAAGGAGATGCAGAAGACCATAATGCTGGGATTTGGCTTTGACAGCAAGGCCTGTGCTCCAGGGGCTGATGAGGTCAACCAAGGATTTGTCTACAGCACAGGCACTGGCTGTCTGCACAATGTGAAATCATTCACTGGCACATGGAGTGTTTTGTGGTTTTGCTGATGGAAAGGTTGAGTTCTGTTTTCCCAGCATTTCCCAGCAGTTTGTTTCTGTCACTATTAGTGCAAATAACAAAATAGCCAATCACTTCACTTACTTTCAATAAGAATATACCTGTGTAGAATTTATGTATATTGTTTCTCCTTTTCTAACGCTTAAGTCAATGATAGTTTCATCTAGATAGTGCATGATGATACTGTTGCTTCACAAGAGCTTTTACATGGAATATCAGTTTGGATGAGGCTCTCCACTTACTGTTTAGGAAGGTCTCATGCGGTCTCTAAACCATGAGTAAAGTGTTTGTTTTCATTCCAGGTGAATAAGTGGCAAATTTTTTGTTCTGCACTGTTAGTGAGAATGGCTGCTTTGTATTGCAGAGGATTCTGTTGTTTGCATGTTTACTGCTGCTCTGGAATTCTGTATTGGAAAAAACTGGGACACCTTTGGGTGTCTCACAGAGGGAGCTAGTGAGAACAAGGCATGTAGAGAAACAAGATTTATTGGAGAGTGGCTAGCCATCCTTTTCCAAAGACGTCTTTAGCCCTTATCAGTGCTATACAGAAATCTCTCCCATTCATTGAAACTTAGGGCAGTGCAACTGCTGCAGGGTGCCTGAAAGCCACGTGAGTTTCAGTCACGGCTGACCTGAGCTGCTCCTAGACTGCAGCCATATTGATCAAATTTTGTCGGTTAAAAGGCCTGCAGGGCCAAAGCCTGTTAGCTCTTAGGGCAGGTAGAGCGTGGAAGGCATCCTCTGCAATAGTCTAGACTAAGCTGCACTTAAATTGGTGCTCTGTTGTTAAAAGACATCCTGTTTCGCTGTCTGCTTTTTGTCCTTGTCACTCAGAGATCAGGATGGTTTTAGATGTGCTGCGTTTTCTTCTGCTTCGCTTTCCTCTTCTCTAGTTAGAACTCAAATGCAAACTCTGAGCAACTGGTGTAGAAAGAAAGGGTTAGAAGTGGAGGTTATTACTCTTGCCCTTCCTTATTCAGTGACGGCGAAGAGGCTTCCAAAATGCCTCCATGACTTTAGTCATTCGATTGCCATTTGTGAATTAAGAGTGCTTGCAAAGAGCCTGTCCGTAGGTTGGATCCTTAATGCTCTTTAAATTTTACCACATCATCTGTGTCTGTCTCTCATCTTTAGCAGGGGTCTGTTTCTTACAGGTTACCAGTTGTCAAACGGAGGCTTTTTTAGCTCGCTCCATTTGTGACTGTTTTTGAAATAAATTGAGGTGTTTGGTTTTTCATTAGAGGATGTGATTATTGTGGTTTCAGAAGGAGGGAAAAGAATTGATAGTAAGAAGGGTATGTTTGCAGAGCGCAGAGGTATAGATGTGCTTTGGTTGCTGTTTATCCTATTAATTTTGAAAGATCTTTTTAAACAGAGTATGAGGTTTGCCACTAAAGGTAATTTTAAATGCAGCTTTTAAAAGGTAAAAATGTTACTTGGAGAGCGTGATCTTTCTGTATATGATTTTCTCAATCCCTTTTTCTGCCCTTAAACATCTTGACACAAAAAAGCTCGGAAAACCTACTATGCTGTCAAAAGGTTGAATAGGTGTTATCTGCTACTCGTAGGAATCGTGTAATGTTAAAGAAGCTGTCAGATGGTGGAAGTCAAGGTGACAAAAAAGCTGGAGTTTTGCTGCTGCTGCTTCATGTCACAAAGGGATCTTTTGAAAAGTGAAAAGGAGCATACTGTGTTCAAGGAGTCACTTGGTTTTCTGACCAATGAGTGTCTGTTGGCTCTAAGCACAGCTTGCCCAGGTCACGAGTTTTAGCCCCACCTGTTCTGAATGAAGAGCTCCAGATATCACACTTTCTCCCCAGTGGCAGTTTTACTGTTGCCTCCAAAGAAGCAGGATCAGTAACTTCTGCTTTTAGAGGCAAGCAGCTTGGACACAGCCTGCTTTTACTTTGCAAACGTTTGCTATGGAAACTTCAAGCAAAGCTGAGAAGAACTTTTTGACTGAAGAGGTCACAGATTTGGGGTTTGCCTATTGACCTGGCAGTGCCTTTGGCAGGAATTAGTGCAGGCAGGGTTGTTACAGGCTGAGCAGACGGTTCTTACCTGCTTTTGTGTTTTGAGATCTACAGAAAAGAAAAATGCTATAAGAATGAAAAGTGTTACTTCTGGACTTGTGTTTCAGATGGAATGATTGAGAAAGAAAAGAGACTATAGTTTTCCTAGAAGATCCTAATATAAGCATTTGAAATACAGATCACTGCCTTTCACTTCTGCCATCGCCTGCTGTCTACCTGTGCTCTGATATTTCATTGCTCTTTGTTCTGCATGCTAGCACTTGCATCAGCTGCTGTTGTGATGAAGCCTTATGCAGGTGGAAAGCTGCAGCCATTAAATAAGGCTACTTCTTGAGGCAAGGACATACAAGAAAGAGTTTAACTGTGTAGCACTAAGAAAAGCCAGATCTTATAAAGCATACTGTGAATAACACTGCTGAACTCTATCTGTTCTCAGACCTGGGCTGGCAGAGAACACTGACATAAGAGACGCTGGGTTTTCAAGTATTTCACTTGGAGATACGGTGTTCATCAGGCAGTTACACAGACCTCTGGGCAGAATTTTCTTCTCTGTGCTTTTAAATGTAGAAACTACAGAAATGTAGTTTCCGTAGGCCACTTCCTGCAATTGCAGAACAATCTCAACAACTTGATACCATCTTGTGGGTCTGATTCAAACTAAAATAAGCTTGGAGAATTAGATGCACGCAAGCCTGTTGTGTGAAGTGTGGGGGCAGGACAGGAGAAGCTGCACTGGCTCTCCCAGCAGAGTGAGCTGGTTTTGCTCTGTACCTCTGGGCTTGGCTTGATTAATACATTAAATGTCACAAAACTGGAAATTATGTTCATGGATATGTGTTCTGTAGCATGATTAATTGATTAGTAGGGGAAGGTCTCTCTAATATATCCTGTTCTTATACCCTAATCATATTTGTTAATCTAGTGTAGTGTTGGAGTCGACTGTCAAATTCAAGGTCAGTTTGAGAGAAAGTATGTGACTAGAAACTGCAAAAGGGAGAGTGGGGTTGAAGTGAAAGAGTAAAAGAACTAAGATCCTACAGTGCATCACACCGTTATTCGGCCCTGGATTTCCTTAGGTATTCTAAATACCAAACTGTCAGGATACTCGTCAGCAGGTGAATTTAATATTAGAAAGAAAATATAAGGCTAGATGAAATAGTTTTTCCTTTGTTCTCTTCTACCTTTGCAATATAATTTTTGTCCAGTCTTGTGTTTCTATTAGTTCTGTTACTCTGAAGAATATTCTTGATGTTAACAGTCAATTGTAATTACAGCTGGTCTCTCACATACATCTATGCATTAAGTGTCCTCACCATAACATTCAGTTAGATAAGACGTGAATAATAGTGGAAAGAAAAGGATGGAAGACAAGTGAGTAATGTGAATCAGGAAGATGATGCTGTTGGGATGTTCTTAATTGCAATTGTAATCACTGGAGTCTTTTGTTGTTAGTGGAAATCATAGCAGCTAAATATTTGTCTATGCTTTGCCCTCCCACAGCTTGCTCTTGGTTTGGTGAATGATTTTGGATATAGCTATCTTACTGTTACTGAAAATGCACTGTAATAGTAACATACTGGATCCCTTATTCTCTGTGCTGATACTAAATTTAATTTGGGAAGAACAGATTGAAGGTGGCAGTATCAGTTTTGTAGAAGGGAAGATAACACCTTGAGTTTCATTTTAACCCTGCTTGTTTACTGTCAGCCTCTTGCATGTCAGATGTGTACTTCATAACAGAATTGCACTTAATGTGTTCAGAGGTTGGTTTTCTGTACCTGTCACAAGGCACCTTTTATGTTGCATTCAGGCAGGCTCAATGCAGTGGAGCATTTGTGTGGTTTGGGACCTGTTACTGAGATGAGGAATCTGCCTAGTGTTTGATATTTTTTGCTTTGGTCTTCTGTGTTGACTTCTAGAGCTACTGCCTTTTCTTCTGGGTGCTCAGCTTCTCTCGCTTTATCCCCAGTGAGCTATTCAGAACACATCTGTCTTCTCTCTTGTTTTGAATTTCCACTTCCTTGGGCAAGTTCTGCACTAGCTTCAAATCTTCCTCATCTGATTCAAATGACTTTTGAGCCTGTCCTATCTAGTTTGTAAATTTTTCCTTATGCTTCCCTTCTCCCTGTTGTTTTGCCTTGCCTTTGCTTGTGGAGCTCGTGTCTGTTTCTGGTACGTCTCTTTTTTTGTTCTGTCCCTGCCATCCATTAGAAAAAATAAATCACTTATAGAATCATAGAATGGTTTGAGTTGGAAAGGGCCTTAAGATCATCCAGTTCCAACCTCCTGCCATGGGCAGGAACACCTCACACTAGACCACGTCACCAAAGGCTCTGTCCAACCTGGCCTTCAACACTGCCAGGGTTGGCTCATTCACAATTTCCTTGAGCACCCTGTGCCAGTGCCTCACCACTCTCACAGTACAGAACTTCTTCCTTATATCTAACCCGAACTTCCTCTGTTTCAGTTTGAACCCATCACCCCTTGTCCTATCACTGCAGTCCCTAATGAAGAGTCCCTCTCCGGCATCCTTGTAGACCCCTTCAGACATTGGAAGCTGCTCTGACATCTTCACGCAGCCTTCTCTTCTGCAGGCTGAACAGCCCCAATTTTCTCAGCCTGTCTTCATATGGGAGGTGCTCCAGCCCCTGATCATCCTCGTGGCCCTCCTCTCTCTTAAAGCTATTTCTTCTTTATATCTACACTACTTAGTCAATCCTATTTGATCTTTATGCTGTTGATTCTTGTCCTTTGGGTTCAGTGACTTTCAGAACAGGCATTCTGGGTAGCTTTGTCTACCATGTGCTATGTGTGAATGTGCTATATGATATTACTGCTACAACAATTTACAGCTTTTTACCAGCTAAAATGAGGACTTTAAAAAGCTTATTGTAAATCGGCATACCAGAAACTTCCCTTGAATAAGGAAGGGTTCAGAGCAGCTCTGTTTTGAGCAGCTTCACGTTCTGTGAAGATTTGGTTGTTGTTAGCTCTCCAAGTGCCTGTAAGCCCATCAGTGTGATTTTCTTCTTCCTTGACTTTACAAGCACATTTTGTTTGTCTGTGCTGCCACTGAGAGCTTTTGGCAGACACCAACAGAAGGAAACTGCCCATGCTCTGCTTAGTTTCTCTGTTTCTGTTCAGACTTCTGGCAAAAGCTCCAAGAGTATTCCTGTTGGCTTTACACTGCTTCAGCTTGATAAGGCTTGGAGCCACAGGGAAAGGAAAGCTGAGAAAGAAACAGATCAGAATTAATGCATGCTTCACTAAAAGGAAGAATACTCTTTGGAAGGACTTTAAAAGGGATGTGTAGGTTATGTCTGTGGTTTGAACTCATTCTTAGCGGGTAGGACATGCTGCCTGAAAGATAAGCACCTAGTCTAACCATGGAATTAGCAGCTTGGTGGAGAAATAGGTGAAGGTGTGTTAGAGCCTGTGCTGTGCAGAACATCAGACCCCAGAAGGTTATAAGCCACTGGAGTAGCTCAGGAAAGCTGATGCCTGTAGAGTGCTGGCTGGTCTCTTCCCTATGTTCCACATTGACCTCTGGCTGGTGTGCTGTGTCTCTTAGATTAAAAAAAAGGATCTGATAAACACATGCCCTGGCTTATAGTATTTATACCTTTTTTTTGTCTGCAAAGGGCATTTTATTATTAGAAGTGCAAGAACAATTGCCCTTCCAGTAAAGGTTATCACTGTAACTTTTCTCTTGGCTTTGCAAATTGAAATAGATAACAGCAAGAAGATCTCTTGTAAAATCTGTGAATATTGCTAAGCTGCTTGCAGTGATAAAAGCTGAACTGCAGCATTCCTGTCTTTTACTCTAGTAACTTGCTGTTCTTTTGAAACTGCGTCCTTGGTAATACCATCTGCAGTGTGTCATCCTTTTAGGTATGGGTATCTGAAGTCAGATCAGGAGCTCATGGAGAGAATCCTGTTACTTGTGTTGCAGTCTCTCTGCTGTTGGGTGCAATTTGAGGGTATAGTATTTTGGCTTAGGTGGTATTTTGGCATAGTCTTTTTGGTTGAAGTAAAAAAAAATAAAGTTCTTTAATTTCCTAATGAGCTTCCTTTGGATATTCCCTCTGTCCAGTTGCATCTCTCTCTGCTTACTGGCTGGCTTAATGTATCCACAGCGGGACAGGAAGAACAACTTTGTCAGCTCAGAGCTGCTGAGGTTGTGTATATGAACTGGAGCAGAAATAGCTCTTACTGCGAAGAGGAAAGAATTCCTCTCTTTTCCAATTTTATATTGAATACATATTAAATCCCTATTGCTTCTGAGCAGTCCATAATTTGCTGTGTCTTATGCAGTCCCTTGAAAAGTTTAATTTACCTGTTCAAGAGAAATGTCTTTGCTCAAAAGTTCTGTACAGGATTTTTAATTTAGTTGGGCTAAAAATGGTGCACCCCAAGATGAATGAGCCCCTCAGTGTTCCTCTAGAGAATAGAAAGTGGTTCTGAAGGTGCTTATTTTCCAATTTTCTTTTTTGTCTTTTGAAGACATTAAATTTTAAATTGCTCCTCCTCTTCAATTGCAAACCCAGGTCAGCAGGAAGGGGAAGCTGCAGTATGAAATGTGAATTGATACTGTTGTCAAATGTGGAAGTAAATTTGGTTGATTTCTTTTGATTTTCCTGGAGTTTGCTATTTAAACTATGCCCAAGCAATAAATATATATATGTAATACTACGTAGACATTGCAGGTGGTGATGAAGTTGCTATTTCACAACAGAGTTACAGCACTGCTGTGTCCTTAGAGCACCTTCCATGCCTCATTCTCCATTGATAACCTGCTGTGGTCCCTTGGCAGAGCTTATTAGCTTGTATCCCATACAGTGCTCTTCGAGCAATGTATTTCAAACTGCTGACTGGGCCCCTGGACTGCCTGTGCATTGCTGTACTTGGTCCTTGGCCAGGTAAAGCTAGTGTCTTTGGTTTTCAAATTAAGATCAGAGTAATACAGCATGTTGTGTTTTCACCCAGAGTGCCATCAGGGTAGAAGTCGGAGGTCCAGGTATGTCCATCTTGTACTTGAAGTACATCTTCCAGCACACACAACAGGTCAGGCATGGTACTGATGCACTGTCAATGTTGCCTTATAGGTCATGAGATGGCATAGTACTAATATAACTGTGGTGTTAGAAATGGCAAGTCAGGATGAGTAACAGTGAAATATAACTGCTTCATGAGTCTATAAGGAAGTCTTGTAAGATTGGTGGTAACAGGGGCTTTACCGTGAAATACTTAACGAGGTAGATTCAATGAGTTTTGCTTCAACTATTCACAAGTTCTGGAGGGTGAAATGGAAAGGGAAAGTATCTGTGGTCATCTTGTATTTCTTCAAGAGGAAGTATTTTATTTAAGGAATTTTTTGTTCCTCATTTTCTGCATATGCCTCTCAGATACACCACAGATGTGTCTGTCTTTCTTCTATGTGGAGACACACAGCAGGAACTTCTGGCCCATCTGAAAGACCAAGATGTGATCTAAAGAAGGAAGACATAGAAGTCTTGAAAACATTACTAAGCTGTGCACAAACTCTAGAAGACAAATGAAAGGTGTGCACAGTGGTTTGCTGAAGCCAGTTCCATGGTTAGAGGAGTTCTGACTTCCTTGGTTTGGATGTTTGGAACTTTATAGTATTTTTTTTGAGGATGAAATGTAGGTCCTTTACAGACAGAAGCAGAAATTGTACCAACTTGCATGCTAAGATGTTATATCCTGCCTTGCAAGGCAAAGAGTTCCGAGTTCAGCTGCTTCTTGTTAAAGGAAGATGCATTCTCAGGTGGTCAAAATTTTAGTATGTCTAGTGAAGTAATCTGTTCTGTGACTATTTCCCCACCCAGCCACCCCAAGGCCTGAATTTGAGAATAACCTGATGAAAAGTGACTGTGGCAGAAAAGTGAAATCTCTTTCTCTTGAGGGATGTAAAACCAAGGAGAATCTTCCTCTTGCCAGTCTGCTAAAGCGCTGTTAGATTGGGGGGGGGGGGGTGGTATTGGCTTGAGGGGGGTGTGCATTTTTGTTTAGGGATTTTTTTGGTGGGTTTAGGTTGGGTTTTTTGTTTGGGTTGTTTTGGTTTTTTCTTTGCATTTAGCTTTTCACATGTTAAAAGACATGAATGCATTGTTATATGTTGAAGAGAAGGTCAAAGTTTATCCCTACTGCCACTTAATTCTGTACTCAGGAGGTGTGCACTGAGAGTTTGGACAAATATCCTTTCCTGTTAATCTGTAACATTGTCTGAAAAATTAACAGCTTCCCCTCTGGCAACATTCAAGCTGTTCTTTCTGCCATCCTGTCAGTTCAGACTGCTTTCCCAGCTTACCAAGAAATATCAATGGTATGAATGAATGAGAAACATGGGGTTTCTATAGCAAGCTGATCAATTGTGCTGCAGGGACTGCAGTCAGGATGGTTTCTGCTAGCCAGTTTTCACAATAGCTGAGTATTGTGAGGACCAAGTTGCTTGCAGGAACACGCCAAGCAAAACTGGAGCAGGTGCCCTAATGGAAATGCTTGATAGCTGGCAGTAATGGCATCCCCCTGTATGCCAAACATATACTTTTTGCAGTTGCCATCCACATGGGCCCTGCCAGTGCACAAAATCTGCTTTCTTTCATTTACAAGAATAAGAACTATTTGTGTCCCTGCCAGAGTCAATCTGGTTCTTAAATATAATGAATGGGTTGGAGGTTACCAACAGCAATCTTGAATTTAAAGCAATATTGAAGTTCATTTTAATAGAAAGTTGCTGGTTCCTTCTGCAAGACATTCTGCTTTTCCAAAATAGTGGCCAACTGCTGTGAAGCTGTGTGCATATTCAGTGTTGTAGATACTGTTGACAGGTAAAGTCAGTATAGTATATGGAGAAATACAGGCATAGCATTTGTGAAACTTGGTCCAGAGATTTAAGTGAAGTACAAAGCTGGGGAGAGAAACAAATGTTCTTTGGTTCTGTGAGCCTCCTGTTGAGTTACTAGGGAGCTTGACCTTCCACTGTGTCTGAAGCTATTGCACAGTTCAGAAAGGTTAGGTGTATGAGTTGGAATATTGCCTCAGAAATGCTCTTGCTGAACCTGGACACATGAACCTACAAGGCAGCCAGCTCAAGGGAGCTCTATTTTGGTGGTTCTGCTTAAACATGGCCTGATAAAACTGTTCCACAAGCAGTATAGTGCTTATTCTGGTTCTTGTTAACCATGTTTTGTGAGGAATGGGGTGCGACTCAGGATGAAGCTAGGTGATACTACAAAATAAAGCCAGAAATAAGGGAAGGTTTGTCTTGTTAAACATGCTGCTAGTCTGTTGCCAGCCATGAACATTAAGATTTCTGTCTGAATTTCGTGAAAGCTTTATATTAGAGTCTGTAAGTTCTTACTGATCCTAACCTATCATTGTCAAACAGTGTAAAATTCTGAATTTCTGTCCCTAAAGGGAAATAAACCTTCTGAACTCCACTTCCATTAGGCTGGAATTGCTCATAAATATGTATTTCGACTGTATTTTTCAGTCTGGTTTCCACCATTCTAATGATTCGCTATAGCCCTTCCATTCAAGGAGAATGGTTTGCAGTGTAGAAGATTTTATCTGGAGAACTTTGTTCTGTTGCACAAAACTTTATCTTTCATGTTTGGAAATAATTATCTTTCTCTCTTCATCGTCCCCCACAACTGTGGGCTGAAATTGAACCCAGAGAACAAAAATATGCTAGGAGTCTTCTTATTGAGACTTCCTTGCTCCCTGGGAGGGTCAGGTTCAGCATCTCTTCTTGTCATATATTGGATTATTGGTCTCTGTGCTTCTTTCTCATTCTAATTAAAATGCTATTCCCCTACCTATGCTCTCCAAAAACGGTCAGAGGAAGATTTTTCTTTTAATACAAAACGAAGGATGTGGGCTGATGTTTATTCTGCTAAGGTATCAGGTAACAAAAATAGTTAATATTTGAAGAAAGAATCTATTGAGCCATATTGGTGCTGCAGATAAGAGAATTAAGGATGTTGCTGCCAGAGGATCAGGCTTTGGTTTTTTTGCCATCTAGAGGTAACAAGCTTTTTTGCTTGACAAATGTGAGATTTGGGGAAGAGGAAAGAAAAAAATGAAATGGAGGGATATGGGGATTGCAAGTGCAAGACAATATTTATTCTTTATAGAATAATTTTTCTATATTACATAATTGTATGCTATTTCATTATTACATAATTATATAATAATGCATATTCCTTATTGTATAATATATGTTATTATATAATGTATACAATATTTATTTATTATTATTAGGAAAGTAAACAGTCCACTGTTCACTGTTCCACCTAACAGTGCTCTTCAGGGAAGGCAACAATAGCAGGAGGCATGAAACCTACTTGGTGAAAATTTGCATTTCAAAAGGATTGGCAAGGCTTTTAATTCCCTCCACCAGGGATGGCCAGGAAAGGCATTTCGGCAGAACACAGCATCCTGTCTGCAATGATTAAAGGAAATCTGGGTGCTGGAAGGAAATAGGCAGCTGCTTTGGCAGAACAGGAGAAAGCTCAGTAACACAAATCCACTCTGATAATGCCAATCTGAAATTGCAGGATGGAAGTATTTTTCCCTCTTTGCAGGTTGTGCTTGCACAACCAAGGTTGGAACTTAGGTGGAACTAAGCTGACTGTCTTTTCCTTATTACCTTTGCTGTTTGTATGAAAATGGTATGGTCCAGTTTCCTGTGTCCAGGCTGAGAAAAGAGGTTAAACCACTTCTGAAAACAATCTTACTGACAAATAGATAAATGCATTAAGCAGTTTTACTGCATGACTTGAGCATATGAACTCTAATGTCTGTGGTTATGGGAATACTTGAATACTGTAGTTTTAAGTTGGAAAGAGAAGATTAACAACTTCTGAGTGTAATTCACTCTGAGAGAAGAGAGACCTACTTTTTAATTTCCATAATAATTGCACTGAGGTGGTGAAACTGTTTTAAAAGGGATCTGCTTGTTTGCCCTTAAACCTAAGGGCAGACTGAAAAAGCGGATGTAAGATCTTGCAGTGAGTGGAGGGCAGGGATGTAAGTGGATCATAAAAACCAAAGAATTAGGTGCTTTGTGATGCTTTGCTGTAGCTGACATGGACAGATGGCAGTGTCAGTGATGCTTCCTACTCTATGAACAAGATCCTGGGAATGGGTGATTATTGTTGGGAACAGACCATGTCTATTTTAAAAGCAAACAAACCCCCTTTTTTTTCATGTGAGAAGTCAGTAACAGTTGTTATTAAATTGCCAGATGTGTATGTGTATATAAAATTACTGATGTAAATCTTACAAATGTCGGAGAAGCTGATGAAGGAAGAGGATATAACCCCACCTGCTGTATGTGATGTTGTATTGGCTAAAACTTTGGACTGGTTCTGTGCTTGACTTGATCCTTTTGAGGATTTTAAAGTATTTAACTCGGAGATCTGTTTGTGCTCAACACATAGTTGAGCTGCTTGCTATCACCCAAGTATTTTTATCTGATAGTGAGCAATGGGTGTCCAGACTGGAATGGTTTTACTGAGGAATGAGTTCCTCAGTCCTGCCTGTCGTCCTTCCTCATAGCCAAGGGTCTTGCCACTGGTAAATGCTGTGGTGTTTCATTTTAGTCTTCCTGGAGCTAAAAGTTAATGACCGTCAAGAGCAGTGCCTTGTAAAACAGACATGAACTTGCTGCTTTCAAGCAATGAAGGCTGCTCTGCTCCTCAGCAGTTTAATATTTGCTTCCAAAATGTAATCCTAATCATCATCTGAATATGTAGTATTACAGTCAGGAATTTGAGTGTTGAGGATTTGCCACCTTGTGTGTTGTCAACACTCTAGTGGTTTGTCGTAGTTTAAGCCCAGGCCGTAAATCAGAACCACACAGTCTACTTCCCCCCCACACCTTTCTTCCCTCCACTTCTGGAAGGACGGGGAGGAGAATCAAAAGAATGCAGCTCCCACGGGTTGAGATAAGAACAGTTTAATAACTAAGGTATAACACAAATCACTACTGCTACCACTAATAGTAATAATGATAAAGGAAATAACAAGGAAGAGAATACAACCGCTCACCAACTGGTATCTCGCCCCCACCCCGCCACGATCCAGCCCTTCCGGGCCCTCTCCATTCTACATCCAGGGCATGACGTGCTATGGTATGGAATACCTCTTGGCTAGTTCGAGTCAGGTGTCCTGTCCCTGCTTCCTCCCAGCTTCTCCTCCTCCCTGGCAGAGCATGAGACTCACAAAGTCCTTGGTCAGTCTAAACATCGCTGTTATCGGCTCCATTCCCAGGCCGAAAGTCAAAAACACAGTGCTGCAAAAGCTACTAAGAAGGAGAAAAACTGACTACTGCTACTGAACCCAGGACATGGTTACAGTCTAATGCAGGGACAAACAGCTTCAGTTGTGGAAACAGAGAAGATGTGGCTGAGCTGACCCTGAGCTTGACGCATGCTCACATCAGCATTAGGATTCTCCTGAATGTTCCTTGAGTGACTGTCATTTTGATACCTCGGCAGAAACTTGCAGGTTGACATACTGAGGCTGAGCTACAGAGATCCCCCTTCTGCCACATACTCAAATGGCTTTATGACTTACTGCTTTGGCTCTCCATCCTCAAAGTGGGAAATGTATAACACCTTTTCTTCACACTTGCTTGATGTTTCTGACTGGACCAACAGTTTTAGACACAGCATTTTTTTACCAAGTATTTTTTGTACATCTTAAATTCTGTGTAACTCTGAGCCTCTGTTTCCCATTTGAATAGGACTGATGTTTCAGATACAGCAATGAGTCTCTGCTAGTCGTCACTAGCACCGTCCCAAAATGTCATCTTTCTAGTTTATATTAATCTAGAAAACAAAATCATAAACAAGCGTTCACAAATTTCTGAGGTTTTTCTGCATTTCTTTTTGTGGGCTTAAAGAGACTTTGTTATCTTTTGCAAAAATCAATCTTTTATACCCTGCTTCTCCCTCTGTAGAGTACAAGTGATGCCTTACATCACAAATTCAGGTTCTTTGGTGCACTGCTGCTCTGCCACCTGTGAAGGAAAGGGATAAGAGCTTGCTTCTCTTAAGCTCTTTGAATTTGAATTTTAATTTATTAGCTCAGCTATATCAAATCTGGTAAAATACAAGGTAAATCTGTACACAATGCATTTCTATCAGCAAGATGGCAATTTACCTTGGAGTCGTGCCAATGCCACTTGCTCTGGTAGAAGCATTTGTGGTACCAAGCATGAGTGCGTACTTAAAGAGAGGGAAGGCAAATGCAAGTAAACAGCACAGTGGGCCCTCTATTCGAAACTCCCTGTGAGAGCTGAGAGATTTGCAATTAATGTCCCTATGTTTGTTTATAATCAGTTTGAAAAGGAGCATTAAGACCCTGTAAGCTTCTGAATGCTGAGAGACAGGAAATTGGGTTTGGAAGTCTGTGTCTGAGCATTTGTTTATTTGTTTGTTTTTCTTCCTCTCAGATCACTGCCTGTATCTGTGAAGACTATATTCAGTTACTTTCTTTACCATAATGGCAGTGTTTGCTTACAGGTGTACTATACAATCTCTCAGTGTCAAATGTTGATTCTTCCACTTGTGATGACTCTTCATTTAGGAGCTGCTGTCAGTTGTGATGCGAAATCCTTTAATACATGTTGTGATATGCTTTTTCTTTTCAGATTATAGCAGCTAAAGCTTGGAATTGGTATCTTACTCGGAAGTGATCTTGTTTGAGAATATTCCTAGTGGTATAGTCTCAAAGCATAGGTACTCACTTTGATCTTCCCTGTGTAGGTCCTTGTAAGTGCCCTAACACTGCAGTGTCGGAACAGTGATACGACATTGTTTTCATACCTATCCTGCTAGCGTAAAGATGCTTTTGTAAGTTTCACAATGGTCTTTTGTAGGCAGTAGAGAAAGTAAGGTGCTGGTATGGGTGAACAGTATTCAAAGTGTGATGCTCGGGACTTTAGTAAACATCACCTTGTTGACTGCTGACAATTTCTGTAGTTTCTAAAGACAGTTTTTCATTCCACTTGGGTCTTCTACCAAGGTTTTACTTCCTTTTCCAATATTATCTTATTAGTACATTGTATATGCGTTTGCAATTCTACAGTCGAAGTCCTTCGTAAAAATCATGAAATAGAAGTGAACTAGGGTAGACCCTTGAAACACCCTCCAAAGTTGATAGTGAGCTATGATTTTTTCTACAAGTGGCGTTCTCTACCAGTTACGCAGTCATTTTCTGATGAATTTCTGGACTGTGTTTCTTTAGTTTGCTGATGAGCATCCAAAGCAGTTGAACATCCTCCTTTTCCCCAATCAAAACAGATTGCTTCCCATCTTTCCATTATCCTATAGCTTCTTCACAACTTAAGATTGGGCTCACTTTTTTCCTGTAATAACTCGCATTCCTGCTCAGTTCCCTCCATACAAGTAAATTCACATCTGGGCTTTGGCCTCCACCAACATCCAGTGTTTCTCAAGTGTGTTATGAAATATAATCCCTAACAGCATGGGCTGTGAGTCTCAGTTCTCCTTCACCCTTCTCCACATCCTGAATGCCAGTTGCAGCGTTTGCTGCTGTCGTAGTTGTTTTTCTCTGCGTTAGCTCAAGGTAAATGCTGCTCCCCGCTGGGCTGGAAAAGAGTATATAATGTCCTTGGGAGCAGAAGGGAGGAGGAAAGGTTGTCTGCAGCATCCTCCAAAGAAGGGTTGCATGCAAAACAATCTGTTGGGGTCAAAGCGTGACCAGGAGGTGGAAGGAGGTGATCCTGCCCCTCTGCTGTGCTCTTGTGAGACCCCACTTGGAGCACTGTGTGCAGTTCTGGTCTCCTCAATGTAAGAAGGACATAGAATCCAGAGAGGACCACGAGGATGATCAGGGGCTGGAGCACCTCCCGTGTGAAGACAGGCTGAGAAAGTTGGGGCTGTTCAGCCTGGAAAAGAGAAGCTGCATGGAGACCTCATAGCAGCTTCCAGTGTCTGAAGGGGTTTACAAGGATGTTGGAGAGGGACTCTTTGTTAGGGACTGTAGTGATAGGACAAGCGGTAATGGGTTAAAACTGAAACAGAGCAAGTTCAGGTTAGATATTAAGCAGAAGTTCTTTACTGTGAGGGTGGTGAGGCACTGGCACAGGTTGCCCAGAGAAGTGGTAAATGCCCCATCCCTTGCAGTGTTCAAGGCCAGGTTGGACAGAGTCTTTGGCAACCTGGTCTAGTGTGAGGCATCCCTGCCCATGGCAGAGAGTTGAAGCTAGATGATCTAAAGGTCCTTTCCAGCCCAAATCAGTCTGTGATTCTATGAAGAAAATATTTTTTGTACTATTAATAAAAAAATTTATAACCCAGTTTTTCATCTTTATCTCAACCTATTTCAATTTTTGTGAATGCTTTTTAAACTGCATATTATTACAGTAGTGCACGGATGTAATTAATAAGTAAATATCTTTATTTTGAGGGGGGGGATGATAAAAAAATTTTTCACTGATGAGTTGTGCAGTCGAAACAGTTTGGGTATCGGTGATCTGGAGCTTCAGATTTCCTCCTTTCACTCCCAAAGATAGCTTCCAGTCCCTTGTCCAGTGCCAGCATCTTTTTGTCTTGGAATTGGTTTATATTTTTGTCGTGGTTTAAGCCCTGTCATCAAGTTAGCCACATAGTCTCTCTCTCACTTCCCCCCTTTTCTTCCCCCTGCTCCCAGAGGGATGGGAAGGAGAATCAAAAGAATGTAACTCCCATGGGTTGAGATAAGAACAGTCTGGTAACTAAAGTATAACACAAATCACTGCTGCTACCACCAATAATAATAATGATAAAGGAAATAACAAGGGAAGAGAGTACAACACCTCACCACCTGCCAACCGATAACTCACCCCCACCCTGCAGTGAACTAGCCCTTCCAGATAACTCCCAGTTACATCCTGGGCATGTTGTGCTGTGGTATGGAATACCTCTTTGGCTGGTTTGGGTCAGGTGTCCTGTCCCTGCTTCCTCCTGGCTCCCCTCCTCCCTGGCAGAGCATGAGACTCACAAAGTCCTTGGTCAGACCAAACATCAGTGTTACCAGCTCTGCTCCCAGGCCGAAAGTCAAAAACACAGTGCCGCACCAGCTACTAAGAAGGAGAAAAAATGACTGCTACTGCTGAACCCAGGGTAATTTTGAAAATCCAGAGCATCATCATTTTGTTATTTAGGGGTTAAATCAGCATCTGGATTTGTTTGTCAGTTTGAAAGGCAGTGCTTGGTGCTCTTTGGAAGACTGGCATGGTTTTTAATAAAGTACCTTGATCTCTTGCTGACTGCTTTTGTCAAAAACCTGAATGTTTCTTCTTGCTTCCACTGAAATCTTTTGTCTGGTTTTCCTTGACCCTGAAGTAAATCCGTTATAAGTAGTGAATACTTTGTTGTGAAATGTAGAGAGATTTGTCTTGCGTCTTTGACCTGTATCGCAGTGGTTTTGTGAATCTCTTTGGATGTGCATCCGGCAGACAATGAACAGATTAAATGGGGATGGCTGTGACTTTTACATGATGAGCTAGCTGAAAGGTAGTCCTTGGAGCACACAGAAAAGGATGCCACTAACTCTGTAGTGTTCTTCATCTTGTGCCCAAGGAGAACTGAGAATGTTCTTGTTTGGGATTGCAGTGATAACAAGTGGTTGCTTTAGTGCCTGCTTCCCATTAAAAGCTCTGCTTTTCTCAGCGCAGCAAGTGAGGAATGCAGGTGCCTGCGGAATGAGGTTGTGTGGTTTGGGATCTTGCTTTTGTTTTTCTCTCTTTGGCTTATTTAGTCATAGCTCTAAGGCAAAACATCCCTTGGTTCCTTGTGTGTTCAAAGGGAACCAGAACAAACTGCTTCATTCCCTAGATTGTGAATGAGGCAAAATTAATTTGAAGCTCTTTTGGAAAATCCGAGGTTTTTGTTAAAAGGAAAGCTGATACAAAAGTAATGGAGAGGATCTTGGATTGTATGAGAGGAAATGTGGATGGAGACTCACTCTGTAAAAAGGTAGATTTAATACAAGAATAGAGAAGTACTCATAATACTGGTTTTGTTGCATACTCTGCTGCCAGTGAAGGGAGCCCTATGGACTAGTAACCGCTCTGTTCATGTCTGGGTTTGAGTCTCTTAAGTCCAGTGGGAAGAGCTCTCTCAGCTGTCATGTGTGCCATATGAATGCCACTTTAATTCTGTGACTCTGGAAGGCCTTTTAAACTGGCACATGTTAAAATCAAGCTCACATAGGGTCTGGTGTATGTTAAACTTCTCTTTCGTATAGAATAGACCAACCCAGCAGTGATACTGAACTGTCCTACAAAAATGATAGGGTTTGCTTTTCATTTAAGAAAGCTATTTAGTAAAAAATATAAAACAAAATTGTAAACCCAAACTCTATCACTTGATCTTAAAATAGTTTTTATGACAACCATTATTATTCAACTGTATTTTTAAAGCCACCTGTAACAAACTGAGATCACAAATACCTTGGCTCAGATTCTGGATGGTGTTTTGAGTGTGAACTTTTGATAGCAATCCTTATCTGTAACTTTATGTATTCACCCCTGAAGCTGCTTGAAAGTGCAGAGAATCAAGAATGTTACCAGTTTGGGGTTTTAGTGGTGATCACTTAAATGAATTCAACCTGGATTAATCTCTCTTCCATCTTGCTTTCAAGTCAGCAAGTTCCCCTAAGGGTGAG
Organism: Psittacula echo; assembly: GCF_963264785.1. Taxonomy (NCBI): domain Eukaryota; kingdom Metazoa; phylum Chordata; class Aves; order Psittaciformes; family Psittacidae; genus Psittacula; species Psittacula echo. Next base: position 6,979,759 of record NC_137736.1, read on the forward strand.
TGCACACCTTACAGCATACCTTGTGAGTGTGCTGGGAGGAACAGAAAAGGATGTGAGGATCAAGAATTCCTCATAGGATTCAACCTGCAATATTGTACTCTTCTTTCAGCCTGCATGTGTTGGGAGACTGGGAGAACAGGACAAAAGCATCATGAGATGTTCAGTGCTGAGTGAGACACAAAATATTGCGTTAAAGTAAAAAGCACTGCTATGAGTTTCACTCAAGCAGGTTAGCAGATGGTCTGTGTCAGTGATGTGTGAGGTACTGGTACAAGTGCTTGCTATGATCCCAGTAAGAAAGGCATTCAGACTCTGTGAGGTATTGATTAAAATACCATTCACTGGAACTAACAAGAAGGAAAGAGTGAATGGATAATCTTACATCCCTTCCAATGTTGGGAATCTCATGTCATGCAGCACTGGGCAGACCTCCAGTTGGGACACAGCACAATGTGCAGAACTACTTGTGTGGAGAGGGCTGCCGGCATGATGGTCTTCACCATTCTTTTGGGAGCTTTTCTATAAAGAACATTTTATCAGTAATTTCTGGTTTTGAGTAAAATAAAGCTTGCATGAGAGTGTGCTGCTTCACTGTAAGGTAAAGACATAGTGTAATTGCTGCATTAGCATCCTCTGGTATGAGGAACTGGCTGAGTTTATCCTGCAGCCAGGGTGTATGTGCAGCACAACACAGATTGCGGCTGCTTGTCTGAATTGTTCTCTGGATCAATGACTGTATGAAGTAATCTGGCTAATCATTACAGAATGCAACTGTTTAGACAAAGCAGCCTGCATTGTTCTTTCCTTTCCCAGCAAGGGAAAGGTGTATCTCACAGCTCTCAAGTGACTGCTGTTTGCAAAAGGGTAGTTGACCTGATCATTTGCCATGATTTTAGTCTCTTCTAAAGGGGCCAGGTTGTCCATCTGTATGCACACTGTTGCATGGAGTTTGCATATTGAACCGATTCTTTCTGGACACTGTTTTTGCACCACTTATGAGTTAGTTTGAGTAAGGAGTGCAGTGCTCCAGAGGTGGTGTGCAGTTTTGTACCCTTCATTTACTGCGACCCTGGCTTACTGGCTTTTAGCATAAGCATAGTGGAAGGACCTATTCTAAAATTAGCAATCTGTTGATTAAAATGGCCAGAAGAAAGCCTAAAACAAGAGATAAAACACTTCTTTGTGAACCAAAACGATGATGCAGAATCCTGTTTTCCAAGGACAGCTGTTAGCAGTCTTATTTATTAAACAGCCCTCAGAGGTGGGAGGAAAATGCTGTTTGGATTTTTCGTTTGACAATTTTATGCTTGTGGCTTTAAAAATGTTGCATTTGTTTGTGCTTTAAAAAGTCAGTACAGAGTAGGGAATGAGTGTACAGTAAAAGATATCTGCATTTCAGAATGTGCTGAAGGCTATTTTCAGATACAGTGTAGGGCTAGATGAGATAGCCCATCAGCCTATTCTAAAGCAGGGTAAATTTAACCTCCGTGGCTAGCATATTCCAGGCTTATTATAATCAGTTTGTCTTAATACCCTAACCTAAAGGATTTTTACCCTAAATTAAATCTGTGAGTAATCTTTTGTGTGTACGTGTGAAGTTGAAGAACAGTTTGTCACTGTTTTCATTATTGTAGCATACTAAATATCCAACATTTGATGTTCCCTACCACCCTTCTTAAAATGAAACAAGTGTTTCCATTTTTTCCCTAATGAAACATCTTTTAGGCTGTGTCATTTTGTTCCTTTGGAATTGTTACAGTTGGTCCCCATCTTCAAGTATGGGATCTGAAGATGCAATTGGTTTATCAGCAGAGGTATCCATAGGGCTGACTAAAGCAGGATAGCATAGTGTTGTCTCATGCTTTGCATGACATATTTATTAATAGATGTAGCAGCCAAATTTTCTTCTGTTTTTCAGCACAACACTGTTGGTTGCTGGTTTTGTCCTCTGGTACAAACCTGAGGATTTTGCAGTGTGCTGCCAAAACGATTATCCCCTTCTGGCCCAATCTAATAGCTGTCTTTCAGCGCTTACAAGAGATGACCAGGAAGACAAAGTCAGGATCTTCACAGTGGTGTCTGGTGGGAGAGCAAGAGGTGATGGCTGTAAATCAGAGCAAGATGTTCCGAGCTAATATAAGACCTTTTCACTATGAGGTGGATGGCCAAGCAAGCGCAGCAGGTTGCCCAGAGAGGCTGTGCGTGGAAGGTTTCATGGCTGGATTATGGTCATGAGCAGTCAAGTCTGTTTACCCTGGTTTTGAGCAGGAGGCTGGGCTGCTAAGGTCCCTCTACATTTCTACTCTTTCTCAGATCCCTCAGAACTTTTCTTTGTGCCCTTTGTGTTTCTCTTTCTGAGATTTTGACAGTTCTTCATATCCCAGAGACTGCTTTAAACAGTTCCGTTTTCTGTAGGGTAATCATCATCAGATCTTGCTGACAGTACATCAGAGATGTGTAGTTCATTTTACCAGCTGTACAAAACTTTACACTCTGCCTGGTTTCTAAGTCTCTATTACAACATGACATCAGTTTCCACATATATCATTGTCCACCTGCTGTTTGCTGGTGACACCAGCACTTCTCAGCAGTGGCATAGCCACAGTGCCGCTGTTACTGTCACCTCCTGGACTGTACTTCTGTACCTGAAAGCAGCTGTGATGGCAGCCAACAGGCCCATGCAGTTATAAATTTAACCTCCTCATTCTTTTATGACTTTATCAAGCCTGTGCTTATGTCCTTCCCATGGCTCCTAGCTTGCTTCCCATGCTGATGTAACATCTTGGTGCTCATCTTCTAAGTTAATGAATCAAGTTTATGCTACACAAGGGATGTCATAGGTTGAGGCTAACTGGCACAAGAGCACAGCTCGCTTGGAGCACTGTCTGGCTGTGAATACTGTATAATTTTAACTTTCAGAGGTGACTCCCTCAGTCAGACTCGCCTCAGTAAATGCAGGGATTCGTATTCCCATCAGTAAATGGTCAACATACATCACCTCCCCCTACTCTAGCACGTTGGACCATTTAACATTATCAAACTTGCCCGAAGAACTGAGAAACCAGCGAGAACTCCCGCTGTCTGCTGGAAGAGAACAGGCAGTTGCCTGCCCCTGTGGTGAAGAAGTGATTTTTCTTTCCTTTCCTGTGATCCTGCATTTATCCATCCATCTATTTTCTGTCCACTGTGATGCTCGGAGACACATGCATGGACATTCCCCCTTTACCCCCTGCCTCACAGCACACCAATTCCAGGGGGAAGGGTGCCGTTCATGTCACGCTGCTGCACTGGAGGGACTGATGGCTGGTTAAAAATAAATCTGGGAGCAGATGGTGAGGGAGATTATTGTTCATCCTGGGGCGATGGTGATGGTGTGCCAGCTAACTGCTGGTTGTCTATCAGAATTAATCAGGAACTGTTGTGGCGCATGATCAGTGAAGCCACTGCTCCCCCTGGGAAAAGGGAAGGAAGAGCAGAGAAGCAGCTCTGTAAAATGAGTTTCTGGAGAAGCACTTGTTTTTGAGGATAAGAGAAGTTGCTGATGGAGACCAGACTACATAAAAAGAAAAAACGGGAATGTTTTTAATCATTTATTTTAAATGTACTCACACTCTTTTGTATATCTGCAGGTATGCCTAGCGTAACAATTAAGAGGTCTGTAGGACCTTTACAATTACTCGCTGTAATTACAGTATGAAACATATAACGCCTGCTTTGGATTTGTGATCTGTGTCGGAGAAAAGGACTTGATACGTGCTGTGCTTGAAACACTTCACAAACATTAGTTCTCTATACGCTCACAGAACAGACTAGGTGAATGCTGACTCAACCCATTGAGCTGAAAGGCAGTATCAGAGATACAGCTCCAGAGTTGTGATGCTTGAGGAATCTGAAAGGTAGTTAATATTTGTTACCTTTGTGGAATTTTTTTCTGGTTTGACTAAACAGGTTGATGAAATAGCATGAGAATGAACAGATATTTTGTTTGATCAAATTAAGAACTATAATAGTGAGTACCTTTTTGGTTATTGTTTTGTAATGGAAGTCAGCAGTAAATTTTGATCAGTTAGTCCGCTTAGGTAACCTGTCAGTCTATTTTGTTAGCCTAGTAACATTTGTTAAACTACATTTCTTATTTTGTGTCCTCAGCTTCTTTTGTCCAGGCTGCCGTGGCATCTCCTTTCAGTGTACATTCAATCTGATGTCCAAAGATATGTTTTGCTGGGGTGCAGTTATGGAAAGCTTATGCTTTTGTTTTGAAAGATGTTTCAGGTGATACATTAAGTACTTTCTGTCTGAGACCATCAGGTCTGTGCAGTCTACCTTAAGTAGCACATACTTCACAAACATACATTGTAAGATACAAAAGGTGGGATAAAATTTGCTATTTGTTCATATTTTAAAACTGCTCTTCTTTTATGCCTTCTTTTTAAATGGCAGTGCTGGTTTAACGTTGTTAAAGAGGTGTTTCCTATGCAAACATGACATGACATGGTTTAGTGGGAGGTGTCCCTGAAGAAGGGGGTTGGAACTAAATGATCTTAAGTTCCTTTCCAACTCTAACTGTTCTTTGATTCTATGAAAATAATCTGAAGGCTCTGTCTGCGTGTAACAGTGAATAGAAGACAAGGCAAGGCTGAATTAAACTTCTTCAGCTCTTATTTTTCCTGTGATCTGACCTGAGGTGTTAGCAGTAAGAAGAAATTCATTTAAAGCAGAAATAAGATAGAATGACATAAAGAGACATGGTCCCACTGGACTCTCAAAATTTGCAGATGTCAGAAAGGCTTTTTATTGCTTTGTCTGACATTGCTATAATCTTCATCAATATCCCTCTTTAACAGTTCCGTAAGTGAAATGGCAAATCACTATTGGGTAATCTGCAACAGCACTGATCTTTAGGTCAGGAACACTGGTAAAATACTCCTGATACTAACAAGTCCTTTTTTGTTGCTAGTGTTGCAAATGATGAGAATGGAAATAAATTACTTTACTGGCTTATTTCTTGTTACACATAGGTCAGGCTGGACTGGAAAACTAGTCTCAGTGGCTTTGTTTCTGATCATTTCTCCTGTGTGCTACTGCAGGAAGGTCAGACTCTCAGTATTTTGCATCTCTAGCACCTGGAATGTCCTGTCTTACTTTTAAGTAAGTGAAATAATCTCAGGCACCAGTTCATTTTATTGTTCTTGCCCTTGCAAACTGTTTCTTTCGGGAAGCAAGTTGCTGGAGCGAGAGGACAGTTTAAAGAAAGGTACTTGCACATGTGACGACTTGCTCTTTAAATCTCTTTAAGTGATTGGATGCCAGTAAGACAAGGTTATATACAAACCCTGTTGGTGTAGAGGCTCCATCAGTGAGCATTACTCATTTATACCATGATACCTGTGATGAGAGGTATTTTTCCTCTAAAAAGAGCAGTAATTGAAAACAGCATGTCCTTTCCAAGCAGGAAGTAGCGGTAGGAGTGCTGAGGATTTGGTCTTTGAGGGGTTGTTAGCAGAAGGCTTGTTAGCAGAAATCCATTTTTTTGACATGTGTCCATGGCACTTGCAACTGTCTTACTAGGCTGTGCTGTCATTTTAGTCCCTCTCACCCATATAGGCACATATGGTTCACGTTGCATGAGTCACAAGAAAAGGGATAGATAAAGTTGTTCTCTTGGGAGGTAAATAAATCTACCCTATTGCTTCTTTTTCTGAGGCAGTAGTTTCAGGGAGAGCTACCCAGACCTCAGTCCTGGCTTCCCACAAAATCCTGCCTGGTGTCATGGGCCAGCATTTGAGCAGCCTCAGCAATTTCTCCTGCACATTTCACCTGGTGCCCTGTTATTCCCACGCCCACCACTTTCTTTTTCTCATGTTAGCTTCCCTTTGTGCTCCAGGTTACCTCCTGGCATCCGAGTCACTTTCTCACTTAGAAACTGCCAGCTTTTTTCTCTCCATGGCAATTCTGGCACCACCCTGCAGTTTGGAGTCCCAGGGAGCTTCTTTCCATTTACTCTCTGTTCTATCTAATAAGAAAATGGGATCCTTCCTGCCAGTCACTGCCTCAGCCGCGAAGCACTACCCGAGCTTTCAGAGCCACTCCAGTTACTCTAATGGCCTTGCATGGACAGAGAGAGAAGGATGGTCAGGCACTGAATGCGCTCACTGTCTTTGGAGGGAGCTGTGGGCTTCTCTTCACTCTCTTCTGCCAGCACTGGCCACAGCGCTGAGCAATGGGTTATATACAGGGCTTCCTGCAAGTGGGATTTGGCTTGACTGTAAATCCTTTCCCAGCCAGAAGAGGTGGCATTACCTGGACTGATTTAGGGTGTCTCATGTGGCATGCCCAGTTTTCACAAGGAAGGGAGGAAAGATGCCTCCTTTGAGAGTAAAGAACTTTTGCATGAAGGAGTTTTTAAATGGCATAGTATTAAGGAGAAAAGAGAACAGAGGGTGGCATGACTATCCAGGAAAACCTCTAAAGGTACAAAAAGGAATACACGGATAATCCAGTTTCCTTGATGGCAGGTAACAAGTAAGGCTTTATGTGATAAAATGTGAGAAATATGCAAAGATTCAATAGATTTATAAAAACACTGTCTAAGGCAGCAGTTAAAAGGTGGGACTTCCAGGCAAAGGGTGGGTGCCCAAGTTTCAGAAGAGGATCTATTACCTGTTGGATAGCTGAAGATACAGATGAGTTTTGTTGAAGATGCTAACTTGCGTCACCATCTGTATTACCAGCAAAATGTGAATTGCAAACAGTCAACTGGAAAGCAGTACTCATTCTCAACACATACTCGTGTATATTGTTGCAGTGCTGGTCACCTTTCCAAAACTGCAGGCTAGGAGCTTGATCTCTTCCACTAGTAAATAGCTGGTGAGTGTTGCCCATGAGCTATCCCAGACCTTCAGGAAGGAGGGTAACATGGCATCTATTTTGATAATAGGCTGTCTTTGTTCTTAAGTACCCAGCATCTGAAAAACCTACTTTGTTCCTTGTGAGGGGCCTCTGAAGCCTCTTGGAAAACAAAAAGGGAAAAGCAGACTGAGGAGCAGCTTATCCTATTGGTGTTGTGTGATGCCATTGAGAATAAGGCTGGAAAAAATACTATCTTGCTTGCTTTCTCACCACTGCCAGCTGCTGCCATCCCAAGGCTCGCCACTGCTTGAAGCGCTGGTATGGAAACACATGCTTCTGACATTGCCCTGTTTGCCTTTCAACTACTTACTGCCTTGGGACGATGATTTAAGGATTTCATTCTTGTTCTTTGTTCTTGAATAGATATCTTGTGTGTACACGAACAGATTTGCATGAAATGCAGAGTTTCAGCATCCACAGCATATTCCTTCGGGTACCATTTTTTTTTAAACTAGAGTTTATTATAATAAGGAGAAAATGACATGTTATTTTTTGGTTATTAATCTGTATTGTTCTCTGTTGGTGGCCCTAGTATCTTTGTGGAGGAAGCTTATGCAGTAGGGAATTTTTCTTGCTACGCATTAACTCTGAAGAGAATTTGAAAGTAAAGGGTTTCAGTTGTTGGCATTTCTGAGCCACCCCCTATTGAATTTGAAGCCTATTTGGGTTACAAGTAGCATGGTAGGTATGCCAGAGTTGTAAATATCTCTCCTCAGGGAATCTATTGTATGTTACTAAAGGGATTCAGAAATGACAGGGAACATGGAAGAATAGATCTCTTCCAGAAGATGACTTGTGTGGCTTAACAAATGGATCTCAGGCATGGGAAGTATTTCATATTTGCCATTGCCTGAAACAAGGGGGTCTGCAATGAGCCTCTGAAACCTTCTGTTTCTCTGTCCCTAAATGCTTGAAATTCTCAGGGAAGAAAAATGCTGTCCTTATGTATTCGAAGGTGTTGCCAAGGGTATCTTATATCAGCAATTCCTACTTTTATTGTTAACAGCAGGGGTCATTTTGTGCCAAAAGGGTCCAGAACAAGTGCTGGACACTATTTGTGGCCATCTGTAATAACATTCCAGCACCACTGTTTTTCCCAATTATGGCCAGAATAATGTAGCTACTTGAGTAAAATCCGTTCTGCAGCTGAACAGAGACCTTCTGTTTCCAGGACTGCCAGTCCCTTGGTTTTTATACATTTTACACACTGCTCTCAAGGAGAATAAATAATACATGAACATAGGCATTTGCTAAGTGAAATTTCCTTCTGATTATAGTGAGACACTGGTTAATGGCAGTTATAAAATGCATTTCTTTCATCTTTCGCTAATCCTGCTGCGTGTTTAGGAGTGTGCCTTTGTCTCTTTTTTGTGTTGTAAATTGCCATCTTGGTTTTGGTTTTAAACAAATTGTTTTGATCATTTTGCATATGTTGATAAGTTGCAGGTTTGGCACAGTTACCTCATCTGAGTCAGAAATAGTGCTCCTGCACAAATGCCCTTAAATGCTGTGTCGGCTACATCTATTTTACAATAATAGAAGCTTTGAAAAGAAACTGATTGACATTAATCCCAAATGAAATGTTTACTCTCTGTTTAATACCTGATGGGCAGTTCAATATTCTGCATCTATATTAAACAAGAAAAATGTTTAAGTATGATTAAGGCTCAAAATCATATCCTCAAAAGTCAGGGTTATATTTTGGTGTGCATGTATTATGAAATAGTGTTGAATTGTATGATCAAATACTGGGTTTTGCACTGAATTCATGGAGTACACCTTTTTTTGAAGGCTGATTTGGAGCCTTCAGAAGAGTATATAAGTAGAGTTCAGGAGATTCCTTCTCAAACGTGTCAGACATGTGTGCCAGACAGTTGAATGCTGATCCAAGGACCTGGATTTTATCCTCTTTGCAGGTAACAATCCTTGCTCATTCTTTTACTCACAGCAACCCATCGTTTTAAGGTGGGTTATGGTCCAATACTGAGAAGTATCGATCTCATAGCTGTTGGCTCAATAGGATTTATGCTAGAATATGTACAGACCTGGGAGAACTGAATCTAGATTTGGGGCATATAAAGTTAAAAGGAAATCCCTCCCCCCCCCCTCTTCATTTTAGGGTCTTAGTCCCATTTGTAAACAGTAGATAACAGAAATTCCTTGTGAATTCTTAGGAATTAAGATACTGCAGAAAAATTCATACAGAGATGAAAATCTCTCTTCAGATAACAGTATTAGTTACAGTGTTCATTCCTAGCCCCATTTTTAACTGAACTGCTGTGCTTGACATTTTATAAGTGTGCATTCCACACACTCCTTACTCATCTGAGGCAGAATGTGATGTAAAAGATGTTTTAGCAAGTTTCAGTCTAGGATCTGATAACAGGATGTGTCAGGCAGCCTTTAGTATTGGTTGTTGCTATCCTTCCTGCCGATAATCCTAATGTACTCAGTGGTACTTCTTCAGGACATGAGGAGAATGGCAGAGATGCTATCTTTTCTCAGCTTGTTATGAAGAGAGCTGTCAGGTTTGGGGGCAGGATGCTGTATTTAGCTGTCCATGTTCATGTCTGCTAAGGCCTCATCTGGCAAGAATCATGATTTGTTTCACAGGGGTGCTGCGTACTCAGCTTTAAACTAGAGCCATTGCACTGACCATCTTCTCTGGGCAGCACTGTCCCATGTACTTTTTGGTTCTGTGCTCTCAGATATCACCCACGTGTTCAAGTTTTGCTCTGTAACCATCTCTGACCAATGTTACTTAGCTCGGTTTCAATGTACTTTATCTTTTCTATAGTTAGAAATTTGATTTTTGGACTTTTTTCGGACTGGGATGAAGCCTGATGCATTTTGGGTTTCAATGGCAAAGCTGGACGTTTTATTGCAGAAGTGGGGTAGGCAAATCTGGCCAAAATGCTGACATTCCCTACACAGGTTCCAGTGTTTGTTCTTGTACCGTAAGAAGCTCTGACAACAGTGTCTGCTCTGGACTGTTCCAAACAGGATATTAGTCCAAACAGGACTAATACAAAAACATACACTTTCTGTGTCACATTTCAAGGTAGAGTGCTGCAGTGAGCCCTGGGCTGTGGGGTGTCCCCAAGAGCTTGAGATCCAGTGGCCCATGAAACCTGTCTCAGAAAGATGAGATGTGGCATTGCGTTTTATGCAACACACTGTGCTCTTGTCACTGACTGTTCTAATGCATCTGTAGGAACACTGAATTACTTGCAAGAGATAACAGTATTGCCGTGGTGTTCAGGAGACAGATTTTATTGATGGATTTCTCTATCTTTTTGCCTAAAGCAACAGGGGTTTTGGAAGTCATGTGTGAATACAAATGTACTTGGGAGTATAGGTCTCTAATACGGGGAGAGAGATGGGGCCAAGGAAAGCTACTTGATAAAATCAACAGGAGACTCATCTTTCTGTGGGGTAGGGGCATATTTCCCACTTGGACACACTGGGTTGCTTTCTCATGGAGATGGTGAGGATGGTGTAACGAGAGCTGAGAAGTCTGTTTAAGTCTGGGAGTCACAAAAGATCAACAGCTCCTACAGTTTAATCTGTATTATCATTAATCCACTTAACATCAACTGTTTTAACTCTGTTACTAGCTCAGTCCATTAAGGTCGTTAAAACTCTCTTTGCTTTGATTTAACCCCTTGTGTTTTGCTACTTCTAGTAGGTGAGTATACTTGTATCCTAACGTGGATTATGTTATGGCAACTAATGATCTAGGTCTGTTGTAGCCACTTGGACAACCGTTTGTGTCTTTAATGATTCAGGAGAGAAGTACCTTTAGGTGTTGGCGTAAGCAGTCCTGTAAATCTTGAAAATCAATGAAAAATGAAGTTAATTATAATTTGTACTGACAGCACTCCCTATTACTTAGGTTGCTAAGTATTTCCATTGCATGAGCTCGGATTGTTTGTGGAGGGCGGGCGTAGGAATTGCTCTGGGTTTTTTTCCTGTTCAAAACTTTGTCAAATACTTATGCTGAGGGGCTTTGGAGGTTTTTTTTCCCATTCTGTGCATCCAACTAAATTTAAATTACTTAGGAAAATTCAACCAAAAACCAGTACTGAAGAATAGGCTGATGAGAAGATGAAAGAGGAGACCAGAGAAATGTGTATTCCTTTGCCTGTATTCTGTTGTTCTGAACAGCAGGTTGTTCTGTGAAAAGAGCTTCCATCACTGTGGTTTGAAACAGGAAATTATTGTGATGACCAGGGCTCTAATTAAGAAGCAGAATTAGCTGATCAAAGGGTGTGGGGCAGAGAGGCACAGGAATGAGGAGAGGTGGAGTATGGCTAAAGCAGCCCAGGAAAAGAAGGATGGACAGAGTCTGAGAAGTGAGAGAAGCCCAGGCTCTGAGAAAGCAGGATTTGATAGACAAGACTTGCTAGGAAGGAGAATAGGACCATCAGAGTGGGGATAAGCCCAGAACTGGGATGGAAGCAGATGGGAAGAGCTGGGCAGAAAACCTCAGGCTTGGGGCTAGCAGGTTCCCGCAAAGCACATCTCTTCCAGAACCTAGAGGAGGACCCAAGGTGTTTCCTTCTCATCCTTCCTTTGTTGCCAGGAAGCAAGCTGGCAAGGCATCCTGCTCCCCTTGCAGCACTAGCAGGTTGTCAGTCTTCTCTTTATTGAGTCAAGTGGTGGAGGCCTGTGCGAAACTGAAGGCTTCAGGTCTGCTGTCAGCATGGCATCAATGGTGAGAGGCATTTGTCTGGCTTCCTGTTAGTAGGAACCAAGGAAACTCCTGTCTTTTCCTCAGGGTCTTAATACTCTCATTTTAACATCAGATGAAGGACTCAGGGTTAGGGAGTACTTGTGTATCTTGTAACTTTCGCTCTGCAACATACTTGTTTTTCCACAGAAAACATGTGCTTTACTCAGTGAGGAGCTGTGTGCATATAATGCACTTTTTGTCTGGCTTGCTGCAGAAGAAAAAACATGCAGTGTGAGATCAGGGAATTACTTGAAGAAAATGGCTGTAGTAGCCACAGGGCCATGATCTGATCCTCCAGGCCAGCTGACTTTGTGTAGTGTTGGGCTAGTCATTTTGAGCTAAACTTTTCAATGGCTATCATTAGCTGTTGTACCTAACTTGTTTGAGATGCTCAGTTCTAGAGCCTGGAAGAAGATTGGTAGAAGTACTGCATGCTCTTTTCTGAAGCATGGGTTTTAGGAAGTGTTTTGTAGGCATCTCAAATCAAATCAAATCTGCTCAAATCAGCAGATACTTCTGAAATTGTGCCATCTGTGCCTCAGCTCACTCTCTATGTAATGGTGATAATGCTGCTTCTGAAAGAAGGTTGTGGGAGATTTGGAGAATAAATTGGCTTAATGCTTTGTGCCGCAGTCAAGAATGGGATGAGGATGAAGGCTGGAGGAATAAAAAGGATCTGAAATATTACAAAGTACAGTGTTAGGCACTTAGCATCTAACACAAATGTCTTCCATAAACATGGAGTTTTCCAGTTTCAACTGGAAACTAAAAGGAGGAAGGAAGATCTGGGAGCATTGCTAGATCTTGTGATAATTGAGGCAGCACTTTCATGACCTATTACACTGTGATGTTAAAAGGTCTCAGTGGCTATCAGAGAGGCACTTAATACCATTGGGCTTTTGGGAGAGCTCATCTGGATACTTGTGTATACTTGCAGCTTTACAGCAGAAAGATGAGAGCAACTGGAGAAAGTGCCTGATGAGGCTGACAGCATGGCTGGAGGAATGGGGTCTGGTTTTAAAAGGCAAAGAAAAACCTGTGGCTTATTGAGCATTGCAAAATGAAGATAGTGGGATGAGCAAGATAGCAGTTTGTAAATATACCTGAAGGATTGACAGCAAGATGGAAGCTAGCTGAGCTGAGGTCCAGTTTTTTTGGCACAACAGTAAATAGGTTTGAAATGGGTAGGAGTAAGTTAAGGTTGAAAATGAAATAGTTTGTAAGTATGAGATTAGTGAGAGTCTGGGGCAGTATCCCAAAGAACAGAGTGGAAGGATGACACCTTGTTGGGCTGGAGGTGAGGCTTTTGAACCCCTTGAGAGGGATGTGAGCAGGACCTGGGCTCTGATTCAGGGGGCTGTACCCAGTTCAATGTGTTAATTATAGCAGATGCAGCACGCACGCTTGGACATCATGCAGGCAATGCATATGGGCAGTTGACCTTTTCCTTCTTCAAATGAAATCAAGTCATTAGGAATTATCTCTCAATATCCTGGCCCTATATTTCAGAGCTTGAGCTGCTTTAATCTTAGTATGCCTTTGGGGTGCTAGATTACCAGCGTGTGTCCCCTGGAGACTCTGGGAGGAGATGAGATCTCTTTCAGATGGGTGGTTTTTAACAGGCAGCCAAAGAGGTCTGTTGAGTGCCTGGGCATGTGTGCAGAGGAGGGGATATATTCATTGTCCATTAGTATTTCAAAGATGCAACAAAGCATCATGTCTGTTTGCTCCAAGATATCTACTTGTCCTGGTTTATGCAGCATATTTGAGAGGAAAACTATCAGTTGTGTAAGGGCTGAAGGAAGAAATACATCATCGGAGTGGGAACATTGCCATTCTCAGCCTTTGAATGGCCTTCACTTCATGTTTGTCACATGCAGTTCATATCTGTAAGGAACATGTGTCACCGCTGATGTGATGTGCCATGTCATAAATGCTCTGGTGACATTTAGTGACCTCTTAAAGTCGAACAGAAGAGGCTTGCAACATATAAATGCCATCTGTCACATCAAAGTAACTTCCCAGTTCTCTAATAGTATATGTCTCTTGTGAAATGCTGCATCACCTCAAAAAAAATCAGCATATTAATGGAGGAAACTTGTCATTTCACTCATTCCCAGATTCTTTATATAATTCATCTAGTAACTTCTTTTGCTTATGGAGAACCCTGGTGGAAGTCGCAGCTATCTAAGATAGCTTTAGGAGTTCTGTTTCATTAGGGTTGTATTTACTTTCTGATTTTGTGGTACTCTGAATTGGAGCTATTCTCCCTATGATCTCAGTCTTATGCAAATACTCATGGGGTTCACAGATGGAAGCGTGAAAAGTCTGTGCTGCCTTGGGAACGTGTAACAGGACTTTTGGGGGGGTGTAAAAAGAGGGAAGTTTTCCTCATTAACCTTTGTTTGTTCATTTAGTCCATTATGGGAACTCGGATGTGCTAATTATTTTCATTTGATTCAACTTGTTTGCCAGCGTGTCATGCTGATAACCGCAGATAGGGGCTAAGGAGACCAAGCTTCAGCTTCAGTTTTTGCTGGTCCCACAGCCACTCTGACAGGTTTTGAATCAGTAGGGGCAATTTTTACAGCCTGACAATCTAAGCAGAGTGTTTCATGCTTGGATGGGAGAGAAGAGCACTTTATACACTTATCCTGTACTTTGCATACTGCTGCTGTTGGGTGCTCTAGCTTTTACATGTGGATAAAACAAACTTCCTAAAGAGAGTTTGCTGCAGGAAACGTGTACGTATTACAGAGAGAGCACAAATACAGCACACTTGCATTGATTTATGAGTAACACTGAGCAAAAGCCACTTCAGATGGTGCCGAGGTAGAAAACTGCATCTCTACAGACTGTGGTGAGAGGCAACAGATCTACCTCTTGTCATAAACAGTACTTCTATGTGTTTTCCAGGAGGCATTGTCTAGCCCTCATGGCCATCAGTGAAGAAGTTAGGTCTGGTTTTATTGCTGTATTACAGGCAGAGGAGGAGGTACCCTGAAAAATTAAGTGACAAGGCTAGCAAATCTGTGTAAGCAGCAAAACGTGACACAAGAAGCCCTGGCTTGCCAGCCTGTCTCATTACATCATACCCTGTGTGCCCTGGGCAAACCCCAGTCTTTTGACTGTGTTTCTACATCACATTGGTGATACAGCAGGCTTCAATACTGAGACTTACTGTGATTTTTAGACGTAAGCTTATCATTTCCCTGATAATGGCCTATCCTCAAGCTACCTATTGGTATACATTTCTTCACCGGGGTATTGAGAGGTGATGCTAAATGTGCATAGGTGTCACAGAATGGATAAATAAAAAAATCACACGTGAGCAAGAGAAATGGAGAAGCCTGTGAGCATTGCTCTGGCTGTAAGTGTTCTGAGGAGGCAGTGTTACCTTCTCAGTCCAGCATTTGCAGGGATAAGTCATTACGCTGTGCTGCTCCCCTCATAGTGGACCATATGGTAAGGTCCTACTGTGCATGTCCTGCCTCAAGGGTCCTGCTCACAGATGGAGCAATGAAACTGAAAAGCCTGCTGTGCAGGAGTTCAGTAGGGGCTCTTGTAACTGCATTGCCATAGAACCATTTAAGTTACCTTTATGTCTGACCTGTTTTTATGGATCCTGATGAGGTCTGTAAACCGATCTTGACTGCCATTCACACAATTCTTATCTTGCCATTCTTAATTTCAGGAAGTTAATATGGGGGTGAGGTGGGATAAGTTTTTGCATTTGCTGCTCTGCATTAATGACTATTTTGCATGTTTTAGCCCTCAAGCAGAAGGAGAAGCCATCTTTTTGCATTAGTCGCAGAGTGAAAATGGTTATACTAGCAGTTACTGCTGGCTGTTTGGTGCAATTTAAAACTACACCCTATTCCACTGTGAAATTAGCCTGTTCTTGGGGCCTGGGAGATACCAGTGCGAGCACCTGAAACAGACAATATTTGAACTCCTAAGGGTATATTGTATAGCTTTTTATCACAGCCCAGTCATAGCTAACATTTAAAATGTGCATCAAGAAAGAGGGGTTGAGATTAGGAGATGTCTCAGTAGAGGTACTGCAGCACATCTGGGCTTTTCAGAGCGAGAAACTGTACCCAGCTGGGTATCGGTGGATGGCATCAAGATGCTTGCTTTGTCACCTGCTTAAGTGATAACCAGGTACACTGTGTGTAGGGAAAGATTGTCAGGGGGAAAAGCTATTTATCAAGGAAACAGCAAAGTGCTGCTGTTCAAAAGGCTGTATAGAGCCAGGCCTGCTGCTTTCCTTCCAGTGCTTAGCAACTTCTTTCGTTTTAGGAACTTTCCGATGTACTTTCTGTGAGACTGAAGTGGAAGAAGATGAGTCGGCAATGCCGAAAAAGGATGCAAGGACACTGGTGGCAAGATTCAATGAGCAGATTGAGCCCATTTATGCGCTGCTTCGTGAGACAGAAGACGTTAATTTAGCCTATGAAATCCTGGAGCCAGAGCCCACAGAGATCCCTGCCCTGAAGCAGAGGTAGGAACGTGCCTGGTCTTCTCTCATTGTGCTGTTTCCTTGTAGTGCATTTGTCTGCTCTGTGAGGCTTTCCCCAGCCTTGTGCAGCCTCTGCCTGCATTGAGGACTTACTTGTTCAGCACCAGCTATGCAAGTAACTGACAGATTCCCCAAGGAATGTGTGATTTATAAGGAGACAAAGGGCCATAATAATTTTTTATGAGACATGGCTAAGGACTGTTCCTCTGGTCAGGTCGTTTTTTGTGGGGTGCAGTACTCAAATGACCTGCTGTTTGCTGTGCTGCAGTCGGTATGTACACTAAACCCATGCCCAGTACTTAAGAAAGGGAAATTACAACCATTTGGCGAAGCTCTGAAAGTGCCATCTGCACTCTCTTCTTTCTCTCAAACCCTTACCTTTCATCTATTCCTTTCGCTTCTACCCAGCTTTTGAAACTAAGTTATCTGCATTCTATACTTCACGCTTCGAATACGCATATAACAGCATTCTAGTTCAAAGACATTGCTCGTAATAAGGGTGTTTTTTATTTCTGACTTTCTCCTTCTTGTTATATGCCTTTTATTTTTTGGGAGGAGGCCATGTTATAGTCAAAAACTCTTTTAAATGTTCCTACCCATGGGAAATGACACTTTCTTTCAGAACATTCCTAGCTGTACAAAAACAGATGATGTTTAAATAATGCAGCAAGATGTGGGGAGCTGTCAATTTTGTCAGCTGTGGTGAAATGTGATGCACTTCTCTGTGTTTAAGAAAGAAATTAATTTAACACGTGGAGGGGGGAAGGGAAGTACCACGAGGGAAGCATTCCTTGAGGTGCCTTGAGGTGCTTGGCTGTACTTAATGGGAGAGCAAGCAGTATGCTCTTTTTTTTCTCTCAGGCTAACTGTGAGAGATAATGTTCCTCAGATATTGATGCTAGACAGTTTCTAATTAATACAAACTTTTAGTCTATCCATAGTCTTCCTCTAGCCATGAAGGTGGCTAATTTTCCTCATCATACTGATGAGGAAACAGAAGCAATATAGAGAGGAAGAGGTTTTTCCAAGGTCACTCAACATGTCTTTGGTGATATGGGGGGTATTGGAAGCCTTTATGCCCAAGCTGATCACTAGACTTTGCTTTAAAAACCCTTTTCTGTAGTTTAAGTAGTAGAACTGGGATAACCAAAAAGAAAATGATTTCTCAGTCTTTCCCTTCCATGCACAGGAAATTAGCACAGCAGAAGCCTGGTGCAGTCCCATGATTAAATAGCATCACCCACTAACTTGACTCTTAAATACTTAAAAAACATTGTAAAAGATTAATTACTCTGTGCAGAGCATGACAAAATAAATAGGCAGCTTTTTAAATGCTTACTTGAACACAACTTGCTTCAGCACATACAAAGATTTAATTATTTATCAACACTTATTAATTCAAAGCAGCTAATTGCATGAAAACACTGCTGTGAGATTTTTATTTTGGGGGGGTTATTTATTCTCTCTGTTTTTATGGAGTCTTGAGTGTCTGAAATCATTCACAAACCTGACATCCGGTGATGCTGAAACAAACAGAAAAGGTCATGGAGTGCCTGCCTCTCCTCTTTGCACTGAGGCAGGCACCTTCATGTGCTTTCGGAAGAGTTACAGCCCTAAGCGACCACACTGACATTGCATAACTGTCATTCACCTGCTGTGGGAAACTGGGCAGATCATCATTTAAATCTTCATAAGAGGCCATTAATTTTCTTAGTCTTGACAGAGCATGACTTAGCCCCACAGCCTTTGAAATAAACCTGCTTAACCTAAGCCCTTTGCTGTGGTTTATCTAAAATAGATGGATTCTAATAACACCTCCATTTTCTTATGTCAAAATAGCATGATGTTATATAACAAAAATCTTCACAGAATTGATTTGCTGTGGTCATGCTATCAGGGGCCATGTTCTCTGTTGTGAAGTTGAAGCTCTTAAGAGCAGCAAAGTGAAAAAGTGAAAAGGCACAAAAGGAGGTATCCCTGTTATGCAAGACCTTTTCTTAATAGCCTGAGCAGGGTTGAAATGAAAATTTCAAGTTGTTTCCCCACTGCACAGTGTGGTTTCTGTGGGCCATACCTCAGCTATGCCAAGGATTATTTACGTTGCCTTTAAAGGCAGCTAAACACTGATGAAGAGATTTCCATCAGGGTAAAACAACCAGAGGGTAACAAATGAGCTGCATCTGGGCCACTGAGCTGCCACAGTTCCTGTCTGCAGGACGGCCATGTAAAGTCTAGAACTAGGTGGGAAAAAGCAGATCTTGGATCTGAGAGAGAGCGAGATACATTTAAGAGTGCACTCCCTTTATCTGCTCTGAGCAGCCTGCAAGGCAGCTGGCCTTGTTCTGGTTCCCAGTCCACAGTGTTTAAGTCTATACTTTGGAACAGGGTTGCTGAACAGTCAGATCTGTTTTTGCAGTAAGGAATATTCCCCCGGTTGTGTAGTCTTGAGGTGTTGCACACTCCAACCAACAGTGTCTCTGAAGATGCAACACTGAAGTAAAGTGCAAAGCTCTGCATTGGTTTCTGAAAGTATTGGGATCTGAAAGTAGACAGAACATGTCAAGATGGTTCCCCCTAAGTGTGGGACATAGAAGTAGATGGCTTCAAGTAATTAGAAATGTAGGTGTCTCTTAGAGTTATTACTTTCATTTCTAAAAGGTTCCTGACTTCAAGTTTTGCTGCTAAATGATACCGCATAGGAAAAAAAGTCCATTTCAGGCACGCTCACAGGGACCTCTGTGGAAATGTATTATCAGGCAGCTCCTGGCACTACTGAGTATTTAGCTGTCACACTGCAGTCGTGGGGAGCGAGAGCTTGGGAGAGAGTTGCATTGTGTATCTTATGAGGAAAGTGGATTACATAAAATCGTCAGGGAGACGCTAGTTAGAGATATCTATTGTGTGGGAAGCAGAGTGGTGCTTTTCACAGAACACACGCCTGTCTTGGAGAGCTGAAAGGTACTAACACTTGAAATGATGCACTGGGAAGAAGGTCTCTGCGCGGCTCCTTAGGTTATATAAGCAATACATGTGTATGAGACTTCTGCCCCAAAATTTGAGGCGGCTGTGAAGCTCTCCTAGCAGGGATGGCTGCAGGAGAGAACTGGCTACTGTGTGGGCACATGCTAACATGCGTGCCATGGAGTATTTTGCTAACAAACCCCAGCAAGCTCACTACTGGGAGGCTGTGAGTAGCCCTCAATCCAAACTGTGGCTGAACACACCAGTATTGGTTTCTAGGGAAGAGAAATCACCACCTATCTGCATATTTTCCCCTACCAATTCAGCAGAATTAGCCCAGCAAGCAGTGGTGAAGTCCTTGCTGCATTTAAAATATTGCATATTACTCAGGTCTTCTCCAACTGCAACCTTATTTAAGCTTCTCAGCTGGAGGAAAGGTTGTTGGGTAGATAGCAGGGATGGAACCATGCTCACTGATGAGAGCTGTCTGCTCAGCTGACAGCAGAGCAGGGACTCTGTGAGTATCCTTGGTAGATTTGCTTTGGACAAGAGGAGGAGTCCAGGCAGGGCTGTTAGCTGTGAAAAGCCATAGGCACCACTGGCAACCAGATGACTGAAATGATATGGTTGAGGGTGGGTGCAGTCTGCAGAGAGGAGCGAGTTTCCATTCAGCTGCTTTCCCTTATCAATGCACACATAGCAGCACAGGGCAGAGAGTGCCTGTGCTCCTTGCCATCACTGTGCAGAAAGTACTCCACCTGACATCCCCTTTCCATCAGATCCAAGCAGGAATGTTTCTTTCCTCTATCAGTCTCCTGAGCTAGAAAGGACCCTAGAGGAAAATGTGCTGGCTGCAGCTCCTCAGAACACAGAGGAGGCCTAGGCTTTGACTGCATACCCTTCGCATCAGTGATCGCCTTTCTTTCTCCAGCTTTTCCACGATGAAGATAGCTCTGTCTTGCCTCCTCCCACACACCATCACCACAAAAAGCCCTTTGCCCAGCCCTCTGGTCCCCTGGTTTGAGAGTGCCCCCACATCTTTCTTCTCTGCCTGGACTCCCTGCTCCTCCCAGGGCAGTGTTGGTGGATAGTACAGATCTCCTCTGTAATGCGGGAGATGTGACTTACCATGTGCATTGTCACTCACGATTCAAGAAAGGTTTGATCTGTGTTTTTCATGGTGGGTTAACTGCTTCATGAGTCCTGTAGTCAACAATGGTTCTCAGGTCTAAGCATGCTGGCTCTCTGGGCTCTGACTTGTTTAAGCTTTAGTGCTTTTTTTTATATGGTATCCTGTTTCTGCGTGAAGGCCAAAAAGAGGCTTTTCCAAATACCGCATTACTGTTCCACAGTGTTTTGCTGCTGTGACTTTTATTTCAGGGCATTCTGGGATTTTATATTCATTTTTAAATGAGTGCATCAGCAGCTTTAGTGCTGTCTCTTCTTTTCAGTGTCTGTGGTGGAAGTTGCCATGGCCTTATGCAGGGTGTCCCATTTGAGATCACCAAGTTCCCCAAACCAGCAAGCTGGTGTAGAAATTCCTGGCACCACATGTTAGAAATGACAATGCAAATTCTTGGTGCAGACCATGGGAGGTAACTGATCATAGTTTTAAGTGTCGCAATGCTGGCTGAGGAGGGCCTTGTTCTGAGTGCTCTGTTTTTATCTCTTTATGTAGCAAGGAGCGTGCAGCTGGTCCTGGTTCAGGGACAGCAGCTGGTCTTGCAGGTGGACACCATCGGGAAGCATGGACTACAAAAGGACCATCATATGAGGACTTGTATACCCAGAATGTTGTCATCAACATGGAGGACCAGGAAGATATCAATCGGTCTGCAGGTGAAGGAAGACCAGCCAGAGAAAGGCCAATTTGGCTACGGGAGAGCACGGTGCAGGGGGCTTATGACCCTGATGAAATCAAAGACGGTAAGAAAATTCACAGAGCAGAAGTACTGCTTTGCTTACATGATGCTTTTATAGTGCTGTCAAAAACGTGTTCCCTTGTGTGTGCAGAGCTGCTGCTCCCAACACTCCACATTTTGTCTGCTCCCCTTTGCTGTGCAAAGCACATGTGTGTAGGTAGACGCAACAAATCCTGATTTATTAGATCCAGGATTGAAATCGGGGTCAGTGAAGCCGAGCTGTCCAAAAAATGGTTTCTGGGCTTCTAAAATGTTAATTATCTGTTAACGTCTTCCATGTTGAAACCTCGTTGCTTCTAGATGAAGGGCTTCATCTGAAAAGGTGCCTTTTTATTAGGTCACTGCTCAAAAATAACATCTAGTAACATTCAGTGACTCTGAAGCCTACCAGAGTTACCAGCAGTGGGATTGTGCTGCCAGCCTGCTTCTTGCCAGTTGGTTTTCAAAATGTGTTTTATATAGAATCATAGAACAGTTAGGGTTGGAAAGGGCCTTAAGATCATCCAGTTCCAACCCCTCTGCCATGGGCAGGGACACCTCACACTATGAAGAGCATGTCAGAAATACAGCTTCTGGAAGTACAGTAGGAAGGCCTGTCACCATGGCAGTTGAGTATTGCTTTCTGTTTGTTTCTTGTTATCTTTGCTTCTATTTTCATTCATGTTGGGCTCAGGTTGTCCATAGACCATAGTCAAGATTCCTGTAGCCACCAGTAGAAACATTCTGCTTTGGTAAGTGTGCTATTTAGGCTTACCACTAAAAACAGGAAGCGGAGACCTTGTATGATTTTTACAAGAATGAATCAGTAGATGCAATATTCCAAGTCATTTCAGCATTATAGACCAAAAATGTTTATGCTTTGGAAGGGAAGATGGCAAAGGCAACTGCATGGGTGTGCATGAGACCTCAGAAACAGCAGTGCTCCGAAGAGAAGTGAAGTGTACAGGTCTAGAGGAGGTGAAGAACACGGATGTGAAATAATGCTCAGAAGATATCAGATGATCTTGTTCACATGTAATGCCTTGCATCCCAAGAGCATACGGATCCCAAAACATTTTCCAAATAAAGAAAGTGAGGTGATTGGAACAAGCTCTTCCTGCAGTCTGTAGCAGATGTTGTTGTTACTCATCAGCCATGGTGAATTCTCACCCCATTTTTCTGCGAGACATTGAAGTCACCAATTCACCTGTAGTGTTAAATTGGCTTCTTGACATGACTTCTGGTGTACACAGCCTAAATGTTTCTCGGATACCACTGAGTGACATGGAGGGGGAGTATATCTTCTTTCAGCATGGTGGCATCACTGCTTAACCTCCACCACTACTGGAGAGTGAAGAGGGCACTTTTGGAAATAGCCTGAAATTGCTGCTGCAACACATTTCTATAACTCTCGGATGACATAAACAGGAAGGATGGAAACTTGAGACCACTGACAGACAAGATTCAATGCTTGGATCTGGAAGGAACAGTTCTTGCAAGAGACAGCCCCACTCCTGAGTCACGAAGTCAGACTTTGTGGAGCTACCCCAGGCTGTTGTCACTTCACAGCTCTCAATGTGATGTGCTATGATATAATTTCACGGAGATGCTGTCCAATAGCCTGCTATGCTCTGCAGTCACAAGCAGTGAGCTGAGCGCAAGGCTGCCAACACACCTTTATTCTTGCTTCCTATCAAGAATTTTGCCAGTAATACTAGTAGATGTAGCCATCACCTATTACTACAGCTTTATTTACCATGAAAACATCCTTGTCTCTGAACTGGAGGGGCATGGATTTGACAGATGAACAACACGGTAGAAAGAATTGGCTGGATGGTCACACTCAAAGAGTTGTGGTCAGCAGCTCAAGGTCCAAGTGGAGACAGGTAATGAGTGGTGTCCCTCAGGGGTCGGTGTTGGGGCCGATCCTGTTCGACATCTTTGTCAGTGACATGGACACTGGGATTGATGCATCCTCAGCAAGTTTGTGATGACACCAAGCTGTGTGGTTCGGTTGATACACTGAAGGGGAAGGAATGCCGTCCAGAGGGACCTCGACACGCTTGTGAGGTGGCCAGTGCCAGACTCATGGAGTTCAACCAAGCCAAGTGCAAGGTCCTGCTCCTGGGTCAGGCAATCCCAGGCACAGCTACAGGCTGGGCAGAGAAGAGATTCAGAACAGCCCTGCAGAGAAGGACTTGGGGGTGTTGGTCGATGAGAAACTGAACATGAGCCGGCTTCAGTGCGCGCTTGAGCCCAGAAACCCCCTGTTTGCTGGGCTGCATCAAAAGAAGTGTGAGCATCAGGTGGACAGAGGGGATTCTCCCCCTCAACTCCGCTCTCAGGAAACCCCGCCTGGAGCACTGTGTGCAGTTCTGGTATCTTCAACACAACAGGGATGTGGAGCTGTTGGAATAAGTCCAGAGGAGGCCACAGAGATGATCAGAGGCCTGGAGCACCTCCCCTATGAAGACTGGCTGTTCAGCCTGGAGAAGAGAAGCTGTGAGGAGACCTTAGAGCACCTCCCAGTGCCTAAAGGGGCTACAAGAAACCTGGAGAGGGACTTTATAAAGGTCCTGTAGTGACAGGACAAGGGGAATGGCTTTAAACTGACAGAGGGGGGGATTGAGGTAACATCTTAGGCAGAAGTTCTTCCATGTGAGGGTGCTGAGCACTGGCACAGGGTGCCCAGAGAAGCTGTGGCTGCCCCATACCTGGCAGTGCTCAGGGCCAGGTTGGACACAGGGGCTTGGAGCAAGCTGCTCTAGTGGAAGGTGTCCCTGCCTGTGGCAGGGGGCTGGAGCTCAATGAGCTTTAAGGCTCCTTCCATTCTGTGATTCTATAAAACACAAGTTCAGTGAAGTTAGTGGTGCATTCTTTTGGCAGGACCTTCATGGTTTCAGCACCACATCCATGCAAGTGGTGCCCAAGGTCCTCTCTGCTGTAGGGTCAAATCTGCATTGGTGATGGGTTTTTTTTCAACACAGAATGAAAAAACCTGTGAAACAGGTAAACTAGGGAAGTCTTTCATTTAGCACTAAAAGCCAAGGGAATTCGTGGTCACTCCTTTCCTGTGGCTTACCAGACATGGTTTCTTTGAATGTTGTTTTATAATACATGGTTTCCATGTACTCTCTGTCTGCCTGGATTCATCAGCTTCTCCACCTTAATTCTTGTAGATGGGGAGCTCAGCAGGGCAGGGCCTGGGTTTGGATCTGTATTTATGGTCTCTGCTGGCAGCACCCTGTGATTTTGGTCATCACAGCAAGTCCTTCAGGCTCTGGTCGTACAACCTGGAAACAAAGCAGCAAGAAGAAAGAGCTTGTGCTTGTTCACCTGTGAAACAGCATTGAGATGCTTGTATCTCTGGCAAGCGTCATCATTAGGTGCCCAAACCATCCAGGCATCCGGAAGCCTGGATTTAGAACCCAAAGATTGCTTTCTGCTCCACAGTGAGGAAAGTGCATCAGCCCAGCTGAGGGGCACCCGAGCTGACACCTCAGGAATAGGGGGGTGGGAGGATGGCTTTTCCAGGTGCCTGCCTATCATGTGTTTGTTGCTTTCTCTTGCCATTTGCTCCTGGCCAAGGCTCCCAGCTGGGAGCCACAGTGACTCCAGGCCTCCCAGCTCCTAGAAAATGTCAGTACTTGTTCTGCTGTTATGAGAGAAAAAGCATAACTATCTCTTGTCTTTTAAAGGAGCAGAGGAACTGGCGTAGAAAAAAGGTGTGACTTGGTTGAGTGTGCTCAGTGGCAGCAATTCACACGGGTTCAGAAAGCCTTCAGGTCCGTATCCCAGAATCTCAGTCAGGAAACAATCATTCCTTTGCATCTCTTTGCAGGAGGCAGGGACCTGGATGCCTTCCAGGAGCGTGAGGAGGGCCGGGCAGCTCTGGATGATAACGAGGAGGTGATGCGTGCCCTGCTCATCCACGAGAAGAAGACACCTTCTGCTTCAGCGGTCACTGTCGGAGGTGGTGCTCCTCTCTCCGGTCCCAACGCGAGTGACTCCGAGAGTGAGACAAGCGAGTCGGAGGAGGAATCCCCTCCCCGCCCTCCCACAATGGCCACCTCAGCGTATGGGCTGGAGGATGAGGATGAGGATGAAGAGTTTGAGGTGGTGGCAGAAGACCCCACTGTGACGGTTGCTGGGCGCCCACACTCGTACAGCCAAGTGAGCCAGCGCCCTGAGCTGGTGGCCCAGATGACGCCGGAGGAAAAAGAGGTTTACATAGCCATGGGGCAGCGCATGTTTGAGGACATGTTTGATTAACTGCTGTCCCGCCATGGTGTTTTTCAACAAGTGACTTTTTAAGCCAAAAACTCCCTAGTGAAACACAAGACCGACGCGCACCTTTCCTCCCCTGTGTGCAGGGACACTGGGGCTTGGGACTGCTAATCTCAGGTATCTTACTTACCAGAGTGGGGGAGCAGGAAGGCTGCATGTGCCAAAACATGGGGTAGGACAAGTCTGAGAAGTGAGGATGAAGGTGAAAATCTGCTTCAGGGTGCCCTGCACAGGCACTGCTTTAACCTTCTCCAAGACTCCAGCAGCTGCTTCCCCCCAGTTGCTTTGAGTTGATTTTTATTGCAGATCCTGTTGAAGTCCAGATCCTTGTCCACAGAGGACGAAAGGGCTCTGTAGTCTGATCAGAGTGCTCTGCAGAGGAGGACATAAGTGAAATTATATTGCCTGTGCTCAGTGAGGAGAGAGGAGAGGGAAGCGCTCATCTGCTGATGGCAAGCTTGGGCAGGGCGCGTAGCTGAGCTCCTACCAGCCACCGGCCACCAGAGTGGCTCTTTCTAAGCAGGCCTGTAGGTAGCAACCTTTTCTTGCTTCCTAGGTCTCAGCCCCTCATGGCTGCTCTTTGTCAGTGTAATAAAAGCCCTTCATGGGCTTTAGCTCTCAGAGCACTCTGGCTCATCAGGAGATACCTTAACTTTCCAGTATTGCTGCCTGTTGCTTCTGCCTAGCCCTGTCCGAACTCCAGTGTTGCCGGTGGTTCCTAGTGGTCAGGTCTGCAGTCAGGCAGTGCCAGAGGAACAGCCTGGCTCGTTTTTATTTGCAGTCACACCAGGGCTGTCTCGTTTTAAGAGGAATTATGCAATTCTGAATCCTGCTTGGGCACGCTCTTTTCCCCATAGAACCCCAGGAATCAGTGCCTGCGGAGCAATAGCAGATTCGTAATGTTTTTCTCTTCCAATTGAAAATGGGTTTTTAGACTGGGTGTGCTTTCCTATCAAGGACTGCAGTAAACCAAAATGATACCAGAGTGTGTGTTCCAGAGGGCAGAGGCAGTATTATGTGCTATTCCACTTCCCATGGGCAGCACCCATTCGCTGTTCACTGAGACTGTACGTTTGTTTTATACTCTCTGCTTTCTGTGTTCTGCTGACCATGTAATGCCTCCTTCGTGGTTTTATTTCCAACTTCTGGATACTTTGAGTCCCCTCTTTTTTAAAATAGGACATTATATTTGCTTTTAAGCTGTTTTAAAGAGGAACAAATAAACAGAAACTTCTCCCCTTTGTCATTACCAGTTTGTCATGTTGGGAGTGTTGCTTGCTTATCATTTTGAGTCACTTGATTCAAGAGAAAACATCACTTTGAGGCTCTCCTTTGAGGGATGGAGTACTTGAAACCCCACCGCACACTGTTTCTCCTCACCAGAGCTTCCTTAGCCATCTCCTGGAATCTCCTGCACTTCCGAAAAGGACGTTTCATTATGGTGCTGCGGGAGGCCCTTTTTGGTCAGGACTTCCATTCTTTTTCTCCTTTCTTGAGGGAAGCAAAGGCCGATGGTGGAGGTCTCACAGACATCGTGTTGATAGCTGAAGTGGCACTCTTGTGTAGACAGACACCCAAGATCTGGTGTCACGCTTCTAGATCTTGAGCTGCAGGGCTGGTAAGGCAGATTCCATGATCAGGTACCGGAAAAAAGGTGCTGTACTGATTCGCTCTGGGTTTAATCTGGTTGAATTCAAGGTTAACACTGGAGAAAAGCAGGCAGATGTGTAAGGAGACAAAGACAGAAACTGAGAACTAATCCTGAATACAGTACAATTACTCATGCTTGTAACACAGTAGCTTAGACTGAGATTTTAGTCTGCAAAATCAAACTGTAGGTTTGTTAGAGCTGAAGTGAAGAAATACTGGGGTTTACCATGAGAGCACTGATACTGCATCTGTATCCAGAATAATCACCTATGAAGTAGTGTTTTTACTTAATAAACACATTCAGTTTGGTTTGTACAGCAGTTGTAATCTTTGTTAGTCAGCGAGGCATGTCCTGCACGTGAGGGAATCAGTGTGGTGGTGTATGGGGCATGCCTTCCATCCCTCGTCCATCATAGGGAAGACTCAGGAGATCAGGATACATGAGCAGAGGCTGTCACTGTTTCCTGCCCTCTCTAACAGCTTCTGGCTCTCAGGAAGGATGGCTGCTCTGCTCCGTTCCAGCCAGTTGGGGCTGTTGTTGAAGGACTGGCACTGCCCTATCATTACAAGCACTGCTTAGATGAACAGCAGCACATACAGTCACTAGTGCCTCTGTTTTCTGCAGTCGAAGCAGGGCTGTGCACGTGTGCCAGGAGAGGAAGAGTGGCCACTGCTGCAGGCAATGCCAGACCCCGCCAGCAGATCAGTGCTAATGCGAAGGGATAAAGCCATCAATTCCAAGGAAGGTCCCAGCCATTTCCTCTGGCTGCTGGACCACATGTGCTGCATTAAGGCTAACCTAATAACACCAGGAGCGTGGCTGAGCACTGAAGCCTTCCTGGGTGAATGTTCTAACTCCATTCAAACCGGTCTCTGTGTCTGCTTTCAGCCTCAAGTGCGTTTTATCTGATGAGTGCCCTTGAGGCCAGGGCACTGCAGCTCAGGCTGGAAATCAAAACACATTTCTTAAGCCGTTCATACTCTCTTCCCAAAGGTTAGAGGTGTCTCTCCCAGCCGGGTGAGAGCTGCCTCTGTCCCTGCTCCTGTTGTGAGTCAGGGAAACCACAGCAGTGATGCCCTCCCTGGCCCAGCACAGCATGCCAGAGCAGATCCCTGAAGCTGATGTTGATGGGAAGATGACTGTCAATACTGGAGAACAGGAGTGATTTAATCCTTTCTACTAAGCTCCCAAAACCTGGTTTCCTCCATCCAGTCCTTCCCGTGCTGCTGCCTCTTTCACACAGATTAAACAGACTGTTGCTCTCTGAGAGTTGAGGGATTTGAAGGTTCCCTGGAGGAAGGGCAGGAAAACATCATCGCCTCCTTCCTGAGACATCCAAGGAGCCCTGCCTCGGTGATGCCTGCAGTGCCAGGGCGTGCTGGGGACACGTTGACAGGGCTGGAGCGGGGGAAGCAGCCTCCTGCGCTCCAGTCTCTGTCTCCCACCGTGTCCCCACAGGAGGAGAGAGAAAATTGCCTCAGGAATCAAATGCAAGACGAAGCTTTCATGGACATGGAAAGTTTATGGGCAGGTGGAAGGACATGTCAGCAGCAGGGCAAGCCCGTGGGCTGTCCACTGTGTTCTCCTGGCGGGGTTGCAGGGGAGGAGAAGCAGCAGCAGCCCTGATGCTCTGTCCTGGTATGTGTCAATATAAACAAGGGAGGCTGCGGGCTGGGTCCCTTGGAGGAGGGACGTGTCGTGCAGTGCTGCAAGAAGTTATTCTGGGCTGTTCTAGGACTGGTATTGCCTTATCCCAACTGGAAGATCAGGGCAAGGTAACTATGTCACTGGCTTCTTTACAGGAGGATTTGGAGAATCGATCTAAGCATAGATAGCAAAAGATGCTTAAGCATCACAATACACTCTAGTTTCAAATATATTGACTGTGAGTCAACACAGCCTCTTCTTCAGGAGCACAGGAGCTGGGGCTGAAGAGCAGCTTCTGCCTGCTGAGCTGCTTCCAGAGGAATGATCAATACGATGAAGCCCAAGGAGATTGTCACTCACACAGTCCTGAGAGGAGGCACAGCCAGATGCTTGAGCTGTTCAAGATGTGATTGCACAGAGAGCTGTGGAGAGGTCACTGCCTACAAAGAGCTGCAGCCCAAGGCGTGGGATAGTGATACCTGACTGCTGGTGCTCCTGGAAAACTGCCTGCCTGCAGGGAGCAGAGCAGAGAGCAGGGCTGTCAGGGACTGCAACCCTGTCACTATGGCAGAGCTGTTTTCACTCTCTTTCAGAGTATTCTGGGGTTTTGCCTGTTTGGGATACCTTAAATGAGCAGCCAGAAAGTGGTTTCTTATTTACCAGCATTAATTCAATTGAGTGAATGAACCTGATTTATATTTAAACAAAAATCAGATTTCTGGAAGTGCCTGCTATATCATTAAATAACGTATTAAGGACAGCGAGTATTTGTGCAGCCATCCTGGAAGCAGCAGAGAGAGAGGCTCTGAACAAGGTGCTTTAAATATAACAGGTATTTTTGCTTGAACTATGTTTGTGACCTAAATATAATGTAATTTCCATCCCTTTGAGCAGTTGGATGCTAATGAACCAGCCAGGGATGGCAGAGAGGAGGCTGAGCCAGCTGCATGGGAAGCTGCTCGGCTCCACTGCAGTGCATTAGAGAGCCCGGCTGCACACAGATCCTGCCCAACGCTGGCCACAACAGCAGCAGGAAACGTGGGGCTGCCCAGGCAGAGAAACAGGCAGGGATCCAGCCAAAACAGGAGAGCTGGTCAAGTACTGTTTCACGAGCACCAATGTCTGTGCACTCACCTGGCAAGGAAGAACAGTCACGTCTCATACAGAAGTGATCAGAGTGCTGACATACTGCTTGGGCTGTTTCTTCACCTGGAATCCATCTCGCTTGCCTCTGCCATCCCATGACTTGCTGGAAGAAGGAGAGTGAGCAGTGGTAATTTTGCAGTGCGTAGAGCTGAGGAGCCTGGCTCAGTGCCACCCAGTAAAGGGATCCTCCTGATCCAATGCCAGACTCGCCAGGCACTGGTAGCAGAGTCCATGCTTTTCCTATGTCCTCTTAACATACATACAGTATGGGGGTAAAGTATGCCAAACACCATTTAATGGTTGCAACCAGCTGACCTGGGTACTCTTGGGTTGCAGTGTCTGACCCAGCCTGGTCCCATCTGGCAGACTGACAGGTTGGGTCCTTTTGGTTGGATTCTCCATACCTGCACTTCCCAAAGGTTTTGCTGCTCTCTGTCTCCCAGTCAGTGCTGATGGGCTCTCACAAACTCAATCCCTCTGTGATCACACACAGGTCTCAATTTAAGGTGACGTTTCAGCCCCTTCACCACCCCCAAGCAGCTCTGGCTTGTGCCATGTCCTCCCTGGGGGCATGTGGCACTGTCATGCTGAGGTCCACCAGGCAGGTCTTGGCCATGACTGCCTTGGGCTGTACCACGTCCTGGCAAAGAGGTTTAACGACTGGTAGGTCTATGCCTTCTCCAGATGTGAGGCTTTGGCTGGGCTTGAGGCTTCCTAATTCCCTACAGCAGGGAGGGAAGCAGCATCAGCCCCAGGCTGGTCATTCCCTTACAGACAGTCTTTTCCCCTTGAACTTGGTGTGATTTGGTAGGACTGGATTTGATTATTTGTATTAATTATTCTAACCCTTGTTCTTTTTGTCGCTTGTGTCATGTGAAAGGGGGGCAGGTTTTCTCCACCCCTCGTGTTTGATCTGTGTATCAGCACCGCAGGAAAGCCAAGATCTTTGTGCCTGATCAGTCTGTCAGCATCCCATTATAGGGACCCTTCAGTGAGCAGTCCTGTGGGATCAGAGGGCGATTCCACTGACTGGCTGGGGGAAACATGCCAATAGCATCAGGGGACCCCTCAGTGGCTGTGTCCACTTTATGTTGCCCACTGCCAGCTGTTGTTGGCACCCACAAAGGACCAACACTGACAGTTTATGGAATAACGCTATTAATATAAAATGGTGACAAATTCAGGGTCCTGATTGCTGGTGAGAACCTGCAGAAACAAGCTTGAAGCGATACACAACAACAGAGGCGTGAGTTAGTTATTGAGCGCTCACGAGATAAAGTTCTTACCTAATGGGTGTCCCTATGGGGGAGAAGACGGATTCAACCCGTTGACTGATCCCAGATGTTACCGTGGAGTCTTCCCTATCTCCCCCCTCTCTCATTCACTTTTATGCTGTTCTTTCCTCACAGGTGGAGCTGGAGTGACTCTGGTCACACATTATTGTTTTATTATTTATTATTTTATTATGTTGTTAGTGTAAAATCCTCTCACTTCTCATTTAAAGACAGAGCCAATACAAAATATAAAGCGCTGGGTGAGTTGGGAGCTTTGGGATGCAGGAGTGTGTTAGGATTATAATGAGTGAGGTTCACCCAAGGGGAGTGATTTCGCCACTGTCTCAGCAATGGGCATCTCTTCCATGTCCCGTTTGACAGCTGCTGTGCGGCTCATCAGCTGCAGGGTACCATCAAGTTCCCGGTCCTCAGGGAGTACAACAGGGCCTGGCTGCAGTGTCTCTGCTCTGCTCTTCCCTCTGTTGCCCCTGCAGGTTGTGTTGCCCGGGGAACCGTGGTGGAGTGGATTCCGTGCACCCCAAGCAGCCTGAAAGTGGTAACTGTGTTTTACCTTAAAAAGGTTTCTATAATAACACAACTTGTGTTAGACCCCAGTTTTCTCTAATTTCCCCCCAACAGTGACTTCCCCACACCAAGGGGATATTGGGAGTTGCTGAATTTCTCATGTTTCCCTGAAGTTTCTAACAGAAACCACACTTTCTTATGAACATGATGCCTGTAAAGTGCTTTTTAGGGAGGCATCTCAGCTCCCCCTGTGCCATCATCACAATGTTCTTCCTTTGCCATGCAACGCTTTCTTCCAAGAAGTGGTGTTTTCGGCATCTCTCGGCCCTTCTGGTGATGTCAGAAGATGAAAAGCATCCCCATTGCAACACGGAGGAGGAGGAGGAAATGGTGCTAGAGGGAAATACAGCCTTTAGAAAATGATGTGTTTTGAGAGAAATTCCACTTGTGCATACTCTCCCGGGCCACATGGGTGCTGTATCCAAGCAAAGGAACGTACAACGTGCTGAAGAGGGACTTGGCTCACGGAGCGTTTATCCTGGCGTATTCCCTTGCCTCAGAGCCCATTAGGAAGGGTAATATTCTCTGACTGAGCCAGCCTCTTGGAAGTTATCCAAAGGCATCAGGAAGGTCTCAAGCCAGCAACTTCAGCAGGAACCTGCAGATCCATTGGAATGATCTTGGCTCCTACTTCCACCGTGTTGGAAGGTTTGGTGCAAGAACACCTCACAGTGATGAGCTGCAAAAACGAGTTTGGTGTCACATCAAAAACTACCTCTTTCGTTGAAGGTTTCATCTGAGCATGTTCTGTCTGTGTATGAGAAACGAGCAAATAAAGTCAGGTAGGAGGCTGCCCAGCCCTCCTAAAACATGTCTCCCTTTGGGAATGTTAACAGATAAAGGATTTCCTATGGTTTAGGTAGGAGCTAGTGCCAAGAGCAGCAAATAATAGTTGAAGTTTTTGTTATCTAGACAGTCACATCATTGCAGCCTGTCTGAAGCCTGGAATAAAAGAGCTTATCTCTGTAGATGGCAGGTGTGGATTCTTCCACTTGGCCAAAAGGCTACGTTTTCAGCTCTTTTAATGTGGGTTTGGGGGTTTTTTAACTCTCTGTGTTCCTTTGCTCCTCATGCAGCAGGCAACACCACCTTTGGTGCATCAGCAACCGGGTGCTACCATGAGCTAAAGACCTCCAGCTTGGCACTGTACTAATGAGCTGCTTGTGGGATTGCAGTGCATGTGTCAGTGGAGTGTGCCCCAGGAAAGGTGGGAATCATCCACCAGAGATCCCAAAAAGAAGCCTAAGGAATCCTGTGTGTGGAAGAACATTTGTTCAGGTGGTCAGAACCAATGGGCACAGCAGGAGATGAACAGCTCCCTGCTTGCAGGAAGTGTCAAGTGCACTTCAAGTCCACAGTGGCCATAAAACCAGCTTCATGTCTAGCTCAGTAATAAACAGAGCAATTCCCACTGGAAATCCATGTTGGAAGGAAAATCAATCAGGCATTACTAAGGCTTTATTTATGATTCTTTTGGGGCAGTGAACCAGAACCTTCCCCTGTCCCCTATGAAACCCCCTTCGGTGAAGCAGAAATGAACCACTCTGACCAATGGATTGCTCTAAACGGGAAATCCAGCATTTTTTAGTGCTAGAAAGGAGCCAAACCTTCAGTGAGACACCAGCTGCAGGAGCCCAGCAAGAGCTGCTGTGATTGAGTCACGCTCATCCTCTCCGGCTTGTACAGGAGCCACGGCCATGCTGCAGATGTCATCGAGCACGTTAGCAGAGGAGCTGTGTGTGGAGCATGGCCTGCTGGAGTTGGGTGTTCTCAGTCCTTCCTGGCCTCGCCACTTCCTCCTCTCCTCTCCCAGCCCTTTCCTTTTATTCTGAAGAGGGAAAAGATAAAAAACACCAAATTTAAACCAGGGGAACGGAGCAGGCGATTCCCAAACCTATGGCTTAATGGCAAGAAATCGAGGAGAACAGATGGTGGCAGGGGACTCTGGGTCCATCGTGCCGGTAACTTTGCCTCACACCAAGGACTGTAGGTCAGGGCAGGACCACCTTGAGCAGGCTGCACCCAGGACCATGCCCAGAGAGCTTCTGAATATCTCCAAGGATAGAGGATCCATAACCTCCCTGGGCAACCTGGGCCAGTGCTGGGTCACCTCGCAGTGAAAACATTTCCCAGTGTTCATATGGAGTCTCTTGTGTTCCAGTTTGTTCCCATTGCCTCTGTTCCTGTCACTGGGGAATAGCCTGGCTCCATCCTCTTCACACTCTCCCTTCAGGTAGCTATATACCTTAATAAGATCCCCCTACCCCCTCACAAGCCTTCTCTGTTCCAGGCTGAACAGCCCCAGCTCTTCCAGCCTCTCCACATAGGAGTGATGCTCCAGTCCCTTCATCATTGTAGCCCTTCGTTGGACTCTCTCCAGTACGTCCATCTCTTGTACTGGGGAGCCCAAACCTGAACACAGGACTCCAAGTGTGGCTTCACTAGTGCTGAATAAAGGGGAAGGATCACCTCCTTTGACCTGCTGCCAATGCTTTACCTAACACAGCCCAGGATACCATTAGCCTTCCTTGTGACAAGGGCACATTCACATTGTTGGTTCATGTTCAACTTGGTGTCCACCGGGACCCTCAGGTCCTTTTCTGCAAAGCTGCTTTTCAGCTGGGTGCCCCCCAGGATATATTGGTGCATTAAATTGTTCCTCCCCAGGCAGGGGACTTTACCCTTGCCCTTGTGGAACTGCAGCCTTGTTCCCATCAGCCCGTTTCTCCAGGCTGTTCAGGTCCCTCTGGATGGCAGCACAACCCTCTGGTCACTGGGAGCCACTCCTCCCAGTCTGGTGTCATCAGCAAACACTGAGGGCTCGCTCTGCCCCATCATCCAGATCCGTAATGAAACAGGACCAGACCCAGTGCTCTGGTACACCCCTGGTTACTGGCCTCCAACTAGACTTTGTGCCAGTGATCACCACCCCTGGGCTCAGCCCTTCAGCCACTCTTCAGTCCACCTCATTGTCTGTGCATCCAGCCTGTACTTCATCAGCCTATTAGGATCATATGGGAGAGAGTGTCAGAGCCCTTCCTGAAGTCCAGGTAGACAATATCCACTGTTCCCCTCATCCACCAGGCCAGTCCTTTCTTCACAGAAGGTCATCAGGTTGGTCCAGCACATCTTGCCCTTGGTGAATCCATGCTGGCTACTCCTAATGGCACAGATGTCTGCTCAGAGGTACGGATGCTTGGAGACAGGGCTTTGCTCCCACGTCTGCTCCCTTTACTGCCCAGCAGTGCTGCCTGTGAAGCTTCCCTATGGCAAGTGGAGCATCTTACTGTAGCACAGGCTCCTCTTCAACCTATGCCAAGGAGACAGGGCAGGGGGGTCCCATACGCATTTCTGAAGAGCTGCAAGACCATGGGGCAAAAACTGCCCATGGAACTGGAGAGGAAAGCGGAGAACCATCAGGAGAGCAATAAACAGGGCGCTTACCTCCTCCTTAATCCCAGCCCAGCACTCAGGAGGCCTGCAGGGAGAGCTAATGGATTAAACACAGGTGTTAAATGAAATCTTGGAAACATTCCTCTCACCTGGCAGGACCAAGAAGCTGGGGATATGAGGGAGTGCTCCCAGTGTTATCTGGGCTATAAGAAGCAGCCAAAGGAGCAAGGTGCAGGGTTCCTTTTAGCCAGCCATGGGATTTAATAACCTGGTTTTGTCCTGTTAGTGCCAAGGCCAATCCTGAAGTTCCCTGAGTGTGTCCCTCAGCAATTGCAGATGGACACAGCAGGGTGCTCCTTCTGGAGTCACTTTAGCCTGAGGACATCAGTCTGTGTTTTACTGCACTATGGGTACTTGCTGCACTGCTTGACCATCTCCAGGGCATATGCACAAAGCACATGAGCAAAGAACCACAGCTCTTCTGCAGCCAGACAGTCAAAGAGGTGACTTGACCAGTTATTGACGTGACCTGCATAAAACCCTGCAGGGATGTCCTTAAAGCGTGTGTTTGGGTCTCTGGGTGCCTTTTTATCAGAAGGAAGGCTCCAAAATGTATGGCTGAAGACAAGAGGTGATCCCTGTCCTGGTGCCATGAGTGGCTGAGCACAGATGGGAGCTCATCAGGAAGGTTTTGGTGAGTGAAAGCACTGTTTACAACTGGGAAGTGAAGGTGAAACAATGTATATGATATAATGATATACCTTAGTGGAATGGGTTTTAATGCTGGCTACATTCCCGGGCCACAGGATCCCACTTTGGTGATGCTTTCAGCAAGGATGCAATAAGGAAACCACCAGGAAAAGCAGTGATTTTCATCATGGCAACAGTTTATCCAGGATGCGTGAACTGCCCTGCCCCAGGTGACTGCAGTACCGGTGGGTATAATGGGTTTTTTGCTTCCTCTGTCACTAAGTGGAGGGGATGGCTGCACGCCCTTCAAGGTCAGCTGGTTTGTAGGTGTTAATGAAGGGAGCAGCTCTGCTACAGCTGGAACTAATACTGTGAACTCAGCTCCAAACCTTGAGCTTCAAGTGCTGTGGGCAAAGCTAACGTGTCTGTTGGGAGAAAGCAAATGCCATCCAGAAGGACCTGGACACGCTTGACAGGTGGCCAATGCCAACCTCATGAAGTTCAACCAAGCCAAGCGCAAGGTCCTGCACCTGGGTCAGGGCAGTCCCAGGCACAGCTACAGGTTGGGCAGAGCGACTTGGGGAGAACGACTTGGGGGTGTTGGTTGATGAGAAACTGAGGTCCCTGTTCCTCTTTTTCCTACCAACTCCTGCACTCCCCTGTTCCCTCTGAACATCACATAGCACGGCTCCCAGGACAGGAGGCTCTCGAGCAGCAGGACTGCCATTGCACCAGATGCCTCTGGAGTCCACCTGGCTTTATGCAGAGTATTGTATCACAGAGCATCCTCACGTGCATCCTGCACACAGCTCACTGGCTCCATGGGTTGATCACTGTGTCTCCATGCTGTCCAAAAGCTGCCAAAGTACTTGGTAATAGCAGTAATGGCTGGGCTTATGAAGTAGGGCAACCAAGCCATAACACCACCGTTGAGATGGCAGTACAAGAGCCAGCTTCCACGTGTATATCTGCAGCTCAGCAAACCCACAGCCTGGACAAACGACCTGTGAGAAGCTGGGATTTTTGTGCTATTTCCAAGTACGTGTGTCTCCATCACAGCAACCTGCTGTCCTGCTTGGGTGAGAGGCACCATGGCACGCTCGGTCACCCATCAGGCACTGTCAGGGGAGGAGAAGGCTGCTGCAGGCTGCTCCAAGGGTATGGTGATGCTGTGACTGCAGGGGAGGAGCAGGTCCTCAGGGAAGAATGGGAAATCATCACTGAAAGGGATTGCGTGAGCTCTGCTGTCAGTCGAGCCAAACACCTTTCATAGACCTTCTGCACGCAGACACCAATGGGCCTCAGCTGTGATTCTTCTTCCAGCCTGTGCTGGTGGCAGATGCCTGCAGGGGAGCTTTGAACAGAAGGGTTCAGCTGCACCGGTGCGAAATCCCTGCTGCACACAGGGCTGATGTCTGCATCTGCCTTCCATTCCTACCGCAGCTCCTTCCCCTCTCCCCCCTCTCCTCTCTAACAAAGACATCCTGGCAAGCACCGCGTTTCTCAGAGCTGCACTTGCCCTGGCTCTGGCTTCACACAGGCCTCTTCCTCTGCCCCCATTAATCTCCCTGTAAATCGGATCACAATGAAAGGGAAGCAGCAGTGTAATTTAATTGTCCTCTGGGCACAGTGAGGTGCAGGGGGATGCTGGCAAGGAGGAGTCCAGCTCATTGAGACGCCTTCTTTATTCCCCTGTATTTTACTTTGAGGGGGTCTCAGCATCAGCTTCCTCTCCCCAGGTCCCTGCTCATGCTGACCAGGAGTGAATCACTGAAGTTTACTGTGCTGCTTCTTGCCCCCATCAGGAGAATGAGAAGATCAGGAGGTTCTCTCTCTGTACTGGCTGCAGGGGTAGGGAATGGGGATTAACGAGGCAATCACTGCACAGAGCTCTGAGGTATGAAGTGTTCCCTCATGGTGGCTAGAGGCTGAGGCACACACAACAGCCACCTTGGGGAGGAAGGCACCTCACTGAGGCAGGCACCTCTGTGTCACTGTGCTCTTTCTCCCATGGTAACACGGATTATGGTGCAGTTCTTCCATCAGCAGCTCTGCTGGGATACCTGCTGTCCTGCACAGGGCAGCAGCAGGCAGATGGACAATTGCTGCTCTGCTCTGGCTGATGCATGGTCATGGGTTTGGCTATCTCCTTTTTCCTTGAGGTTTTCCTTGAAGGTTGGTTCTTTTCTTCCCCCTCTTTGCATTCCACTAAATCCTTCTCCAGTTTCTAAAACAGAAATAGTCACTAACAACTGGGAGATCACATTAAAGCTGCACTTCACAGGGAGCTACGAGCTGGTATGAAAAGCTCAAGGAAGGGGTTGAGCTGGAGTTAAGGGACACTGACACTATTCTGCTTTGATCTCAGGTGAATTTATCCTCAGAGACTCTGACACGTGTGAGCTCATACGTGAGAGATCAGAAGCAGGGGCCTCCTGAATGGAGGTGGAGGACACTGCACAGCTTCCCCTTGCCCAAATGGCTGGAACAAGATAAGGGGGAAGATGGGGCAACCTCAGCCTTCTCTGCAGGAGGTGGGAAAGGGGGGCTCAGCTCTGTGCTCAGCAATGATCCACTGGGAATGAAGCAAAGGCAGCAAAGAACAGGGTTGGCAGAGGCAGCCACGGTCAATATACTGGAAATCCTGCATGGGTAGATGGGACCAACCCATCCTGTGATGAGCTGGGAAGGAAGTGAGGATAAGCAGTGGTGGTCTGCCATAATGCTGCCAGCCTGCCACTGAGATACCAAAGCCTCCTTCCACTCAGTGTTGGTCTGACTTGAGAGGCTTCAGGGAGGAAGAGGGTGCTGCTGCTCCATCCTCAGCTCCTGGGGAGATGCCAGATGAAGAGCAGTGGCAGCTTACCTGGCACAGGAGGGAGGCCTGAATACATGCCAGCACTGAGAAACTGCTGTGGCAGCTCTGCAGGGAAGGATTGCTGTGCCTGGATGCCTCCTGAAGAAAATCCCAAGCTCCATTCCGCATCTTCCCCCTACTCCCAGCCCCTGTGCATGAGCAGGTATTTATTCCCCTCTTGTTACTTGTCCAGTATCTACGTCCTTATGTCTTCTCAAGTTCATCCCATCAGTCTTCCTGTGCTTTTTTGAGTCCTAGCCTTCCTTCCAACACCTCTCACTGCAGTGGCAGGGGGTGGAAAGCTGCAGCCTAGGTACCTGTAATGAACTGGAAGCCACGGAAAGCAGGGTCACTCTAACTGCTGCCATCACCAGACTTGTCACTGTAAATCACTGCTGTTGATTTACAGGCAACCTGAATCTAAATAGTCACATGCACAATGTGCAGCATCTGTGGGAACCTCTCAGTAGCCCTTCCACTGCTGCTGGACATTAGAGGCGATTCCCTGCATGAGGTGGTACCTACAATTACAAGCACGCACATTGGGTTGGGTTGTTCTGTGCTCTCTGCACTGCAGTTCCCACGCTGGGCTTCAGTTCCTCTTTCCCACCAAGACCAAAAGGTCTTGCTGGTGAAATGTTCCTCTTTTGTCACTTTGGGATGCCTGGAGCAGGAAGTGTATGTGCTCCCGACATCCACTCCCCGTGTCCTGCAATCGAATGAATCCCAAGTCACATTTGAGTATCTCCTAACACAGAGGTATGACACTAATCCACTTGCCCAGGAAAAGGCAAATGAAGATAATTGCTTCTGTGTCTCTTTTTAATATGGGAAGAATGTCTATCCGATGGAGAGTCACTTCCTTACATAGTTCTGATGAATTACTGGTTTCATTTAAATCCTATACAATAATGATACAAGTCCCTGTGCTTTGAGAATGTTGGCTCCTGAATGGATGCTGGATCAGATACTGCTGGCCAGTGTTCAGCCTACTGCAGGTTGGCTGGCTCCCAACATCAGGCTGAGATGGACGGGTACAGATCTCCCATGTGAAGAGTGGCCCTCACCTGCCTGGATGAGGCTGCACTTCTGACCAGAAGTGGCAGGAAATTCTTCAGGAATGTGGCCATTCCAAAACCCTGCCAGAAGCAGGCAGAGCAAGGATGTGCCTGGGTCATCAAGTGACTTCATCTGCAGTAGGACTGAGCCCCAGGTCCCAGCCCTGTGTCTCCTCAGCAGCCATGTGCTCAGGGCCTCCACGTCCCCTGCTCCTTGCCAGCCCTTCTGGAGCAGTTTGTCCTGGTTTGGAGCTGAATATTCACCTTGCAGCCAGCTCTGCTAACAGGTTAATACCCAACCTGGGTCTGAATCAGATCCCAAGTTCAAACACAGCCATCACCAAGGACACAGCTGCTGAACAGACAGAATAAGAAAGAGGTGCAAACCAGAATGGCAGGCAAAAACACTCAGACTTTGACACCCGAGATATTTATAACCCAGACTATTTACAGTGAGATGTCAAACATCATTCAAAGATGAACCAATAGTCTTGCAACTAAACAGGCAGGAGAAATAATGCCAGCTGAGAGCATGTGTGAGATGCCTTTGAGCTCGGGCACTTGAAGGGTGGCTTAGAAGGGATGACATAAGTCTGACGAACCCAGTACCTTCAATTCCCATGTTACAAGGAACCGCAACATCAGACAGCCTGAAAAATGCAACCTGATTTCTTTTCTGGTGCACATAAGACTAAATCCCATTGCATTTTAGATTGGATATAAGGAGGAAGTTCTTTACTGTAAGGGTGGTGAGGCACTGGAATGGGTTGCCCAGGGAAGTTGTGAATGCTCCATCCCTGGCAGTATTCAAGTCCAGGTTGGACAGATCCTTGGGTGGCATGGTTTAGTGTGAGGTGTCCCTGCCCATGGCAGGGGGTTGGAACTGGGTGATTTCCAACCTTAGGGGACCAAGGGGTCCTTTCCAACCCTAACTATTCTATGATTCTATGATTGCCTCCACCTGACCCGCAGGCTTCCCTGATCTGTCACTGCTTCTGGCGGGTTTTTCTTCTAAGCAAGCTTTGTAAAGAACTTGTCACCCAGAAGTAAGTCCCTGCTGGGAAAAGCTGGATATTGACAGGAATCACCATAACCTTGAAAGCTTAAGGAGTCATTCTTTCTGTATATCCTACACATATCTTTGAGCAGACCAAGTTGAAATAGAACATCTTGTTTTGTTCGCACCCATAGCACTGTGCTCTAGTGCTGTGAGTGCAAACACTAACAAATCCCAGGAAACACACTCAAGCTGAAGGTGAGACTGTAAGTATGTGTGCCTGTGTTTGTGCTTATGCACATTTATATAGATAGGCTATTAAATTACTTCTACCAGGAAGAAATGCATGGCTTGCCTCTAAGAAGTTCTCCTTTGCATGAGAGGCGAGGTGTGGAACACAGTGTCCTTACTGAGGTTGTCTTAGCTCCCATATTTATGTACCACTAAGTTAACTCAAGGCTTACCTGATTTCAAACCTCATACAAAGTTGTCAGGCACAATACAAGGCTTTGTAACTGTGATTTGCTGGCACTGGAACCTAAGGGCTGTCTTGCGTCTAAGTAATTTTACTGGCATTTGGTGCAAAAATGCATGGTGTTGCTCGTACTTGCTGGTGGTTCATCTGCTCCGCATTGAAATATGGACATTGTAATTTCTTCTCTTCATTGTTGATTAACAGGCAACCTCAGAAGGTGGTCAGAGCAGTTCTGCTTGGCTCAGCTCCCTGCCTGCAAAGTCTGATGATGGAGAAGCAGAAGCAAGCCTGTGACCATGCTCTTGGCAACATAGCACAGACTCACAGCCTGGGTACTAGAGCAGCAGCAGGACGAAAGTGTGTCTGATTTCTTTACAGGATGTGATTTCCATGCTTATCACATAGTGGAAACTGGCATAAATAGAATGAATGAGCTCTTGGGACCATTGCAAACAGTGTCACTAGAAGTTCTTCGGCAGGAGCTGCACTTTCCTGCTCAAAGTGCTATTAAAGGAGTCACCAAGCATGCAAAGAAAGGAAATCCTGCTGGTATCCCACAATTTCTCCAGCCCATCAAATGCTTATAAAGAAACTATGGATGAGATTGGAAGCAAAGGTGGGAAGAAAAGTTCAGCTCTCCCACTGGAGAGAGGATGCTCTGGAAAAAATCACTGCTGCCTCTAGAAGACTGAACAGAATTCAGAAGTGATCATAAAGGGACACAGAAGTCTGGCAACTACCCAGAGAGGAGCAAGGTGCAGAGCAGGACCCTGCAATCACAGGGTATGCCCATATCTTGGAATATGGGCTGCTGTCCTCCGTGTTATATCATTCTCAAAGGGGAGGACAAATCCTACAAGACTGCTGTCACTTCAGTGTCTGATTTCCATGATTCTTACACAGGGACCTGCCTGGTCTGTTTTCAGCCTCTAATACCAGCACATTTTAAGGGAGTGGAATGTGCTGAGGAGCAGTGATGGAGCTGGGAGGACCCAGACCTGAGAGCCCAGCAGCACTACCAGGTCCTGGAGTTAGACAGAAGGAAGATAGAGAACAGTCCCTCTAGGAGGAGAAACTAAATTAAGACAGTTGCCCAGCCAAGAAAGCTGGCAAAGCCCCCAGAGGAAGCATTATTCACTTGCTTACGTGATTTCACTGGATGTCTCTAGTTCTTGGTCATGTTGCTGGTCTCAGGATAAGAAGTTTCCATCTCCCTTGATGGCCCATAACCCGACTGGGGATTTTGCAGGAAT
Organism: Psittacula echo; assembly: GCF_963264785.1. NCBI lineage: Eukaryota > Metazoa > Chordata > Aves > Psittaciformes > Psittacidae > Psittacula > Psittacula echo. The sequence goes on from NC_137736.1 coordinate 7,022,100, forward strand.
TTCATAAGGAAAAAAAGAGTTTAAGCAGATTGATTAGAAATAAGACTAGCTGCAGGCATCAAATCAACCATGAGTCCAAACCGCACGGGCCCAGGCTTTGAATAGCCTTCGAAATGCAAGTGTTTCTGCACACCACAGCAAAGGCAGCAGTTGGGTGTGAGGTTTGAGTGCAGCCTGGTTGTAAGCAGTGCTGCCAGGAGGAGTGAAGCCCATTTCTTTCCTGTGAGATGACCACAGTGGCAGCAAATCACGGGGTGGGAGGAAAAACAGGGTACAGACTTCACAACAAACCTCAGCCCAGGAGGGGGCTGTGGAGGTAAAGCTACTTGGAGAAATGGCATCAAATAAGAGCTTAAAGACTACAGGTGCACAACCTTTAATGCTCCATGGCTCTTGCAGGTGGAGGAGGAAGGCTGGGGATGGACAATCTGGGAGCCATGGGTGAGCCTTTTTTCCCTCGAGGCTGGTCTTTTTCTTGGCACTATGGAAGTTCAGCAGATCCTTTCCCTGGCACAGAGCAGGTAGGCAGCAGTGGAAGGGGTGATGGAGCTGACGTGGTGGGGGTTCAGAAGCATCTGCTGAGCAGACCAGCTTTGAGGCAGAAAGGAGGAGAAGGAAAAGTGAGGGACTGCAGAGCCCTCCCTCCCTGGTGTGTGCTGCTGGTATTGGCAGGCAGCATGGTAATATCTTCAGTGGCTTGAAGAGCTTGTTAAATAGTGCTAAAAGGCTTAAAATTATCAAGGTGATTTGGATTCAAGTACAGACTTCCAGTACTTTCGCCATTTATATTTGTGACTGATGGGTTTCCCTCTCTGTTATCAGGCTGCGACTTTCTGTGTATTCCTGTGAGAAATCACTCACCTTCATTATTGTGCCATTTAGAAAAAAGCAAGGGGCTGGCAGCGAGAGCAGGGTTTGCTATATTATGCATGTGTATATATATTCCATTTTATTCTACTGCAGTGTGAGAGACCCAGGTCACCTGGAGGCAGACTTCAACATAGAAGATGTGTTTTAAAAACAAACCCTGTTGTTAAAGCCAAGTCTCCATGTCCAGAAGGCTGAATTATCAGGAGCAATTCCCATCCCTCTGCTCACAACACGTGCACGTGGGATGCTTCTCTTCATAACCATCTCTCATCCTGCAGCATTCACTCACTCAGAGTTATAGCTCTGCCATTTTGGAGCATCAGAAATGCTCCTGAGAAGCTGTTTTCAATGCGTATGAGTGGTTTTTAACTGAGCATTTGTTTTCAGAAGCAAACAGGCAGCTGCCTCAAAAGAGGCGAATGAATGAACCTCACACAACTCACACTGGCCTCCCATAACTCATTAATGTTCAAAGCCTTTCCGCACCATGTTGTAAACGTCACCTGTTATTTATGCCACTGCAGCCAAACGTTCCATTTTGGACTGCAAATGAGCACCAAGCTTGAAGAAGAAATGAAGATGCTGAGTCCCACCCTGTGTAACCCCTCTCTGCTGCTGCCCTTGGGTGCTGTGCTGCCGAGGATAGGGACACCAGGGCTGGGTTTGCTGCAGGCCTGTGCCTCACGGAAGCCTTCATGCTGCTGCCACAGGCTCCATTTCATGAAGCTCAGTGCTGATTGAAAAGTGCTTACTCCTGGTTAACTCCAGTGCTTTGTGGTGCCTGTGTGGCTTCCACAGGAAGGAACAGCCAAGGACCCTGCTGCTAATGAAGAGCTGAAGTTCAGACATAAAGCAGCAATTTTCTGCAGATCGTGTATGAAAAACACCTTTGCCTGACTGGAGCTGTTGTATTTCTTCAGCACACAGGGGTTTCTCTGATGCTCCTGAAGCTAAGCCACCAGCAGATTATAAACCGAAAAGGATTCCATTAAAGCCTGTCTATTCTTCATCAGGGGTGCCTGGGCTTCCTTGCCATGCAAGCCATGTATCACACTCTCTGTACAGCCAGAAGCCCCATGCTGCTCTACCTAAACCTGTTGAAAAGATCCCTGGGAGCTGTTCCCCCGTGAGGAATGATGCATCTGTGTACCTTGCCTCACCTCCCGGCGCTTCCAGGCTGGGATGCAGCTGGGATGCAGCAGTCCCAGGCTGGGATGCAGCTGGGATGCACCTGTCCCAGGCTGTTGGACCTGGCAGCTCACCCCTGTGGCTTGGGTGAATGACAAAGTCCCAGCAGAGGAGTTGGATGCTTCGGGTTTGGAGCTGGCACAACCTTGTACTTGCTGGGCATGGCACTTTCTGCTAGAAAAGGTAAAACCGAGTCACTCAGAGGGTAGAAACTGGTGGCTCCCTCCATGGAAATGCTGTGTGCAGACAGACTACTTCAAGCCTGCAATAGTCCATTTGGTGCTTCCCAAGACAGAGGTCAGCTACAGCCAAGTAATGGTTATGAGGAAAAATGTTAGCATAAAAATAAGAATATTGGTCTGGAAAAACCTAATTAGATTCCCACAAACCCACAACCTGTCATTCTAGGAGAGGTTTATTGGTCTCGAATCCATCTTAGTAGAGACAAGAAGTGAAAGTGGCAACCAATAACGATCATTAAAAACCTTATTATACATAACAAATGTGAATAACAGAAAGTCGGAGAGCTGTGCAAACAAGCCAGCAGCAAGGAAAGAGACAGCTGATGGAGGAAGATAAACCATTAATGAAAAAATCCTGGGCTTAAAGATTAAGGGCAAGAAGGCATTATTTAAGTGCACTAAGACCTAATGAAATCCTTGCTGTCATACAGGAGAATAGGATTCAAAGGGACCTCTTGGATCATCAAATCCTCATGCTATTTGTAGTGCCATACCAAATAATCTTCTTCATGGAAACAGTGGTATTTATCTTAAAGCAATTCTTTTTGTCCTGAGATCCCAAGAGGTGGAGGGGAGTGCAGAACCATTTTAGAACCCAATAATTTGGTTGGTCATAACCTCCTTGTGATTTCCTACCTAAATTTGTTCGTCAGCATTTCACACCAATTTTCTCTGACAAAAACATCACTTATCAAGTTAAGTAACGTCTCTTCCCTTTGTTAGTCTCTGCAGGTCCAGTGTTAAGGAAGGCAGAGTTGCCAATTGTGATACATGAACATGAGAAATAACTATTGAATATTTATTTTCTGCATTTGGAAAGAAATGGGATGTGATATTTCACAGGAAGAAAGAAATACTTTAATCTCATCAGTAGCGATGGAAGATGTCATATAGCAACCATTATAGCAATGTACAGTAGCAGTACCAGAAAATCTGTGTCTGATGGGCTTCCTGAATCACTGACAGTGATTTGTAACAAAGACTGAAAGACAAGGGAAGCTACAAAGGGCCAGAGAAGTGCTGAAGTTACACTATTGATTAAACAGCGTGAACCAGGGCTGTCCTCAGAAATCAGGATGTCCTGGGCACTGCTCCTCTGAGTGTACAGAAGACTTGGTTTTGTGTCTGTCTGGTCTCTCCTGCAGACAGACTGAGCACCTATGCAGCTGGTACAGCCTGTCTGTGGCATGCTAATCACATGCTAGCCAGCAGCACACCAACCCCTTCAAACCTTGAGTCCACACTTAAAGATGCTGTTGAGATGACCTGGATTTCCCAAGCCAAACTGGTCTGACACTAGTCCTAGGAAAAACTAGAGCTAAAGAGGTATGGGAGGCAAATAAAGCATTAATGAACGGTAGCACAGTCAGTGCCACCCAATGCCAAAACCTATTTTCTTAAAAGCAATCAATGAAACCTCTTATAAAAATGAGATTTCATATTTATCTGATTAAAGTTACCTTTATAGATCGCTGGAAATCAGAGATGACTATTTGACAGCTTCATGTGCCCTTCCGACTTTAAAAAAAGCAATAAAAAATCAGTGCAGCCTCTACTGCACTGATGAGATTAAAGACTGGATCATAGGTGTCCAAGTAATTGTCAAAGAGAAAGAGCTCAGTAAGTAGTTTTCCTGACAGCCTCAGGTTCAGTCCAGAGAAGATTAAGAACTGACTTTGGTTGTCATCTATAAATACACACAAGGGCAGCAATTTCTGGCAGTAGACACTTCTGCCGTCTACCTAAGACAGATTTGTACAGTGGTGTAGCTAAGACCAATGCTACTGGTCCATACAAATGTCAGGTAGGAAGAAGAAGAGATTTTGAACAGGGAGGAGCTGACCTTTAGACCAGCTCATTAGGCCAGTAGTGGATTCACCACTATTCAAAACCCTGGACTGCTGTTTGCCGAGACAAACTCTATGCTGGCAGCCCCTGTGAGAGCTGGCGGCCATCACCAGGCAGGAAGTCCAGCTCAGGGGATCTTCATGTGTCTTGCCATTTCGGAAAGGGGCATGGGTGTCTTTCCATCTTAATTGCTTGGGTTTGATTCCACAGGGAGCACTAGTGGTGTCAGCTCACACCACAGGACATGTATCATTACGAGCTCCCTAGGTGGTGAGCCCCTCAGTTTCCAGAGGACCACAGAGCACCAGCAAGAGCTCTGCACCACAGGTTGGTATTTCAGCAACTTCTATGAAGTTACCTCAGGAAGGGACAAATCTGCATAACCAGCTCCTTAAGGATCTCAGCTCAAAAGACTGAGAAGCACAAAATGATGGGACAAGAGGAATAAACTAATAGGCAGACGCGACTGACCAGCAATGCCCACAGGACTTCTGAACGAGGACAAATGCTTTCCTGGTAGGATCATCTTGGCCCTGCCAAAACCACCAATGCCATCTGGCATCTCGCTGTGCTGCATGGTTGCTGCTTAGTGGATAAGCAGGTTTCTGCTTTTAAAACAAACAGATGCACAAAGGAGTAGTCGTGGTAATGCTATCCTGGGCACTATTTCGTAGGCCAGTGGTGAAGTAGCACCAGAGCAGACCTATGGAGTGAAACAGGTGGTGTTTGGGGTGGGGAGGCTGGCTCAGACTACCTTTTGGTTAGGAGTGTTTCTAAAGCATGTCTTTGGCTTCCATTTCACATGAAAGGAATCTGCTTGTGTGCTCCAAGGCTGCTCCACTCTGCTAGCCAAAGCAGGAGATGGAAGGCAACCAGGAAAGTCTCACCAAGAGTGCCCACCTAAACTAAACTGCTGATGCTGAGACACCTACAGACGCTCAATCTGCAGTGTGCAGGAGACTAATGGAGATGAATATTCAGGGTTATCAAACTGTGACAAAAATTGCTATCACCAGTTTTTTTCCTTATGGAGAGGTTGCTTAACAGGAAAAGCTTTTTTTTCCTTCCAGGCATCACAGACGGTCATCGACTTTGTAAGGGTGCCAGACTCTTATATCTGCTGTTAAAGTGATGGAGCTTCTGTTCCTAATCACACCATGGCTGATAAGGAAGGATAATCTTGCTCATTCCCTTTTTGTTTCTCTTCACTTAAATGGGTAGCTTGAACAAAATGCATATATATACTCCATGGTGTCTTCATATGCCACTGAAAGGAAATATAAATGCCACGAGTATATTCTTTCCTGTGGAGCTAACCCTCTCTGAAAATGCTGAATCTTAGTGTATAGAAGTATCTGGGTTTAATGCAAAATCAGTGTTGGGCATATGCTGCAGAATCTGACCCAAAACTGTGGAAATTTATGGAAATGTCTTTCATCTTTGATGGCGCTCTGAACAGACTCACAGAGCTGTTTCCCACCATGTGAAGCAGACAGGCTTAGATGTACCTCAATAGTATGTTTTCCTAAAATGACCACAAAATTAAGGCATACAGAGCGGGAGACTCTATGAGCAGGGAGGAGAGATCTACCTATCTATCTGTCCTACATAATTCAGCAAAACAAATCACAACATCCGTCAAGGATACAGGGCTCAGTCTACAAAGCTCTAAGCATTCTTTGAGGTGATAAAAGCTCCTACCTCTCATTGACCACTTGGAGAATCGAGCACCATGAAGTGTTAAATCCCAAGGTTTAGTGAGGCAAAGGTCTTTTATTCTACTCTTTCTCCCTCTGGTCATCAATGGCTTTTTTTTTTGCTTTCCTCTATTCTGGCTTTCGGCAGACAGGGAAGGAGAATGACTGCAGTAGGCATGCCCAGACAATTTCAGTTGGCTTACGACATGGCATGAATATGCTGTAATGGCAGGAGTTTGTATTTAACTTCAGAATTTCATTTCAATTCTTGTTCTTTATCTCCCCGTCTCTTCTAATATTCACTGGCTGCCAGGAAATGACATGGCAATAGGCATTGATATATTAGGAGGGCATGGTTACTGGCAAAGTAGTGATGATAAAAGGATGACATACTTCTCTTCGCATTTATAAAAAGACATTTTAGTTATGCAAAAGCAGCACTGAAAACTCTACATCCCCATTAAGGTGCAAACCTTGGGGCTTACAAGGTGCAGGGAAACTTGCAGGGATTGCTTGAGAAATGGCAGCAATGAGTGCTGCAACAGTTGCAGAGGGAGAAAACATCACAAATACAAATGCGACGAGAATAAGTGATACCATCATCACCCATCTGTGTGACCTTGTCTGTGGCTGTAGTAGTGGCAATAGTAAAAGATCCTAGTTTTTCTAATGCCTGTGAGCTAACACTCTGTGTGCACACCAGGTAGTATGACTATGTCCCCTTGCTGTAACTGGCTGCCCATGTGCTGTGGGGATTTGATCCTTTTTCACACTAGAGGTTTTTTATCTTACCTAACTAACACCAGCCAGCAGCTTCATTGGCCTTCTGTTCTAGTGGGTCAGTCACAAATGTCCATCTCCCCCTCCATCTTTTTCTAATCTTAGCTGAAAACATCACTGGTTTTCCTTCCCTGCAGTCTCTTAACATCCTTTTTTTGTACACCACTATGTAATATTTAAAGCAGTGCCTGTATTATTTACCTTGCTGAGCATTTTTGGGGTTTGGTTTCCATGAAAGGGGCTATGCAGTATCACTGTGCTGAACTATGAAATACCACCACAAAAGTGCCTCTCTTCTCTGCTGGAACAGCCTTCTACTGCCAAACTGTTCACAGGTTATTCTCAGGTGGTTTTGAAGCCCATAAACACACACATATATGCATATATATGTGTCTGTCCGTATACTTCCATGTGTCTATGGTATGTGTCAGGAGGATGCAATAACCTGCCAGATAATCTGAAGAGCCTTTGCTCAGCTGCAGCTTTCTGCCCCCTGTGCCTATTGTGCATCCCTGGCTGCTCCATCAGCACACCAGACATCAACACACCCAAAGAGCTTTTGTCTGTAGTGCTGCCTTTCAGACCCTAGCCATAGCTTTTCTCTCCTCCACACCCAAATTGGTCACTTTGTCTTGCAGATTAAGCTACAGGTTTGAGAGAGCACCCATGTCCAAAGGATGAAATAAACCAGTTGCTCCTTTCACAAACACTCACTTTCCCCTTCAGCCCAAAAGACATTTGGTTTTCTTTATTCTGGGAGGAGACTGCCTTGTATTTCCACATGCTTCCTATTCTCTCTACTCATCCACCATGGGACTATGGAGTGACCCCAGGTGAATTTTCAGTCTCAGGATCAAGGGCTGTTGTATCATTTATTTATTCTTCGCCTGTGATTTGTTAAGTCTTTCTCTGAATTCTCCCCATGCCACTCCTCTTCCTCTCATTTAGACATAGGTTTGCAGAGCCTTGGGCTATGAACGCTCTGCGGATCTGTTTTAGTTCCCTGTCAATTATTCCTCCTTGTTTACAGTAACGGCTCATATCACATTTTATTACTGGGGCTCATGTGCCTTTCACATCATTGCTTTCAAAGCACTGAATTTATTGTGAAACATGCCTGGTTTTCAGTCTAGCTCCTCACTGTTTCCTAAACCCAGGGTATTTGGTTGTTGGTTTTGCATCTTTTTCCCGGCTGCAGCAGTGTCCGTGTTCCAGGGTCATTGCTCAAGTTTCTGTGAGAAACATAGAATCAGAGAATAGTTAAGGTTGGAAAGGATCTTAAGATTATCCACTTCCAACCCCCCTGCAAATGTTTTTCCTTCTCTCCTCTGACTTCCAAGCTTTTTAGCTACCTCTGCCCCTACATCCTCCCCTTTCTGAGCCTTAAGTGCTGCGCTCCCTTGCTGGCCTTTGTGTTGAACACAAAGATGCAATGACTGGGGTGTGTGCAAGCACTTGCAACACTTCAATATTATCTTCTCCTGCAGGATATCACAGTTAACGCTGTGCCTCCACTGCCCTTTACAACCATCTCAGTTTCATTTTGAGAGAACTCAGTGCTTGCAGCGGCATGAGATAATATCTCAGCTGCTGTTATGTGCAGGCAGAGAGAGCTGGCTTCCTCTGCCATCGCATCCCCAAAATGTCTAGCACTTGACCGCCCGTATCACTGCATGACTGGTGGCAGCTCCGAGCTGTTTTATCCCTCTTGCAGCTCCTCCATGTCAGTATTCCCTTCTGTGAGGCCTGATTTCACCTGTGCAGCTCAATTTCTAGAGGATATATGTGATGATTTTAGAGGCACTCCTGCTACCCCCTCACCAGAAGGAAGAAAGCTCATGTTCCTGATGGGCACTTTTTAAAGACCCACCACAGCTCATCTGAGGGGAGAAGTGGGGAATAGGAGCAATGTACTCCGCTTATAATGTAAACAGGATTTAAGACTTCCCCAGATGCTTAGAGTTTTGCCAACTCCAAATGATAAAGAAGCATGCGTCAGTTCTCAAAATAGAAATATCTTTAAAATCCATGACATTTGAGAACATAAAGTTTGAATGTTTATTCACCCTCTGCATTCTGGGCCTGGAAGCATATTTAATAGAACCTTCCTTTTTCTTTAAGAATAGAAGCTTTTACCTCAGATGCTGGAGCATGGAAAACGTGAGCTATCCAGACTGGTTACAGCTCAGGAATGGCTCAGTGCTGCAGGGACTTGGGCAAAACTGAATTTTACTATTCCAGGGTTTAGGGTCTTGGGAAAAGGAGAGAGGAAAAAGAAGAGGTCTGGGAGGAAAAACAAGAGGTCTGGAAGGAAGAAGTAGGATAAACCCTCTGGGAGATGTGTTTCTTGCTGCTAAGAAGAGAGGGTGCCTATTTCTACCTCTAAGACTTGCTGTTCCCCACCAGTTCCAAAGACTCAGGCTCTTCTTTCAGCAGCACCACGTAACTTGGCTTTCCATGGCTTAGGCAAAGCAGACTGAAAAAATATGGTTTTGCTATCTCCATGAGTCTCCTGTCCGAGGTGACAATGTCTTCTCAGTGTCTTCTCTGCAAGTGTGTATCTTCCCCACTCAGGAAAGTGGGAGTTCCACTGAGTGGGATCACAAGTCACAAGATTGGGAGAGGTGTTTCAAAACCTCCTTTGTGTTCCTGAAGTTGGAGGGCAGATCCTCATACTCCTATGCTGTTGTGCAAAATGGACAACTAGACACAGACATGGACAACTAGACAGAAGTGCCACCACTCAGGTGGTCTTAAGAAGGGACAAATAAAAACTCTGGGTAACTTGTAACTGTGATGAATCCTCTGCACAACAGCAGGTTAATAGATGCTATCTGCTAACAGCAGATAAGAGACGTCAAAAGGAAGAGTCTGTGACACTGAGGAACAGATCTGCAGACCATTCTCAGCTATACTGAAACAACTGGTGGCAACAGAACAACCAAAGTTTCCCACTTTAATTGATGTAAGGCAACTCTTGTATAACCTTTGGTGCTGTATAGCTCCACCAAAAGCATGATGCTGGCCTGCAGCCTGGGTTGGAGGGATTTCTAGCACTCCACAGGATCTCACCAGTTGTCAGTGTCTCACAGAACTGAGAAAGCTGACTCTGAACTGCTTGTGTACTATATACGCCAGCGTGGCCACTCTGAGGCAGATGTTAGAGGTTTCATTGGCAGCCTGCTGCTCTCAATGAACTTGAAGCAATTCTACACCCTTTCTGTGCCCCAGTTTGCCTTTTCTAAGAGATAACAATAATGATACTCACTTATTACAGAGGGGCTGTTGAGGACGTATTAGTTCGTGTTAATAAAGTGGTTGGATACTCAAGTTACTACAGGAAAGACATGCAGAGCATTTTGTTTTACTGTAGTCATATGAAGATCAAAGCACATAACTATTTTCCACTGGAGAGCACAATACCTTGAGAAAGTCTTATCCAGTAGCAGGTAGGAAGCAATGAGACAAGTCACAAAACAAAACTATGAAGGAACAACTGAAGACACAGAAAGCTTGAATGTAGACTACTACTCAGTGCAGCACAACAGAATGTAAGCTGAGTAACCAGCTGAATCATCACAACTGCTGACAATTACTTATGAGCATTCCTGAAACAGAAGTGTGACCCTCAATGTTTTCTGTCAGGAAAGAATATAAAACAACTTCTCCTTTCAAGAAAAGAGGTGTTTTCCTCTCTATACAGGTAATGGAGGGCAGGGAACTAGAATGCAAAGGACACTACATCAATAACTAACAAATAGGAATTAATAAAGTAGTTGTTGTGTAAGCAGCTACGGCAAAATAAGGTGATAAATAGCAAGCAACTGGGGCTTATAATGAACATGGCAAACCAACTTAATTATATTCTTTGACAGGATAACAAGCCTAGTGGACATAAAATACTTCAGAGTAGCTTTTTGTATAGTTCCCTGAGATGTCTTTATATGAGGATTACTGAAACCTGAATGGTACTTCTCAAGCTCTTGCTCTTCCCATGTGTGCCAAATGCAGTGTTTTGCGGCCAACACAGTCATTTTAAACTACACGACTGTTTTAAGGATGTTTTCTCAATCTACAAGCTTACTAAAGCCACTGAATGAGAAGTGGATTATACCATATCCTTTTTCGTAAGAAGGATTTGAATCTTAAATGTCAATGTTCCAGAGGGCTCAAAACCACAGCTATGCATGTTTTGCTATTAGAGCAGCCAGTAGAGGTATGCACATAATCTCGGTTTATTTTGCGATTGGATGGTAGTTGACAGTTTGTGGGAAGTGGAAAAATTGTTGGAGCTGTGAACAGATGCCCTCTTCCAAATTCATCAAGAGGCTATTGCCCAAAGGTTCACCCTCATTGCTTCCTTTCTCCTTGCTGCCCAGGACACCACTTGCCTGCCTGATCTCTCATGCTGGGAGGTGACATTGTCCATGCATCCTTACTTCTTTCAGCCAGCATGAGAAGGGATCTTTCCCTGGCTTTCTTTGTAATACACCTTCAGACAACTAGCAAGGGGCAGTGTATAGAGAATAGTGTAAACCTAAGTAATGCCATGCCATGTCAGATGGTTTCTGAAAAGGTTACAAAGCTCTGTTTGAAACACTAGCCATGGTCAGTACATTGGCATTACTACAGTAACAGGTATTTGTTCTCTGTCTCCTGGTTTGAGGTCTATAAACACCATGGATTTATAGCACAAAGACTTTGTTAGTATCACTGCTAGGAGCTAAAAACATGAACCAGGTGTGGTGTGACATGGATCAGATACATGTTAACACAGAGGTACTAGAAAATTCATAAGCCTCACTATTGCTTGCTACTGGAGGAGGACAAAAAAGCCATCTTCTCAGGAGAGGTCACACAAGAACAGTTTGGTCCATTTCTCCTGAGAAGGTGTGGAGCAAGTGATTGAACTCTATCTCCTACTAGTTTCTGCTCTAGTTTCACTCTATATGACTTTGTACTCTCTGAGTCTTATCTTTAGGTTGAACAATAAGGAAACAAGCAAAGCTATTCCTGTAAGAGATGACAACAGACTGTCTACTATAGGAATGTCATATCAAGTGGGGGGCAAAACAGTTGATACATCTGCTTTGTATAAAACCTCATGAAAAATAGCCAAACACCCAGGAGAAGTGTTAGAGGTGGAGGATTAAACAAGGTCTCTTGTCATGCCCAGGCAACCCCCCTCAGCTTGAGAACAGACTGTGCAGAGCCTAACCATACCTGCAGGATAGCAAGATCCTGCAGGAATGTGAGGATAGCAGGATAGTAAGATGGAAGCACATACATAACTCCAGAGGGTGAGAATACACAAAGCGCAAGCTAGAAGAATGAACTGGAATCATTAAATTGAAGCTCAACCCCAATAAGTATAAAAGAAGAGATGAATAAACATGAGTACAGAGAAATGGACAGATCACAGAAAAGAGTCATAGGGTTAGTGAGCATTAGTCAAGGGGGAATTGGTAGATGTGGCTGGCACAACTGCACAAAATGTTTTATCAAATGGGTATTTGTACAACTTCAAGCAAGTGATGTAGCTGGAGAGTATCAAAGCATGTTTTGGTCAGCAGAATTCAAAAAATACATAAGCTGAACGGATAGAAATGAGATGAAAGAATGCAAGAATCAGCAAATCTGGGCCCATTTTGTTTGTAAAATACCCCCACCCAACGCTCAGTGTGAGGTATTCTTAATTCTGCACTGCATCCCCGCCTGTGTACATGCCATAAAGGCAGGTGGAGGCATTTTATTCTCCAGTCCCAGCTCTGTTGGCCCAGATAGTGACTCACCTCACATGTTTCAGATCAGCTTCTTTTGAGGAGAGAAGGTGTGTCCCACAGCTCTGCAGAAGACGAATCTGTTCTGCTTGCAAGGCAGGCCTTAATTACTAAGTGCAAACTGTTATTTGGTGTTAAAGTGCTGGAGAAGATAAATGAAAGAAGAGGAAATATTCAGCAACTGCTGAAAAGTACCTGCAACACCCAGACACAAGGAGGTATCTCATTAATTACTTGCTTTAGTCCCCTTTGGGCTCAGAAGACAGCAGCAATAGAATTACTTTTGCTTGCAGCTGTGGGTTCTGGTTTGACCGAGAGATGTGTTTTCTATTTATACCTTAATGTTTCTTGATGCATTTCTTTTTGGAGTGGGAATTAAACGCCTACAATTTACCTAGGAGCCTTTACTTCGATCTATGTGTCAATCACTCTCATTTCACAGTGTCTCAAATACAGCAGCAGAAATAAGACTACTAAGAACAGAGCAATCCTTCCAGCATAGACCGAGCCATTCAGGACTACAGCTGTTAAAAGCCAGCACAATGAGGTATGTGACATTCAGCATTTGAATTCTACCCCAAAAAGTACACTGAAGTAGCAGTAGCTGTCGCTGGACTGAATTCCAGAGAAAGATCTCTCCTCCTAAAGAGCAGCTTTGTCATTCTTTGTCATTCACTTGGCCATTATTTTCTATTATAAATCTTGAAGAAATCTCAGAGAAAAATAATAGAAATTAGGGAGGGTTTAAGTTGCTAAGAAGCAAACCAGTATTTTTCCACAAGTAGGTACTTAAAGACTGGCAAGGGGCTGCAAATTGTGATATCACCTCCTAACCCCAGTTAAAATGCATGACCAGAGCTGTCAGGTGGTGCCTTATGAGAGTAGAACAGGACTGAAGTTTGAACTTGGGTCTGAACTTTCTGAACTTTGAAGGATTCTATGGGCCTAGGGACTTGTTTCAGAACTGCTCCTTCTTAGACAAAGTTTGTTACTCTCTTAAAAATAGCTTAGCCCTAAGAATCATCCACTTCCATACCTGGAGGGAGGGTCAGGAGGGATCATCAGTAACTGTAGTCCCTGGGTCCTCTTGAGCTAGGACCCAGAATGCAGGTCTGCCTGTGCTCCTTCCCCCATCATCCCCCAGAATAACGGAACACGGGACAGAGTATTTGGTCACCTCTCCATCGTGCTTTGTCACCACTACCCATGATCTTGGCAGTTTATATTTATCCAGGGAGAGAGGAGGCGAAACAATACAACCAGAAGGAAAGATGGAGGAGTGGATGAGAAACTGGCAATTTCTATAACTGTAAAGCCTGGCAGGCTTTGGTTTTATGGCATCGTGGTGGATGGCTGCATAATGAAGAGCTGGCTTCTGTTGTTAGCAAAGCTATCAGCAATTTCCCATCCAGCTGGGAAAGATTTTCTTGTTAATACACATCATGATTTTAATAGCATGTGTGTAGGTGGTGAAGAATTGGGTTTTTTTAAACTTTATAATCAAGGTGAGAGGAGGCAGGCACAGTACATGAGAGAAACATGCAGTGTCAAAATACTCTCATCTATTATCCCCCAGGTCACACTGGCAGATCCTTCCCACCTCCCACCTACTGACTGGTCTTAAAGTTGAAAACTGCACCCTGCTCTGAGCACTTTGCTGTCTTGGTTTATTTAGTGTAAAAATGGAGCTAAAGCTGGAGAGGAAGTACTGCTGAGTGTTCATCTCGGAGCTTGAACGTGATTGTGCACACTTTGTAGACAAAAAATATCTACAGGCAGACCTCTGGGTAAACTGTGCCTACAGAAGAGAATATAAACAGTGTTTGTGTCATACAAAACGAAGAGGAATGTGCAAAAAAAGCACATCAAAGACAAGGCAATTAGTAGTTTTACTGTTAATACATGTTAATAGAAAACCAGAGCTTTGCACTCTAGTAACTTGGGTTTAAAGCACAGCCTGTGTCATCCCCTCAAGCAAGATTTTACTCTGCTCTAATGACAGGGAGCCCAGCTCCAGCGCTGCTCTTTGCACTTTGCCCAGTGGCTGCTCCTCTGTTCCTGCTGTGCGCTCCTGCAGCTTTCCTTGCGTTAGCTCTGAGCTTTACAGGTTGTGCAACTGTGGGATGAGCTAAGTGAAGAAGCTGATCTATCAGAAAACTGACACAGCCAAAGAAGCAGATAATTTCAGCATGCTGATCTGATGCCTGTGACCTTGCAAGATCTTATACAAGGGATGGAGCAAAGGCAAGGGAGAGACGGCTGGTGTAAAGTAAGATTAAGTCAGGCAAGGACTGTCCTGAGTGGTCATACATGACTCAACTTAGAGACACTCACAGCAGTAGTCTTGTGGTGGTGGTTCCATAGCTTTGGCCCTAAAACTCTTTTTTTTTCCTCTGCAGGCTCACTGAGGGTAAATTCAACTACAACCAACCACCACTATAACTGACAAACACAGCATTGACTGGTGTCAGTGTCCTGTCCAAAATAAGCTATCATCTGAGCTTTTGTCTAACATAGTTTTGGGGCTAGCTGGCCGTCAACTTAAATTCAGTATGGCCAAGCCAGAAAGCTGATTTTGGGTTTTTCCCCTTCTCCTTCTGTTGGGTTTTTTTCTCCTCTCCTTCTCTATCACTCCCTCTTTCCCAGAACATTTAAAACCTATGCCCTCCTCCTAAGGTCTATTGTCAATCAGCTTTCTCCCAAGTCTCTCACCCCAGTTCTGTTTAAGTTCTGCTGGCTCCCATTATGTATTATTCTAAAATCCAGCCTGTCCTGTTCTTTGACCCAACATCATAGAATCATAGAATAGTTAGGGTTGGAAAGGACCTTACAATCATCTAGTTCCAACCCCCAACATCTCTCATATGCTATCAGTTTATCAGCTCCTCCTTGCCATAAGGCAGTGAGAGCAGAGATTTTACTACATTCTTTTACCACATTAGTATCTTCCTACTTATCAGCCAGAGCAGGTTGCATGGCAGAAGAAGAAAGGCCCAAACAAGATGTTTCAAAAAATATCTGTGATGCAGCCAGACAAAAAGCATGAGAGCATCCAGCTTCAGGACATCTGTACCTGTGAGTAAAGCCAGGCAAAACCTACCGCTCAGTATGGTTTTTGCTTTTATGTTGTCAAAGCTTATTTAAAATCAATACAAGCAATATTTTTATCTCAGCATGACAGCAAGGGATTGTAAATAGGGTATTTTGTACTTAAAAGTGATTTTAATGTAGTACCAGGAAGAGTGTGATAAAGCGCCTCACCTATCTCCCAGTATTTCATGTGTAATTGTTCCTTGAAGTTGGAGAAACTTCAAAAGCACATTGGGGTGAACTTAATTCAGCCATCTTTCCTGAGGTAAATAAGCACCTCTTCTAGGAACAATTTTGTGAGGTAGGATTCTCCCAGAGCTCAGCGAACAGTCTTAGGGGATCTCCTTGCTGGATGAGTCCAGTGTGGAGGCTGTGAGCAAATGCCTTAGAGGAAGCTAGAACAGAATAGCCGCTTAAGAAGATTAATGACTGGATTCTTTAAAAGCTACTTGTAAGAGAGGTGATCTCTTATGTGTCAGTTAAAGACAAGTAATTTAAATGGGTCAATTAGCCTGTCGAATACAACATGCATCATTCAAGCTTTTATGTATTTACATCAGAAATAGTAAAATCAAGGGAGAGGGAAAACCTACTTGAATCATACATGGCAGATGAAAAATATGAGTTGGTGAAGAGATAGAATACTTCCTTCTGCTTCCATGAGTCCCATACCTGTGAATAGGTAAATGCTGAAGCGTTGGGTCCTGTCATGGCTGTACATCACAGCAACCATCTGCATCTGCAGTGTCCTTTAGTGTAACAGAGCAAACTACAGAGACAGCAAAATGTGCAACCTAACACTGAGACAAAAACATTTCTTGAGTGGAGGAGTCAAATCTCAACTATGTGAGCGAAGAGTAGCATGAGAATAGAAAAACCTTAAAATACTGAGGTTTTTCCTAAGGATGCAGCACAGATTGAATTCTAACACAAATCCCTGGAAAGAAAAGACAAATCCACCTTGATAGAATCAGTTTTGGTGAGCCTAAACTGAATGCAGTGATCAAAATACCAAGTGAGTCAGTTATGTGATATAAAGAATAGACTGATGAGAACTAGAAACCTTTGTTCTATCAGTCACTCGAAATGCATTTCATTCCTAATGTGTCTAGAATCTGCACAAGCATCAGTGTATGTAAATTCAGAGATGAAAGCAATAATTCATACTGGTAGGAAAGCATAATGCATTCCTAGTATGAATGCCAATCATCTTCCATACGTTATACTGCTGAGCAACAAATGGGAAGTGTATGTGCACCTGATCAAAACTGAACAATTCAGAAGCCACACAATCCATAAAACGTCTGGGGAACTTCATGTTCAAAATGAGAAAAAAGTTGTGGTTTACACCTTGTCTGTAAGTCCACACCAGAAGCAAGTATTAGTGTTTTATTAGTATTAGTATTTGCATCTGTTATACCCATTCACCTTCAAACCTGCCAAGAGGTGAAACAAATGACTAAAATACATGACAAATGAGTGAAAGGGACCGTACTTTGGTCTGGGTGCATGTTATTTAATAACTGACAGATTTTTAGTGTTATCCTTTAGACCAGGATTTATTGTTTGAGTTACTTTACAGAAATGAAAAAATAATTCTCAGAAATACAGAAAAATGAATTCTATGATGAAGAAGCTATCAAAATGTTCCATATGATTTATCAGCCTTAAAACTTTCCTAGCACTGGAGCCATAGATAAAACATGATCTTCCTTGCGGATAGAGATGAGCATGATGTGACGTACGTGAGTGGGCTATGCAGTTATTTGCTAGTCACTTAGCAGAACAATAGAGAAAGATTCTTAAATTCTTTTCCTGGATTTGGGCAATAAAGCATGGCTTTATGACATAGATAGGATAAGCAAGCACATCCATCTGGTTTATCCCACCCTGAAGGCAGATTTGAATTTGCAATATGGGAGCACGGTCTCTACCAGATAATTCAGAAAATTCCTCCTGCAGCATCTTGGGAAACTCATTTGGTTCAGTGGTCATCACACAAATCTTGAGACATTGGACACCTGTGTTTAATTCTCCACTGACAAAGGCATCAAGCTGGCCAAGGTTAGGATAGACTTTCACTGGCAGTCTGGCCAATATTAAGCTCTCCCTCACACATAGACTTGCTAACTCAGTAACTTTATCTCTCAGCCCAACCAAGTGGCCAGTAGCTCCTACCCAAGCTTGAGAACCTGATGTGAATCAGGTTCAGAGGTGGAGCTTGGTGGCCAGCTTGTCCTTTCCTTGCCAAGATCATGGGACTTTCCCCATGCTTCAGTTCTGCAGAGCAGTTGCCTACCCTAGGATCTGTGCCACAGCCTCCTGCTTCTGCTTTCTAGGTTCTGCACCTCCCTTCTGTCACTCAGATTGAAAGGTGCTCATGCTCATCTCTAAACGTCAGTTCAAACAGACCCTTCCTCATACTTAGATTCAGTCCTTCAGCAGAACCAATGGATCACATTTTCCTCACTCCCACCACTTCAGTTGGTCTGGAGATACATGGCATATGTGACAGGTTGGTCAGACTTCGGGGAACAGAAACAGGACCACCTAAGCAGGTAAGGTGAGGAGAACAGGTATCTTTTCCTACAGCAGAAATGAGAAACCTTGCTCAGTAAGAAATGGAAACAACCACCAGTGTGACGAGACAAGAAATTGGGGCATCCTGGCTCCTACTTCATTTTTACTTAGAAGAAAATATTCTCTGGTCAGCCTTTGCTTGAGATCCCTTATTGTGGGAGTACAGTGGAAGAGAGAGCCCGGCACAACCGAGCTGCAGACTGTCCCTCAAAATGGAATAAACCCAAGTTCTCTGGGGTTTTTTAGATGAAAGAAGTGAAGCTGGAGTTGAACAGACCTGAGTCACTGGCAAATCCCTTATAAAGGCCAGGAGTGGAGACAGATATTTTGGACTAGTTTGAGTCAATGGGAAAACCTGAATGAGTATGTCAGGTTTAGAACATAGTTCTTGTACAAATAGATTGCAACAGTCCGAAAAAATAACTTTTATAATTTCAAAGCAGACATCTCCTATCTTAATTTACACTTAAGATATTTATTACAATACAGTTACAAATATTTTAACATTTATTTTAACATTTCTTACAACATATTTACAAATATTTTAACATTGGCTTGAGCTTCTGAACTGGAAAATAAATAATTCCTATTGCCTTAATTAAAATACTGCTCTGATTATATACTGAAGAGTTAAGCTCAAATCCGGGCTGTGGTGGATAGTGGGCATTTTCATTTCCTCCAGTGCTTGAAGAAATAGCCATTTGTATAATTACACACAGCATACAAACTGCAAAGGGACAGGCTTTACGTTCAGCATTGTATTGTAGATCAGCACTGCAGTAACTTGGCTGGAAAAGCACTTTGCAAATATCCACTAACTGAAGGATGCAGATGGGATAGCTCCTGAGACAATTCAATCCAAGCCAAGCCAATACAGGCACTACATACCAAATCCCTGTTTGATATATCACACTGGCATAAAGAAAATCCCTGCCTGAAAGACAGAGCAATGGCTGAGGAATAATACAGCTGTCATCCCTGGCATGAAGAAACATTTTTTTTAACTTCCAGGACTGACTGGATTTTCCCTGCTAACATTTTTGCCAGACTCCCTTTCAATGAAGCGTTGAGACTAGGATGGAATATTTCATAGGATACTTGCAGAGGAGAAATAACAGTCCAATCTGCCTTCAACTTGTTCTTAAATTAAGATTAAAGGAGGGGAAAAAAGCAGGATGAAGGGAGGGTGGGAAGGAAGGCATAAGAGCCATTGCAGTGATCAAATACACCCGTGGACTAGCTCAGCCTGATGTAATCCTTAGGAAGCTGATGTGGTGGACTGCACAGTCCTTCTGTGATAAAGGATGTAGCTGTGCTCAGAATGTGGCCCTGGTTTGGGGGACGGCTTAGGGGAGTGATGCCACAGAGTATTGGCTAGCTTTTTGTCACAGACTTCAAAAAAGGGTTGAAAGTCAGACTGCAGGTAGCATTTCTTCATTTGGAGTCTTCTGTTGAGGCTGTTTGTTATGAAGTATTGCTTAGGCTAGAAGAGACAAGAGTATTGGTCTTGCAGGTCAATAGTAATGTATTTACAGAACATCTCAATTGTTAAAAATGAAAGATGCAGACATAAATCTGAAAGCTTTTAATGACAGTAGGACTGAAATACTGAAACATGCACCCCATTTTTCCTTTGCTCTTCTCCTTTTCTCCTCTTTGCTTTCATCTTACCAACTCTTCTTTTATGCAAATATCTACACTAAATTTAAGGCTATCTATATGAAATATCAGTCACCTGCTCTTGAACCAAGGTTACAGCAGGTCTAGACTTTTCTATGAAGACTTTTTTGCACAGAGACCAAGGATGTGATATCTGATGTTTTGTGAACTGACACATTATATTTTTGGTTCCTATGATTCATCAGACTAGTTTGAGTGAATGAACCTTTTTACCCTATAATTTAAACTGAAGGATATTGAAGGGCAGCTGAAATTTTCCCCAGCTAAAAATCAGTGTCTTTTTCTGCGCCTACTGGAAGAACCCCCCCCTCCCCAGAATGCAAACTGTGCTAATGGCTTTTCTATAAAGCAAGTATAGACTCACTGAATTTATTCGTTTCTCTTTTTTTTTCTAACTCTTTATGCTTTTATTTTATACTGTCCTGTAAGTGGAATATGAATTCCAAGATTATGTTTCAAACTTTCAAGACTGTGTGGGTTTGAAAGCAACCAGGACAAGTAGCCCAGTCCTAACTGAGACCTTTGTTAGTGCAGAATCTAGTAAAATGAACTAACAATTTGGAATACATTAGCTGTCATTTCAAATGCCAGTGATAATTTGCAAAACACTCCGAGCAGTAATGGGAAACGTCAAATTTGTAGCAAAGCTGACAACAAAAAGAATATTCACTGTGAATTACAGTCTTCCTGACTTGCTAAAGCTCTTACTGATTCTGCTTTAATAAAGGATCTTCTTCTCTCAAGGGATTTAAATACAGTAGATTATCTAACATGCTCAACTAATGCTTTAAATTCTTTGTCTGAAAACTTATCCTTGATGATTTGGAGATCTGCAATCTTTTGCTAATGTGTCTGGGAGGGTGATTGGTCAGTTTGGTGTTCTGACTATGTATTACCTGTGTAGGTAAATTCTGTTGAAAGGCTAGTGGCTATTCCATTTTCATAGCTGTCTTTTTTCTGAAAGCTGTTCTGAGAACTAATAACAACTGACTTCGAAAAGGCATCGGTTCCTGCTGTTCTGCAGCCTCTAGAGAAGATGAAAATGTTCCGAATGGAAAAAGCAGCAACGAAAATATGTTGAAAAAGCTTCAGAAAAGGCGTGTATTGATCAAAAGTCAGACATAAGCTTGCTGGAAATTAAAAGTCCAGAGTAAGAAAATAACAACTCTTCTTTCCAACCGTCTGTGCCAGTTACTAAAAATGTTTTAATGAACTATTACACCTTTAGATATATTTGATGTGCGCAAGCTGGATTGCAAACCTGGGTCATTAGAAGTTCAAATAGCCTGACTCACAGCAGGACCTGGGAAAACCAGACTGTTTTGTTTAATCCTCTCTGAAGGGGTAAGAGGTGAAATAGGTAACTAAGCTGTGTGACAGACAGTGATCTATAAAGTGAAGTGTAAAAAAAAAAAAGGCTCAAGAGGAAGAACTAGATAACTGCATGGAATACAATGCAACCTGGCTCCAGAGAGAAGACCAGAAGGTCAGCCTGAGAACTACAGTGAAGGCTGACAAGAAATCTGTGGTGACATGGTATATGGCATATATTAACTACCCTAGTATTCGCTGAGCATCTTAGACCAGTTTTGTGTCCCAGGTAAGGCCCCACATCGTCATGACTAGAACTCAAGTTATCTCAATTAGATGTCCAGAGTTTTCCATATTTGCCTATATAAAGATACAGCAAGCAACTGCTGTGCAAATAATAATCACTGAAGTTTTAACTCTTCTGTGGCTTCTGTTACAGCTTGTACCCCACCATCTGTTAGAAAAAGACCCCTGCTTCCAGAGCAAACATATCTACATTGAGTCCTTCCTTAGCTTTAGGAGAACCCTCTGCAAGAAATGCATTGTTCTACTGCAACAGGGCAGTCTAAGACTAAATTCTATGCCCCTGACTGCTGTTTAGGTGGCTTGTGATAGTTCTTCACTGATATGCAGTCCTTCCTGGGTAGGGCATATATTTAGAATATAACCCAATAGGCCAACATTGTGATGAAGTTATACTGCATGCCTGAGCTGAATTAACAAAAGGGAGACTACCCTCACCTTTCTGTCCAAGGCTTACAGCTCTGCCTCTTTTTTGCACTGACTTTGGTGCTTGCCTGACCCTGTGCAGAGCTAATCCAGATCACTAACCCAAGCAAAAACTATTGACTTTCCTGGGAAATTCTTTTACTGCTGAAGGGCCAAGAGGCAAAAACCCCCAGGGCTCAAGCGAGTGCAGGACCTTCCTTTTCAACAGCATCAAGAACAGATCACCTCAACCTGTAACAGGTAACTCTATACATGGGCTAATTTATATGTGTACTTGGCCCACTGTGCAAAATGGAGCTCTCATTACAAAATTACATTCTCAGATTTGTACAGACACATCCCACCTCGTCACAGCTTCTTCATTACGAAATCTGGTCTCTGAGCACGCAAAAAGATCTAATTTTTACGGTAAATATTTCTATCCTGTACTCATGAAAGAAAAAAAAGTATTAATATTACATGCAGATGCTGAATTATTTTTCTAGCCATTGACACCTATGGAGGATGAAAATGGCACTGCTGTTTTTCAATCAGCAGTCTCTGTGGCACCTGAGTATCCAAAGAGCCTAAAACAGTAGGAGACTTCCAGCCTTCTAATGTTAATCTTTAACAGCTCTCTGTACAGCTACAAATTTGAAGGGACAAAGGAAACCTCATGTTATTCCAAGAATCAAGCAGAATGACCAAAGTAATAACAGACTTGGCATCCTAAGTAAACCTAGACAAAACAGTGATGTTACATGAATTAAAGCAGTCATGCTATGTGTGATACAATCAATAAGGAGTTAAAGGGTACGAATATAATGAAATAAAGTCCACATGGCTTTATGGAAACAAGTCTTGACAAGCAGGCCTGACTTCAATTTTTGATGAGATTACAGGTTTGTTTGATCAAGGTAACCACATGGATGTGATAGACTTGGACTTTCCTAATGAATTTGATTTAGTACTGCTTGACATTTTGATTAAAACATTAGGATTATACAGCCTTAATAAAACACATTAAATAGATTAAGATCTGCCTAATTGATAGAGTTCAGCAAGCTGTTCTAACCAGATACTCAGCAGTGACTGGGGATATTTTTAGTGGGGCTCTGCAGGCAGGAACACTATGCTTGCTGCCATTTGATGTTCTGGAATTAGACAGAAACACGGATAGTATTGGCAAATGTCCCAAAGTCTAACAAGATGGGAAGCTATGGTAAGTCACAGTTTTGCCTGCATTGGCACATATGTGTTGCTGGTGTTTGATTGTGTCCTTTCTCTTCAGTTCTGCACAAGCAGAGGTTCTCCTGCAGGGTATAGCTGCAAGGCTGTGGTCTAGTCAGCTGCTGGTGAGCATTCAATGATTTCTCTCAAGGGTCATCAATCTTAACTCCTGATTCATGTATTATCAAAAGGAACAGTATGAATCATTTAAAAAGGGTGAACTGTGAAACCACCATTTATTGCACACCTCTACGTGTCTTTATTTAAACAACCAAGAGCATGAGCCTGAGATTAAAGTGTGTTTGCTGCTTTACAAAGTCAGGATATTCTAGCCCATTGAGTGAAGCAGAATTTTATAAAAAAGCCGAAAAACAACCAACCAAACAAGAAAGCCAGATGAGGTAAGCAAAAACACCCAAGAGAGAAGTGGCTAGAACACTAATGATCAGCCATATACAAAGCATATACAATCTACTACTATCACTTTCTGGTCAGCTGATGTAAGCACATCTTTCCTGACTCTCCATTTTCTTGGTCAGCTCTTGAATCAGACTGAGATTAGACAATGATGAATTAATGTTAGTCTCCTTTGCTAGGTTTGACTCTGACCAATCCTTTTACGTTACTACACATAAAAGTAACAAGCTTACCTAAGCAAAAATCAAAATAAGAGTTCATACTGGTTTTTATGATGTAGACTGTTAAAGATGCCCTTTTTCTCAGAAAAATCTTCCTAGCAAACTGTTACCCTTTTAACATTTGGTTTCTGTTTGACTTTGAAGAATAAGATTACTGCTAAATACAAAAGATTAAAACACTGAAGAATACACTCCCTCCTTACTGGATAGTAAAGATAACTAGATGATCTTAAAGTCCTTTCTAACCCTAACTATTCTATGATTCTGTATTATTTTGGATAAAATACAGATTCAGATACCTATATCCCACAGTACATTGGGATGCCTTATTTCATTTGTTATACATCAATTTAACATCTAAAAATCTTTTCACATCATCATTTTACAAACCCTTTAAAACTCTTGGTGTCAAAACTCTGCAGCCTCAGAAGTGTCGTACTAAACATCAGTAACATCGCAAACACAGTGTAAAACAGCAACTGAATGCATCACCTGTTTACTGTTTTTAATCCACTAAACAAAAAGCAAGGTTTTTTTAATGTCAAAACCAAACCATTCTTTTTTCTTTTTTCCTAACAACAAAACTTCTCACCAGCTATATCATTCAATGGGACTCCTTTCTGTGCATGCCGTCACTGTTATTGAGTTTTCCTACATCCTCCCCTGTCCTGTCTACCACCCCACCACTCTCATTTCCATTGCTCTGCTTTTGCTTTGGACTTGTATTTAGCTTAGAGCAAACTTGTCAGAAGGGACCTACGTGCCTCACATGCACAAGTATTTTTACGCAAGTATTTTTCTCCACTGGTGTTTTTAAACAGGTCTGCTCAGTGTTTCGCTGGGCAGTATCTGGTTTTGGGTTTTGTATTTGCCCTTTTGGATACTCTGATGTAGTATCTAATTGCCAATACCCAGCTCCTCATACTCATTCTCAGAAAGATGAATGTTGGTGATATTCCAAAAATGTATGCACCTTATTCCACTTCCAAAGGCTTTTTATCATTCTTCTAACTTTGGTCCTTCCTTCAGTTCAAACTAACCATCTTCTCTCTGTCCTCCCTAGAGGATAGTTCCCTGTGGAACTATCAGCCCTTCGCACCCTGACTCCTGCTCTACTCTCTTTTTCTCCACATCTGTCCATAAGATTTTCTTCATCTTAATTACTTCATATTTAACCTTACATCATTTTAGTCAGTTCCAACCTTCCAACTACGTTGACAGCGTTGTGCTGTGAGTCACTTTTAATAGCTACCTCATTTGTTTCTGACCTGAACAACCTTCTTTATGCAGAGCGTTGTGCAGAGTTTAATGCTCCTTGTGCTGCACCGCACTTGAGAGGCCGGAGCGCCGTCCCACGCCGACTTCCACCACTTTGGAGCCTGGAAGGGCGGCAGTGGCTTGTTTTACTCCCCTCGGTATGGAAAAGGGGATTTGTACGCGGTATGAGAAGCCGGGCTGGACACCGACCCGCACACGTTGCTCTGCGCGCCACAGGGAACGGAGGCTCCCCCTCGCCAGGGCCGCTACCTCCCATAACATTTTGGGGCTGCCTGGGTTTGCGCTCGCCGCAGAGGCTGAGAAACCAACTTCAGCTCTCCACATTGACCCGAACCAAAGCGGGTTCCGAGCCTCACCGCCTCGCAGCTCTCAGCCCTCCGCCGCGGGGAGCTCTTCCCCCTCACAGCGGCCGCTGCGAACCCGCCGCAGTGGGGCGTGGCCCGCGGGGAGAAGCCCCGCCCCCAGACTCCTCACTCCCGGTCGGCTCAGGGGCGGGGCGTCGCGGAGGGAAGGCGCCTCACAGGTTCCCGGGGGGGGGGGCGGAAAACTGGCGGTGCCGCCTTTCCCATTGGTTGGAGCGCTTGCCCATCTTTGCAGAGCTCCCCAATCAGGTGCCGCGGATCACAGCGGCGGTGAAGCCGCGCTGTCTCTCACCACAGCAAGCGTCTGGCTGAGGCTGCGCCCTCCTCCCCTCTCCGCCAGTCACATCCACCCAACTTGACCTCAGCAACCAATCGGAACCTGCCGCTGCTGTCAATCACCGGCCTTAGTCCCGCCTTCCCCCCCATACCCACCACAGGGGAGTTGAGGGGAGGGCTCGGTGTTCGGTTCCGCGCTGGTGCGGCGGGCGGGGCGTGGAGGACGGAGGAGGAGAAGAAGGGAAAAGGAGGAGGAGCTGCGGCTGCTGCCGCCGGCGGAGGTTTCAGTACCGCGGAGAACGGCCGCGAGTGCTCCCGCCGCAGCTGGCTGGCACCGCCGCCCTGCGCTCACCCTCTCAGCTCTTTTCCTGCCCCAATCCCCTCAGCCCCTCTCCCGCTCTCCTACAGGCGCCCCCGGGGACCATTAGGAGCCGTTGCCTTAGAGCGAGTGGTCGCCCCGGTTACCTCCCCTGTCGCCGAGGGAGTCCGGTCCCCCTGGAGCGGCCTCTGGGGGCACGGCGGCGGCACAGGCTCGGTGACCGGCAGGGGAACTGGCAGCTGGGACAGGGAGGGTTTGAGGGGGTCCGTCACCTCGGGGACGGGACCAGTGGTGAGCCCAGGACCGGCCGGGCTGGCTTAGGGCTCGTTACCGGCGGTGGATCCTCACAGGGCGGGTGGGTGGCGGGAAAGTGTGGGACCGCCGCGCACCCTCCCGGTAGCGCACACCTCGCCGGTAGCGGCGGGGCGGGCACATCGCTGGGGAGCGAAGTCGCGACTGCGGGCAGGGAAAGGGAGCCCGCTCCTCTGGAGCCCTGGAGGCAGAGGTACCCTGACTGCGAGGGGCTTGAGGGGAGGAGGAAGTCGAATGTAGCCAAATCTTTGTAGTTCTGCTAAATAATCAAGTACCGAAGGCAAACCTTAGGCAGGAAAGGTAGAGAGATGGAGCCTACTGTTTTGGATGCCGGCTTGAATTTTTTGTTTACTTTTCGGTTTTAGCCACTGCTAAATGTGGATTTTTGTGAGAGAACCCGATGGCGGTTGTTCCTTGTTTGAATTAAATCTTAGTTCTGCTGCGTGTGGATTATTTTTTATTTATTTATTTATTTTTTAAAAGGACCTTTCCGGGTAGCTGACAAAATGAAGCCTTTGTATTTTTCAATCAATTATACCTAATACTGACGTTGTGTTGGGTACAAGAGACTTGTAAGTGCTGCCTCACTCAGAGGACCGTTACAGACTTTCTCTTTCGCTCCATGTAGCTGAATGTGTTACGACACATCTTTTCTCTCCCCTCCAATCTTCCGAAAGATTTTTCCAAAATGAAGAAATTTAATTTTCGCAAAGTTTTGGACGGTTTAACTGCCTCATCCCCTGGAGGAAGCAGTGGTGGTGGCAGTGGTGGTGGAAGCGGGGCTGGTGGAGGCTCCATCCACCCAGGAGGGACTGCAGGAGCTGCAGGGACACCCAGAGATGAGATCCAGGAGACGCTCACTTCAGATTATTTCCAGATTTGTAAGGTAAGGGCTGTAATTTATTCTATTTTTCTTTTACTATGGAAATAAGAAAAGCTGTGTGGTGTGGGGGGGCAGTAATATGATGCCAATGAGCCTTTTACTTAAGATCTGCAGTGGTTGTATAAGGACTTCGAGATGAAAAGGCAGAGGTCTCGTTGATGCTTTTTTTTTTTTTTTTATTCCTGCTGCAGAGTTGGGGTGGTCAGTAAATTAATAAAAATCTTGATTTCAGCATTCAAGGCCAAATCCTGAGTCCATGCTTGGACCCCAAACTAGTACGTAGATTGTGGGCAGGCGAGCAAATCAATTGGTGCTAGTACAGATAACATTTGCAAGTCATTAGAAATTCAAAATTGTGTACATCTGCTTCCCCTCCTCACTCTTCTCATCCTCTTGTCCTTTCCTTCCCTTTTTTAAGAAGGCACCAACTAGAAATAAAAAACAACGCAGTGATTACTGAATGTGCACTTCAATGATTTGTGAGGGACTGGATGTAGATTCAAGGTGGCTTTTTTTAGCGTTAGTGCTGAAGATTATATGACAACAAACTTAGTGGGGCAGCATAAATGTCAAAAGTTGCCAAATCTGTTTGGCATTGGGTTTTATGTATTGGTTAGGTCCTTAAGTGGGAATTTTCTCTGAGTAGAAAGCATATAATATCCCTGTGTATTTTATGTTTTGTATAATTTTTCTGCAGCAGAGTTTTCAGTGGTGTTCGTTAATTGCACAAGTAAAATCAGCACAAACTATTTGGTACTTCTGACCAACTCTGGAATATGAAAATTATACTTTTGGAATAAAGATCAAAAATTAAAGGAGAGATTAAATTGCAGTCCTCTGTTGTCATATTTAACTTTGATGTTATTCAGTAGACTTTACTAGAAGTTTTGTTTGCTTATGTGTTTTGCTTAAAAGGCTCACACGCAGAATTTTTAATTAGTGCAGCTTACCTTATTGAGGGTAAATGAACTTCACTTATTCAGTATACTTTCCTTTTATTAGCTAGGAAATAGGTAATAAAATTAGCTATTAGCTAGATAGCAATTGATTTCAAATTTAGGTTATGGCCAACTAGAGTGCATTCTCATTTCTTTTTGTGTTTTGGGGAGAAGGAAGAAATATAAACAATCAATATGACAAGCCTGTAAGACTCTGTGCAGATTTGATCCTTGCGAAACACAGCTTTTCTCATCTTGGATATCATGATTCCAATTCTGTTTGGTTTTCAGCTATAGATAGTGTCAAAACTCTTGCAGAGTTCAGGGGAAGAAGGGTGAGCCACTATGACTTAATGGTTGGAGACCTTTGAAATAGGTTCTATGTAATTATAATTTCTGAAGGTTTTATACTTTTTTGCATCCTGAACCAAAACAGTTTCAGGCCTTTTAAGTCAAATTATTTAGTAGTTTAATAAGAGTGTCAGTTGTCAGTGCATTAGAGTCATACCTGTTTTCCAGGGTTGAATTTGACTCCTTTTGCTTATGTTCACAGTAATTTAGCATTTTGTGAGACTCCACGTATTCAGTACAGTGATCTCCCATTGTTGCCACTTTGGTGAAAAGTCAGTAAAACAATAATGCAGATAATTAAGACACATTAAAATATCATTGAAGGTCTGACATTCTGGGACTTTAAAGTAAGGCTAAAAGCATAGTTTTCTGTGTTTAAGTCATTGGATAGGGCCAAAGGTCTGTATTTAGCACAGTATGTTTTTGTTTCAGATGATATATTTGCAAAAATAGGCAACGTAAGATTAAAAGAAATTAGTTTTCTGCCTGATCTGCTAGATGCACTTAGAAATGGATCTGGTAGATCTACTTGGTGTATAGGAAGATTTCAGGGAGCAGTATTTGTCTTAACTCTCAGGTTAAAATGTTCTCAGCAAAGTAAGTATTTGCATATAGGAAGGCTTTTGGTTGCTTGCAGCAGCATTTGCTTATGAATGCATGGTACTGCAGAAGTCTACTCTATAGTATACAAACCACCAGGTTCCTTTTTTCAAGGTACAAGAGTATGCTAAAAGCAAACTTCCAAAATACTTGGTGATTATGTGCTCATAAAATACTGCAATGTTTATTCAACAGGCTCTTCTTAATTGGCTGTACTGCAGTTTAATAATGTTACAAGCATGTTTGAGTGAACCAACAAAGCCCCACAGGCCCCCGTCCTGCATTATGTACTATGCAAGTGTACTGAAGGCAGTGGGACTTGACGCAGGCGCAGCTTTCATCCTGCATGCTTCAGGGTGCAGGATCCAAGCCAGAATTCATACCTCAGTCAATTTGAATTAAATTAAAAATACAGCAAGGCACATACAATCCAAGCATTGACTTCTCTCAGCTTTTGTTGTGTAGAATGTTTGGTGTTTTGATCGTGTATTTTCATGCTAAGTTACATAAGTTATATAGGCTGCATATTTCAGGATCCATGATCTGTGATCCTGCTGCACACAGAACTGGATAAAGCTAATGGCAGTTTTAGTTTGTTATGATCTGCAGGATCAAGGCAGATGGGCTCACAGTCTAAGTAGCACTCCAAACTTGTTTTTCTTTCTTTGCTAATTATAAAATCTTTATTTAAATATGAAACATAAAAGCTGACTCATACTTAAGAATTAAAGAGCATTACCATGCAGTTTTTATCTAAATAAATCGTCTTTCTGAAGTTTGTGGGAGGTCTGCTTGGCTAAAATCACAAATCCAGCCCTCTACCAAAACTCTTTCTATTGGTAATGCACCTGATATCACTAGTAACACACCTGAAACCTGTCTGCATTTTGTGACGTTTTTAGGATGCTTATTATCACAGTGTCTTTGTGAGATACAGGTTCAGTACCTAATAAAAGTAAATTGAACATTTCATTTTACACTGAGATGTATACAATAACTTACTTTTGGCATTTATATTTCAGTCATTAAATTAATTTTCTTTATTGAAAATCAAAAAATGAAATATTGTTGAAACTATTCCATATGAACGAACTGGCCTTTTTTAAGTATGATAAATCTCTAGGTTGGTAACTGTACTAAGGAACCAGTGGCACCCTTTTCAAAGTATTCACATAATGTCAAATTTGGTCAAAACTGTATTTTGTGATAACAGGAAGCTGAGGTATAGTTTCTTATATCTAGGGTGGGGATCTGAGTATCCAAGTGGAGATGAAAGTATTGATTATAGCTCACATTAATTAAGTTTAACATATCAGATAGCAGCATCATGCCAAAAACTAGGCATGATCCAGTAGAATATGTTAGTAAAGCATATTTTAATTTTAATAAGGATAGATCTAGTTTCCTCAGGTTTGCTCCTTTATATTTTCCCCACTGTATGTATGTTGGCAATGATTTTTTTAGGTTCACCTGTGTTTGTCCATAGCGTTTAGAAACTAAAATACAGCACTCGGGAGAGATCTGCTATTAATATAGGAAGTGGGAAGATCACAATTAGGATGTAAATTATTTGAGTAGAACTTCAAACAGAAGATAAAAGGTGAAAGCAATGTTCTTATTACTTTTGCAGAAGCTTGATTGTTAGGGGATGGTGCAGTTGGGAAAAACTGAGTAAGAATGAAGATGTACATTTTTAGAACAGAAAGTGCATATTTTTCATGCAAATAAGTCTCCCACAGAAAACTCTTTGAGTTCTTGAAGAACAATTGTGGGGTTTTAATTTGTAGAGCATGTTGTTAATAACTGCAGAAGATGTTTGAAGTCAAGACCTCAGTTTAGAGCACAGTAACAGTTGCACTTTAGTAGATGTACAGTTAATGTAGAATGTTTTCTTTAACAACCGAATACCCTAGAAAAGGTTTAAGAACAGCTGAACTGATCATCTTCCCACAGAGTTATTCCCCAAATGCTGATTGTTATAGACTGCCTTTAAACCCTGAAGCACAAGATTTGTGTTCTGTCCAAAACTGGTCTTTAGTGTCAATTACTGAGTAGTCTTGCTATCTAATAAACATCCCTTTGAATCTTGCTGTATCATTCATATCGGTAGTATAGTCACAGTTTCAGTAGGCACATTACCGAATCTTTGTACAAAATCCATGCAGGCCAGAATAGTGTTAGGTTTTTGTTGAAACTGGTATGGAAGCTCATGGCCCATTGCAGCTGTGCTTTCCTAACCCTCCTTATCTTTGACAAAAGAAGACCCTCAATAGCCAATTTAAGTAACTTAAGAAGGCCTGCATGGATGAACAAGGAAGTTGTGGCTGCCCTGTCCCTGGCAGTGTTCAAGGCTGGGTTGGACAGAGCTTGGAGCAGCTTGCTCTAGTGGAAGGTGCCCTTGCTCATGGCACGGGGTTGGAACTGGATGAGCTTTATGCTGTTGTCCAACCTGAACCATTCTGTGATTCTATCTGGATTTCCTATAAGGTGGTCTTAAACTTAAATTCCCAGTGTTTATAGATGGTAATACTGTATTTTGTTGACCAGTGAAGATGAACATTTAGTCACGTGTACTTGACAACAGTCAAGGAGGTACTTTAACTGCAGATGCAACATGACACTATAGTTCAGTGATAATAGAGAGAAGATGAATTTTGGAATGACAGTTTAAGAACAATTCTGTGATAGCACATAGTTCTATGTTTTGCTATGAATAATAATAAAAATTCTTTGTTATAAGCTATTCATAGTATTTTAGCTAGCTTGAGCTGTTTAGTTAGTCTGTGTTGCTTCCTAGTAAGGTTATTCAGGGGAAAGAGAAATGTGTGAAGTGCTACATTTCAGAGAAAACCCATGTTAAAAAAAGTATTAACCCTTACTTGTAAGTGCTCAGAATTCACTTAATGGTAAATGAACAGAGTTACTTTAGTGGTAAATAAGATAATTTTGGAAGGATTTTTCCTATATACTACAGTTCGGATCTAATGCTAGGTGCAAAACCCTATTCTGTTTAAAACTAGAGAGGCGTAAACGACACTTCTGTAATTAAATGATAGTAATTTTATGAAATGTGTGATAAGCATAACATACTTTTCTTTTTTAAATGTTTGCATTAATTACAACCCGGACTCTTCAGTGCTGAAGAGCACAGCACATTAAAAGCTTCTTTAAGAACTTAGAAGATTTGAAGCAACCTGTAGTAGTATAAGCAAGTGGACTCTCTTGTTCTGTTTTTTGCAAATACTTATCTTTTTGCATCACTATGCTCATTAATCAAATATTAATCCTAAATGCATTAACGTAGACCCTTCATGGCCAACACATGCAATTACAGCTTCAAAACAATTTTAAAACTTTTAAGGCTGCAAAACAAAGCACTCAGAACTTCCAGATTTCTTAAATGAAGTTTGCTTGTGCATACAGCTTTTAGTTACATGATCAGTATTTCTTCTATAGGTCTAATTTAGTAAAATGAAAAGTGTTTGCTCAATGGAAAGCACTTCAGTATTTCTCTGCATAGTTGGAACTCAGAGCATGCCTGAATATTAAGTTCCCCATGGACTTTTGCAACAGAAGTGCTCACCACTGTAGTTTCCCAAGCTTTATGAACATTAATGAATTGACCTTCATAATATTTCTGTGAGATGGAGGTATTATTATTTCTGCAGTATAGATGAAAATCCCGAATGCCAGATTGTTTAGTGTCCACTGTATTGAGCTTCCAGCTTCACCTGATTTGAATCTGATTTTTTTTTTTCTTTTTTTTAGCATATTTAGTGGTTTTATATCACTTATGTCTTCCCATTATGCCTCCCATTGTTTTCACATTTTGTTGC
Organism: Psittacula echo; assembly: GCF_963264785.1. Lineage (NCBI taxonomy): Eukaryota > Metazoa > Chordata > Aves > Psittaciformes > Psittacidae > Psittacula > Psittacula echo. Next base: position 7,054,897 of record NC_137736.1, read on the forward strand.
AAGTATTGTGCACAGAATTGGCAGTCTTTAGGCTTGTTAGTCACATCTCAATTTATGTGTCCACCTTGGAATGGTTCTGAATTTCCTTCCTGTCTCAAATAACTACAGATGGAATTCTGGCTCCGTACTGGACCTGTGAATTGTACTGAAGATGCCTGAATATCATCAACCTCAATTATCTCAAATTGGTCAATCACAAAATGGAAATATGATTAGCAGCCACATGTGAAAAGCTTAATTCATGGCCCTTGGCTTGCTCATTTATAAAGCTAAATGGTAAGAGCATCAATAGAGAATTGCAAAGAGGAAATTCTATCTGAATTATACCTTTCACCTTCCTGGTTTGTGCCAAATACACAAATTTGGCAGACAGCAGCTCTTTAATTGTTCACTTTTGGTTTGTCCATGCAACAGACTGGACTATACTATGCATGGAGTGAGGCAGAAGTTCTATGGCAAAAAAAGAGAATTTGATTCCTATAAGAGGGGAAGAAATTCAAGTTGCATAGATTATCTTAGTGCACATATGTTCTAAATTTTCTGCTTTTTATGGTTGACCTTGCATTTTTTAGCAATATAAGAATCATAGAATGTCGTGAGTTGGAAGAGACACATGAAGATCACAGAGTTCAACTCCTGACTCTACACAGGGCAATCTAAAAGTTAGACTATTTGCTGTAATTTTGTGTGCCATTTCAAGTGGGGTTATATTGCTTTTGGTTTGTGGTTTTGTTTGTTTTATTCCAAGGATTCATTCATTTAAATCACATAGTCCTTGGATAAAAAATTGAAATCAGGATATGTGTTTTCCTCATGAGAAAGAATGTCCCTCCTCACTGAAAGTGCGTGTAGGCATAGGTTAATATTCTCTAGGTTCAGGGGTCACTTTTTCACAGGCAGTTGTTCAGAGATCAGATCATCATAGCAGAGCTCCAGTCTTCCTTCCCTGACCTAATTATTGGACTGGGAAATCTATGGATATTCTAGAAATGGTGAAAAAAACATGAAACATACTGAGGAATGCGGTGTCTTCATGCTTGCATAGCTCAGGTCTGCTGTGCTGATGTGAACTTTCATCTTGTGAGAACTGTGCTGAGTTTATGTGTGGGACACAGGGCTTTTCTTGCTAAGCTAATTCCCATTCCCAAGTTTGCTCTTGTTGTCTCTCCTTTATTCTGTATTCCATGATTTTTATCCTCTTAACTGTTACTCCCTGGTAGTGGGAATTGGACACACTGGATATACCTCCCCTCGCCTGTGAGCCACCGATTAGTTAATGAGACATTTTCTCACTCTTTTAGTGGGAAAAGTGGTTTTGAAACTCTTCCGTGAGGATGGAGGAAATTCAGCCTCGTTGGCCCATATCTTAGGGAGCGTTCTGATCTTAGAGCTGTCTTGTAAAACATTGGCTGTATAAGCAAACTTTCTTACTTTTTTATGAAAGAAAAAGTTGTACCTCATTAATTTAAAGAAATGACTGAGAAATTACTTAGATGTTCATGAATAAGACTATGAAGTAATAGGAGATTTTTTTGTTTTTCCAAATATAAATATGTAGGCTACGTAAAACATGCAGTTACCCTCAGTGGAATGGACTAAATCTAAGACAGAGCCTGTTCTAATTTGGTTATTTCAAATGAATCTCCATTCATATTCTGACTCTTATTTTGAGACATGTGATACTGCCTGGTGTGTAGTATATGCCCAAATCCCTTTGCATGGTCTGTGTGAAAATACTGTGAAAAGTTAGTATATTCACTTTGTAAACAGAGAAAAGGAAGCAGTAGAGAAGTGAACTAAAATACCCGAAGCTACATGAATGTACTGGTCTATTGGCAATTCTAAGAAAAAGTATTCAGAAAAGCAGGTTATAGGGATGTATTAATTTGTCACAATATGTGTTAGAGTCATTATAGGGGAAAGTTAGAGGATTTTATGATTAGAAGTAAAAGTAATGTGCATCTGTGGAGAGGAGAGAAAGCAATATTGTTAAGTACAGATGGCTAGTAAATATGCTCAAATGTAGTAAGATGTTATCTTTGTGCAATGCTGTGTCCATTCCTAGCAGATCACCAGCAGAGACTATGAATAGTAAAAAATGCTAGAGACAATCTGTTGCCTGTAGCTAGGGTCAAAGTCTGCTGAGGTACGCTTTTTATGGTTCCTTTGAAGTTAAGTTATATACAGTACTGGAAAAAAAACCCTGACCCTTAATATTTAAGGCTTTGAATTGATGAATTCAATAAGGCTACTTTCGAGTACATGCATTCAGTGGTATACGTGCAGATGCAGGTGTATATGGTAGCATGTCTTCTTGCAGAATTTGAATCCGATCAGTTAAAACCAGTTGTTTTTATTACGTTAAAAAATATGCTATAGAAGAGTGCCATGAGGTCAAACACTCAGAAGTCAGGTTCCTTATTCAGCTGGTATGCAGTTAACTCTCTATGTGTGGCAGTCTAGTCTTTATAGCATCTTTTTATTTTCTTGAAGTGTCTGCTTATATTTTGTTCCTGTTCACTATCACATTTGGTTTGAAGAGTACGCAGCATGTGGGAAGGATGGATGTTACTCACTGTGTGTTCCTGTGAGAAAAAGTCTCTGCGTTATCCACTGGACGTCAACAAAGATTCATTCTAAATAAATTATGAATGCTCATCTTGGCTTTGTTCATCCCATTCCATCTATTGCATCTCTTCAGGATGGATATGTGCTCTCAGTTGTATTACAGATACATTCCACTGTAGCTGTGGATAAATGTTCATTGTTGTGGGTCCAAAGAATCCTAGTTTATTCTTCGTTTGTCCCTACATATATTTTGAAATGCTCCCTGAATGAGGCAAAGGCAGGAAAACTGGCATGTGGTTATGTAAACAGAGATCTGATTCTTACTGTCTTTAGGTATAGTGCCTTTATTTGTGTCTGTGAGCTGTGCCTTTGGTAGCATTATGGGCAATGTGACAGGGGATAGTAATGTGCAAGATCTGCTGGATTTCACTGCTTTAGAGAGGGCAAAACCTGCCACAAAATATCCCAAGTTCATCTGGAATATATCTTCACCATATGTGAGATGGGATGCTGGCCATTATCTCCTGATTAAATTCTCCATTCAACATCAGAAAAAAAAGTCCTCATTGCATACAGTATGCATAGAGAAAGAAGGTAAAAGAAGATTAATTATGAACTAGTAATAAATAGTAAATGTGTTGTAGATGCTAGTAATGAAATCTGGTAATGGTGTTAGCATGTAGGAATGCCAAATTTTGCTGCAAAATGAAAGATTTCCGTGGAAATACATCAAGAAGGGGTTTAACACTCTGTTTCTATAGATTTAAAAAAATAATAGCAAAATCAACTTTCAAGAGCTTTATCAGAGTAGCAGAGTTTTCTTCTATCACAGCAGCAGGGCATTTTCATGCAAAAATATTTATGGCTTTTTGGGGTTTTTGAATTTTTATGTTTTATGTGGGTGGTTTTTTGTTTTGTGGGGTTTTTTGTGGTTTTTTTTGGGTGTGGGTTATTTTTGTTGGTTTTTTTTTTTTTTTTTTTTTTAATTGAAATATTCTGAAAGCAGCAAACGAAGCATCTGCTTCAGAACAGGAACCACAATCAGCCAGAATAGAACAGGACATGACCAGCCTAAAGTAGCAAAGTCCCAGAAAATCATGAAATGAGAAGACGTGCAAAATGAATTAGAGTTATTGCTATATTGTTCTGGTAGAACTTTAATAAAAACAGATGATTTTTTTCTCCATTAAAGTTATGAAATTATGTTATTTTCTGCATCCACAGTCATAGTGACGACAAAAATATTTTCTTTCAAGGCTCTTGGCTATGTTGAATGATTTTACAATCTGTAAAGACAGATGATATTCTGAACCAAACTATTTCAAGTTATAGAGTAATATGGTTAAATGAGGCAACAACAACAACAAAATCAATATGAACTATTATTTGAGTTACTTTGGCTATAATGATTCCCATTTGGACAGAAACCTTACTTAAGTAGGTAGGACAAATTGGGGTTTGAAATCAGTGGTTTAGGGTTGGATTTTTTATTGTTATTATTTTACATTAAAGCCAAGGCAAAATATAATCCTATTAAAGTCTGTGGCATTTTCTATAGATTGATGCCTCATTTCTTCTTGCCAGTTTAAATGGTAAGAGTGAGAAGTCTGCTATAACATATTTACTGAAAATGGATGCAATTCCTTCATTGTATTCTCCATTTTCTTTTTATATATTCTTTTTTAAACTTGGTGGAGTTCTTTTTAGAAAAAATGGGAATGAAAAATGTGAACACATTTGCATACAATGTTTTCCCTTGAATTTAGGGTTTCTCCAAAGGGGTTAATACCTACCCTAGGATGATCATATTAATGTATTATCCTGTAACTTATTTTATTAACTTACTGTAAAGCTGTGACTCAGTGCTGTGGTAGATGTGGCAAGGTGGTGTAGTTGTGAAGTGGTTGCTTGGCCACAGCAAGACTGATTTAAATAGATCAATCAAATTAAAATACAACCACTGCTTTGGGCAGGGGGTTTGGACTAGACAGTCTGCAGAATTCCTCTCCAACCTCATCTCTGCTGTGAACTGGCAATAATGCAGGTCATAGAACCATAGAATAGTTTGGGTTGGAAAGGACCTGAAGATCATCCAGTTCCAACCCCCTGCAGTGGGTAGGGATGCCTCATACTGGATCATGTCAACCAAGGCCCTGTCCAATGCTGAGCACTGCAAGGGATGGACCACTTCTCTGGGCAACCTGGGCCAGCACCTTACCACCCTCACAGCAAAGAATTTCTTCCTTATATCTAACCTGAACTTCCCCTGTTTAACGTTAAACCCATCACCCCTTATCATATTGCTCCAGTCCCTGATGAAGAGTCCCTCTCCAGCATCCTTCTTCGAGGACCAATGCCATTTTATTTATTTGTAGATTTTTGTCTGAATTATATTAGTTGTGTATTTTTGATACACTAGAGTATATTTCAAAGAATGAGAATGCTTTTTTGAAATTCAGGCGGCCTTATTTTTCCCCCGTGGTTCACTTAACTTGGCTATTTGTATCAATATGAATCCTATGTGAACAGGCCCATTCTTATTTGATGACAGTTCTTAACATCCAGTTTGCTGAACTGAAACTGACAGTGGGGAAAAAAAGCATCTCTGAAGTTGCTGCAGAGATTTTGGTCATGAAAAAAGGAATTTTAGGAAGGACTGCAAGATTTCTTCTACATTTTAGTTATTTATTTCTTAAGCTTATTGTCTGGAAGATGCCTTTTGATGTACTTTCTTTTTCTGGGCTTATCTATATGAGGAAACTGAAAAATTATGTAATGTGTGGTAGAGCTAGCATGTTTCAAAAACCAGTCATGTGGCCTGCATATAAGCTTTTTTAAACTAGTAGAGTGAAAACAATACATATTAAAATATAGACTTAATGCTATTTTTTGCAGCCTTATGTTTTACATCTTCAAAGTACATTAAGCTGTTTGCAAAGGGAAAAATATTTCATATGTTCATAGTACAAAAATGTCTCATGTACAGGTCAGTTAATTTTAAATACTCTAGCACTGAGTTTTGCATATAATTATCAGTGTATGATATTTGTGGAACAAAACTGTAAAAATCCAGGTTGTGTTTGAAGTCTTGTCCAGAACAGAGATTCTTCTCAAAAATCTACTGTAGGTTATTGAGGGACTTTTATAGCAAAGTAAGCTCTGTAAAATTTGTAAATTTTCAGAATTAAAAGACAACCCAAATTTGCCTATTGCTGAAAGTATTATTCTTCTATTCCAAAAGTTGTGTATGTAAATGTTAGGAACATATTTTACTAATCCTATTGTTCCCTGTGTGTAGCTTTTCTTCCTGCTTCTGTATTACCTAATTCAGCAACATTTCTTTTTCCTTCATGTACCCACATTTTCCATGTTTTTTTATCTACTGTGTCTTTCTTCACCGATGGTGCTCTCCTTTCCCTCTCTCTCTCAGATGCACTGCTGCTGGTGAAGATAATAAGCTTATGAGAAATACCCTGCTGAGACAAACCGATGGTCCATATAGCCCAGCACTCAGTCTCTGACAGTGGCGATAGAATATGTCATTGAGAGAGAGTAATAAGTTAGATCACTTTCTATAAACCATTCCCTTTCTAATGTCCCATCATCCGCCATCACTTGATTGGAGACGTCGGAGAGTGTATCCCTAGCCAGTCCTTTTATAATCCATTTCCGTAATGTCCATGAATTGCCTAATGCCTTTTTGAACTTGCTGTTACTGTCAGCCTTCACAGTGGCAAGTTTCATTACCTGTTGTGTGAGGAAGTTTTGGTTTTGGTGGTTTTGTTTTTTTGTTTTTTTTCCTGTTTTAAACTTATCTTTCATTTATTTTGAATTGCTCTGTGATTTAGCTGAATAACAGTTCCATGTTTAGCTTACCTACTCTTTCGATGACAAAAATCTCAGTCATATCCCCCCACAGCCTTCTCCTCTCCAAACTGAAGTTTTGGCAGTTTTAGTCTTTCCTGATAAGGCTTGTGTCCGACACTCTGAGCATTGGTTGCCTTCTCTCTATCAGCTTTGACTTGACTACTTCAGATGTGGAGACTAGAGCTTCATAGTACTCAAGTAATGGTCTCACAGAGGTTTTATATAGCAGCAAAACAGTGCCCTCTGTTTTTCTTTATGCTCTTCCTGAGGACTATGTCCAATATTACTTGGGTTTTTGGGTTGCTGCTGCACATTAAACCATAGATTTCAGAGGAATGCCAACCATGCCCACAAAATCACTTTCCTGACTTGTAAATGCTAGTTCCAAATTCAGCATTGTGGAAACCTAATGAAGAGTTGTGGGTTTTTTTCGTTTAGATTCCTGATCTTACATCTGTGCACACTGAATCTCACTTACCACCTTCTTGCACGCTTATTCAGGCTGATGAGGTCTTTCATGAGTTGATAACCATCAGCAGTGAATTTCACTATGCAAAGGAGCTTGCTATCAGCTATGAACTTGGGGATTTCAGTGCACACTACCTCTTACAAATAATTAAAAATGATGAATAAAAGTGGTCCAAGCACTTCTCCATGGAGTATCCTACTTTTTGAATTTTCTTAATGGTAATTTAATCTGTTAAACCCTGTCCTTTATTTTCTGTTATCTAACCAGCTTTCAGTCCACCAAAAAACCTTTTCTTCACTCCCATGACAACTTTATATCTTTAATAATGTTGCTATGGAATGTTACAGGAAGGCTTTTGGAATAATTGTATGTATTCTTTTACATACACATATTCTCTTACCTACATAAATTGTTTCATACAGTCCTCTGTATCAAGGATTGTAGTAACAGGGCAAGGGGTAATGGGTTTAAACTTAAACAGGGGAAGTTCAGATTAGATATAAGGAAAAGTTCTTTACTGTGAGGGTGGTGAGGCACTAGCACAGGCTGCCCAAGGAAGTCGTGAATGCTCTGTTGCTGACACTGTTCAAAGCCAGGTTAGACTGAGCCTTCAGCAGCCTGGTCTAAGTGGTAGGTGTCTCCCTGCCCATGGCAGGGGATTGGAACTGGATGATCTTAAGGTCCTTTCCAGCCCAAACCATTCTGTGATTCTATTCATATTCCCTTTATTTACATGCATGCTAACAGCTTCATAGAATTGGAGAAAACAAGTCAGAGAGGATTTGCTATTGTAGAAGCTCTACTGGCTTCTGTAAAGGTCTTTATCCATGTGCTCCATTAGTTTTTATTATACCATCTTGCAGGGGACAGCAATCAGCCTTCCCAGCCTATAGCTTCAGAGTAGATGTTTTTTCCTATATGACTGTTTCATAGAATCATAGAATAGTTAGGGTTGGAAAGGACCTTAAGATCATCTAGTTCCAACCCCCCTGCATAGAACAGTTAGGGTTGTAAAGGAACTTAAGATCATCTAAGCTTTACACAGAGTAAAAGAACTACATATGGGTGTATTAACCTGGGGTTTTGGGGGTTGGTTGTTCTTTTTTCTTAGATAATTTTTAGGATATCTTGTGAAGATGTTCAGAAGCCTTGGTTCCTAATGTAGGTTAAGGGTTACATGGAATCTGTGGCTTGGGTTTGAAATTTTGGGAAGTTTTAGTGAGGCTAGGTTTTTACAAAAAATATTCCTTTAAAAAATGACAATTTAACTAATAAGAAAACAATACAGGAGCAGGAGGGACACATTTTTTTTCAGGTTGAAAGCCTACTGATACCTTGTCCTCTTTCCATCTTTTGTGAGCAGGCAGCAATCTTAACAGAGATTCCAGGCAGAAATGAGGGATGTCATCATCTTAAAGCAATGCAATACATGGCAGCTCATCTTTGTAGGCACCCATTTTCACCACTGCAAACTTGGTGAAAGCTTTAATCACTGGCATTTCTTAATTTCCTACATAGCTGAGTAAAAGACTCTATAGGTTTCAGTCAACACTCATCCTCTAGCTCGTAAACCAGTCAGTTACTTGCTTCAATGAGGTTTTTGCATGTGACGTGCTGGTCACAGTTTGGAAGTAGATTTTACATCCAGAGTCACAGGCTTAGACTACAGAGGTCAGTTTTAGCAAATAGACATCTAAAAAATGTTTTGCTAAGTAAGTAAGTTTTGCTGTCTGATAAACAGGGTGTCTGTAAAACACTAGTAGAAAAGTTACAAATTTTAAGTTTATGTAAATAGCAGGGACAGATTTGACCATAAACCCTATTAGTTAATTGATTTGGTTTAAGATTAAGTTTAGTCCTGTATTTTTGAAACTATTTAGACAATAAAAAGAATCACTTTGAAAAAATGGTCCTTGCAGTCTAAATATAAAACTGCCATAGGGAAGAAAAAAGTTAAAAACTCTTCTACTGGAAAGTTGTATTATAAACCATGTGAACAGTTATAGTGCAGTATTATATTAGTGCAATTTTCGTGCAATTTTCTTTTTTCAGTTATCATGGTATAGAATCACAGAATGGTTTGGGTTGGAAAGGACCTTAAGATCATCCAGTTCTGACCCCCTCCCATGGGCAGGGATGCCTCCCACTAGACCATGTTGCCCAAGGCTCTGCCCAACCTGGCCTTGAACACTGTCAGGGGTGGAGCGTTTACTGCTTGTCTGGGCAGCCTGTGCCAGTGCCTCACCACCCTCACAGGGAAGAACTTTTTATATCTAACCTGAAACTTCCCTTGTTTTTAAACCCGTCACCCCTTGTCCTGTCACTACAGTCCCTGATAAAGAGTCGCTCTCCAGCAGCCTTGTAGGCCCCCTTCAGACACTGGAAGCTGCTCTGAGGTCTCCACGCAGCCTTCTCTTCTCCAGGCTGCACAGCCCCAACTTTCTCAGCCTGTCGTCATACAGGAGGTGCTCCAGCCCCTGACCATCCTTGTGGCCCTCCTAAATAGCTGAGTAAGATAAGTATCTGGGAAGGAGATTGTTGTGTTCTGTACAGCATGTTAAAGTGTTCTTTGGTAGAATACTTGTAAGCCCAAATAATCAATTTCCTATATTCATATAGGTAAGCTGGTTGTGTGAAGATTACTTTAATGATATACATATATATATGTAATTCAGTGTAAGAATATTTGCTTAGAATGATTTAAAAGAAAATTTGAATGAGAATACTAAAGCTGAACAAAAATTAGGGCTGAAATTGTTGCTGCATTTCTTAACTGTTCCATTTCAAGATTATTTCACATGCTGCACATAAACTGTTTGTCATAGGGAGCACAGACTGCCCCTAGAGACTGCATGCTAGCAGAGGAGACACAGAAGAAAGCTGGATAATGTGGAGAAAAGCAGTCCTGGCTCCATCTGCTGTCTGCTTTTTCTCTCCTTTTTTCTTCTTCCTTAGGCCATTCAGGGTAGGGAGGTCCCGAATTTCCTTGAACACAGACTGATGTTTTAGGATCCTTTTTCTCCTTTGACCTGTCATTGAGATGGTTTAATTTTGGAAAAAATATCTACTTTGATTTGCGTTTTCTGCTCACCATTGATAATTTTGGTCTACCTTGTTCTTACCAGACACAACCCAGATTAAGTAGGAACAAACTTTTTCTTGTCACCCTCAAATCAAGTTAATTTTGTGGCCTTCCCCTCTTCTTGATCTGTATTAGTGAATACTCTTAAGGAAGCAAAGGTACAGTTCTAGAATCATTCCTTATTCTTAGACGTATGCTCGTATTCACTTCAAGTGTTAGCTTGTCATGTAATTTCCTCACAGTACTTGGAAATAGAAAGGACATTGGACCAAGGCTAAGGAGAAGAGTCTGGGGGCCTGAAGTGTTACAGCTTGTCCCTGTTCTTCTCTTTGATCTTCATTTTGGAGGCTGCTCTCATTTGTGCCAAAATCTCAATCATAAAGACATCTTTTTCTGCCTTAATTGTGTACACTGTAGCTTGGCTCTCCAGCCAAACTGCTTTTGTCCTTTATTTAGCGTCTTAATGAATTTAAATGTTTTGCTTGAAAATTGTCATTTACTTGGGTGTCCAATAGTCTTCCAAATTTTTTTTTTTTTTTTTTTAATTCTACAAGCAGCAGAATTTTGCATTCCCAAGAACTTCCCAATTGGAATTACTGGAAATACTCAAATTTGGAAGATGGCTGCAAAACAGAAATAACATTTTAAGTCAATCCTAGAGTTCAGGAGTTTTGGCTCTACTTGTAAACCATTGTTCTGTCTCAGTAACAGAACTCAATTAAAATTTCCAAATGAAAAGTCTGACTGGAGATTGCAAAAATACTGAAAATACAAAGCCTATGCTAAATACATCTGGGCGAGAATGCAAGTAAGACTTTAAACTCATTCATCTTTGCATTCGTAGCTCTAAAATGTAGTGCTGAAAGCTTGAGTCCTAGCTAAACATCAGACACAAATACTGTGCCTGGTATTGCTAGAAATGCCAACTTTCTTAGAGAGGATTTCTAAAAATTAATAATAAAAAGGATCGTTAGTGCAATATATGGGGGTTTTTGTTTGGTTTTTTCCCTGTTGGTTTTCTTTGTGGGTTTTTTTTGTTGGTTTTGTTTGTTTGTTTCAGAAAAGGAAGAAGATCTGTTCCCAAGAACCCAGAAATCTCAAACATAACAGGAAATTAGTAATTCAAGTTAGGCCAGACATTCAGCACACTAGAAAATACTACAGTTCGTAATTCCTGATGTGTTTGTGGCAGGAGAGGTAAAACCCTTTTTATAGTATAGGTATAGTATAGGTAAAAAACCTCAAAGCAAACCAAGCCAGAAACAGAATTGTGGAGATCTTTGACAAATGTCTCCATTGACATAAGAAGTGAATTACTTTTATGCAGCTTGCTGAAGCAGCACGTTTCTGGATTTTTGCAGCCTAGAAACTAATAATTAGACATTCTTTTAAACAACATCCCCTATCTGCAATAATTAAGATGGGAGATCAGTAAGATTTCTTTTAAGGAGGTGGTTATGTGCTGAAAAATATACATTTAGTTGTCCCCAAGCTACTTGGGAATACAGGTTCAAGTGTTTCCAGCTGTACTGGAAGAGTTGGAGTGATACAGCTGTAGGAATCATCAGCTGCCTTTTACTCAACAGGTCTGCAAATATGGAATCCCTTTTGTTGAAGTTGTTCCATAGAGACTGCTGGATGCTTTAGTGAACACAGTTCATGAGCCACATACTTTCAAGGAAGAAAAAAATATCTTAAAAAGTTAAATTTTATTCAGTGCAAAGTACTTACTCTGCAATCCTAACCATGTACTACAAAAAGGAGTCAATCCTCAAGTTCAGTAATCTATTAAATGTTATAAATCATTAGTATTATACAAAAGAAATACATTATTTGTTAGCCAATTTTCAGTAAGCAGTCACACCCAAAATGAATCACAGTTAATTTGGAGGTGTATTTGTATATTCTACTCCAGTTATTTCCAATTTTTTTTCTTATGTTAGTGTTCTCCCTCATATTCTTCCTCATAAGAATCAGGCAGGTCATATTGGTCAGAACCTCTGGGTTAAGGTAAACTAACATGTTATTTGAGGTGGTCTTCAAAGTCAAGGACTTGTTGCATCATGCTCAATTCATTTATTCCCCAATGTATCTATGCAAAAATTAGAACTAAAAGCATAGTATTACAAATAAATATTAAGAAAGGGTGAGTGGCTCGGTTGCTTATTTTGAGAGCATCTCTGGCATTTATATTGAGGATTTTTACCTCATAGACTCAATTCAGTTTATTGGTTTGTTTGATCTCTTCTCTGGGATGTGTTCTATTTCTTTCTGCTGAAGCTCTTCTGTGGAGGCTGAGGTTATTTGTGGCAGTGTTTTGAAAGCATATTATGTGTCTTTTTTCCATTTCCAGTTCAGCTGCATTGCATATTGATGTTATCTTTCATTATACAGATAAGCAATATGTATCAGTTGTATATTGGTGTATGCATTGCAGTCTACTTTGTTACAACAAAACCATTTACAATATCACTGAGGACCATATCTAGAAACTGACATGAGTGAGACTCACCCCTATTCAAAATACTATACAACTGTATCCTGGGCTGCATCAAAAGAAGTGTGACCAGCAGGTTGAAGGAGGTAATCCTGCCCCTCTATGCTGCTCCTGTGAGACCTGACTTGGAGCACTGTGTGCGGTTCTGGTATCCTCAACATAAGAAGGACATGGAGCTGTTGGAGCAAGTCCAGAGGAGGCCACAAGGATGATCAGGGTCTGGAGCACCTCCTATATGAAGACAGGCTGAGAAAGTTTGGGCTGTTCAGCCTGGAGAAGAGAAGGCTGTGTGGAGACCTCATAGCAGCTTCTGGTGTCTGAAGGGGGCTACAAAGATGCTGGAGAGGGACTCTTCCTCAGAGACTGTAGTGATAGGACAAGGTGTAATGCATTTAAACTGAAACAGAGGAAGTTAAGGTTAGATATAAGGAAGAAGTTTTTTACTGTGAGGGTGGTGAGGCACTGGAACATGTTGGCCAAGGAGGAGAATGCTCCATCCCTGGCAGTGCTCAAGGCCAGGTTGGATCAAGTCTTAGGTGACACGGTTTAGTGTGTGATGTCCCTGCCCATGGCAGGGGGGTTGGAACTGGATGATCTTAGGTTCTTTCCAACCCAAACCATTCTGTGATTCTATTACTACTTTTCTTGAAATTCATTGCAAGTAGTGCAACATATAGCAAAGTATAGGTGCTGTTATGCATACATACTGTTATGTGTGGGTGCAGCTTAATCACTTTGCTCATTTGTTCTGTTTCAGACGGTTCGCCATGGCTTTCCTTACCTACCCACTGCCTTAGCTTTTGACCCAGTGCAGAAAATCCTGGCAATTGGAACAAGGACAGGAGCCATACGAATGTATCCTTTCTCATTCAGAGTTTGCACCATTTCTATGTATTTGTAATACATTGACATGAATCATCATCTTCAAGCACTCAGGTAAGGTTGCAGTTTATGTTGTTATGTTCTACCTCATTTTGTTTTACTAGATGGACTGGAAAAGGATGTGCTGTAGAGAAATAACCATTAGGTCTTTCAGGTGTCCAAAGAAGAAGTTTTGCCTGAGTTTTTGGCATATGGTTTTGGCATGTATTGCTAATATAAAGCAGAATTAATTTTGAGTTTCAGCATGAAAAGTAGACACTTCTGTACGTAAAGCTAGACTACAAAGTGGTGATGAGCAAGTCGTGAATGTTGTGCTAGCAATAAATCGGCTAGCTGCATTGCAGCAATGAACTGTGGACATCTTCATTCTTGATATCTAGATATGAGATATTGTTTAGATTCTTCCAAGTGAATGGTGGCAGATAAGTGATTTTAGGGCAGAATCACCATTAGAGGAGAAGGTGAAACACTCTGAAAATGCCTTTTCCTTTTTGTTAATTATAAGGGTACGTCAGTGCCGGCACTTCATGTATTTTTTTATATAGTAGGAATTTTAAGTTGGAAGTCTACACAGAATAAATTGAATATAAATGTAATGAAAAATCTGAAAATTTTGATTTAAAAAAAATCTGAGAGTATTTAAATGTGTATTTCAAAATGTTTCTCTGCATCATTTTCTTAGTTTGTCACGGTTCAAATGTATTCAAGTTTAGTGAAAATACATACAGAGAGAAAAGAAAAAGAAGAAAGAACATTCGGAAGGTTTAAAAGTTAAAAGTTACAGGATATGGAATTAATTAGTTAATATTTTTTACAACCTTTTTGTAGCTAAATAAATTCTGGGTATAAAATACCAATCTAATATTTTCTGGTTCTTTTGCTACCACTGTTCCCGAGGTAACTATAAACCTAATGAACCCAAAGGCAGGTTACAAAGTAAAGAAAATCTCCTCCTGGAGACGTCTGTGCTTCATGTAACATGATTAATACTTAATTTCCTCTGATTTTTGGTGCTCTTGTTCTTGCATTTTTTGTAAGCTTTGTTTTCTATTTAGTCCGGCACTTCTCACAAGGCTCAACTAAACCTCTAGTTGTGTGACAAGCTTTGCTTTCATAGTTCTACTCTTAATATTTACTTGTATGAATTAGATTGAATATATTCTGTTTGATTTCAAAGAGGAAAATCCCCTTGAATTTGTGCACTTCTGGGAAGGCGCAGGTCTAGTGATCATGTTTCCTTCTCCTTGCAAGGTTAGAAAGCTGTAGCTTTGTCTGTGGAAACTTCACTGAGACTGCGTATGAGAGAGGGAGGATTGGGAATTTCATGGTAATGTAGATGTAGGAAGAAGAGCTTGCAGAAGATTGACTTCCAAGCACACGTCTTCTTTCCATCTCAGCAACCTGGATTTTGTAGGGGCAGTACTATTTCTGGCTAGGCATCCTATACCTTTATAAATTCCTCCTTTGAGAAAAATGCAGGTACAGAGCCTGAATTAATGGAGATTCGTGTAGAATTAAGTTAAACCTGTATGTCCCCTGCCACTGGAATAGAACATGCAGTGGAAAATGAGCTATATGCCTAACCTTACACAAAACTATCTATATATCTTCTATGGAAATGGATTATAAAGGTGAGAAAAAGAAGGGGAAAAAAAATGTTTCTCAAAGCACCCTTCCCTTTAATATATCCTCTTCAGGAAACCGCTACCTCATTCACAGAAAATTTGCTACCAATTCTAGCATCTGAATCAATGAAGAGCATCAAAAGTACCAGGGATTTTTTTTTGTTTTTAAAGAGTTGTCATCTCATAACATAAATGCTTCTCAGCTTGGGCACACAGAACCTGGTTTGCTTAATTAAGCTGGAAGCTGTGCTTTGAAGACAGAGGGTGCCATAAAAGGAATTACTTATTCATTTTAACTAAGGCTTTTCTGCTCGGTTCTGAAAGCTTCACAGAACATCTTACATTAAAAGCCTAGCTGTGGACTAATAACTGCATTTGTACACAAGGCTGAATGGTAATCAATGAAACAGGCCTAGGACCACAAACACAACACCATTTGTTTAAGCCAGTCTTGCTGCAACCATTTGTAATTGTTGAAATTGGGCAATAAAATTCAAGTCAAGATGGAACAGGTTAGCATTACATCAGAAAACATAACTAATAATGGAATTTTTTTAAGCAAACTAGAAAAAGTTTGATTTCAATGGCTCTGTGTCTTCCACAGTATCCTGTAAAATACAGAACTGCATAATTTCATTCTGTTATCAATGTGTTAGGTAACAAAAAGAGAGAATTTCTTTACACATGTTCTTTTTGGCTGCTTCTGAACAGTAGTGTGGATGGAATGAAAGGACAAACTACCTTGACTATCATCAGAGAAATACACTAAATTATTCAGTTGTTTGTTTATTGGTAGTACCAAAAGGGCGTTTTTTTGGATCAGACTGTTTTGCTGGGCAACATAAAGGCATAGCGAGACAGAATTTATTCATGTAATGATGTAGACCAAGTTTTCCTGTGACCAGCGTAAGCCATATCATGGTATTGATGCTTCCCTGTCTTTCTAAAAGATTCACAATGTATTGGTATTTCTATGGGTCACAAGTTAACAGTTCTCAAGAGATAAGCTGTTTTCAAAGAAAATAAAGCATGTACCTCTGTGTTGTGAGTTAATGGTTAACATCCCACCTTCAGGTGATAATTTCAAATGATCCTGTAGCAGTACTGAAGCTTACTATGCTAAACTGATCTGCAATACAGTATATTATTCAGAACTCACCGTTAAGAGTACAGAGATAAATGAAGGTTCATTTTGGTCTGACAGTCAATTTGTCTTCTCCTAGATTTCTTTTTCAGGCTGCTTTAGATGCAGCTGCTATAGCTTCTATAGCAGTGGGAATTGCTGTTACTGTGCTCTACTGATCCTAGCAGTCTCTGTGGGATTCTCAAGGAACTTCAAACAACAACATAGGTTTTACCTACACTGATGACTGCTGAGTACTGGATCCTCATAGGAACAGCAATGCTCCAGCCCACAGAATGAGAGTGCACTGCAAATCGTTGATGGAAGAGTATCTTCCTATTACCAACACAAGTTAACAAAATCTGCAAGTAAAGGGCAAAAGAAGCCCTCTTGAGACAGTTGCTAGGCCATCCGGTCATTCTTTTACCTTGTCCTAAACATAGCAAATTTCATTTCCCCTCCGAGGACTTTTTTTCCTGTTTGAAGGCTGTTCTCAGCTCCCATGCCTTTGATCACTGCTCAGATCATTGCTTGATACCACTCTACCTGCACTATCTTTGCTTTTGGCAAGCGCATTTAGATGAGGAGGAGCTATGAAATTGAATTCCTTTTCTTATCATTTTCATGTTCTTCTTCCATAGTCCCAGTTCAGAGAACCTTCTGACATTGCACACAATAAAATGAAGTGTGCAGTCTCTGGTTACTATCAGAGAAGGTTCCATATCACCGTACGAGGGAGCAAGAAATTAAGAGACTGTCAGACTTAAGTCTCTCATTTCAGAAGAAAAGGAGAAGTCTGAGGGTTTGTCACATTCTCAATCTCAATAAGTAGATTGAAATCAGTGTTGTTAGCAACCGCAGAATGGTTTGGGTTGGGAAGGACCGTAAGATCATCTAGTTCCAACCCCCTGCCATGGGCAGGGATGCCTCACCCTAGGCCATGTCACCAAGGCTGTGTCCAACCTGGCCTTGAACATTGCCAGGGATGGAGCAATGATTATTCCAGTATCAAATCTGAAGAAGTAACATGTGGCTCTCAGATTTCTATACTGTCATTTATTCAGCTCACAAATGCTTGTTAAAATTCATTATCGGTACTTTCTGGAGTCACTGAGTCCTTTCCTTTGGAATTCCATCATTTCGAAGATGTACTTAGCCAGTACAACCACCTACTTCAAACATATAGAATAGAACATCTACATATTTTTGTATTGAGGTACTGATTAGTTGGTAGTCAGCTGCAGTAAGAAGTTCTGAAAGAGACTCTTCTACAGCTGTTATGATCTTTGCTTAGTAAGAAATGAAAGTTTGTCTTATCCAGTGCAAAGAAAACAACTTCCTGGGTCCAGAATGGACTCCACACCACTGAAAGCTTATTTATCATCAATGGCTTAAATTGCTGATATGTATTATGACATATTTTAGTGTTGTCTAATTCATACATATTCTTTAGACTGATGGGCTTCATGTTGTCGTCGATGCAGGTTATAGGGTGTGTAAATCCTCATTTTCACTCTTTGTTGCTTGAGCAAAAAAGTAAGCCACCCACAACTCATGCAACATAACAGGTTCCTGTTTTCCTATGTTATCAGGCAATACAGTAGTGATTTTATACCGAAACAAACAAAATTATTCTGACTCACTAGCACACGGAAGTAGAATTGTTGCTCTGCCCCCACCTTTCACTTACCTGTATGGCCCAGGCACTTCCATTGCTCTGACTCTGGTGCTCATCACGTATTTCTATAAGCAGTCCAATTCACTAACCTGGCAAAATACTAATTCTTCTTTGCTCTGCATAGTTGGGACTGGACAGAGAGGGAGATAGAGGAGAAATAGAAATGTTGGCAGTAAGAATTGGCTTGTTTTACTGTGTGAAATTGCATCACAGAATTCAGCTATGGCACAATGCAGTTGTCCATGAAATTTGCTACAAAATGTAGAAATAGCCTTTCAGTTTTGTGTGGTATGGAAGATATCCTAGCTTTTGCTTACATGTAAAAGCTCTTCTTGTAAAGCCATCTGCAAATCACAAGGCTCTGCTCAAGGAGATTCTGTGTTAGGATCATATTTGAAATAACTTTTCTGACCTGTTTTATGAATTTCTTTCAGTGCTTTGGTAACAAGGGTGATTTCTGAACTTCAAATACAGTACAGAAATACTTACTTTAATAGGTACATCTGATGATAAACAAAACATGGCTTCAAGATGGCCAAGAAGGCCAACAGCACCCCCTGTACTCGGCACTGGTGAGGCTGCACCTCAAATCCTGTGTTCAGTTCTGGGCCCTCACTACAAGAAAGATATGTGGAGAGGGTCCAGAGAAGAGTAATGAAGCTGGTGAAGGGCCTGGAGCACAAAACTTATGAGGAGCAGCTGAGGGACCTGGGGGGTTTAGTCTGGGGAAGAGAAGGCTCAGGGGAGACCTTATCACTCTCTACAATTACCTGACAGGAGGTTATAGTGAAGTGGGGTCAGTCTCTTCTCCAACTCACAAGTGATAGGGCAGGACAAAACAGCCTCAAGTTGCATCAGGGGAGGTTTGGATTGGGTATTAGGAGCAATTTCTTCCCCGAAAGGGTTGTCAGGTGCTAGAACAGGCTGCCCAGGGCAATGGATAGGTCACTGTCCCTGGAGATATTTAAAAGACAGGTAGATGTGGTGCTTAGGACATAGTGTAGAGGTGGACTTGGTAGTTAATGGTTGGACTTGATCTTAAGGGTCTTTTCCAGCCTATATGATTCTATAAGATTATCTCAGCTCTTTCTATGAAACAGCCAATAATCATATACTTGATTCCAGAGCTACTATCCCAAGTAGAAGAGAAGGTGAAATTTAAACCTAAGATAGCTCTGTTGAACAGTATGGATCCTCAGCAGCTGATGTACACAGACGGATTATATTACTGGGAGGTAAAACTGAGGCTGTTTGTGTGCTCTAGTAAAAAATCAGGCAGAAAACCCAAATAGCACTAATTAAATCATTGCCTGCAGAGTTCTGAGGAGGCACGGAGTTTTGCAGTAGTTAAAGGAAGTGAGGTAAAGAATGTTTGACATCAGGTTGGGTGTAATGCAAAACAAGAGAATATAACTTGAGGTTTTGGTCTGTGAGAAGGATGGCATAATATATAAAGTGTGACAGATTTACTGTCCCTGGAACTGCTGTCTCTTGATCTAAACAAGGTTTCAGTAGATTGTTATCCTTAAAATAAGCCAACTGTGTTCCATGCTGTTTACTCTATGTGATTTATTGGGCAGATGGAATGGGGGAAGCACAGGCAAGATCATAAACCCAAAGTTCTGTTGTTTGACTTGGAAGAATCATTGATGCATTTCATCTTTATCTCCTTGTGGAATGTATTTGGGATTTTTCCAGAGCACTTGAGTGACTCAGGAACACAAACCTCACTGAGAGTCAGTACTCCTCACATAAGTTCTTTTAAAAATTCCCATGGGAATCAACATGTACATAGAAGTGTATAGATGTATGGATAGCCAAATAGGTTATTGCTGAAATTAACTTATTGTCAGTCTACAAGAATAAAAAACATCATAAAATATATGGAAAGGATAAACTGTACCTGTATGATTAAATCTGGCAGAACCAGAATTTGGGGGATTTTAAGATCTATGCTGAGATTACCATGCATCTGGTTATGTGTGCACTCACATATGTATACATATTGAGTCTCTGCCTATATGTATAAATTTGGGTCCATTCGTCTCACAAGCCTCTTTGATGCTTTTGAATTAATCAGGGTAAATATGTTACGATGAAATGTACTGGACTTCCTTCACTTTCAATTGGTGTTTATCCAAGTGGTGAAAAAGGAATCTGACATCTGCAGGCAAATTTACCAAGAAAAAATAGATTTTCATATATTTGGAGATGCACATAAAAGTGACATAGAGGTGGATGAACCTGGCAGCATTTTAATTGGAGCTGATGGCTGCATTTGTGATCACTATCTGAAAAAATGCTTTCTGGCTGTTTCTTGGAAGAATTTCATTGAATTTAATAAAAAACCCCAACTTACTGTGATATTGCACTGATGACTATTGGTGATAGTCAGCCATTATAAAGAAATGGTGTGTCTTAATTAAACTTTGTCTGAGCTTTAGAGCTTTCCCTGCCTTTTTTGTTCAAACCTCTGTCATCAACAGAAGCGTTGTCATGCATAGGAGATAAAGCACATCAACTTGCCCTCCTTTCCAGGCTGCTAATGATATCTTTTAGACAAATATCCATGACCTAAATTTGGCAAACATCTTAAACCACAGAAATTTGTAGTCATACTCTGCACTTACCTATTTATTTTTACTCTTTTCTTGTTTCACTTTTATTTGGCAAATACTCTCGATGGAGAGAAAATTGACATTTGTTCAAATAACTTAGGAAAATTAATATCTAGCAAGAAGGTAAACCTGAAGTACATGCTTACATGCACTGGGTGTCTTTTAGCATTGTGAAGAGAGACCTATTTTTGTCTAGCTACAGGCACTCTTTCCATTGTAAAGTCTTGAAGACTTCTTGAAGGCAAGTGCCTTTCTTGCCCGCTTCTTTGTGGAGGGAGGGCATGGACAAAAGGGAGCTGTGGAGGGTTCAATACCCATAATGAGATAGAAAGGAAAGGCTATAATGAAGGAGTAATTTTCTCTACAGTGGGGATAGCAGTGTAGAAGATCTTTCAAAGTTTCTGAAACCAAAGAAATCCGGCTGTGAGGATCTTCTGCAGCAAGGAGCGTGTAACACATGTTGGTGGTTCACTATGAGGTAGGACAGACATTATCACACACTTTCAGCCAAAAGCGTAGGTATAGGACAAATGCATAATTTTTCCTGAGGTCCGGAAAATGGGGAGATAGACAAAACTGAAACTGTGATCTCATTCAGGAGAGGGAAGGGAAAGGTTTCTTTGAGGCGGTTCTTTTCCCCCATCCATAACCAGCTCAATCTCTCCTTTCCTAGCTGTGACCTAGTTTCACTCCAGTTCTCATAGTTCTTGTGTTTCTGTTCCTCAACCCTGACCTGTCTTTTTTTTTAGTGGCAGCAAACAAGCCGTATTCTTTCAATCTCCACCTTTCTCCTGACCTGTGCAAAGTGGCCTCTGAATGACATATCTTTCTAATGAATCTCTTCAAGTCAAGAAACGAGATGTTTCCTGGGTGCTTCAGATACAGCATTCAAAGCCACACGAGTACAGAAGGAAGAATCAAAAAAAGAGCATCACAGGAGAAACCAAGCTTGTCCAAAAGAGATAATGAATCATGAGGTGGCATCAAAGAATGTAAGCATAGCCTCTATCTCACCCAGAGGGAGCACAGGAAGGAGAAATGACCCAGAAATTTTGGGAGCCTGTTCCTTTTTAGTGTTGTTGTGGAGATCAAAGGTAGTTTAGAAATGTATATGTAGAAGCCATCACCACTTAAGCACATTTCTACCAACCCATTCAAACCTGTTCTGGACATATAGTAAGTTCATAGCCCTCCTCCATCGTGTAGATGAGTACCATCCTCAGTGCCTGCATCATTTGGAGAATGTGGAAGGTAGTACTTGAAAAAGAACTGATCCTTAGTATTCCTGTCTGAATGGAAAGGCTGCCCTGAGTCCTTACAGAGGTTTTGCAGGGGACAGCAGGTACCTAAGATTGAGAACTGTGAACATTAATCCCCAGTCTCTTACATAACCCCTTGCACTCAAGACAAGCACTTTTGACTTCATGCCCACATGTCCTAAGGGTCAGTTTAACCAGAATCACAGAATCCCAAGGGTTGGAAGGGACCTCAAAAGATCATCTAGTCCAACCCCCCTGCAAGAGCAGGGTAACCTAGAAGTGGGTTCCATCATTATCAAGGCATATTATGAACCACCACCACCATCTCTTCTGGTGTAGACAAGCACCCAAACAGTGTTAAAAAGGTACCTCATGTTAAATAAGGCATTAGCCTTCATCAGCTCTTAGGCCAAAGTTAGGTAAGGCACAAACATCATGCTTTCTAGTGACGCTTGTTAAGATACTTGTAAGTAGTATCTTGCTGATGGCCATGCTGATGGCCCTTCAAGACTTGCATAGCATGAAGTGATAGTCATGAGGTTTAGGTAGTTATAGTTATCCTGAAATGTGGCTTCCCCTTCATAATTCACGCACTCACAGAGATCAAAGACTTGGAAGATTTTGTTGGTGTCTCCTGCTATTACTATTTGAAGGAAGATAGTTTGAAGGACAGTGTCTGAGACAGTCAATCACCACTGGTGGACTTACTCATTGCAAACTGGCTACTGGGTTGGAGTTGCAGGGCTTCACAGGGTGATTGACACTCTTGAATCAGGCATGGACTTCCAAGACTACATGAAAGGGTGATGGTCATAGTAGTAGCTTACAGCAAAGGGGCTCTGCAGCTCTGCTCTACATCTGAAAGTTTGGATCAACTGCTGATGGTTTCCCATCTAGAGGATAATGCTGCCGCAGAAATCCAAGCTTGTTTTGTGGCACCAGAGCCTCCAGTTGAACATACGTAAAGCAATCATGGTGGCAAGGATTACCAAAAAATCATTCTGCCTATCTTTATCCAAGAAAAAGAGGTCCAGGAGGATGGGCTCATTAAAATATACTTCCAACATAGCTTCTGCAGATGCAAGGTTAAATCGCATTCTTCTTCTGGAGCATCTCACAGAGTATGTTGTCCATGGGGAGGCAGGCCAGGAAGCAGGTGCCATTGTGCCACTTGGAAATGGTACAAGCAGATACGAGAGAATTAGGGAAAAGAAAGACCTTCCCTGGGCAGTGGTGGCATGTGAAATCACACAGGCAATGCAGTGCTAATGTCATCTGTGGGAAGGCCAGTGTAGTGCTCCCTAGGTGGCCTGTAACTAAGTAAGCAAACATTTGTGGAATAAGTCCTTCTTCAGATAGAGACATTTTAATAAGTGGAGCAAAGCTGTGCCTGCAAGCAAAGCAAAATTCATTCACTACTTCCCATCAGCATGCAGATGTCCAGCCACATCTTGAAAACCAGGGCCTCAGCATGTGAAACAGTCACTTGGAAAAATAAATGATGTATCCACAAATGTCCCAACATCCTGAGCATCATACTGAGCATGATGTTGTATAATATCAGATTTGGTCACTTTGGCTGTGTCCATCCTCAAACTCTTGTGTGCCCCAGCCTTACTCACTGAAGGAGCAGAATGGGCAAAATAGAAAAACTCAATGCTGTGCAAGCACTGCTCCACAGCAGTAAAATTCGGGTATGTTCTCAGCACTGTTTTAGTCACATATCCAAGCCACACCACCGTACAGGCTGCCAGGAAGCAAATCAGCTTCATCGCAGCCAGACTCAGTTACACTTATCAAAAATTCCGCAGTACTGTTTGTTTGAAAGGTTGTGATTTTTGGACAGTAAGGACTGGAAATCCAGTGGTCTTCATGTGCTTTCAGTGTCAAACTGCTGACTTGAGCAGAAACAGGATTTCACAATCTTCTCTCTAATTACTGATAACTGTGCTTTCCAGTAAACCATATCTGGGATGTTGGGTGTATTTGTGTGTTGCTGTTCAACATTAGCTGTAAAATTGCTCACAGATAACATGAGAAGGAAATACTGGAATTTGATTCTTTTGTAATGTCGTTGATTTCTGGGTTGGTTTTTTTTTTTTTGATAGCTCAAAGCAAGCTAAAGCCCTTATCACCCACTACAGTGCTAGATTTTAAGCAGCTACAGCAGGTGCATTTTAAATGCTAAAGCTTTCAGAGGAGTTTGAGTTTCTGTTTTGTTATTTAGCTGTTACTTTGTACAATGCAAAATTGATAGCTCTGTGACATTATATTTACATACTTCAATTGCTTCAGTAAATAAACAAGGATTGGCTAAATTATGCAGTCTGAGCTGAGACACGCCAATTTGAAATTCACTGTGCTTTTATTATTAGATGACTGAATCACAGAATGGTTTGGGTTGGAAAGGACCTTTAAAGCTCATGCGGTTCCAGCCCCCTGCCACAGGCAGGGACACCTTGCACTAGACCAGGTTGCTCCAAGCCCTGTCCAACCTGGCCTTGAACACTGCCAAGGATGGGGCAGCCACAGCTTCTCTGGGCACCCTGTGCCAGCGCCTCAGCACCCTCCCAGGGAAGAATTTTTTCTTACTATCTAATCTAAATCTACCCTCCTTACAGAGGATACTCTGTTAGAGTTCTGAGTTGAATGTGGTTATTCCAGATAGATGTTGTACTTTCCACCTCCCCATAACTTGACTGCATTTCCCCCAGATTTTATTCTCCTCATTAAAATAAAATATTTGAAAAATAGATATTTGCTTTTCATGATAATGAGCACAGAGTTGTATTAAAATTTGGTTGTGCATAAAGAAGGTTGGACTGTTAGCCCAGCTCCTGTTCTTGAAATCATAAAATCCCCACTGTAAATATTTTCTTCTACTTTTTGCAGGAAAAATGGCATCCATATTGGTGCCATTGTGTTTAATAGGTAAGATAACCTTTACTTGAAATTATTTTGGGCTCCCAGGGTCTTTTAAAACAAAGAAAAAACTCTTATTTGCCATTGCCTATGGGTGTAACACCAAGCAAAGTGCAGGGAATCGTATAGTTCTCTTGGATCTCAGTCAGTTTTGTTTTAAAAGGAAGTTTAACAGAAGTATTACATGTAAAGGAAGGCAGAATTCCTTAGTTTTTAATGCTTCCATTTTGCTTTTGTACTGATTTTGAATTAGAAAATCAGTATTTATTTGTCAAATAGAAAATTGCAATTATTCTAAATTAGTATTTTATCATGTATGCTGACATGAATTAAAATTACAAAAACCACACTATAGAAAGGGGAAAAAATAGTATCTCTTCAGGAAACCTCTACTCAACAAGTATCAGAAAGATTAAAGTGGGTATCCATCCCAGTTTTACTGCTGAGGAGACTGAGGCACTGAGGAGCAAAGTGTCTTGACCCAGTGTTTAATAGGAGATAGTTAAAAACATAGATTCTTTGATTTCCAGACTGGCACTTCAGCCTTGAGCTGTTTAATTCAATGGCATTTAGCCTGAAAGCTTGTGTGCATGCTTCTGATGATACTTTTTTGTGTTATCTTCCGGATTGTAAGGAATTCAGGATTGATTCCCTTACTCTTCCGCATCGTGCTGCTTTAATAGTGACATAACAATGTAATGTGCTAAGAATAAATCAAGTGCATCCTATATCTTATTTTCCCCATATACTTAACTGTTGATGGGGCTTGATCCATAGGTTTTAGATTACATGTTACAATAATCGAATGGCATATCTAGCACACATGGAAATTGTTCTCAGGGTCAGGTTTTGAGCACTCTTGTTGGCATACACAGGCATTTGTTTAACGTTCTGCTACATACAGAAACGCTATATAAAATCCCAGGGTAAATAGATTCAGTGTGCGCTTTCCTCACATGTAAGAAGGGGTTGTGAAAAATTCATTGCCCAAATGTGCGTCACTGTGTGTTATTTTAGCTCCTATCTGAAGTGAGGAAAAAGGAAACAGTATGCACACAAAGAGAAAAGATAGTCTTGGCAGTTGTATACTTCCAGATTGCATTTGCATTTGAGGGGAGAGAATTTGGGAAAATGCTATGTAATGTGGCCACCTGTCAGGAAAATTACCACCTCTCTCCAGCCTTGATCTTAGTTGTTCAGAACATTAACAGAACAAAAAAGAGTGATATCCCATGTAATAAAAGGCTGAATAAATTGTTTGCACTGTGTGTTAGAATATCCGAGTCTCAGGAGGACAGAACTGGCTCTTGGTATCTTTCTGTATGTTAGTTTTTAGGTTCTGTAAGCCTACGTATTAAAACCCTCCTTTCAGATTTCTCTTTCATCTCACTCACACTTCTTTCATTTTAGTCACAGTGGCAAATTTTAATCACTATTGCTTATGGGTTCAAGCAACCGCCAAACTTACCATCCATGCTGTAGAATCCCATTGTTGGTTTCTCTCATCACTGTTCTCCCAAGCAAGGAATGAGAAGCTTCCAGGTTCTCTTTTGTCACCTCTTTCCTATCTTTTCTCTCTGAAGGATGAGGCGCGGTTAAGCATTGACCATGCACTGAATTTGTGAATACATATATGAAGAACTCAGCCTCCAGCAGCACATTGATACTACTACCGTTGGTAGTCTAGAATCCTTAGTCCTCAGAGTGAATCACATCTTAAAGGAGCCTTCATAGGCAAGTCCTCTTCCTCTTACTTAGTCTCCAACTATGTTTTCTTACTAATTTCAGTTACCTGGGCAGCATTTCCACTAAATCACAAAAAGCTACCAGGTACTTCACATCTTAAAACCCTGGAATGCTGCTTGTATTCTGCTGCTGTCTCATGTTCTGCAAAACTTTAGGAAACCAGTAGGTGTTTTTCTTAGTGCTGCACATGTTAGTAGCTCTGCACATGCAATGTTTGGCATACTTCCTAGACTGGAAGCCTGGTATTGCCCATCTGGCCATTCTGCTGAGTTCTAACAAGAGAAGATAACCAGGAGAGAAGGAATCTGAAACACCATAATCTTAGGGTGAGGACAGTCTTCCCAAAGTCTTCTGCTGTAGAATACTGTCCTGCTATTGCAGGAAAATCTAATATTCCAGCATCTTCAGACTACTTAATTCTGCTGTTTTACAAATCTGCAACCACTCTCCTGCATCCCCTCAGTATCAGCAGTTACCCACATTAAAGCTGTCTTAGCAAACCCAGGAGTCCTTTACTCCTACCTGCCTAGTACTCCTCTGCATGTTACTATGCCTCTGTGAGTTTCTGAGGTCTGATAATTGCCTTTCATTCTAAAGTGTCTCAGAATTTCTTGGTATACCCAGTGAGAATTACCCTGTTCATTCATTTGCGAGAGCTGGCAAGTTTTGCAGAGCTGTGACCTTCTTTTGCTTCTGTTTGCAGCAGGATATATTGACCATATGCACTGATACTTGGAGCTGAACACAAAGGATTTGCAAGTATACAAATAACTCCATAAATTATTTGTGTTAAATATAGAACTTGAAGATTTGGTGGTCATAAAGTAAGGGAACAATTTCTTCTTCTACTTGCAATTAAAGAATATTCCAGTGACAAAAATTGCTAACAATGGAGTATCAAAAAGAAAAACAAGTTCTGTTTTTAACTAATTTTAATGCAATTTGATCAGTTGAAAACAGGAGGAGAATAATTAGTATCAGTTTTCTGAGTTCATCAGCAAGTCTCCAGAGATTGTTCAAATACTCCTGCAGTTTCAAGTAGGTTTTCTTTCCAGTCTTTATAAAAACTTTGAAGCCTCTTGGGGTGTAGCACCCCTGCAGGCTCCACCAGCTGTGGGCATACCGAAGTTAGGTGCCTGGAGCACAACTGGGGTAGGAAAGAACTCAGTGAATCGACTCACATTCTACCTGAGAGTGTGAATCATGGAATCATAGAATATTTCAAGTTGAAAGGGATTCGTAAGGATCAGTGAGTTCAACTCTGCTCCTCACAGGACTACCTAAAACTAAACCATATGACTAAGAGTGTCATCCAGACACTCCTTAAACTGTGACAGGTTGAGTGACGTGACCACTTCCCTGGGGAGCCTGTTCCAGCAACTGACACCCTCTCAGTGAAGGAGCTTTTCCCAGTGTCCCATCTGGGGCAGCAGCTTCATTCTATTTTCTTGTATCCTATCAACACATACCCCTCCAGTGCCCTCTTTGAGCAAGGTGTAGAATGCAAGGAGGTCACCCCTCAACCTTCTCCAAGCTGAACAAGACAAGTGACCTCAGCCATTCCTTGTCCTTAAGAATTTTCCTTGGCAGCTTCTTTAAGTAGAAGTATTGAAATTGTGAGATAGCAGTTAATGTGAAAGCAACATGTAAAAAGCCAATAATTGGTATTTAACACAAGCAACACATTGGGAGGTCAGACCATACTAATGATCATGCTGCTGCAGATAACATTACTACAGTACCTAAGCTTGGTGAGCTCACTGTGAATTACCTGCCTGAACTGTAGTTACATCTTTGCTGGCTGTATGATTGTCTCTTTGTAACTAGAGGCTGTGTTCTTTTCATACTTTACAGTAACTCATAAATGTTTAAGACAGTTTTTGAGCAATTAGTGCTGCTTCTGCTCTTGAAGTTATGAATTTGTTATGTGCAATGATTTTCATAATGTGTCACCTTAATTGATTTCAGTCAGTTTGGCAAAGAGAAGCAGTAAAGCTGAAAACATGTAAGATTGCGGTTTTCTAGTTGCATGAGTAATATGCAGTATGAATTCCAATATATTTGCATGGGGAAAAAAATAATGAACTGCTTATTCCACTCTATTCTTAGCCTGGAAATATGCTGACACATCTAATGCATCATAAGAAGTACTTTACACGTGAGTTACCTTGGTTAGCAGCACACTGGGTCCCCACATGTGTGCTTCCTGTTTATGAAACGACTTTATACTTGACTGCATTTTGTTTCATAATGCTTAAAGAAAAATGACCCTTCACAGCTATTCAAATGTGAAAAAATCTTGGGCTAGAACTCTCCTTTTCTGCAGATGTGTTTGAGGTTTTTTCCTTCACAGATGTAGACATCGTGTATTTCTTATTCATCCCTTGTCCATGACCTATCAGACTGAAGTGGTTTCTGGAGAGGAAAAGCAGCCCCAAGATAAAATACTAGGAGCAGCACTAGAAGAATTCTGATGCAGTTTTGGTTTTAAACATCCACATCAAAAAGCCATTTAAGGCAGTGATTTCTTGACTTGTGACCATGGGCAAACAGTTTTTCAGAACCAGTTGGAAAATGCATCTTGTTTATCTGTAACCATTCCCTTCTCAGAATGGGATCGTATGTACTTGATGTAATTCCTGGAAATCTTGTGGATTCATGCCTTAATGGGTGCTTGAGTTGCTGAGGTTGGGTATTTGACCTTCCTAGAGAAGATCACCTTGGTAACTCGAAATGATGAGCTGTCCTGCATAACCAGTCTGATAAGGAAGTACTAAGGAAGAGTGGTGCTGCAATTCCTGCAACTGTCCTTTCCACTACCACTTTCTCTCATTAGGTCTTCTCCATTTGCTTCTTTTTACCTTATTTTTTGCCAGTGTGCTGGGGGAAGGCTTAAGAGTCGTCTTCTCCTAGCACCTCCAGGGAGAGGGTCAGAAAAAAGTAGTGAAATCGTGATATTGTTTCACTTTAGTAAGTTCCTAAGATTATGTGGATCCAGTTCTTTTGTCCTGTAATTGGATTTCCCTTACAATGCCTCTTTCAGAATTCAGGGTCAAAATAACTCAAGCAATTTTGACATATGATCAGGACCATACTATGCGACAGTGAATATTCACATTTAAAAATGTTCTTCTAGATATCTACTTGATACACTTGATACAGGAAAGGAAGGAAAGAAAACCTTGCAGCAAAAATGTGTTCTCGCTTTGCTGCTTTAATGTATTCAGGGCCAACTCACACATTAAATAAAGTCACTTCTGAGTTAAACACTTAAAGGTATTTTTTCTTTTTTAGATTCTTCAGCCATTAACATTTGTATGGCAGGTTATATATATATGCCTAAAGCTTAAGATCTCTCTCCATCATCCCTGAGCTCACTGAAAGCTTTGCTTGAAGCTCTAATCACATTATTAGTTTTATTCTATTGGTAGGGTGAGTGACTGGAAACCTCTTTGCTGGAACTGTTCTGTGCTGATGCAAATAGTGCAAGGAATAATAGAAAATAAAAGGTGAGTTATTTCTGTTTGCATACTCTCCCTTTAGACAAGGTATCAATTTCAAGTATTCTCCTTTGTAGAATATTATTAGAAATTGAAGTAAGATTAATATAGAATCACTTGCTGGTTGCTTTTACTTGCTGACTTCTTGCTTTATAATATACACTGATATTAAGTATGATGGTTTCACTTTTGATTGTCACATTGTAATTTTGATTGTCACTACTGTAGTACCAAAGTCTACAGAAACAAATCTAAGCTAGAAACAACAATACTACAGAGAAGTTAAATATACTAAAGAAGGTAGTGGGAAAACCCACTGAAGTATTGTTATGATATTTTAGAACCTGGGTATCTTGTGTTAACATCTAACAGTCTAGATGTCGTTAACGTGTGCTGGTCACTGACTGCAAAATTCAATAAGGAACATCCCTGTTTTCAGCAGCTTCTCTTGGGATGCAGAATGGCTATTTTTTAGTCAGTTTCCACATACAAGGCCTGTCTAGACAGTTGCTTTTTTATTTCTGAAGTATATCTATACCAGTAGTACAAAATTCCAAATAGCTTTTTGCCATTGTCTTCAAAAGAGTGATGTCTGTATGAGTTATCTAGTTAGTCAGTTTTAAATGATGCTGTAGTTGTAAGCTTTAACTTTCCAATTGAGATGTTACGGAGAATGTGACTGTGCCCTTCCTAACTTCAACAGTTCTTTATATAAATACCTTTAACCACATTTTTGCTTTATATTGTTTTCATCCCATCAGATAATACAGATGATCCTGAAGCACGAATATGTATCTTAATATCCATGATTTTAATACTTGCCCGAGTCGCTAATTTTCATTCTTCTCTCCCTTTACCCTTTCATTTCCCAGTACTTTGAGGAATTGTCATGGGCATTGGATCGTCAGCGTTTTGCAGTTTACTACCAGAAGTGGACTACTGTTGACATCATTCCTGAATCAGTTAAAAGCAGATTCCCATAGGGCAAAGATTACATGTGTACAAATTGTTTACTGCTTCTGTGTGGTTGATGATGACAATGATAGTAGAAAAAAGGTCCTGGGAAGTTAGCCATGAGAGGTTTGCTCTTTAATTTTGACAGTACATTGGCAGCTGCATGATCTTCATAAAGGCTAGAAATACAAAGCACAGTTCTTTTTAAAACATCACCCTCAGTGCCTGAGACAGATGCTCTTTAGAATGAAATTTAATGATATGTGGCATTCACATAGTCAACACAATTTTTCACATGTCAACCTGTTCCTTATCTTACACTATTTAGCTAATTATGTCAGATCTTATTGTATTACTGATAGTTTGTGATGGAATCATGAAGAGTGTTATGACTCTGTCTTTGCTCTGTCCCTTTTTCTTTTCTGTTGCTATTATCTAACTCCAAGTGAACACTTTCCTCTTGTGAGCGTAATTTTATGCATAACAATCTGTTCTTCATTGAGTGGCTGAGTTTTAAACTGTTTTATAACATCCAGATATCACTCTTTGAGCTTTTGTTCCTTTTATTTCTGTGTTTAGTTTCATTACTGTCAATGGCAATCTTTTACATATAGGAAGAGTTCTCAATCAAAGTAGTTTTTCTTGTATATAAAAGCAGGAGTGTTTCATCAGTCAGGCACAGTTTTACAGTTTAACAAAGATTAGAAATCAAACACAATGCTCACAACAGTTGTATAATATACATGTACGTTATGGAAAACAGGATGCATGGAATAATGCACATGGAACAGAGCAAATAGTCTGAGACCTTTCACTTCCAAACTGACTTCATTTCAAAAATGCAGTATGTTGGAGGAATATTAAAGTTGTGTTTCTTAAGTGCCAAAAGGCTGCTAAACTCAAATAGTCAAAAGGTATTAAATTACCTATGTTATATTTTATGCTTCAAGTGACTGTGCCAGTGAGCCAGGGAGCTTGCTGAGTACATGACCTTGCATCCTTGGAATGTAGTATGTGAGTAGCTAAGGCAGCAGTTTCCTGTTGTTCAAGCAGAAAAGACCACAGCCAATTTGTATGCTGGATGTTGCAAATCAAGACAGATGCAAATATAGAAGAAATACATGGGAGTGAATCAGAAAACATTCAGAATAGACATCTGCCATGCTTCAGGATTTTCCTGGAGCTGGGGAAATTTTTTACCATCTATACTTATTTTTTAAAAGCTTAAGCAAACTGCACGTTCTACTGACCTTTTGCAGTCCTGGGAAAGGATTCCACAGCCCTTAGGTTCTAAAACAATTCTTTCAACATTCATAGAACCAAATCCTTCAGGATTTGTTCTTTTTTTGACCTCTAGAGGCAGAGCATTCTTAGCTTGCCTTTTTTTAACCATGGTTCATCTTGCTTTTCGACACTCTACTGGCTTTAATATTAAAGCAAATATTTTAGTTAGCAGGACTGATGTTCAGGGTTTGATGAACAAGATTCTATTCTGCACCTGATTAGTTGTTGTCTTTTTTCCCAATCTCTGTCGATGACAGAATCTCTTCCCCTGTTTCAAGTTTCCCCCACCTAAATCCTTTTTTCACTTTTTGTTCATTTAGCGGTGAGTAATGGTGACTCAGAGGATTAATGGACAATGCAACGGTGTGTCCATCTGAGGGGATGCTTGTTGAACTCCAAGGGATGGAGTATCTTACCTCAAAACTACTCAGCTCTTTCTGTTTCCTGAGACGTCACCCAGTGTAACACTTGACTGAGATCCACTGTGGGCCTAAGGTGTTTTTTCTTTTGTTTTCTCTTTTCACTTCAAAGCCTCTGAAATAATAGGAGGGCTGTTTTTCAGCCCTACAGCACAGTATTTGTATAACATGTGACAAAGGTGTATCTTACAAGCTCTAGAATATAGCAGGAATGCATGCAGTGGTATATGAGGACGAAAAAACTTTGGGGGTAGAGCTGAAAAACTGTATAGGGCAGAAGAAGCCAAACCAGTCACAGATTTTTCACATTGCCCATGGTGAGTGCTCCGTGGAATATTCCTCTCTCTGAACCACTCCCCGGTTAGGTCTCAGAGTGAGCTACATGCATCTCTTCCAAACAGAGCCTGGGAGCTAAGTAACAATTACGTCACATGGACAATCGGGGAATTTGCTCCTAGCTTTGCTCATGGGTATTTACTTAGGAGAGTGGATGCAGTACTCTGCCTTCCAAGCGCTCCTTACATTTTGAACTACTTTCACTTTTATCTGTTGCATTTATATTCCCTTGGATTTAAACCCTAGACACAAATGCATTTGATGGCAGTTGTCAGTATCAGGCAGTTTGGCTACTTAAAGGTACCTACCTAATTACCCAGGAGTTACGTCAACTATGGCAAAGCCACTGAGGTCTTTCCCTGGAGCCAGGCACCTTAGTTAAAGACTGTGCTCCTCCAGCCTGTCAGCCAGCTGCTGTCCCACATGGATTTTGCTATTTTACAGTCACTGAGCTACTACAGCCACCATGACATTAATTTTAAATGGTACACAAGATACCTGTTCTCTGTACATTCCGTGATCTTTGAAACCCTTCCTGTCTTCCCGTGTTGTCACTGACATATCATATCAATAAATAAAGATCTCATACTTCGTTATTTATTGTTACCTTATCAGTAAGAATAAGACTTGATGTGAAGACAGAAAATGCACAATTCACCCTTTTTCACTAGTTTCCACTATTAAGATCATCAGTTAACAAAGAAACAACAAAAACTTTGTTCCGTATTTCCAATTTGCTTCTTTTTCAAATTCAACTTTCAGGAATTGCTTCTTAATAAAGATTAAAGTGCTCTTCAGTAGTATTTTTCTTTTCTTCTTCTTGAAGCAGATTTGCAGACAACAGAAAAACTATCTTAGTCTTCTTTTTGATGAACTGTAGTGATAGCTTACATACTCGCCTTGATTCTTTTCTGTCCATTTACCCTTTTTTATCTGTGAATATCACAATATTCCATTAGCTGTTTTAACATTTTCTCTGATGTCATTGCACATATCCATGTCGCCACGGTAGCCTTTGTTCTTAGAAGTAGTTCAAAATGAATTGCTGGCGTGTTATGATTCCTGGATCCTGTTTAGTCACTACTTTTTAGGACTCAGTGCTCCATACTGTTTGCCTGGGCCACAGGCTCTGGAATTCAGCAGGATTTTTCCTTAAACAATACCATTTGTGTTACTTGCAGATTTTACCAGCCCTGGTAATTTTACCTTAACCCACTCAGCAGCTCTGTGGAGCCTCACTAGAAGCATCATCTCTTTGATGACAGAGAGAACCTCATGAAATTATCTGATACGTTTGTTTTTAGCTGGTTAATAATGCACCCGAAGAAAGGTATTTGGGGACCATGCAATGATCTCTGAGGAATGGACTTCGGCAGCCTTGCCTACATCTGTCTAGGAAGGTCATCCTCACTGGTTAAAAGAGTGCCATCTTAGTGATCTGGGTTATTGTTTAGGTATCTTCCTCAAGACATGCTGGTGATGTGCAATACATCCACTCTAAAGGACTGTATAAATTTTGCGGTGTGTTCCACTTCTTGGTTCGGAAGGTTTATCCAGTAGTCATTAATTTTTAATTCTATCTCCCAAAACACTGTTTATCTGATGAAATACTGTTGCCTGGTTTTCCATGAGCAAAAATGCAGAGAAGCCTCTAGAAAGAAGCAAGTAATTTGCTTGTAGGTGTTTTCTGTTTGAGGAAGTGACTTCACGTTGACAGAGGTATCCACCTTCCTTGTCACAGTTTTGCGTGACCACAGGATGTGTGGTTTGGGAAGAAGAAAGAGACAGCAAGAAACATGTATTTCTCTGTATCAAGTAAGAGAGTGAGACCATCTTCATGCAGGGCTCTTGTCTGAATATGGTTTTATAAGACAGTTCTGCAGCTCAGTGTAAGAAGGAGGATACATAGTCTGAACTGTTGAACAGTGCTTAGTGTTGACATCTTTAAAGCAATACCAGTCTCTTTCTAACTTACATATGCCTGTTAAAACAGAATCACAATAATGCAAGAACCACATAACAAAACCTTGTGACCTGTATTATGTGAAAGATAAAATTATCTCATTGTAATAATCCTCTTTTGTTTTAAAAGCTTATTATGAATCACTTTCTTTTTAACGTAATCATTAACAAATCATCACACACGAAATCAGGAAGGCTACTCCATTTTCCAACCATTTGTTCCTATGCCTTTTGAAGCTATTCCAAAGATCCTGCTATCAGATAATTTAATTAGGTGAAACTATTTCCTTTGCTGTTTCCGAGCAACATATTATCAAACTTAATAGCACCAAAAATATACTCCATAACTTGATATTTCTAAATTGTCACAGTCTAAAATGAAGCTGGGTTATCTTTACTCCTAGTTCCAGAATGGCTTTTTGAGATGCTGTTTAGACCTTTTCTTTTTCTGTAGGCTAGGAAGTTCAGAGTTTAAACTAGTATCATTTCTGGAGGTTCCTTAGATTTTAAGAGTGAAATCTGTTGCACAATTGCTGAGTACAAACTTGTAGGCAAGCTGCAATAAATCAGTGCATCACTGGAATTATCCTAACACGAGGAAACATTTCAAGGTTCTCACAATGAGTTCATGCACAATGAATTGACCATTTTTCATGTCTCTGTTACCTAATGGCGATATTAGATCCTGTAAAGTATTTGTTTTAATTTAGAGAGCCTGGAAAAACAATTTTTCTTACGATAAGAAGAACAAATATAACTCAGGAAGCCATGTGTTTAAAATAGAAGATTGTCATGCTTATATCTGCCCTTATAATTTTAATTCTTTGTCTGGAAAATACTCGAGAGGTGATCTTTAATAACCTGAACACACAGGGTTTTTTCCACAGGATCCTTAACACCATTAAAGTTAGCTGATGGATTAGTTTAGGATAAGCTATATGTTCAGTAATTTTATGAACATCCTTTGCTTGCTTACCTCTATTGTAGTTATTCTCCTGTGCTCAAATGTTGCAAAGAATGGGTTTTGGGGTTTTCTTGCATTTCTTTTTAGAGTACTCTTCACTGTTAGCACAAACTTGCTGCTGTAGTAATGCTTCCAAGAAATACATGGCTTCCAAGAAATGGATGTGGCATGCATCTGGTCTACTTGCAGCCCCTCAAAAATTGGATGAGTTACTGCAGTTTTCTGTCTGGGTAGACTTAACTAATCCATTCAAATGGAAACAATAGGAGAATAGAACAAACAGAGCTATTTAGAAGTAGCTTTACCTCATGGGAGTGTGAGGATAAATTATCATTTTGGAAAGTTGTGAGCATGAAATTTAGAATGTATATTCTGTTTTACAAAACAGAGGTAGCACTGCATGTTTGTTTGCAAGGCATGAAACTGTTATCACTGGTCTTTCTCCTCAAAATAGCGAAATGAGGAAGGGCAATGACAGTTCCAAAGATAGGCAACGTGACTAAAAAACACTGACTAATGCTTTATACAAATGCAAAAGTGGCAAATGGGCGTTTTGACTGCAGTGTGCTGCCTGAATTATTAAATAGATGAGGAATGAAAATGAGCAGAATTTTGGCAGGCTTCTTAAAAACCTCATGCAGTGTTTGCCTTTTCCTTAATTGCTGCTCTTTCGAGGAGAAGAAATGCATAGATTTTATTAGTTTGTTTCATCTATTTAGGTTACTCATTGATATTATTAGAATGAGCTCTCAAAACACAGAGTTTCAGGAATCACAAAAGCTGCAGAATGATATGCCCTCTGCTTCTTTCCTTAATAAATTAGAAATCAGGAAGGCCTGAAATCTCATCTCCTTTCTTTCTTTGATTTGTTCTCATCGTTTCCTTATGCTTTACAGTTCTAACCTTTGTTGACCAAATCTTATTACCCTGTCTCAAAGGTAGGATTGCTGAAGCTTAAAATGTCTGCCTACAGCAGTGTTGTAATGTTGAATCCTTTAATGCGCCAGCAAGAGTAATGGGTCTGTAGACAGTGTTTCCACTTAGATTCAGATATTCATATCACCATGGTGAGTACGCAGCAGGTACTCTCACCAGTGCTAACATCACACAAGTGAGATGTTGCAGTATTAGCAGGACAAAATAGGTAACTTATTGCTGGAGAAAAAGATGTGGTAACACAGAAAGGGAAGACTCTTTTTAAGTTTCCAGAACCTTGAAAGTCCAGAAAATTAAGCTGCTGCTTTTGAATAGTTTCTTTATATCTTTACTGCTTCAAAGGGAAAAAAAAAATGGAAAGTGGATGGATCTCCATAGAAAATAAGTGGCAGGAGCTTACCTTTTTTATCACATAAAGGTTTCGTAAGGAAGTTGAAGAAGTCCAATGTATGATTTTTGGACATCAGTTAGAGCAGTGCAGGAGAAGAGGATGGACTAGATGATTTTTTAAAGTCATTTGATCTCTTTATTCCAAGTTCTACCTAATTTTTTCTACATTATGAGGAATACCTTGGCTGCATGCAGTTCAAAAAATTAAATAAAATACATTCTCCTACAACCTTACATCTAAATATGCATTACTTGTCTATCCTGTGCTGCCATTTCTAATAGAAATCTTACTTTATCTATGTGTGTGATTTTACTGCTTCAGACAGTGATACATACTTTATCGTGGTTTTCTCTCCTACATGTATGCCAAATGCAATTAGACATTAGAAACTTACATCTAGCATGAGTATAGTCAGCATTGTTTGTAGTATCTTTGATTTCCAAGTTAAAACTTTCTTAAAAATCATTCTATTTTACTATATTTTGGTCATTTTACTTGAATAAGATTTTACCACGGGGTTTTTTTGCTGTGTGTGTCAGTAGAACAACCAAATAATAAATGTGGATTAGGATTAATCCAGGAAATGCCCAGGGAAGTTATGAATACTCCATCCCTGGCGGTGTTCAAGGCCGGGCTGGACAGAGCCTTGGGTGACATGGTTTAGTGTGAGGTGTCCCTGCACATGGCAGGGGGTTGGAACTGAATGATCTTAAGGTACTTTCTAACCCGAACTAATCTGATTCTAAAATTGGATTTCTGTTATCATACATCCATCGGGTTTTTAATTTTACAAACTGTGAAAGTTATAACAATGTGGCATTTAGAGATGATTTGGTCTGTAAACCATTGCTGCCAAAACTGAGTACACACACTTTCTGACCACAGCAATGTTCAGATCAGTATACAAAGGAAATACTGAGTTGCTTGGCTCTAAAAGAATTGATTACTTTTAAAACTGTCTAAGCACAGAACTTCAGGTGTATCATCTTCAGCTCGTAATTTGAGAGTTGGCGCAATTTTGCTTTCTTGCCTTAGCAAAGGACAAAGAAGAAAGAAATGCTTCAGCAAGGATTAGTTCATGTGGATACTATTGATCTGGTTCCTCTTGTGAACAAAGGTCATGCTGACTGCAAAAAAGAGAAAGTGGTTGAGCAGAAGGCTACTGACTTAGAGCCATGTTGTTAATAGAGGTGGCTCAGTAAATATTGTCCTTTAAGATATGGATTCCTTAGAAGTCTTTTGACCTCCTTTGCCCCTAGGCTTTTCTACTGTCTTTTTACTTCCATCTTGTTTCCAAGGTCTCAAGGATGTAAATGGAAAGGATTTTCACTGTAAAATTCTTCTCTGTGCTAGGAGTGTGTATGTACATATCAGTCTGACACGGAGGTTCAGCGGTTCAGAAATAGAATTTCATTAAGGTGTGGTTGTCCCTGACTGTTCCCCAGGTTGAGATATATTCCTTTTCTCTTTTTCAGTTTCTCTGGGGTCACTCTGCTTTTAACTGGTTCAGGTGAATGCAACACATTGGCCACAGTTTGCTTT
Organism: Psittacula echo; assembly: GCF_963264785.1. Classification (NCBI taxonomy): domain Eukaryota; kingdom Metazoa; phylum Chordata; class Aves; order Psittaciformes; family Psittacidae; genus Psittacula; species Psittacula echo. Next base: position 7,093,521 of record NC_137736.1, read on the forward strand.
CATGTTATCCCTAATATTTCTGATTTTTGGCTTGCTTTTTTTAAGGAAGTTTCTTGCATTTTCACAGTATTTTATGTAGTTCAGCTTTTACCAGCTTTTTACCATTACCTCACTGGTTTCCCCACTTGTTACTGTAGTAGTTTGTAGCTCATAATGGGAGGTGACCATACCAACACTGTAGTCAGTTTTGTAGTGTGGGTTGTGCTAGTTAAATACTGAAAGTGGTCTTTGAAAAATCCAGTGACTCCTGCATCGGAAGAATGGAGAAGCAGCACTGGAAACTTACTGCAGGGTGAGTCAGATGAAACACTACGAAAGAACATTTTAGGGATTTCTGCAGTTTCTGCAATCATTGGCAGTGACATTGACATTTTCCAAAGGAAGCTTTGTGGCTCTGGAGATTGCCTATACAAGCATTATGTTTGAAAGCTTTAAATACTCTGTGGTCTTCATTTGTCCTCTACAAAAGTCTAAAACTCACTGTGACTGAGCAAGGTCTTCACTCATTGAGCAGACATTGACTATGTGCCAAATGCAGCAGTGAACAAGTTGAGTTTGGTTTGCTTACCTGGAGAATTGTTCCAAGGCTGGGTGGCTTTTAATCTGGTTTTCTGGAACTGCAGAAGAAATACCTTCCAAACAGCAATCCGCAAGTAAAAGAAGCAGGGAGGTCTAGGATCTAGGGTTCACTACCTGTTTTGGAGGAGCAAATGATCATAAATGTTGCGGCTTCTCAGCTTTGTTTACATGTGACTTATATAGGGAATCGTGGTGCATGACAGCATGTCTGTTTTTAGGGAGGCTAGGCTTAAAGTGAGACTAGACTATTTCCTGTTGCTTCTCTCCACTATGCTGCCTTACTTTGTTCTGTGGGCTGGGGATGTCTGAATACTCTGTTTTCTCTCTAGTGCAGTCTTTCCACTTCCCATTTAGCAATCCATAGGAATTTTCACACATTGTAAGAATACCTTCTGTTTAATTATCAGGTTTTCATTCTGAAGAAATAAGAATAGTGAACTGTTGTACTGAAACTCTGAAACAAAAAGGAATTACAAGTTGATAGTGAAAGATAAATTACAGCCTTTGCTATTTTAATAAGTAGTATTTATTCAATTACAGAACCACATGAATACTTTCTATAATTGTATAAATTACAAGATAACCCACGTTTTAAAGTACATGTAGCAATAGTAGAAAACACACAAAATTTATAACGTATATTATTACTGTAGACCAAACTACAAAGGATCACAAGTGATATATAGCAATAAGCAGCCACTGTATTTTACAGATCTTGTATTTAAAGTCTTGAAATTTCGAAGTATTTCTGGTTTTACTACCTGGTTTGTGTACCGTATTGTGTGTAGTTTTCATATGTCAGATCCTGTTCTGCTGATTTTGGGTACCTCACAGATACCTCAAAGGTAATTACAGTTTACTTTTTCTTAGGAATTTGGCCACAAATAATTTGTCACTGAAAATTGGAGGTTCTAACATAGATGCACATTATACACATAAGTGTATGTGTATGTTTTATTTGTGTGTAGGTATTGTATTTGTATGTGTATGCGTCTGTCAATATATGTACACACATGCACATTAGAGCTCATATATATTTTCTTTATATATTAGAAAAGAGAAAAAGGAAAGGAAAGGAAAGGAAAGGAAAGGGAAAGGACGTATAAGCACTAATGACTGATACTGTATGTAAATAAGACAAATGGTTTGCTGGATTGAAAACTGTATGTATGTAAGAACAATTCAAGTTAAATTGATATCTGTAGAATGTGATGAAATCTTTTGTTTTACTTCCAGATACATAATTTGTGAAGGGTAGAAGATAACATTCTGGAAAAAAAATGAAGTTTTGCTTTCAGCCAGTTGAAAGCAAAACCCCAAAATATAAAGTCAGAAAAAAGTCCAAGTTTTTCGTAATATAAAATAACTGAGGTGTTCTTTGAGGATCAGTATATTTACTCAGTCTGATTCTTTCTATGAACTAAAATAATGACATCAAGATAGTATGTTTAAAATGTGTAGCATGCTTTTGCACGTATTTATATAGCCCAGATTCTGTAGTGATGGAATTATGTTCAGCTGTCTGCAGAGCTTCACTGCCTCACTTCCTGTTAAAGCCAACCAAAAGTAATAAGTTGCTGTATAGCTGATGCACTTTTCAAATAGCTTATTAATCATGGGAATAGTGCAATACCTTACAGAGATCATCTGACAACACAAGTAACTGTTGAAAAGACTTACTCTATGACACAACTGAAAATATGAGAAAAATCCATATGCTTCCCCAATTAATTTCCAGATCCCAAATCACAAAAATTATGAATTTCTAAGAAATCCCGTATGTGTTTTGGATAACATCAAGAATGGAGTCCCCCATAGGTATGGAGGCATAGTATGAGCATAGTATGGTCTTCCTCCTTGTGGGAGCACGTTAATCGTTAACAAATTTGCCGAGAACCATGTGGGTGAGTTCTGTTCGCCCAATCACTTCTATTAATGACAGCTTCTATTCAGTGTGCAAAATGTGCTTACTGAGGCCTCATACAGGTTCAAGAGAAACAGACTCAGGAAGAATGCCTCTCCTATGAGGAAGGGCTGAGTTGGGGTTGTTCAGCCTGGCGAAGAGAAGACTCTTGGGAGACCTTATTGCTGCTTTTCAGTTCTTTAAAGGGGCCTATAAGAAAGATGGAGAGGCGCTTTTTTAGCAGGGCCTGTTGCGACAGGAAAGGGGTGATGGTTTTAAACTAAAAGAGGGAAGATTGCCCAAAGAAGCGGTAAATGCTCCATCCCTGGCAGTGTTCAAGGCCAGGCTGGGCTGAGTCTTGGGTGACATGGTCTAGTGTGAGGCGTCCCTGTCCATGGCAGGGGGATTGGAACTGGATGATCTTAAGGTCCTTTCCAACCCAAACCATTCTATGATTCAGGCTGGATGTGAGGAAAAAATTCTTTAGAGTGAGGGTGGTAACACATTGGCAGAGGTTGCCCAGAGAGGTAGTAGATGCCCCATCCCTGGAGACATTCAAGGCCAGGCTGGATGTCATTCTGGGCAACCTGATCTAGTTGAAGATGTCCCTGCTCATTGCAGGGAGTTGGAGTAGATGAGCTTTGGTGGTCCCTTCCAACCCAAACTATTCTGTGATTTTGTGATTCTGTGTCTTAGTCTGCATCAGGAGGTCAGAATTTGGAGCAGGTTTTTTGTATCCTGGTGTGCTGCTGAGACCTTTCAGCCATGGGAAGTTTCCAGCTGTGACAGGAAAGAGTAGGGAGTGGGAGACAGCCCTCTCAGGAGCTTCGTACACATGTGGCTCTGGTGGAAGGCAAAGAAGAGATCTTTTGCCCATGCCAAAGAGGAACTGTATAGGGTCAATGTGCCACTCTGCAGGTGTACCAGCATGGAGGTTTCTTCTTGTTAACTTGTATTTGGAGCTGCCTCACTCCCAATGCGTCTGAGTTTTCTCCCTCTCTGTTGTTTTGGTTTGTGCTCTGAGAAGAGCTAATGTCAGCAATTCTGAGACTTTGGGGAGCTCTGGGAGTCACCCACTTGGGAGGAAGGGACCAGGCAGTTCTGCTGTAATATGTGATTGTGGCAGGGCCATGGGGTAGTGCTTCTCCTGTGTTCGTGATGGGAAATTTGCAGGAAGAACAGAGGCAAGGCTGTGTTGTGTTCCTTCCCTCCACTCTTGGGAAATGTTTGAAGCAGCACTTGTGCTTTCTACAAATGTAAGCCTTTCTTTTCTGCAGTCTTGGGGTAGCTTTCCATCATTTAATAGATATTCTCTTTCTACTCAGTGGCTACCTCCTTCTGTTTCCTTATCTTCTTCCTTAAGACAAATGTGGCCTGAAGGATGGGAAGAACTCCCGCTCTTCCTTATCTTTCATGATTGCAAAATTGTATTCAGGCTTGTCCTGAGTTCCCTGTGGTTTCAAACTTCTAAACAAATTAGCCTTTTAGTCTCACAGTATTAGTCACCAAGCAGAGACTTCACAGATTGTGTCCCTTTCTGCTTCAGTGACCTTTTACCACGTGCACCTGGAACAGGCTCCGGATCAGGTCCTGTATCAGACCTCAGAGCTTGGAGAACAGATTTAAGTGTGAAGTCAGAAGCTTTCCTACCTGTGTCATTTCAAATGAACTTTTTCAAAAGTTACTACAAGGACTACTTACTGGGTTAAGAGTGTTTTGCTGTAACAAAGTGATCTTTCTTGAGCTCCTCTTTGAAAGCCAGTTGAAACGTATACTAAGGAAAATGTTTCTCAATCTCTTCTGACTGCTGTGTTTGAGCTGGTTAATGATCAAACAGCATTGATTTGGAGAATACATATATGCTTTCATGCTATGTGAGGGGTGAGATAATTAGAAGGACTACAGGAAATACTCTGATTTCAAAATACCAGGCAGATCTTCTGTGCCGTTGCTCACCTGCCATGATCTGTGTTCCTTTTGTCCACCTGAAATTTTCCACAGATTTTTTTTAATAATGCATTTATATAGTTAGAGAGTCCAGAGTCCCAAGAAATGATGTCTTTGTTATGATGGCTTTGTTATTTTCTATGTTACCTTAATTTGTTAGTGAAAGGCAGGGAATTAGCAACACTAGGTGAGAACTCTGTGTCTAGTGAAAAATCAGTCACAGTGGTTAAGGGTTACTGATGTTTCAGTTATTGAAAAATCCTGCTGTTGTGCTTGAGAGTTCTTTTTTAGTGTATAGCAAAATGTTAATTTTTAAAGGCTTAGGTGCTTTCTTTGAAGCAAAAGGAATTTTTATGTAGTTCTCTAATGATACAATAATTGCGAGTTTTGTCTGTTTCTTTCTCACTAATAAGGAAAAAAAAAGGAGCTTCTAAACCACGATCACATTCACGAACTACATGAAGATTAATCCTCAAAATGAGAGGTGCTATTAGAGCTGAAGAAACCATTCCTCAGCTTCTTGGTGCTTGGCTATAGTACAGCTGAAAGTGTTTCATTAATGAGCTTTCAGATTAGTCAAGTTTTATGGGTTGAATACAATACCTTGAATGATGCTATCAAACAGTTTAGTACGATTGTAGTTAATAGAGTAATTCTATAGCTAATGAACATACTCTTGAGAACCTGCTTTAGGAATGGGTAAATAGTCTCTATTACCATCAGTCTGGAGATGATGCTGGGATTAATTAGAAGTCCAGTTTTGAATGTGATACAAGTCCAATAGCTGAGATAACTGCTATTTTGAGCCACAGACTGTGCAGGAGTAGTCTGTGATTTAGAAAGGTCTCCCTGTCTTATAAATCACTTGTTTTAGAAGCCAGGGGAGGGGAGACGAGGAAGAGACAGCAAGAGAATCAACACTGAGAAATCTATTACTTGTAAAGAAATGTTCCCAAAATGTCCTAAAAATTTATGTGGCAGGCTCTCTCTCTCTGCTGCACAATAGCAGAGACTTTGATTATACCAGCTAACTACAGGCTATTACTTTTCTGGCAGCCTTCCTAGTGAGGAAGCACACAAGTCTGATTATAGGTGGCAGCCTAAACCATCCCAGAAACTCCAGTACTTTTGTGACTGGCAGCAGCTGTGGTTTACAGACTGGAGACTTCATATCTGCCATACAAAGTCAAAGCTCAGTCTAATCTCTACCTGAAAAAAGGATGCAAAGAGAAAGAGTTCATATTTCCTTTTTCTGATGTGGGGCATGCTCACTGCCCCTGGCCTTCATGATGACAGTATCGGGAGATCTCTCTTAAGGGACTGCACCAAAATGCCGGTAGATTACTTCATCTCCAGAGACAAGGCTGGCTTCTCATGAAGTGGTTGGTAATTTGGATAAAGATAAAATCAGTAAGTTTATTCCCCATGAAGAAGCAGAATGCATCCCTCATTTTCTTGAGAAGTGAATTCATGATACAGCTCTCCGTGATCCTGCACCTTAATATAATGGCTATTACTTGAAGAGCTGGTTAATTACCTTACCAACAAGAGTGTGTGTTAATGGCACTGATGTTTAACAGACAACTGCTACGTTACTAGTTTAATTCTGGTTGAGGTCTTTCTTATGGTGGAGGTATAAATTACCAGTCTGTGAAAGGTAAGGGCTATGTAACCAGAAGGCAGTGCTTGTTAGGGAAGTTTTCACTGTTTTCTCTCTCTTTTGCTTGCCTTGTCTTTTTGTGAATGGGAAAGACAACTGTAGAAATCTTGATAGGCTTAGAGAAGGGAGACAAAAATAATTTGGCTGGACAAAGTATGTTATAGTGACAGACTTGCAGATCTCAGTCTGATTTAGTTTGTTAAAAAGAAGACTGAATGATGGATTTACTGCTTTGTACGTGTCGCTTCCCAGGAATAAAATGGCCATTTGAAAGTTTTCTAACAGAGAAATGCATTGATATAAGGAAGAAATTCTTTACTGAGAGGGTGGTGAGGCACTGGAATGGGTTGCCCAGGGAGGTTGTGAATGTTCCATCCTTGGCGGTGTTCAAGGCCAGGTTGGATGAGGCCTTGGGTGGCATGGTTTAGTGTGAGGTGTCCCTGCCCAGGGCAGGGGGGTTGGAACTAGATGATCTTAAGGTCCTTTCCAACCCTAACTATTCTATGATTCTATGATTCTATGATTCTATGATTCTATTCATGACTTGAAATTCAAGTCTGACAGATTGTCTTAATAGTTTTAGCCCTATCTGTAGTTAGTCTTTGAAGTGAATTCCCAAGCAAAGTCATAGGGTCTTAATTTCTTGAAGTCTTAAATTTTATTGCCTTTCTGGAAGACAGCCTTCTGTTAAAAAAACACTATTGCATCGTTGAGGTTATGCAAGAACTTGGACTAGTTGTTTTCATGCTCCAGCATCCAAGAATATTTGCTTTTTCTCCATTAACTATCAGAGGATATTAGTACTAAAATCTAATATCAGCCAGAGTAATCTCTTTTGTTAGTACTTTGTCTAGTACTTTTTTTTCTTGTTATTACAGTTTGTTTTAATGCTGATCCAGCAATTCTAGTATGCTCTGTAAAGATGGAGCTGGAAACAGAAGAGAGCTCATGATGAAGGGATATTATAGTAAGAGTTTCGGTTAGACGATCATACCTATGAGAGCTTTGGCTACTCATACCTTTTATAACGATATGTTACACAGTGACCTGGAATAAGTTCAGCACTAGAGAAAGGAAGGGAATCTTGGCAAATTAAGTATGAATCTGGTTCAGGTTTCATAATCTGTCTTGCGAAAAAGAAATTGTCAGAACATCCCTAAGTTAACACAGGACACTTTGACATGCAAAGCTCCTTGGTGCAGAGCTTGGAATTTGTGGTATATGATTCAAATGAGGTTTGAAACAAAGGAGGAGCTGCCTTGATTTATGCTTTGTGACTTGCATTTCTACCAGGCTTTTGCTAGTAAACATTTCCAGTAGCTTTGCTCTTCACCATTTCCTTCATTTGAAGAATTTCTTCTGTTCAGCAGGCTGCAAAGCACTGAATGCAGGGTCCAGCTGTGGCACTTGCATTGTGCTAGAGGAACAGTATTGCTGGGGATATCATTGTGGACAAATACGGCCAGCAGCTGAGTACTTTGTATCCAAAGATAATGTCTGTTACAGGAAATGGTTTTAAAAACATTGCAGTAGAATGCATTAAAGCTGGTGTCATTGTCCTGGACTCTGTTAGGTAAAGCAGGATGCATAATGGTCATCCACAAGCATGCATATCTTGAAGTTGACAGAAATTTGGGGCATTGCCTGTATTACTTAAAACCCGTCCCTTCCCAAACCCACAAGGAACAACAATTTTTTCCTTGAATCTCTAAGTATCAAAAGCTATTTTCCTCCTTCTGCCACTGTAGTAATGGTGCCAGAATAAGTAATAGCCAGAATAGAGGAAATAATAGGAAATGTAGCAAGAAATTTCTTACCAAATTTTTGTTTCTGGATCCTATTCATTAACAAACAAATATGGCAGGGACATTATGTGCAATGTGAATAGAAGAGCTTGGACTTTCCAAATGAAGCAAAATCACTGTAGTAATTGTTGTAGAGTCAGCAGGTAGATTTTATGTACCCTCGTTGCAGAGTTGTAATTCAGAAGGAAGTAAAAATACAAGTATTTACTGTCATGACGTAGTAAAGGAAAAGCGTAGCTTGACTTGTAACCTTTGATTCTGACGTGCTGTACTTCGCCAGTGCAAAAACTGATCTTCCTAAAGCTGGTAGACTACCCTTTCTATTGTCTACAGTAGGCATAAGCTCAACTTTAACATAGGAGACTTTATTGTTTTACTGATTTGCAAAATAAAATTGTATGAAATCTATAGTATATATTTGAATTATAAGGTAGATAAACCATTTGGAGACTGTAACTTCTATTTGATAAATACTGTTGAATATATTCTTCTTTGATGTCAGAGTGACCACTTAATTTTGATACTATCTCTATCATTTTACAGTACCATTATTACGTCTGTTATATTATTATTGTGCAATGAGTGTGAATGCTAAAGATTAGAATAGACTGTGGGAAATAGAAATTTCTTTGTGAATTGGATTTAAAATCTGCTTTGGTGTCCATGTCTGAATTTAAAGAAACAAAATATCATTTTATTGTGGGATCATAGAAACTATGTTAAGCAATCTATGCCATCTGACTCTTTGTAGTCAGGGAAATGCGGGACAAGTTTTGGTGTGGTGAATTTACAGTTCTTTTAATACTTGACAGGTCGGCATGGGAAATGCTTGTTTATAGGCTACTGCTAGGGCTCCTTCTCAACAGCTGATAGTTTTAAGACAGCCAAAATTTAAATCAAGCCACAAGAACAGTGGGACACAGTTTCAAGTTCTGATGCTTACCTTTGGCAGAGAGGAGTGAGGAGACCCAGTAAGAATAAACATCTGCCTTTAAATATGGTCAGTTTGACATCATCTCTTTCAGAGGCATTTCTCCTCTTTCCATTTCCTTACTAATCAGTTCAGTTTTTCACACTACAGATCAGTGCTATGATGTAAAATGCGTAACTTGATCCAAACCATGGCCTTACATTTTTATCACATGTTAGAATGTGAGAATATCTCATCTTTAACAGAGATCCATCAGCAAATTTGGACAAGAGAGCCTCAAGCATTGTCAGTAGCTGTATGTCTTGTCAATGCTAGTCCTAACACATCAGTGTTCTCAGAAGACCTTCTTATATGGCTTCTGCTTTATCTATGCAGATACTGTTATTTCCTTGTGCAAACCTAAACTCTGAATCTGTTTACCTACTCTTTGAAGATTCAGAGTCCTTCCAAAGCATAAAAATCACAACATGAGAAGTGTGCACTGAAGAGAATGGGGGGGGAGTTATTTTTGTTTGGGGTGGATTTTTTTGCTTGGGTTGGAGTTGGATTTTTTTGTCAGAAAGAAAACTTTCTGCTCCACTGCCATTCCTTAATTCTTAATTTTTTGTGTGATAGTTTTGATTGCCCTATGCTGTGAGTGACTTCCTGGGAGGAATAATCTCATTCTTCTTCCTCTTGCAAGCATTGATCACCTATATCCTTCTTTCCTTGGTATCTTCATATTTCCACCATCTTTTAGATGTTTCTCTCCAACCCAGTGTGTTTGTGTGTGTGTGTGCTTGTCTCTCCCAGTCTGATTAAGTTCTTTGAGCTGATTTAGGAAATCTAATGTGGTTCTACAAAAGCTTCTCTAATAATATTCACTCAGAAAGTTAACAGACTCTTGAGTTTTCAGTATTGGAAATCTCCTACTCCATTTGGTAAGTTAAGCCACAGGGCAGGAGGTGACAACTGAAAGCAGGCAGTCCAATTTCCAGGTTCAAAATCACCCCCGTGTTTTCCTAGACAGACATCCGAAGCAATGGGATGGTTAAGTGCATTGAAATGAAATGGAGATAATATCTTTCTTCCCCTAGACTTTGTTCCATATGAACCTTATGTATTTAATTTCTTGTATCTACCTTAAAATGGATCTAGATGCTAATTTTTATGCTGAATGCGAAACAACAGTGCTAGGAAAAATTAAAAGGTTTGGTTTTCTTCCCTTAGTAAATTTGCATTAGCAAATCAGGAACGTAGAGGGCAGAAGATGGGTCTGTGCAGAGGTACTCTATATTTTAATCTGCTATTCAAGTCTTGTAGACAATATAGGATTAAAGAAATGTGACTTTTGAGATTATTGTTTTTTGGGGTAGAACAGAATAGGTATACTTTTGTGTCACTGAATGTTCAGTGGTGTTTCTTAGGGTTTAACAAAATGGAAGTTCAGAGTACATCTCCATGTTTAACCTCCCAGAAATTTCTGATTTGACTTTCACATTAGTGAGAGTAAAAGGCTTTAACTAGTCGGTGGTCACCCTTCCTCATCTTCCCTACAGTTTATATACTGGAACTTCTATACGGCTATGCGAGTAGTATCTCCAACTTGTGAAAATCAATGTGGGGAGAAGCTCACACAATGGATGTGTGTGTACACTGTCAAACTGGATTTCTCCCTGTTTTGCTCCAGGTTTCTCTTCTCCTTTGCTCATGCTATATGTATGATAGATTGCTCTTAGGATTCTGTTTAGGTTTGTTGTGGTTTAAACTCAGTCAGCCACGCACCCTCTCTCTCACTTCCCCCTTTCCTCTCCCTGCTCCCAGAGGGATGGGGAGGAGAATCAAAAGAATGTAACTCCCATGGGTTGAGATAAGAGCAGTCCAGTAACTAAGGTATAACCCAAATCACTACTGCTACCACCAATAATAATAATGATAAAGGAAATAACAAGGGAAGAGAATACAATTGCTCACCACCCACCAACTGATACCCAGCCTGACCGAGCAGTGATCTCACCTTTCCTGGTAGCTGCCCCCAGTTTATATAGTGGGCATGACGTGCTGTGGTATGGAATACCTCTTTGGTTAGTTTGGGTCAGGTGTCCTGTCTCTGCTTCCTCGCGGCTTCCCCTGCTTCCTGGCAGAGCATGAGACTCACAAAGTCCTTGGTCAGAGTAAACATTACTGAGCAGCAACTGAAAACATCGGTGTTGTCAGCGCTGTTCCCAGGCTGAAAGTCAAAAACACAGCGCTGCACCAGCTACTAAGAAAGAGAAAAATGACTGCTACTGCTGAACCCAGGACAAGGTTGTAAAAGCTGTCTTCCCTAGAGAAACCAAGCTTAATAAAATTGATAGAGGGTATTCTTCAGTAGGCAGTATGGATGGCCTACACCATGTCTTGCTTCCTCTGCGCAGTTAGTTCCCCTGCAGGATTCCTCCCTCACACTGCAGAGGCACAAATTAGATAGGCTTAAGGTATTTTTCTCTTTGGCTTGAGTAGAGACGAGGGCCCTGGTGGTGTTTCCTATTGATCTATGCTGGATTTGCAGCTGTTACTGCAGATATACTTCCTGAAGAAGATCTTCCTGCAGATCTTCTACAAAACCTGTAGATCTTGCCAAAGATTATAGCAGTAGTAAAGCAGGGCTGGATTGATAGCCATCCAGCCTCAACAGTCTCTGCTGGCTCTCTTCATTCTGTAGTGAGGGATTTGGATTATTGGTAGTCAGTGCCCCCAGTAGCACCATCTTGCCCTTGTTTACCTGACAGAGCCTCAGCATGAGAACTATGCTTCAGCTATGGCAGTATTTCAGTTCTCTCAAATTCTGCAAAGAATAATCCCTTGGAGGGAGGCAGAGCTCTCTGTCTTTTAAATTTGGATTGCTAAGGAAGTCTAAAAGTAGTTTTGATCCCTTTTGATTCTTGTCCAACAAGATCTAGAATTGGGTTATTCTGAGTTAATACTGTATTAGTATAGTAAGTTCTGAAACAGCGTCCCGCTTCACTGAAACATGCAGGCTTCAGTAATAGGCATGGAAAAACTGGGATCGTTAGAGATTTCTGCTACATCCTGTTTTATTCCCAGAAGTAGTCAGTCTTTTCTTAAACTGAAAATGCTCTTTGAACCTTACTTAGTATTCACCAGCTAGGCTTTCAAACCTTTACTCATGTTTTAACCCATGTTAACTAATGTGATTATAAATTTTAATTCAAATAAAACATAAATGCTTAACACAGCTGGTAACAAACATGAGCGTCATTTGCATAACACAATCTACAAATATCTGTTTAAAGTGACAAAGTTGTAGTTCATACTGATTTACACCAAAAGGGCTTCCTGAAATACATTATAACCAGCTGCTGGTTACCTGTTTCGTACAAATTGGATGGAAAGACTGACGAACTATGGTCTATAATGTACTTTATTTCAAAATCTGAGACCATAAATATGTGGCTCAGGAGGATTATACGAGTGATGAAATGTAGGTAACATTTAACCTTTGTCTTGCACTAGGAAAAAAACAATGCCTCTTCCATGTCATCTGTTGCTGAAAACTTTTCTTAAAAACCCATGAGTTTTACAGTAATAGAAGACAAATTGACTGTTGAATAGCTTCATTGCCAATTTGGACTCCTGTTGATAGCACGTGAGTTCCATGCTTTACCTGTCAATTCTTGTTTAATAAATGAAATTCTATATTAATATTTTTCCTTATTAAGTGTCAAAATAAGTCAAAATAAGATTGGCAAAAGTGCTGAGTATTAATAGAGTGTAACTAGAATGCATAGAAATGTCTTTCATCTGTTTTTCTGAGGCAGGAATGAAATTACTGCCTAATTTAACATATTGAACCTCCTCTTAATAAGGTTTTGAATGTGAAGTACTTTCTGTGTTGTACCAGAGACGACCTGGAACCATCCAGTACTAAAGAGATGATAATAGAGCTGATGCAGGTGATGAATTTGAGGAATTGCTCATAAACTGACAAGCTACAAGCAGCTTCCTGCTAAGTAATAAGATTATTTAATATTTCAGGCGGCACTGCTCTGCCTAAAAAGATCGTGGTGAATGAGCTCAGCATCTGCATCATCTTGTAGCTGGGTAAACACTGAAATGTCTGAATGAAAGGCTTTTAAAGTAAGTAATTTTTTTTGGCATATTGATGTTATAGGGCGCATTCCTTGAAACAGTGAAAATGTTCAGACAATCAAGGGAATGAACCTCTAAACCACTTAACCTCTTACAAAGCCTGAGCCAAGATCAGGTACTGTCTGTCTCAATGCATTAGTACCTGTGTGTTAGTGCATTTTTTTGTGACTAAAGTGCCCTTGCATAATATATCTCTCTAAGGATATACATAATTATACTCAGATCTCTCAGTTAAACACAAGTGTCATGTGTTGTTATACATGGAAATTTTCTGACATACTACTGGATAAGACTGAAAATGTATTCTCACTGAGCATCATCGAATAGTCCACTTTGACTTCAGTGCCTTGGGGTTATATTTGCGCAGTATACCCTGCTGCTTATTCCAGCATAATCAGAAAATTTAACAGAATGATGATATAATCTGATTTGTGAAGTTGAGTTCATACAGTAGATATGTGAATCAGAATACAAGTTCTGCTAATGATCTGTTATTGGACAATCACTTCGCTTGTGTAACTGGTAACTGTCTTCATAGCTGGTGGTCTGGAGACTTTCAGGGACTAGATTTCTTAAAATTAATTCTAGGATTTTTTTGTTTGCTTGTATATGAAGGGGGCCTATAAGGATCCTGGAAAGGGGCTGACTCTGCAGCCTGTAATGGCAGGACAAGGGGTGATGGGTTCAAACTGAAACAGGGGAAGTTCAGGTTAGATATAAGGAAGAAGTTCTTCCCTGTAAGGGTGGTGAGACACTGGCAAAGGTTGCCCAAAGAAGTGGTAAATGCTCCATCCCTGGCGGTGTTCAAGGCCAGGTCGGACAGAGCCTTGGGCGACATGATCTAGTGTGAAGCATCCCTGGCCATGGCAGGGGGTTGTAACTGGATGATCTTAAGGTCCTTTCCAATCCTAACCATTCTATGAATCTATGATTCTATGATTTATTACGGTGTACATGTAATTGTGAATTTAACTTTGAAAAAAAAAATAGGTTGATCATAGAAAGCATTTATTTTGTGCTTAGCAGACTTCCTTTTGAATGCCTCTTTAGCATGCTTATAATTTTTCAGAGAAGTACAGAATTATCTCACCATTTCAGTAGAAGTTTTTAATTCTGTATTTCAGTTCTATGTTGATGTATTGGTAACCATAAGCAAAGTAGGTTTGGGGGACATCTTTGCACCCAACAAGAGTAAAATCGAGGCCATTCTTATTGTAGGACTGAGAACAAAATGGGCTGCGTTAAATATTTATATCTGTGCTCCTGATTTGCTTTGACTAGATCAGGAGTAAGACTACAGTGCACAGACAGAGCTCATCCTAGAACTCCATAATTGCACATGAAACAGAACTGTAGTTGTGGAGGACTCACTGCTGTGAAGTACCTAGCATGAAGAATTCACAAGAAGTAAGGAGAGCAACCGTTTATTATTCTAACACCCCTGAAAAAGGTTTCACTCTCTGTATCTGTATTAGCCAAAATAGATTGTAAAACAGTTTCAGATAAGAGGGAACACTATTTAATCATCTATTCTCATCTCCTGCAGACTACAGAGTTTGCCTTAGGACCTTCATTACCTAATTCCTTTGTCTTACCTAATTACCTAAGTCCAGTGGTTGGAGCTGGAAGTAGAATTTGGGAACACATGCAGCCTTGTTTTAAAGATTTTCAGTAATGGCTAATCGCTGTCTTTGTTTAAAAGAGAAAGTCTAGTGTGTATTTTCAAGCTCTGTCATGACATGGATGAAGGTTTAATGCATTTTTTTAGTAGTATAACTTTTCCATAGCAGCCACAGGAAGAGTTAATGTTTGGAAGAATGTCTTTTTATTTTTAGAAACAAGGAGTTTGACAGATCTTTTGACCTTTTTTGGAACAACTTACTAAGTGATCACTTTGCATTTTATCTTCTTTTGTCACCGGTTGTTCTTCATTACTGGCAGCTATGGGGAGATTCAGCACCTTTTGATCACTGTTACAACTGGCTAGAAATTCAGTGACCTTCTCTAAACATGTTTTCAACAAATTCAGTGACAAAATGGACAAGCAGGGATAATGTGAATACTAACACACATTAACTTTTACATGCACTGAGGTTTAGTATGAAAGCATTGTAGATGGTTGCATTTGTCAGTGATCGCGCATGTGGTAGCCTGCATCTGTTATGTGTGTTCTGGGTGTTCAGATACACATGGAGCAAATACTGTGTTAAATATTAATATCTGAAGGCTGAGTTAAAGCTGCCTGCTTGGTTTCTTTTGTAAGGAAGAGTATTGTAGTCTGCTGTCTATGCCCAGTGCATACGAATGGCCAGCAAATAGTATCATTTGCATAGTCGCCTTAAAAAGCAATAAATTGAATAAATGCAGTTGTTACCAGTTTTTAGATCTATATCTCTATATGTTGTTGTGCAGACTTTTGGTTATGTTAAAGTGATTTTCTGGCTTTTGGATGTTCCAAAATACACAGCCCTCATTTTGTGGCCCAGTTTAGTTTTCTATAACCTCCAGTGTACATTAGGACAAGAGTATTATTCTGTCCCAGCTTATTCTCTCTGTAGTTTTTTACCAGATGTGTTTGTAAACGAGCTTAATAGATAGACTTTTGCTTCTGTTCCTTTATTTGTCATGCCTTTAACTAAACTTGTGTCAGCATTTGTAAACTTCTTTGAAACAACAGCCCCTGTGAGTACAGTTAATATGCTCTTCCCTCACTTCTACAGATTTCAGTTTTCGCTTGCTATTGCCTTCTTGTTTGTATCTGTATGTGTCAGGGATCTTGCTGAGGTTTATGCCTACATGAAAAGAAATAGAGGACGCCCACTGTAAGTGCAAGCTCTTACAGTTGTTTGTTACTACCGCAAGAAATACAGCCTCAAAATATAGATCTTTCAGGCCTGGCAATGTGGAGCTTTTACAGACTAGTAACTAAATGGCTCCTTTTTTGGAGGTGACTTTAGAGCTGGGTGATTTCTGTTAATGACTATAGATGTATGTATATATGCATATACAAATGGAAATTGAAAATTATTGGTACTCCTCAAATGGGATATGAACTTATTCATCTACGTGTTATTTGCAGAACAGTGCTAGAGTCGTTACCTCTGAGCATCTGCTTTTCACAGTTTGCTATTTCAGGTTTAGGGTCGATTGAGTTCAGTCACATGGTGATTGTATTCATGTTCTGTTTCCAGAACAGATGATTCCCAAAATGACAAAGATCTGAAAGGCGGTCTCGCAAAGGGATGAAATATATAGCCCTATAAGTGCTGGTAATTCTTGTGGTATCTGCAGATATTTTGGGAATTAAAATAGCTTCTAAATTCATAGGAATCAAAAAAACATGTGAATAGTGTTGATGTGAATTTGCATGTTACTTGAATAAATGGTCATATTTTTCACAGCATTCATTCAGCTATCCAACTGTAGCCTATATATATAGACTTGCCATTAAATGCAAGCTACCCATGAGTGCTTTAACCTGGAAGAAATCAAAGTTGCCAAAAGCAATTTTTTTCTGCCTATATATATCATAATGGATATTTAGCTGTTCCTGAGATGAATTGTTACATAATTTGTATGCACGAACAGAAAAATCTATGTCAAGGGAAATAAACAAGGCAAAGGTTATTGTAGACCAAAAGCTCACTCTTACTGGTGCCAAAAAGGTCTGTATTTATAAAATACATCATGCTTAGCATCCTGAGAGATTCCATCTTTCCACAGTGAAGGGGAAAAAAATAAGAGATCTTTATTATCAGATGAATGAACTCAAGTTACAGTGAAGCTCATTGTAAAACTGAATCCTTCTATATTTTAAACAAAACCCACTAAAAGTTGTTTAATGAAGCAGTGTCCAGTGAATGCACAGCAAATAGAAGGCCATAAAGCTAGGATTAGGTTGCATGTTCTTTTTAAGGAATTCAGTGAGCTCAACTACATGTATTTAACAAAATGAAGCTTCATAATGGGGTGCTTATTTTTGGAAAAGCAATGGAGAAGTCTCAAAAACCATACCAATGTAATTTCCCAATTTGTTAAGGTAATTAAGAGGTGTCACAGACATGTGTTGAAAACTGTATTGAATTTAACAAATAACAAAATGCCATGTACATTTTTACACTGTCTTAAGGAAACCATTTCCAAATGATGTGTAG
Organism: Psittacula echo; assembly: GCF_963264785.1. Lineage (NCBI taxonomy): Eukaryota > Metazoa > Chordata > Aves > Psittaciformes > Psittacidae > Psittacula > Psittacula echo. The sequence goes on from NC_137736.1 coordinate 7,110,631, forward strand.
CTCCTTTTGTACTGGAAGTTGAGCACATATTCTAAAATCTGTATTAAAAAAACCCATGAGAGCCATTCAAGAGCTAACAAAATTGCTGTGACATGAAAATAAAGGAGCTCAGGGTATTTTAGTTTTATTTATGCGGAAGATGGATAAGATACAGCTTGATCACAGTTTCAAAGCAGGAAATTTCTGCTGGGAGGAAGTTATTTAATTTAGCACATAAAGGCATAATGAGATCCAAAGGCTTGAAACTGAAGCTGAATGTATTGATTCTACATATAGCATGACATTCTTAATAGTGAGGAGAAGTGAACGCTGGAGCAATATGCTTCTGAAATCACGAAGATAGACTATCTCATGAAAAGAGAGAAAAACTCTGTTAGAAGCCCATTTGAGGTACAAAACCTAGGGCCGTGCCACTTATTTGTACCAAAATATACACTTTCCTTATTAGACAGAAAATAGATGTATGTGAGACTTATAGAAATTCCACGAAGGAACTGTAAAACTATATTCCAGGAACTGAAAGTAGCTATGTTCAGAACTACAAATCTAGTTGATAAAGATGATGTTTTTATAATGGTTATGTTCTGACAAAATCCATTCTGTGACCCAGATACAGCTGACTAACCTCCTGGTTGGTTTAGTTGGTTAGTGATATGTTTGAATTCTTCAACCATTCTGTTAATTATTTGGCTAAATCATTGGTGGGGTTTCAACTGATAAATCATGCAGTGGCATAGGTCTTCTGCAAGAAGAAGCTGTTCTATATTCCAGTTACACACTAAACCAATTTTACAGTTGGTTTATGTAATGGAGTAACACCAGCCCACAAGCATCTGCTTTTAGGGTGCTGCATATTCCTACTCAGACATGTACCAGTCAGTGCAGATCAGATGACAGGACTTCTTCAAGCAGCACCCCACAATTCCCAAATGTTTCAAAAGAGAGGCTATAAATAGGGATTGCCTGATTTAAGTGTGTCTTTTAATAGAGCAGTGGATGTGAGACCCTGGTTTCTGCATAATAATTATAACCCCTTAATTTAGTGCTCATTGCTGCACATAGATTGGTTTTAGTCATGGAAGAAGTTAAGTGGTTGAAAAATACATAGCTTGGTGTAATTTTCTTCTATGGGAGAATTCTGGTTTTGGAAAAGATGCCATATATAATTTAACAGTTTTTATTCAACAGGGGATTGTTTGTTAGCTGCTTGGCATGCTTTGGCAGGAGGTCCTTTATGATACCATGGCTTCAGTTCCTCTGCCTTGCAAGGAGGAACAAATCAGACTGCAGTCCTTGTTACTGCAGAAAGATTTAAACTGACACTAGTAAAGAATCGCCCATCTTAATGAAGAACATGTCTTACCTCTGCCTCTTCTGCTCCTACTGCAGGTAACACTGGTCTCAACTCCAGTCAGTTCGAACGTATTTGCACTTTTGGTTCTCAGCTAACACACAAGACTTTCAAGTCTTCAGATGCCATTAGTACTAACCACTGTGAAGAATGAAAGACATCAGATCTATATGTATCATGTAGTGAAAATGAGTCATGGAAGCTGTGGCATGCTGTGGAAAGTTTGGTCATAGGTCAGGCTTATGAGAACCTTTGCCCATTGATACCTCTCCTATGTATGCAATCATTCACTGGCAACTTTGGTTTCCAGTAAAACATACCCGTATATGCATGTGATCTGACATCAGGCATTCAAGATGAGTATGGATATGACATGAGAATATCAGATATAGACTAACTGATCTTTATACAAGTGACCAAAGGGATTTGAAGGGAAGATCTGGATTGAGTTGTAATGTTGGGAAATGGAAATTATCTTTAACTTGTGGTGGAATGGCCCAAGACATGAGACTGTGAAGTCTTTATTGATAATGTATTATGCTGTCATAGAAGTCTTCATCTGGGAAGCTGAACTCAATTTTTTTTCCCCTATAAAATAATAAGGTTTTGAATAACAAGATGTTGAAATACTCTGTAAAAAACTGTTGCATACAAGTGAATACAGAGCAAAATACCCTACTTCACATATATAAATATTAAACCCAGGATTAAACAATTTTTTCAGGAAGAACATTTTTCCATTAGATTGTTACTGCTGTCACAGTTTCACTTCTCGATGCGCATAATTCTGATTTTACTTGTTTCACTCTAGATCCCCCCAGATATCCAGACTTAGTTTTCATCTTTACCTTTTATGTATAAGTTAGGATAATCTGGCATGTCTGTGAAAGCCTCTGAGAGATCCAACATACTGATGAGAGAGAAGATGGTGACTGCTTTTTATCCTTGAAACCCATGATGTCTGCTTCAAGATATTCAGATGCTTCTGTGTTAGTCCCCCCTTTTAATATCCTCAGAGATATTCCACTCTCCCTGATAGCAGTGTCATTGTTTAACAGAAAAAGCAAAAGTAAAAGAATACATTCAGTCAGAAGCCTGTACTGTAGCTACTTCTGCTCTATGTCCTGGTAGAATTCGCTGGCATGAAAAGATTTAATAAGGTACGGTTGCACTCCTCTGTGCTTGGCAGCAAAGCACGGAATTTCAGAAGGTGGACTGAAGTGCAAGAGCGTGTGCCAAGTCATCCTATCTCTCCAGCTCCTTCTGCTGAAAGGACCTCACTGCAGCTCCCAGGATGTTTGAAAACCACCATCAGTCAGTAAGAAAGCTGCTCTTTAAGCACCAGTCCTTACTTTAAGGCAATTGGCCAGGCTGACTCAGACGGCACAATTTCTCTCTTATTTTAGTAATTTGTGAAGTATTTCAGTCTGAACACTTATGCAAATAAATGTGAATTACTGGAGAGTGCTTTCTTTGTGATACACTGAATGAAATCATCTACTCTGTTAGGATATTTCCTCGAGAACTGACTTAGCATGATACTTATTCTGAAGGGTGACAGCAGCTTAATCAGGGCAATACTAGTGTAATTTTCATTAAGAACAGTCATTAGCCAGTACCATGTATTTATACTGAATATAGAGCTTAAGTTAAAGGGAAAGCACTTACCTCTTAAAACTTCCACTCAGTTTGAAATCCCTGTTGGGTTTAGTGCCAGTCTTGTTTCCTGTTACTTTACAACAAGTAGTGGGGAACGATATAAAAAAAGTGCCACAGAGCAGTCATTCAGAATAGGTCAGAGAATTACCATCAACCCTTAAAAAGTATCCTCGACATCTGTCTTTATTGTCCATTTTAAACAGGTTGTTTAAATGATGCACAGGTTTTTATTATTTGATTGGTGATGGTTGTATTCAGGACCACATTTTGGGAACAAGTTGCAAATAGAGTTACTTTCAGTACTTTTCCACCTTGCTGTCTTGTAGTGATGTTTTATATACAGCTTTTCATTTGGAAATACCAGTGCACTGAGATCGCTCTCAAGGGAAATATTGTATTCTTATGTAAAATACTATCTCCACCTTACAAATAGGGAAACAAAAGCACAGGGAAGAAAAGGTACCTTTTTTTTTCACGCTGAGGTTGTCGAGTAGAGCACTGACAACATCAGGAGTAGAGCTCAGGTCTGTTAAGGTCAGTGGTCTCCATTAAACTGCTTGTTTAGCAACTGGAAAAGCAATTGCTTAATACTTTAAAGTTTCCACCCTCACATTTGCTAATCTATGGACTCTACTTCCCTGAGGCCAATTTTAGAATAGTTTACTGCAAGGCTTTTCACCTATGAAAGGGGAAGTAAAGTTTCTGACATCTGCCTGCAGTATGGGTGCTCAGTTGGCACTTTTGTGTTCAGGAATTTACAATATGCTGTGTTCAGTTCCGGGCCCCTCACTACAAGAGAGACATGGAGATGCTGGAGCAGGTACAGAGAAGGGCAACGGAGCTGGTGCAGGGCCTGGAGCACAAGTGTGATGGGGAATGGCTGAGGGACCTGGGGGGTTTAGTCTGGAGAACAGAAGGCTCAGAGGAGACCTTATTGCTCCCTACAACTGCCTGACAGGAGGATGGAGTGAGGTGGGGTCGGTCTCTTCTCCCAAGGAGCAAGTGACAGGACAAGAGGAAATGGCCTCAAGCTGCACCAGGTAGGATTAGTCTGGAGCTTAGTAACAATTTCTGCACTCAGAGGGTGCTCAGGCATTGGAAGAGGCTGCCCAGGGCAGTGGTGGAGTCACCGTCCCTGGATGTGCAGATGGTTTAATGGTGGTTTATGGGTTGATGCAATGATCTTAAATCTCTTTTCTAACCTAAGGAATTCTATGATTCCATGATTAAATATAACAAGTAGATAGGGCTTTGTGTTGTAAAATCTTGTTTCTGATCATAATCTTGATGTTTGAATGCATATGGTTTTTCACTTGTTTCATAAAACATGTTCGTTAATAACATATTTCATATTCCTCTCTTCTTTTGTTTTACTTTTTATCTTTGATGATTTCATGCAACAGCATTTTCTTGTTAAAGTCTCTGACCCAGATGGGAAAGGGCCAATTTGAGTTAGGGAGATGGCAATTCAGCATGCAGAGAAAAAAACCCCGAAGAGAACAGAGAGAAAGCTACATTCATGATACATCTGGACAAGAAGATACTGCTGCAAAGCAGTGCGTCTACATTGATTCCAAGTGAACTAGCTGGGTTGCCAGAAGCAGTGTAAGTGGTTTGACTCAAACTGTGGATTGGATTAGGTAATGTAGTTCATAGCTAGACTTGGGTAACTGCATTTCACTGCATTGTGCTTCTGTTGATGAGACAGAGCAATAGTTGCATGTGAGCTTTAAGTGTGAAATGGCGCACTCTAAAAAGCATTCTCTCAGATTTAAAGAAGAAAGAACTGCTACAGAACTGTTATTATTAATTTTATAATGTCTTGATAAGTACAAAAATCTGATATATTTATGTGTATATGAATCAGTAATGTGTAAAAAGATACTTAAGATGTATCCTGCTGAATTTTTGTGTTAATTCATATATCTTATTTCACAGGCAAAAAAAAACAGGGAAGAAGAGATCACTCACAGTTGCATGTGTTTCAGCCTGCTGATGTTGGTGCTTTCATTAGAACAGTGGCAAGTCAGCATGACTCCTTTTGTTTTACAGAAAGCAAGAAGAATTGAGGTTAATTAGAGGTTAATTAGAATTTAATTGGTAGTTCTTTTTTTCCCCTCTTACTCTTGGTGATAACAGTCCTTGACTGTGATGCCAACAGATTGGGCAGGCCTGGTGTTGATTGCTACTGCCAGCACGAAAGTGGTGCTGCAGTTCTGCAGCTTCAGTTCTTAATCAATGAGGTAAGGACATACTTAGATTCTTCTGTATGAATTTAGTTCAATAAGTCAATTCATGTCTTGTAATTGAGTGATATAACTTTCACATTGACAAATCGTGCCAACAAATAAGTGGCATACCTCCAGAGGGCATTCACCATACAGCCTTTTAGAAGATTATTTATGGGACTGCATGCAGGGGAAAGTATTACCTTCATATACATCAGTATGAAGTACTGAACAAAAGGCAGTTAATATATGAATGTGTTCATGTAGATGTAAAGTGCATTAAATTACGAAATATGCTGTACAGTCCTGATTCAAATAGAAATTAATAAGTGAGGTAAATCTTTCTATGGAAATATATTGATGGTTATTGGCTGAAAACTCAATATTTGGGAATATGCTACTACTTGAAACAAGGAAAAGCAATTGCAGGGGTCATCAGTCAAACAAGCATGCTTAGTTTTTTGCAAATCATAGAATCATAGAATCACAGAATAGTTAGGGTTGGAAAGGACCTTAAGATCATCTAGTTGCAACGCCCCTGCCATGGGCAGGGACACCTCACACTAAACCATGTCACCCAAGGCCTCATCCAACCTGGCCTTGAACACCACCAAGGATGGAGCATTCACAACCTCCCTGGGCAACCCATTCCAGTGCCTCACCACCCTCTCAGTAAAGAATTTCTTCCTTATCTCCAATCTAAACTTCCCCTGTTTAAGTTTTAACCCATTACCCCTTGTCCTGTCACTACAGTCCCTGATGAAGAATCCATCCCCAGGATCCTTGTAGGCCCCCTTCAGATACTGGAAGGCTGCTTTGAGGTCTCCACACAGCCTTCTCTTCTCCAGGCTGAACAGCCCCAACTTTCTCAGCCTATCTTCGTACAGGAGGTGCTCCAGTCCCCTGATCATTGTCATGGCCTCCTCTGGACTTGTTCCAACAGTTCCATGTCCTTTTTATGTTGAAGACACCAGAACTGCACACAATACTCCAAGTGAGGTCTCATGAGAGCAGAGTAGAGGGGCAGGATCACCTCTTCGATCTGCTGGTCACGCTCCTCTTGATGCAGCCCAGGATATGGTTGGCTTTCTGGGCTGCGAGTGCACACTGAAGCCGGCTCATGTTCATTTTCTCATCGACCAACACCCCCAAGTCCTTCTCCACAGGGCTGCTCTGAATCTCTTCTCTGCCCATCCTGTAGCTGTGCCTGGGATTGCTGCGACCCAGGTGTAGGACCTTGCACTTGGCATGGTTAAACTTCATAAGTCTGGCATCAGCCCACCTCACAAGCGTGTCGAGGTCCCTCTGGATGGCATCCCTTCCCTCCGGCGTATCAACCAAACCACACAGCTTGGTGTCATCACAAAATTGCTGAGGGTGCCCTCAATCCCACTGTCCATGTCACCAACAAAGATGTTGAACAAGACCGGTCCCAACACCGATCCCTGAGGGACACCACTTGTTACCTGTCTCCAGCCAGATATCGAGCCATTCATTGACCACAGCTCTTTGCGTGCGGCCATCCAGCCAGTTCTTTATCCACCGAGTGGTCCACCCATCAAATTGATGTCTCTTCAATTTAGAGACAAGGATGTCATGTGGTACAGTGTCGAACGCTTTGCACAAGTCCAGGTAGATGACATCAACTGCTCTGCCCCTGTCCATCAGTTTCGTAGCCCCATCATAGAAGGCCACCAAATTGGTCAGGCAGGATTTCGTGAAGCCATGCTGGCTGTCACCAAGCACCTCCTTGTTTTTCAGGTGCCTTAGCATGCCTTCCAGGAGAATCTGCTCCATGATTTTGCCAGGCACAGAGGTGAGACTGACTGGTCTGTAATTCCCTGGGTCATCCATTTTCCCCTTCTTGAAAATGGGGGTTATATTTCCCTTTTTCCAGTCATCAGGAACTTCACCTGACTGCCATGATTTTTCAAATATGAAGGCCAGTGGCTTAGCAACTTCATCCGCCAGCTCCTTCAGGACCTGCGGATGGATGTCGTCAGGTCACATAGACTTCTGTACGTTTAGATTTTTAAGGTGGTCTCAAACCAGACCACCTGTCCCTGCTTCCACCTTCTATAAGCCTCTTTTTTCCTTTGAATTTTCCTGAGCAGCTCCTTATCCATCCAAGGAGGTCTCCTGGCCCTCCTGCTGCACTTCCTTCTAGTTGGGATGCAACACCCCTGAGCTTGTAGCATGTGATCCTTGATACCAACCAGCAGTCTTGGGCCCCCCTGCCCTCCAGGGCTATATCCCATGGAACCTTACTAAGCAGGTTCCTGAAGAGGCCAAAGTCTGCTCTCTTGAAGTCCAGGGCAGTGAGCTTGCTGCACGCTCTTCTCACTGTCCTGAGGATCTCGAATTCGACCATCTCATGATGGCTGCATTCAAGGCTGCCCTGGAGCGTCACATTTCCAACCAGCCCCTCCTTGTTGGTGAGCACGAGGTCAAGCATGGCACCTCTCCTTGTTGGCTCCTCTTTTACTTGCAGAAGGAAGTTGTCTTTGTAAAATCAAGTTCAGACAACATGAAGAAACAGTGACATATATCATGCTCTGTGCAGAAGATCTCTAGAGATGGTAACAGTCAAGAGACTTTCTGGAGCATATAGACCTGTTTTGCTCTATTTCCCTAGAACCTCTTAGCTTGTCCAGATTATAAGCTAGTCATGTTCAGTTTTAATTCATTTTTCTCCCATGAAATAAGGGAACACTTTTGATAGTTTCAAGTCCTCTTTCTAAGCATGGATATCTTAGAGCTTCTCAGTGAAAACGTTTCAGTTTCGTAGTTTTTTAAACCTGATAAATTTTTTTTTTTCCATACCCTTGTTTGGAGAAACTGCTTGAACCACAGAAACTGAGGAGGTGGGACTGAAACTTCAGAAACAGTCCAGTGGAATTCTGTAGAGGAAGGCAGGGATGAAACAGGGAGGCCAAGGTTCGCATCATTGTTCTTTCTTTTTATTAGATGATCCCTAGAACCCCTAATACATAAGATTAATTTGATTTCTGTGGTGGAGATTCTCTCTGACGCTGGTCCAGACTCTTTGGGAGATGAGAATTAAAGCATGGATTATACTGAATTAGAGAAGTCTCGCCTGCATATGTCAACATTGAAAAATTGCTAGGATTAGGAAGGAAATCCAAGATGCAGAAAGAGAAGTTTATCAGTCAGTCATAGTTGGTATGAATTGATCTTTTCAGTTACATCCTAACCCTTCCTCAGAATACAACATTGCCTTCTGTTTGTCCAATATCTAGTTCCTCTCTGCCATAATAATACACTGGGATGGATCTTTTGTATTAGAACTGATCTGAGGTGTAAATGTAGTAAATCACTGCAGTAGCAGTAGAGACCTTCCTCTGCAGTCCGTTTTCACATAGCGTCACTGTTCCATGGTGAGAAGAAAGATAGTAGAAAGGAGGTAGAATAACTTCACATCAAGCTGCCCAGGCAGGTAGAGGTATGGACTTTGTAAGATGCCCATTTTGGGAGCACCAGAAGCAAAACCAGTCTTCAGAGTGTTTCTTATCTGTGATAAAGACTCTCCGTTTGTCTACATAGCTTACTTTTTCCTAGGTCCTCTCCCCCTCCTACATGACCCTGTGTTCTTGCCTGCATTTTCTTTTTGCGGTTCCACTTCTGAATTTCATGTTGTCTTGGTAGAATTGCTGAACTGTGCTTGGCACCATCACTTGTGTGACAGTGTGTACACTAATCCCTTTATCCTTTAGATACCCTTCATACTAACCTTTTTAAGTAAATGTTGTCAGTAAATGTTGTCTGTTCTCCATTTTGTTAATTTCTATGCTTGTGTGGAAATACATGAAAGTTCACATGTACTTTCACATTACTTTCACATGTAACCTTGCTATAAAGCTTTAAATTGATGGAGTTTTGATTTAACTTTAGCTGATCTTGAACTCATTTAAAACATTTGCATTTACCAGATCAATTCAAGTTGGCTGTTATTTACAGTAGAATAAATACTTTTTTCTAGAAGAAAGCAAGCATTTTCCATAAACTGTATCATTTTCTGTGGGTAGATCATTGCCAGTGAAGATCACTGAAGAATAAGGCAAGATCTGCAGAAAAGTAATATGTTGTGCTGTATTTTGTGTCTGCTCTAGGGTGCTTTGGTCAGTGCAAGTGCAGATGATGCACTTCATTTGTGGAATCTCCGACAGAAGCGACCAGCTATCCTACATTCTCTGAAGTTTAACAGGGAAAGGTAAGACTATCTGAAAAAATAAATGTATTATTTTTTCAAAAAACCAAGCTTACTTTCTGGATTTCTGATAATAGATGCTTATTAATTTGTCTTTCTAAAGGTAGATATAGTTTTCCATTTTTTGAGTCTTGTTTCCATAGAACAAAACCTCACTTTCTCTTCCTGCAACCTTCTCAGATCTAGGCAAATTTTGTCTGCTTTTTGTCAAAATGTTTTTCATTTTACCTTCTTTTTGCATTAATGGCTATGACAGTAGTGTATTTGTTTTCCTTATGACCAGACACAAGCACTGTGATCCTTTCAGCTGACCTGTTGTTCAGTTCTAGCCAGAGTACCTCAGCTGCCTGTATCGGGGAAATAATTATTTTCTTTACCTTGAAAGGGTTTTAAATTGTAAAATACTGGAAGTTGGGCAGAAATTAATTGTGGATTTGGGAAACTGGCAAATGACAAATGAATCAGAGACTGCTTCTCTAAATTCTGTTGTATCAGTACCTAATTGTAGAAATCCCTACTGAAAATAGGTTAAATGAGTGGTTGTGATTTTCAAACTCAAACAGAAGCTGAGCACTCGAGTCTGTACCTGGTTACCCAAGTAAAACCTGCTGCAATATTATGGAGTTTGAATGCTACCTTTCTACTAATAATACAAAGAAGTTCTGTGTTTCTATTAAGGAATTAGGTCAGCAGAGCAAGATTCAGTGCAGAAATGCAGCAGTTGAGAGTCTTTGAGCAATACAGTTATTCTGCAGTTCGTCTTTGGCATGGACCTTTTTGAAGTTTGAATACATAGATAAAATACATAGATATAATACATAATACGTAGTATGGTTTTGACTGGAGGTTTCAGTGATACTGTCATTTTCTTAAGATGTACATTCAGTGTTTATTAAGGTGCAGCAACTTCTTTTAGATATTTATACATATGCTTGTGCAGTGGTGAAAGATACCAGTACTTTGCCAAAGCTGTGAAGTAAACAGGGTCATCAAAGCTTTAACTGCAGCAAATCTGAAAATTATTATGGAAATAGACATTTTCCTTGTTTATTACAAAGATGCATGTCATGATTGCACTTAAATGGCACCAAGTTGCAGGTTTTGTTGTGGGAAGAACTACATAATAATCTAGAAAATATACATCCCAATTCCAAATTAATATAACCTATAACAAAAGTCTCTGCAGTGTTTTGGGACTGCGTGGGGGAAGATGAAAAACTAACATGCTATGTCCATATGCTAGCTGCTTCTGAACAGTAAGTTACCATTTTACACATGTTGAAATATTTTAATCTTGGTATTCTTACCATGCAGGTACATTATCTACAGTTTGTCATTGATAAATCTGGTCTGTAGAATTTATTCCAGTACATCCTAGTCTAGCTCTCCCAGCCAGCAACCTGCCATACAACCTAAGGAATCAATACTTATAAGAATGCAGCGTCTGTTCAGCAGTTTGCCTGTCATTTCTCTTCAGAGACACTAGCGTGGTATCTTGGTCAGAATTTTGTCAGAATTTCTTGATAAATTAAAGTCACACACATTTAGGCATGGCTGAGAGCAACATTGGTGTCATCACATTTGTCTAAATCTTCTTTTGCTTCTGACAGCCTAAAACATTGGGGAAGATATTTGGAAGCAAGTTATTTGGAATACTGGAAGCTGTGCATAAAGCCAGATTTAGTGTAATGACATTTTTGGACTGAGTTTTTTAATCAGATATGAGGATGTAGCTGTTTGGAGCAAATGCATAGCTAGCTATGCAGCCTTTTATCAAAGTCTCAATGTAAGTAAATATAACCCTTAGTAAGTTGTAAGTAAAAAAACAAATACTGTTTCATGCATATTTTAAGTAACTGTTACAATCACTGCCACTTAAATAACTTTTATCAGCATAAGGCTATGAGGCAAATACCCTGATACACCTCTATATAATGCTATCAAAGCAGCAAGTCCAGTTTTAAATTAAAAAGGAGTTTCCAAAAAGTATGAAGAAACGACTTTGTAGGCAGTTCCTTTCTTGTCAGAATTAACTAGCACTGCCCCGAGTTTCTGGGGTTTCGTATTCAGGCGCTTGGCTCCAGAATGAAATCTCTTCCATTTTTCATAGAATTCATAGAATAGTTTGGGTTGGAAAGAACTTTAAGATCATCCAGTTCCAACCCCCCTACAATGGGCAGGGACACCTCACACTAGACCATGTCACCCAAGGCTCTGTTCAACCTGGCCTTGAACACTGCCAGGGATGGAGCATTTACAGCTTCCTTGGGCAACCTGTGCCAGTGCCTCACCACCTTCACAGTAAAGAACTTCCTCCTTATATCTAAACTGAATTTCCCCTGTTTAAGTTTGAACCCATCACCCCTTGTCCTATCGCTACAGTCCCTGATGAAGAGTCCCTCTTCAGCACCCTTGTAGGCTCCCTTCAGATACTGGAAGGCTGCTATGAGGTCTTCACGCAGCCTTCGCTTCTCCAGGCCGAACAGCCCCAATGTCCTCAGCCTGTCTTCATACGAGAGGTTCTCCATCCCCTGATCATTGTCATGGCCTCCTCTAGACTTGCTCCAACAGCTCCATATCCTTATTATGTTGAGGACACCAGAACTGCACACAGTGCTGCAAGTGGGGTCTCACGAGAGCAGAGTAGAGGGGCAGGATCACCTCCTTCCACCCACTGCTTACACTTCTTTTGATTTTTATTATATTTTCTTTTAATGTACATACCAGTTAATTTCAATTAATCTAACTCAATTTTCTAAGCTTGATTACATATTTAGGTTATAAAACTCAACACAAGCCTTTGGGCAAGTAGCAAAAAAGTAGGGCTAAAATCCTAATTCACCCTCTCATTAATTTGGAACATTTCTCTGTATATATGCCCAACAGAACTAAGTCTGAAAGAGAGTTTCCTCTTTTTTCTGAATATATTTTTGTGCTAGAGCACAGAAGTTATAAATTATGTGATGCTCAGAGAAATGGTTAATAATGGTTGCCTTAACTATAAGAAATTTGGGCAAAATGGATGTATGGGAATTGGGGAGGCTGATAAGATAAAAAATCAATATTCTTCAAGAAATTCCAAGGTTTGTTCTTCCAAAACTTAAGTTTTCTTCAGTGTTGGAACTGCTAATGTTTTATTTCATTTCAGTCCTCTTGCAGGGGGAGATTAAGGGGAGGCAAGATTTATACCGAGGAGAGATGGTCTTTGGTCTTCAGTTTGTGACACAGTGAATGGGTTGGTTTTGATGTTTCTTAAGTAGGGAGAAATGCTTGTTGGCAGAGAAGAGGTTTTAAAATAGTGATGCATGTTTTCAGAAAGCAGCTATTGAAGAAGGCCGTACAGTTTAAGACCGTCAAAGGCTGTATTAGTCCAAACTCTTGATTAATTTGACCTAAGTTAATCAGCTTTCATGTAGAATCATTTTATTCAGAGGTTTTAAAATGTTTGATGCATGAATCATACAACGTTTAGATTCTCTTAGATGGATGTGTGCTGCTTAAGTCTTTGGCTATTACTCACTGCACCAGTGTTCACACGGTTGACCTGTTTAAATTGCAATTTGCTTCTGTTTCTTGACATTTAAGATTGCAGGACGATGGACTAAAATCTGCTCTTAGCAGTGTTTCTGTGTATGTTTATTCAACTACTTGGGTCAAATTTTGCCGAGTGTATACATATACATATATTTCTCCTTTCCACAAAACTGAAAACCATATTTGTTCTTTTCTTTAAGTTTTGGTAACAACATCAGTATAAAGAGTAAAGAACTCTAATACAGCACAGTGGTTATATTTCACTTATCACTTAGCATCCAGTATTTAGACGCTGACTGGTTTAGGAATGATAATGGACTCAGAAAATGCACTTTTGTAGCCATTAAATCATACTATGCAACCTCTCCAGATATTTTTTTTCTTCTTGCGACCTATTGTTAAACTAATGATGGTGCAACAGAAGCAATATTAACTTCTCTCCTCTACAGAGTGCCTCTTTGGATCATGCATAGAAGGAACCCTGAAGAATGAGGCATAATGGCAAATTTATTTTTGTTCTACAGTGTTAGGCTCTGGACTTTTTAGCAAATTATATGGTTTTGCCTGATATCAAAATACAGGGTTGTAATCTTTCATTTTTATTGCTGCAATTGGAACGGAATACAATGCATTAGGAACCTTAAAGAAAATTTAAATGTAAGCAGTGCGTTTCAGTGCTAAGCCCTGTGCCAAGGGCTGTAATGATAGCACAGTTACTCAAAGAGATGCTTGACAGTAGCATATGACTGGTAATATGTGATTTGCCTTTCCAAATACAAATGGAATGGACAGGTAAAATTTTTGAACCTCTGGAAAGGCTGTACAAGAATCACCTCAGTATTTTTGAAGGTTAACATTATGGTGATATTCCTTATGTTAATCCCTGCTTTCCTGATGTCATATAGGAGATGCCATATTCATCTTCAGTAGACATTTTAGGCATAATAAATAACTCAGTTACTGGAACTATCTGACCCAGAGAACCACTGGAAACTGTTATAGGCCTTAGTTATTTTGAATACAGTCAGAGCAGACTTCAGCAAGTATAGATTTAATTATACAACAGTTTACATGGCTTTCCCATATAAGATCAGTGCAACTGGGATAGGAAAACCAGCAAAGATTACAGTGTCAAATCCAGGCCCTTTAGGCCTGCATGTACTCGTTTCACTTGGGAACACAGCTCATCTCCTGACATTCAGAAGCTGAGCTAGTTCATTTGTGTTTACTGATGTAGGAAATAGCCCTCCTCTTTTTCTTCTTCTAGCCAGTGCTGACTGATGTGTTACAAGTGAGCCAGCAGCACTACAGCAGTTTATCCACTAACTTATGCTCAGCATACACGAAGATGGTTCTTTTGGGTCTTTAAATCCATCTGCACATACTGTGCACTAATGCCATGACAATACTGTAATAGCCCTTCTGCAGAGATATCACAAGGTAACAGAATCTGTATAGCTGGCTTTGGGGTTCTGATCTGTAACACATTCTTTATTGTTGAGGGTATCTTGGCATGGAGGAAGAGGAGCCCTTTAAGTGAGTGACTTTTAGAGCAATTCTCAGCTGTAGCTCACTGTTAATTAGAAGGCTGACTACTACATCTGAGATTTTGCAGTATTTGAACAAGATAATTGAAAGTATTCCTGCAATGCTTGGAATCAAAGAATAAAACCAGGTGTTTTTTGATCTGGTGACTTTTCTGTGTTGTTCTATATTCATTCTTGCTGTATGTTTGCAGGATTTTGTGTCCTGTCTTATTAAGAGTTCACCTCATCAAAATGACAGTAAGAGGCTATTGAGTGAATGACAGTGACTGGCTGCACAGTCTCAGCAGTACCGGTATCTGTTTGCGTGTGTCTTAGGGACTTGTGAGTTACTAAACTTAGATTATCTGTCTCATTGGCTGTTCAAGGAACTGAATTCCTGTGATACCTTGCCTGCTCATAAAAGCGCCTCGTGGTTCATACTATATAACTGCAAACTCTGTTTATGTGCTTTCTGACTTGCAGTCAGAGATCTGTCATCAAGCATGAAAGTCGTTACTAGGTTCAGTGCAGTTGCACAGCCACAAAACAATCTGATTACGAGGTGTGGTGCAGCATTTAGCTATTCCAAAGAACCACAGAATTCAAATATATGCAATCCTGCCACAGCTTATGGAAAGGATTTAAACTTTCTCAGATTAATAATGGCAGAACCTTGAGGAAGGCAAAAGAAGCCAGGATGCTGTTTGACATTCACTTCCACATCTTGAGGAAGTTCTCACAGAACTTGCTAGTGCAGATGTATTAATTTTTTATTGCCTGATAAAGTGTGTACTGAAGCGTGCAGACAGCACGGACCTGAAATGCATAAATGCATATTAAATACATGTGGCATGGTCTTGCATCAGCACTTGTCACTTTTGAAAGTATGATGCTCAGGCATTTCAATAACTGTTTGCTGGGTTTTGCTGGCATGGAGTTAATTTTCTTCATAGGAGCTAGTGTGGGGATGTGTTTTGGGTTTGTGTTGATAACAGTGTCGATAACACAGCTATGTTTTAGTAACTGCTGAGCAGTGCTTACACAGAGCCAAGGCCACCTCTGCCTCTCACCCCACCCCATCAGCAAGTGGCTGGGGTTGCACAAGGAGTTGGGAGGGGACACAGCAGGGACAGCTGATCCCAACTGACCAAAGGGATATTCCAAACCATATGGTGTTGTGCTCAGCGTATAAAGCTGGGGGAAGAATCAGGAAAAGGGGAGACAGTATAGGGGACATTTGGGATGTCTTTCCAAGAAACTGTGCTGGAGCCCTCCTGTCCTGGAGATGGCTGAGCACCACCCGCCTGCCTATGGGAAGCAGTGAATGAATTCCTTAGTTTGCTTTGCTTATGTACATGGCTTTTGCTTTACCTGTTAAACTGTGTCTCAACCCAGGAGTTCTCTCATGTTTACCCTTCTGATTCGCTCCCCCATCCCGTCAGGGGCAGGGAGCAAGTGGCTGTGTGGTGCTTAGCTGCCAGCAGGGGTTAAACGACGACACCAGTTAATGTTGTTCATGTGCAGTCATTGAGCTTGGAAAGATTCCTGAAGCTCACAAAGAACATGTCTGCTCTATAGGGCTGTGCCTTAGCACTGCAGGACAGGAAAGTGAACGTTGTCAAATGTCACTTCAGAAAGACCAAAGACTGGATAAAAAGTTTGTCCAGTGAGACTGACCCAAGTCATGTTCATGTCGTTATCACACACCTCTGGCTGCTCTGTTATAAAAGCAAAATCATATTTTAAAAATTACATTGCATTCTTTTTTTAGGTCTTACATTATGTTATAGAAAATTTCATTGGACGTATGACGTGTAGGATTGATGAGGGCCATAAGCTCATCCTGGTAAGGCCATATGCAACCTAGTTGAAATGATGAACATCTTGGACATAAAAGGAAGCCCAGCACAAGCTTTTTTGGTTTTTGTTCTTCCACACACATTAGCTAAACACTCAACAAAGAGCAAAATTATAAGCCAAGATTAGCCTGTTGATGGCAAGAATCAGCAGGTTTGATTTGATGGATTGCTGAGATCATGCAATTCCACTAAAGGAGAATGAAAACTCACATGATGCCTAAGGTTTTCTTTTTAATAGATCTTAAATATGAGGGCCTTGTTTGGAGTGGAGCTGAAGGGACCTCCTTGTAGTTCCCTGCAGTTGCAGACCGGACAACTCATTTACCTCCCTTTGTATAATGAAGAAGCAGAGTATGTTTTGCATCAAGAGATACTGGTCCCTTATGATGCCAGTGAGAAAGGCGCTTGGTCTCTGTAAGTTATTGTTCAAAATGCTGTTTATTAAAGCCAGCACTATAAAAAATGAGAAGATAATAATATATAGTCTTACATTCCTGTAGATGCTAGGAATCCTGAGTTGTAGTTTATCAAACAGGCCTCCAGTCAGCAGGTTGTGCAGACCTCATCCATAGTTCGGCTTACCCGAATGAATTTCAGTCATTCAGGTTATTACAGGATTTTTTAATAAGAAAACAACTGTATTCATTATTTCTACTATCAAGCAGAGCAGAAAAGCCGTTCACACTGGAACTTCCTTCTGCACTGTTAGAGAAAGGCAAGGCCATGCAGGTGGTGCAGTCACCAAGGGGGAACTGCCTGCAGGCTTCTCTGTTGCAGCAAACTGATGCATTTATCCTGCACCCAGAGGGTATGTGCAGCACAGCCCAGCCTGAATGCCACAAAGTATACGCAGCACAGTGCCGCACAGGCTTGTGCCTACTCAGATTAGCTGCTGAGTGGATCACTAACTCCACACACAGTGGTCTCCCAGCCAGCATTGTGACACTATTAAATAACTATTCAAGCTTAAGTCTACTCCTCCTGTTAGGGAAAATTGCTCCATGCTAATTTCATCCTTCTGATGGCAAGAAACCTTCCAGCCTCAAGACTAGATTTGTCTTTGTGGCTCTGTTATTCCCACTTACGATGATATTCTGGTATCTGCGTTGTCATGCATTTTAAATACCTTGTCTCTCCTTTGCAGTTAAACAGCTCATTCATATCCATTCACAACCTGCTTTTTTCTTTCCTTCTTTTTTTTATTATTTTCAATACAAAAATCAAGATTACATGGTTTGCTTTCTAAATTAGCGTCTTCGTTCCCATTTCTTTACTTTGGCCTTTCTTCTCTTCAAAGCTCTCTGGCCTAATGATTAGACAAGGAACATGTTCTATATAGGGTCCCATCTGTGTTGGGGAGATTGCCATTATTACCATTGTCTTTTTTAATCTCTGCAGGAATACGTTTACTGATGCTTACCCTATTAACACCTTGCTTTTACATGGTTTCATCTTATCACTGCTTGTGGTCTTGCTGAGATTGACTAATACACCCATTACACTTCTTCACTGACATATATCTAGCTGGCAGGGAGTGCTGCTTTTCAGTGCAAGCCTGTAGGAGCGGAAGCAAAGCAAGACAAGCGAAATTGGAATTATCTTTTGCCATCACTTCTGTATTATGAGTTCCAAGTGGAAGTTCTTACTCGCTGAAGTTTGAGGCCTTGCCCTTTGCATTTTAAATTTCATTCTATTTCTTCCACTCTACTTGTGTAGATTATCCTTCCTTTGTCATACTGTGTCCCTAAGACGTTCCCTTAGTATTAGTACCAAGATCATTAAGGAAATGACAAGATCAGCTGTAAAACTAGCGATTGAGAATCCCTCAAATATGCAGAAAAATATTTCCTTTTTCAGTAAAATCAAATGGGAAATAATTAAAGTAGAATTTTATAGCAGGGTTGTTTTATAAATGCTGTATTTAATGTTGTCATACGCTAGATATCCTACAGCGGAATGTTCTGGAATAGCTTGCCTTTGGTAGACCTAGCTTCCCTATTTTACTGTAACTTTTCAAAATATGTCCTTTTGAAATTCAAAACCTTGGATGGTGTGTGAGTTTAAGTATATTTGAGCAAGTAGTAATATTATTATGGTCACAACCTCAGAGATGACAACATGGCTTAACTTTATTTCCCTTGGGTTTGATTTCTTTATGCTTACCTTCTTGGGTAATTGTAATGCAATCTGGGTTGGTGCCACTGCAGAGAAAGTGCTGCAAGAACTTAAGCTGGCTGGTTTAAAACTAGGTTGGTTTCTCTATGATTAAATTATCCCAGGGTAGATGTCATCTTTTATTGATCCATTGACTGTTTAGAAGAGAAATCAGTTGGTTGCCATTTCCAGGAATATCGAGACTCTTCAGTTGTGAGCAATGCTTCTTTTCATGATGCTCTCTTTTAATGACAGAAATTCTGGTCATATTTTTCATTCTAGAATATTAAAAATGTCTCTTGTTTTATATCCAGGTCCAACTTTGAATTTAAGAATCTCCAGTCTGTTTTTAATGGTGACTTTCACAGTTGTTCTCCAAAGTAATTTTTAGTCCACCAGGATTCTGCCAATATTATTATTTATAGTTTCATTTCAATTAAAAATGTCCTAAAATGCATTATGCCCAGGATCTGCTTTTATACCTGTTTGCAAAACAACTTCTCTGAAGGCAAATAGAGCTGTTTAAGATATTTAAGGTCTATTTTTACACCGCTCTGTACATAAAGGTTCTATTTCCATAATGAGACTTTAAAATATGCAATAATAATGTCACAGTAGATAGTAATTTTATTTTTGATAACTACTCAGAAAAGTCTCAAAACAGCAAATACAGTTGGCTTGTTACATAGGTTACATATATACCTTCATTTAAAAAGCATGCATACAGGACTTAAGACATTACAAAGTATTATGAATAATTTGGCAAGTGTTTTTCTGTTTTCATGGTTATCAATAAATACCAAATCAATTCATGTTTTCCTCACAGCAGTGCGTTAAAAGCCCGTTAACAGAAAATGGCTTATATGCTATGAGCCGTTGTTATACTCTTAGATATAACAGCTGTATTTAATAGCACAGGGACCAAAAAAACTGAAAGATTACTCACAACCCATCACTTCTACTTTCCCCTATTGCTAAAACTGTACTGGATAGTCTCTGTTCTCCCCAGCCCATCCCGGAGCTATTCATTTGACTTTATTTAAAGCTTTTTACATAAAATATTTTGGCAAGTACATAAAAGAGTCTGAGATTTGATCTGAGACTGTGAAAAGCGATCAAGTGAAGGATTTTAAACAAGAACTTCCTCAACTCTAAAGCACCGAAACTGGTTCTAGCTGGTGGTAGGCCAAATGGGATTAGAAATACAGCAGTTAAAATGTTTAAAAAGTGAAATGTACTTATAGCAGCTAATGAAATAACTTCATGAATTTGCTTTATGTATATGCATGTGTGTCAATGCACATATATATATGTGTGTGCATGTGTGTATGTGTGCATAGACACACACACACACACGAAATCATCATGACCCATAGAACTACTGGAGAAAATGCATAACTAGCACATTTAACCTGATGACTTCACAACAGTACAAGGAGCAGAGGGCTCTCTGGCCTGACTAACCCACTTTCCCAATTTACCTCTCCCTCTGTTGTCACCCCAGCTGTACTCCAGCTCCTTCTATTATTCCTATGAGAGAACAGGTATCTCTCCAAAATTCCATTTTGCAAAAGAAATTTTTGAAGCTTTGTTTTCAGTTCAATAGGGAAGAAAAGCGTGTTCTGATTGATTTAATTTTTATGTCACCTGGCCGCCTCTGATTGCCTGCCTGAGTAACTTAATCAGCTCTTAGCAGTAGACCTAATGCTGGTATATGCTGGAAAACATTAGATCACGTGCTGAGCAGTGTGCTCGTTGTTTCTAATGCTTTGTAGAAAATAAAGCATGTTTGTCAGTAGCTTCATGCTTTTTTTGAGAAAACAGAGGGTAACATGTTATGTTGTTTTCACATAGCAGCTGTGTTGCCAGATTGCTCTAAAGCCAGGTTTAGATAGCAAACTTTAAAATGTATGCAGCCACACAGCCGTACATTGAACAGCCGTGTTTAGTGGCCTTAGTGATAGCAAATGAGAAATCCAATATTGTGATATGAAAATGCATCAAAAACTTCATCTCATACGTAGCCATATTAGACAATAGCAAGCAAAGATGTCGTTTAAAATGGAAACAGGTTCAGACAGTGTAAACAGTCTATCTTATCAGTTGGAATTTTCAGCTTGCAATTTAGTTACAGGAAATCAGTGGGTTTATTTTTTGAAGCTTTCAAATTTGCGTTTGGAGACATTTTTCATAGTCCAGTTCAGAGCTATCCTTTGCCCTTTGTTACATTAGATTTCCAATCATATATTAAAGCAGTGAAGAACATGCACCCATTCTATTGCACTAAGTCATTTGGTTCTTGGAAACCACACCACCCCTTTCCTGCCCATGGCACATGTCAGCTTCAAGCAGAATCCAATGCAATGATGTAGGATACTTTTCCTTCTGTCACAATAAACTCTGGGCATTATTCCAGTAAATCAGAAATAGAGCTAGTAATGTCAGTGTTGAGATTATCTCATTAAACAGTACATGAGCAGGAAGAGAAGAGAGACTACAGATTGCAGCAAAACAAGGACCATTAATCACAGAGTCCCTGTCTACTGAAGCATAACAAATGAGAACAGCTGGTCTCCAATAAGTCTACATGATTTTAATTGATGGAAGCTGGTAAGAATTGTATATACATAGAAAAAGTAGACACATGAAAAAATGCATTTCAGTATTTCAGTCTTACCCTGATTGTAGAGAGTCGTTCAAAAGAACTTGATCAGTACTGATATAAAGTAAGATTTAAACTATTTTATATTATAAAATATTATATATTATAAAATAGTTTATATTTCTATAAAATCACATTATTATAGTAAGAATGCATGACAAACACAGATTTATGTGTGTTGCAGCAAGCAGGGGATGAAACGCTACCATATATTTGGCTTACTTTTCTAACAGGTCTGTAAAGTCAAGCTGCTTAGCAGAAGACAAGTTTCAACCTTTCATCTTTGAGCTAAGTCCCAATTTCCTTTTTTGAAACTATGAGATTGGGAAGCAAAAACTGCATTTTTGCTTTATAGCCTCAGGATGTGAGAAGATTCACCTTTAGGTGGTTTTTTGGTTTGATTTGGTTTAGTTTTTAATGCAGCTACCACAAAATCAATGAAAGAAAAGAATCAAAAACTTTCTCTTTTGAGAGCATCATCTCCCTCTTCCATCCTTTGGTTTTCGGCTTTCTTTTGTTACTAAAAAACTCAGTGGCTCTTGTTGTGGTCTGTATTACCCATCACTGTCACTATGCTTGGTATTATAACTCCATTTTTATTTAACCTTCATAGAATTTAATGGAGAACAAATGAAGTACTACAAATAAGAAATGGTGATTTCACAAGCCAGTAGACAAGAAAAAAATCATGTATATTGTTTTTCCCCCAAAAGTGAAAGCAAGAGTCTATTTGCCAACCCTGTTTCATTAGTTTGCTCGCTTTACTGATTCTCTCAAACTTCTGTTCTTGTTGTTGTCTAGTGACCTTGAGTTGACACCAGAAAGAAACCAATGAAATGTATGCTGGTTCCTTCCAGCATCTTTTACTATTTAAGGAAGCAAGATTCCATGTAATTTTCCTGCCTTTTTTTCTTGGATCCAAGTCTGCATGTTAAATCTGTTCAATTCACTGCAGTACCATTGTGTACCTTTGGTCACCTTGGGTGACATGGTTTAGTGTGAGGTGTCCCTGCCCATGGTAGAGGGGTTGGAACTAGATAATCTTAAGATCCTTTCCAACCCTAGCTATTCTATGATTCTGTTGATACTAAAGATCTAGCCAGGGAGGATATGCCACTGTCATTGTCAGTGATCCTGCTCCCACACGTAAGATGTCCCAATGAATTTACAGTCAAAACCATAAGACAGAGTTGACAAAAGTGGGTTTCTCTTTGCTTTGCATTTGTCTAAGAGGAAGAAAGATAATTTCTGTCATCCTGAAGATTAAACAAATTATTAGTAGTGCAGGCTACAAAAGTTGTCATCCCTTGGCACACTGGGATTTCAAGAGTGATTCTGAAGTTGTTCTGGCGCACCAGTAATGCTGGGTAACATGATGCAGTGCTGCTGTCAAGGCAGATAGCCATTGAGTTACAGAAGGTGTGAATTTAAATGCCCATATCTTGTATTATAGGAAGTTATAGTGTAGCTGTATGTGTTATGGCATGTTGAGGAGGCCAGGATGATCTTCTGTGGAGTTGTAAGAAGGTTAGCTATAAGAGATAAAACTGTTAAAAAACAAAGGACCTGTTGCATGCTGTATATTTTGGCTTCCCTTGTAAATGCTTATGATGACCTCATAAGGTTTTATCTAAATACATAAGTTCAGTCTTTATTCAAGGGAGTTCTCTGGGTTTACTAATCTAGTAAAATATAACACATCTAATACAAAAACCTGCTTTTTCCTGATTTGTTCTTTTAAGTTTCAGTTAACTGTTTGCAAGTTATGTTAACATCCATTGTAAATGCTCCGATAGTTGCAACGGTAACATTTTGTGTAGCTAAGATAAGCATTTGTGTCTTAAACCAAATGTTTATGGAACGTTGTAAAATATTAATTACACTTGTATTTGCAAATTCATCCAAAACAGTAAGGTCACAAATCAAGAATAGACCTAACTTTAGGCTTATAGGGTTACTTCACCTGTCCAGAAGTTTTGCACGGGAACTTCTAGCTCTTGAAGAAACAGAGGGACAGCCTCATTTTACACTTGATTGTTTTTAATAGGAAAGAAGGAAAATGAGGAACTGAGCATACTATTGATATTGCTTCACTTGCACTCTATAGTTTAGTTTTTAACACTTCAAAGGATTAAGAATCAATCCCAGTTTCTAAAAATCAGAATGTTTCAGAATGTGCCAGTAGATGCAAAGTAAAAAAAGAAACCCAGTCAGGCACAAAATATCTTGAAGATGTGCATTTCTTAACATTTGACCACTTTTTTCTGCTTCTTGTGTTCCTCTTCCTTATTCTTGTAGCTTGTTTCTGTATAATGTTTCAGGTAAGGGGCAACATGGAAGTGTATATATATGTCTTAAGCACTTTGAGAACAGCAGTGTAGCACCAGCCAGGTGACATGTCTAAGAAGTTTGCAGGAGAATGATTGCATAAGGCTTTTTGCTTTGTCACAACGCAATAGCTGCATAAAGTACCAAGCAGCACTATTCAAGCCTATTTGCCTAAAACAAACCTAGAAGTCAAAATATTTTCTTACCATTCTTTGCAAGTACAATTTATAGAACTGGGGAGGCGTGTGTGTCTGTTCATTATATGCAGCCCACTCACAAACAGCTAGAAGAATACTTTGCTTTGGATATATTTATATTGACATTATAGTTTAGAGATGGAATCCTGATTTGTTGTACCTCAGGATTTGGAAGGAATCTTCCATTATTGTTATTGAAATCAAGACAGGTATCTTAGTAAATTGTTCTAGTTCAAGCAGTGATTAATTTGTAGGAAACTGATGGACTGTGTAAAGCAAAAGAAAGGAGCACCAAATGTGTATTTCCTGTATTACAATTACCACTGTTGTGCAAATAATGACTGTAATGAATACTTGTAGCTAAAGCAGTATAAAGTAAAGATAAATAAAACTGTTCTATGAACCAGTTACATAAACTGAATGTGAGATACCAGACTTGGAAGGGGACCTTGCAAACAGATGGGTAACACTAGAAAGTAACTGTTGCCACTGCTTTGACCCTGTATTTCGTTCATGTTCCTTCCTGAGGAACATGTATTGAATTGCCTAATGTAAAGCAATTAATTTACTGTCTCTTTCTTTACATCACTGATCTCTACAGACTACTTTAAGAGGACTAAGCTTAATTAATGTATTCAGGTGGTCCTTTTGTTTGCAAGTATTGATAGTTCAGCCAGGAAGTAGGCACAGCAGCACATGAGCCAAATGATGACTTGTTTCACAGTGTTTAATTGTAAATAGTTTGTGACTTTCATTTATAAACTAGAATTTATAGTTATGATTCACTGAGTAGTTATAAACAGAACGGTCACATTCAGCTCCTGACTAATTTGATGGAAAAACAGAACTAAGTTCTAATTATTACACTCTTCATTAGATATTCTTCACCTACGCAGGCCTGTCATAAACTTTAATTGTAGTGTATGCACTATATTCTTAACACAACTAAGAATATTTAAGCAGTCTATGTAATGCCCAACTGGAAAAAAAGCAGAGATGGAAATGTTCATGCAGTATTTTGAGAACATAATTTACTCTTGTGTTCAGATACCCTTAAATAACAATGGCCTTTAGTACTCCAGTGCTTTTGTTATGCTATCATCATGACTGATGATGCTAGCAGAAAATATATGTGAAACAGAAGGGTTTTCTAAATGTAAATTGAAACTAAATAGCACTATTAAAAACCAGGTGGACCACAAGAGTCAGTCTCAAAGGCATGTTTAGTTCATTCACTATCTGCTGGGATCTGTGTGTGTGGCTACTATAAATGTTTTAATGATCTAGTGTGGTATGTGGAGAAACTCATTTAAACAGAAGACTTCATGTGGTGATAGAGTATCACCAAGACCCTGAAAGGAAAAGCTGCCCAGATGTACTGAACTGCTGTATACTTCATTTTTTCGATGGTGTTCAAGGCCAGGTTGGACAGAGCCTTGGGTGGCATGGTTTAGTGTGAGGTGTCCCTGCCCATGGCAGGGAGGGTTGGAACTGGATGATCTTAAGGTCCTTTCCAACCCTAACTATTCTATGATTCTATGACTCTCAGTCCTGCCAGTTAGTACTGTACTCTGATGTCAGCCCTAGAGACTGCACATACCCTTCAAGTAAATTAAACTAAAACTTTAACACTGGAAAACCTAATAATGGAGTTCATCTTGGATTTCTGCCTTCCTAGGACTTCCTGGTATATAATCACTCAAACAGGCCATTTTGGGGGGGAAACACTGTTATCATTACTATGCACAGACCCAGCTCATGTCTGTCTGAGGAACTGTCCAACCATCTGCTGCATAAACATCACATGATACAGATGTCAGACTGCATGGGTTGCTGCTAGTGTACATGTCTTTTACATGTCCTAGAGAGCTGATGAGCTCCATACATAGTCCAGGAAGAAGAGTAAATACTTCCAAAGGCCAAATAGCTCATAATTTACATGTTTGCTTGATCTACTGGAGACAGCTCCTTTTCTTCATTGTCTGTAGCTTTACCCTGTGCTTCTGTATAGGCACTTCAGGTCAGCTACAAATTATTTTGTTTGAATATCTGTCTAAATCTTCTCGTGTGCATTTCATGGCTCAAAGCAATAATCTCGGCTGTAACATTTCCTTGTTAATGGACAGAAAAGCAACCCGACGCTTTCTGAGAATACAGTTGCCAGAAGCTCCCTCAGAAAGGCCAATCTACTTTCAACCACTGGAGAAGGAGGGGCATTCGATGAGTCTGGTCTTCTTTGTCAGTAAGGACTTTACATAGTAATTTTGTTTTAAAATACCAAAAGGTTAAGGGACTAGCGAGGGATAAATAAATTGCGTGGAAATAATGTGTGCTTGCTGCTGGAGGGAGAAGGGAACTGTGTACAGAGTCAGGAGGCACCCTCGGCAGCTGTAGTTTTCATTGCTGGGGAGAATAAATCCTGCAGAAGTCAAGAAGGAAGGGAAGAGCTTATCTAGTGTTTTTCTTCTGTGGGGAATTTTTGTTGAGGGCTACACAGGTCACAAATTCCTCTCTATAAAGAGCTGCTTTGAAAGAGGACCTGACAGAACATCAGCTAGTCACTGGCTAGTATCAGGAGGATGGTCAGTCTATCAGGTGGCAGTGCAAAATAAACAGCTTGTGGTGATGACCAGCTGAGGTAAGTAACATAAATTAGTGGAGAGTACTGAAGGCATCAGGGGATGCTGAGAGAGCTTCCTTAAGCTGGGAGGGAGCTGTAATCACTCTAATGAAAGGGTAGACTTCTGGCATACATAACCTTCTTAAGAAGGTGATTAACTTTTTCAGTAGCTGAATTCATCCAAGCTGGGACAATGCACTGTAACTTGGGTGTAAGGCAGTGCCTGTAACTTAGTACTCACCGAGGGAAGGCAGCTGGGCCAGGACTATGGCTGGTGTGCCTTGCAGCTACTGGGTTTACTTCCTGTCAGCTACTCATGTTCCAAGTTCACCCTCCGTCATGTTTCATCTTCCTCGTCTGTAAATTTGTGAGATTCCCATCTTTTCTGAGCATGTGGATGGTGCAGTTTATCCAGGTAGGATTCTGAGTGGGGTTCAAACTGATGGGTTTTTTTTTAGGGACTTGGAGAAACAGAACCTTTCTGCCAGTCAGTGCTGGCCATAAGGGCTATACATATTCTACAGCTGTCCTTACTTAAGATTACCTGTACAAGGGGAAAAAGCATAATATAAATTTAGTTGCAGTTTTTATATCACGGAATGAACAGTTACATAATTAAATTGGAAAAACTGTCCATCATTTGGACAAAACTGCAATTTCTTCCCCCTGCTTCCGCAGCTCTCTCCAGTCCCCACCAGGAATAGTGTTCCAGGCAAATTCTTCGTACTAAAAATAGAAAAAGAATAAAAACAAAGCAGAGGCAGAAGGAAGAGTTCTCAACATTATCTCCTCTTTTTCTTAGAGCAACAAGATTAGTGTAATAAAGATGATTTCAAGCCACTTGAGAATCTTCACTAATGTTTCAGCGAATGCAGCAGTCTCAGTTATTGTAACATTGCAGTATTGTACTCATAGAATCATAGAATAGTTAGGGTTGGAAAGGACCTTAAGATCATCCAGTTCCAGCCCCCCTGCCATGGGCAGGGACACCCCACACTAAACCATGCCACCCAAGGCCTCATCCAACCTGGCCTTGAATACCACCAAGGATGGAGCATTCACAACCTCCCTGGGCAACCCATTCCAGTGCCTCACCACCCTCTCAGTAAAGAATTTCTTCCTTATATCCAATCTAAACTTCCCCTGTTTAAGTTTTAACCCGTTACCCCTTGTCCTGTCACTACAGTCCCTGATGAAGAGTCCATCCCCAGCATCCTTGTAGTGATCCCCTTCCATCACATGCAGTGAGGTTTTCTGGTCAAAGCTGTGAGACTGTAGAGTGCTGTGATTGAGAAATGTACCTTTTCAAGATATGCTGGTCAGAATATGTTCCTTTTGACAAAGCCTCTGCAAGTGATTCTGTTTTCTTATTGCTTTCATAAATTCAGAAATGTTTTCAGGACTTCTACTGAAGAGTCTTTGCTTAAAAAAAATCAGATTTAGATGGTTTTATTTGTCAACTGTTGCTTATTTTACATTAAATTTTATATCCTGTTTAGTGCTTTAAATACATTGGAAAACTGATACAATATTCCAGACTATTTTGGCAGCATAGGAACACCTTTTTTGATCTCAGTCCATGTTTTTTACTATTTCTTATAATGATCAGTGACATTCATATTGTGTTTGCTGCTAGAAATGTGTAATATCCACATTTCTGGCTGATTTTCTGTTAAGTGCTTAATGTTAAGCAAATTCTCAGGTCTCCATTTAGTTAGGGTCCATGTTATCTCAATCAGATTGACAATCTGATTAAATTTTGGCAGAAGCCCTTCATACTGGCATAAATCACCACAACCCCTATCTTCTTAAAGATTAAAATAGCCTTTCTTTCTGGCTGATTGACTGGATTTTGTAAAGGCATCAAAGGACATCTTAATTTGCTTGTGGGATAGATGACTAATAGAGGGATACCTTTCATCCACCATGAAAGCTACAGTATGAGACTTCATTGTTTTCTCTGGAAAAAATCATAATGCAGTTTCAGTACTTAGTGAGATGGAAGATGTTCATTAAAAATCAGAGTCTTGCTTCAAAGCTTTCAAACCTCAAAGTCAAGTTAATTTTTTCTGTAAAAGTGAAGAGTCAATAATACATAAAGCAGTTTGTATTTAATTTACATAATGTAAAAGAAAACTACTTCAGAGCAATACTTAGTTTTCTGAGAACATGAAAATCATATGGCTTTGTTTGGTGAAGCCTAACAAGGTATATTAAAATGCCTAGTAATCCTTGTTACAGAACTGTATTGTCTTTAAGGGAATAACAGTATAAGCTCAAATATTGTAAAAGGTGGTATTTGATAATGTCTCATAACAGTTTGGGTAAACGATGAAGACTCATAGGGTAGTTTTCATTGTGGGAGAAGGAATATGCAGAATACTTCCTGCATATTCATGGCTGTCCCATGAATCTCTCAGAACATAATGAAATTACTTAAGAGGAAGCAGCTGAACTCAAGAAAACAGGGAAATTCGTGATCATTTTCTTCATTCTTTAGCAACGCCTAATTCTCTTCTGGTCCTTCAGACTATATATCCAGACTTAACTACCTACTGGTGCCTGGGATTCCAGATAGGCCAGTAGGAAAATAGGTCTAGTAACTGATGGGCAGTAGTTAGTACTTTTGCTCTTACTGTAGGACCTTGCTCTTGAAATACCATGTTCTTGAAATTTTCAACCTAAGGCAGACAAAAGGAGGAGGTGCAGGAGCTGGGAAATGAGACTTCCATTTAGTCTGATGGTTGCTCTCATAGTACATGCTAGAGATCATAACCTCAAAGCAGATTTCAAAAAGGGAAACAAGCAGCCTCATATGGGGTCTGAGGTGATTTGGAGTTGGATTCAGTCTTGCAGTTTGGAGACTAAGTTTTCCACAGTCCAACATACTGGCTTGTGAATGGATTTATCAGAGGACTGAAATGAATGTGGTCCTGGGTGCACTTGAACCTGCTTGTGTCTGATGACATAACTAGGAATTTGGAATAGCAGCATTCAAGTCAACTAGGGTTCACTTTGTAACTCATGAGTTATTTGTCAGTCACTCAACAGATGCATTTTCAACATTTCCAAAGTCACAAATATTTTCTCTTCCTGTAATTTAACAGTTTGCTGCAAACAAGTGCTGAATGAGCATCAGTGTGAAGTGGCTAAGAGGATTTATCTGAGGGAGCAGGGAAGTTTTTGCATGGGCTGGAACCTAACAGAGCATGCATTTGCTTTGGAGTGCAAGAGAAAAAAAGAAGCAAAGCAAATACAGATACGCAAGAAACAAAATATATTTGGACTAAATATCAAACTAAGCAGAAGTGTAGCAAATGGTGTGTCTGGAGAGAAGGTGAAAGACGTTGAGTTGTTTAATGAGAAGGATGAGGAAAGATGTGAAAATTGGCTTCACATTTGTAAAACTACAAAGCTACAAAGGGCAAATTGTTCTTTGCACCTGGGAAGAACATAACAATAAAGCTAACGGCTTTAACTCCAGCAAGGAATATGTAGGTAGCATATACATTGTGCAGTTCTTCCTGTCAGTCATTTGTCGATCTGATTGCACCCACAATGTAAGTACTAAGTTGCTGTTGAAGGCATTTCATTTATGCATACTAAACTGTACCATCGTCAAAGCAATTCTCTTAACAGAACTTGGTTCTCTTTCCACTAAGAGCACTGGAATTATTGGCAAATTTAGACAACTAATGATAAAACAGCCCTGTATGGATAGATAGAGCAAAGCCTATATGTTACTTAAGTCTCACTTGAATCAACAGAACAAGATTTCTGTGAAGGGCAAAGCCATATTCTGGAGTCATGAGTCAGTAATAGTTTTCCCATAAATTAGGATGTGAGGTCCGTACATTTCAACTGTGTGATACATATGGCAAAAGTAATAATTTCTCGCTTGGATTAATTCAATGGTAAATGTTCTGACACATGATTAGATACTTGGAAAACTGCAGAACTATCCAAATCCTGTGTAAAATCTGTTTGGAATCTTATTGTTTGTTGAGAGTACCTTCCAGGGAACAATTACAGAAAGTATGTGAAATGTATATAAATAGTGAACAATTCCTTTAATTCAAAGGGAGACAGATGTTCTACTCAGAGGACTTTATGTGACTGAGAGAGCCAGATCACTGGAAGACAGCCAGCACCCCTCTCACTCCTTTCTCATTAATTCAGAAAGATCACTGTACCATGAGAATAGAAAATTGAAATATCTATGTTCTTAAATAATGTTTGTGCATTTATGGGGGAGGAAGGTGTTGAGGATAAATCAGATTTGTATAGAAAAGCTAGAAATAGACTGCTTGGGGAACTGAATGATAAATATCATAATGTATGGCATACCAAGCAAAATACCTGCATGAATGTATGTAATATCTATATAATAACTAGAATATCAAACCTGAACCTACTCATTCATCATCTGTGAAAACTTTTATGTCTTATAATGAGAAAATATCATATCTTTCTGAGCTAATATAGCACTGGTTCATCACCCTGTAAGATGATATGAGTGTAGGATTCAGCGTGTCTATGATAAAATACTTAACTTGGTCAGGCTGTTATCTTGTACTCTGCTCTCCCAGATAGCAAATAAATTGAATGTTTTCTTGTGTGAATGATGGTGTTACACTTCTGCTGTACAAAACATTCATCCTGCTGATGTCCATTAACTCCTGTTTGTGGAACTGCAGAAACTGCTTGTTCTAAAAAAGGAAATAAGAAAGCCTAACTCGGGTGTTGGATACCATCACAGTGCAATTTACATGCTCTTGGAAGTAACATGACTTACTTCAGTTCTCAAGACATAGAGCTTTTTTTTCCTGCCCTTTATATAGGCATGCAGGATTGACCCTGTTTTGTTTCATGTTCTGTTCTATTTTTTTCTGGAGATGACCTCCAAAACCTGCACAGTTTTCAGAACCCTGTGTCTGCTGGGCAGGCTTTTCTCAGGTTATAGACTAGAACAATTATTTCACCTGCAAAAATGATAAAAAATACTGAAATACTGTTAATACAATATTCTCTCACTTCTTTTGTTTCTCCTTTCCAGGATTACTTACTGCCATCTACCTTTCCAGAGTAAATGGCTCTATGTTGGAACAGAGAGGGGAAATACACACATTGTAAATATCGAGTCCTTCATTCTTTCTGGATATGTTATCATGTGGAACAAGGCAATAGAACTGTAAGTGCAGACTTCTTTGCATTTGTGTCTGTAGTCATTTTCATAGCTGTCTTAAGATCTGCTTGTAAGAATAACTTCTTTTTACAAATATTAACAGATCATTTGAAAGCCTTTTATTTTAACGATGCACATGCAGTATTAACTGTTTTGTTCCAGGACATTAGGAATTCAGGTTTGTGATAGAGACCGCGTAATTATATATTATAGAAAAGAAAAAGTTATTGGCAATCTGTTTAACTATGAAGTTCCATGAAATACAGATATCCATTAATCTCACAAATTCAGATTTTGCTATTTTTATAAGAGTAGTTGGACCACCATCTCCTCCAAATATCCTATAAAGAGAATAATGGAGTATATTGGCCCTAGGACTCTATGGAGAAGTTTTCTTCAATGAAACGTAGAATCATTTAAGTGAAACTGAACTGGAGGTCTCTAAGCCAAGCCTCCTGCTCAACACAGGACTAATTTCAAAGTTAAATCAGGCTCATCAAAACCTGATGAAGTGATAGGAAAGTGTCTGTTAAATGGCAGTTCTCTGACAGGCTAACCCAGGTGCCTGTGTCATGGGTATGAAGGAGGGAGACATATAAAAATCTGAGCTGGATAAATCCCTGCTTCTTGCAAGTAAAAGCCTCAGCAGAAACAAAACATTCTTTCTGGGCTCTTTCCTCTGTTAAGTTCTAACTGCTGTGGGCAAACTTGTAGTATTTAATATAGTTTCTGAGATGTCTTCATGTTGTGAGGTACCTGTAAGCTCTGGTAGTAAACTGAAATTCACCAAGCTCAATGAACCAAGAGGACAGTGTCTACAAATAGGATTACAGGCCTACAGTGGTGGATCTAATTCTCTGCCCCAAGCAGACATCACATTGATAGCAGCTTCTTTTCTCCAAAATTCTCCCCTTTTCCGCCCCCACTATTATGACTGACTTTCACCAATCACTGTGTCCCCCAGATTGACTAAACTCATGCCTCGTTTTCTTTCCTCCTCCCTGTCCCCACCAAACTTCATAGGCAGTCATAAGAACCAAGTTTCATCTTCAAAAGAGATAAAACCAAGGTTTCAAATGGTAATCAGGATCCAGTCTGCTAGGGAATCTTTTATCCAGTTCTTGATTTTGAATGTTTGTTTGTTGAATGTTTGAATGTTGAAGTCTGTGTAAGACTTTGCTGGGGAGTTTTGGCTGAAAAATTACTGGTGGAAAATGTGGTTTAATCCAGAGCAGAATGAATATGTTCACTTTGAGCTCTTCAGGTGAGAGGTATCTCAATTATTTTCTCTTTCTCACTCTGTTCTGGTGATGTTGATATCTAAAGGTTTTTTGATTCCTATATTTTAAAATGATTATATACTATATTGAGTAGATAATGCCTTTGAGGCTTTGAGAAGATTTTTGTGCACACTTGGAATTTTCTTTCCTCCAGACATTAGGGTATTTTTATTGTGCATGGACATAAACCTATAAGTTTTATGAAGTAGAAGCCTTCCACCATGTTTCACTTCCTACTTCCTAATTCTTTCAAAATTCTTTTGGATAATTTTTTATTTTAATGGCCACAACAACCTTTTAATGAGAACAGAACGGTGCCTCTCTTCAATGAAATGTATGTGGGAAAGAAGGGCTGCTTCCTAACAACCTGCTTGCAGTAAGATCAGCTATGAAACCAGATTGTTCAGGGCTTTACGAATTCAGAGGTCTTGTTGATGTTAGGTACTTTCAAAGATGAAAGAAAATAGGAAAAAATATGTAAGTAAAACTTCATGTTTGTATGGAACACCTTCAGCCTTAGCATGAGCAGTGGTAGTAGTGCTCATAACATTGTTTTTCATTCTGAGATAGTTTATATCATTTCAGAGTATGGGATTAGTTTGACGATGTTGCTGTTCTCTATCAAGCTCGGAAGGAGAGAGTTTACCTTTTGTCCGAGCATATTTGTGTCAAACTTACTGGCAAGGAAAGACCAGTAAAAGTGATTGCTCTGCTGCTACATTGAAGTCCTCAGTTTAGATGGAGGATATAGAGAGAGAATTTCGAGTGTGTCAGGTTTGTGTGTCATCGCCACAAACAAGCTCTTCCCTTTTCAGTGCAATTCTCATCCAGTTTATAAAATTGCAGACTAAGTCTGCCAACACAACTTGACTTTCTTTCAAAATTCCTCCTCATTTTCTTCACTGACTCACCCCTACTTCTAATGAAAGCTCCATAAGTTGTCATAGCTTGAATTTAACTCAGTTGTCACTAAGATGTCAAGGTTTTACAGTAAAAACCAATAGGAGATTGAACTGGTTCATCTTTAAAAAACCTGGAATGTTTTGACTTTGGAATGTTAAACTGAATATTACCACATTGAAGTCACTGTAAAGCCAGATTACAGCTCATTTTGTGAGTAAAACATGGTTAAAGAGGGCTTCCATATACATTCCTAAAACACTATGGCCAAGGTAACCTGAAGAGGTCAGAATACCTGTGTTAAAAAGGACCTGTGTCCTTTATAAATCATGTGCACTCTCTGAAGTTTCAGTGGACCTGGCCTTGTCCAGAGCTGAGAGAAAACATTAGAACGTGGGGAGTTTTAGAAACGTTTTGTCTGGCAATTCTTGTCACAGCCACTTCTGCCATCTCATGCATTGTCACTACCTCAGACCACGCTGAAGCATCTCGTCAGCTAAGAATGAAGAATAACTCCAAACCTTTTCACTTGTCATTTCTCTATCATGTAGCAGAGCTTGTCCTTTACCATCCATGTTAGAGGCTCATGATATGGTTTGGTTTTCTACTCTCTAATAAGCAAAGTTTCTCTCTTTCCCTTAAAAATGTTTGGAAACAAGTCTGGAGGAGAAAAATAGTCAGTAGGGCCAGCATGTCCCTATTTATTCCAGCTACAGTAAGATTAATTTTCTCGTCTTGCAGAATCATACGTTTTGGAAGGTCATCTGGTGTTGGGAAGTAAAGGAAGATCTTGATATGAGTCTTCCGAACTCCAAAAAAGTGAAATATGCATTGTAAGCTCTCTTCGCAAGCCTGCAGATTCCAGTGTTTGAACACCCCACTAAATAATGAATGAATACCTGAACCTTGACAAAATGTATGGGATTTGGAGTATCAAAGAATTGGGAAAATTGGAACTCAGTTATGATAGCACCATAATTGGGTCTTTCCTTTCTTAGCTCTTTTCTTGCCCATCCCCATTTCCTGGATGTGTATCAGAGCCAACAGTTCCACAGCAGTGAGGAAAAGCAGTACATAGGAGAAGCAGCAGTACATAGGAGAAGCAGGTAGAACTGCTACCCTCTCTATGTGTGGACCTAACTGGAAATAATTGCAGGTATAAAGCAAGTGCAAGTTGCAAGGCATCCTTCTAGGCATTCTAGAAGTTGCATCTTGAGGTTGTACTTATTCTTACTTACTCCAGTTCCTAGCTTTGATCCACAGCGTATGCATGATGTATCTAACTTACTCATTTTAATTTCTCTGTGATTGTACCAATGAAAAGAAAGTCTTAAAATCTCTGGTGCACTGCACGTTTATGGAAAGCAGAACTGTGGAAGATGTCTGACTACTAGCACTACGAAAGTATCAGCTTACGCACATGCTTTTCTCAGCACTGTCACATTCAGTCAACTTCAATTCTGTAACAGTGACTAAGATAGATGGGTTTGGGGTTTGTCTTTTTTCCCCCTCTCTCCTAACTCCTTCTGCCACTTTCTACCACCAGGTTTTCATTCTGCTCAGAAATCATTACAGTGCTTCTGGAACTGGGCAGGGTACTTTTTTCAAAAGGAAGATGTTTTCTCTTGATTTGATTCCATTTTGTCATGCATTACTTTTACCTGCTTTAAGATTGTCTTGGTATTTGAAGGTCTTACAACAGTGTGTAAGTCACTCTGTTTCTTAGAGTGCATAAAACATGCCCAGAATGGGGGGGGAGTCCACCATCTATGTATTTTCCACATTTTCTGGGGTCCAAATTCCAACATTGCTGAAGACTTCTTTTTGAGTTTTCTGGGTTTAGAATAAAATAATTACATAAAATTTGCTATCCTTGCAAGTGTTTTGAAGGCTGCCGTGTTACTGTGAATGGCTTCTTCTTCTCAATCCTGTTCTTCTGAGTAGAAGTCAAGGATTACAGCAAACCAGCTCTCTCATCTCCCAGAAATGCACACGCACCAAATGAATGAATACCTGCTGCTGTCAGGAATAACTTCTGATGAAGTGCAAAACAGCTTCAAGTATCCCTAATTTCACAACAAACTTCTAGTTCTGTATAGCTGCCATGGGAACCTTTTGTTCCATTTTTCAGTGTTTCAGTCTGGTTTTGTGGGCTTAAAGGTCAATGAAAGCTATGAAATCTTGCAATCTTTTGTATCATTAGCTCATACTTTCTTCTTGCTCAGTTCAGGGTAGCTTCTGCTCCAGGAATTTTTTACTCTGAATCATTGCTGGTATTCTTTTGACTTGACCTTCATTTTCGTATCATTTCTGCTGTGTTTAGACTTGGCTTTGTGTCTTATCCTTTTCATGTCTCTTCAGGGCTCCTATTTTACTCATTCTGAGCTGTACCTCAGCTAGGATTTGGGAATGAAGAATTCTCTGCTCAACTGTTTCACTTACACCTTATTTTTGCCTACTAATTCTTCCTTATTTTTCCCTTTCTTGAGGGGTAGGGTCTAGCTAGTTTTTACACAGCTTGAAGGGATGCCTGTACACAAGTGCCTGTCATCAACAGTAGCGTGTTTTATTCATGATAGCTTCAAGTGTGGTTGGTTTCCCAGCACCTCTTTGTCCTTTCCAGGAGCTGTTGGATCTCTGCTTTTGCTTTTAATGTAATTCAGCCGTGTTCTTCTTTCTTTGTAAGCTGTTCCAAAATGACAGCATATAACTTTCTATTCTCTTGGACTACTCTACTGTAATAGTAATAAGGAGAAACAAAACAGTTTATATATGCTAAAACTACATGAGGCAAAATGTTTTTGCTTGTAGACATTTCCACATGCAGTATAATCTTCTATATGAAAGTAGTAATTACTGTATCAGTAGCTCTGATAGAGTTTCATTAGAGTAAACTAATATTATCAATACAATATAGTTAACTAAATTGCTTCATTTAATCCTACTTCTAGTGCAGTCATGGTGTCTACCCTTAGGAGAAATTGACTGTAAAGCCTAATGCCTGGCACACTTTTTACAAGTAACATTTCTCTAGGGATCAAAAAAAATACTGGTATTCCTTCTGTTTTATACATACTTTCCTTGAGGAAATAAGGAGATGCAAGAAGTAAGGCACTGATCTGCCTTTGACAGACTATTCCTGGTGTTACTGTGGTGCAAAGAATTAGCTTTTGGTTCCTAGACAGTCCTGCACTAGGAAAGAGATCACATCTTTTCAGGAGAAGCAAGATACATGTATTGTCAGAGATTTATCATGTCTCTCCTGGATCCAGCCATAGGGCAGGTTGAGAGCAACAAGCAAAAGACCATGGAGGATGGAGAAAGTTACAACCCTTTCACACAGAGTTTTCTCCCCTGCTCCCTCCTAACTGGTATTGTTTTGTATCAGTATATCCTCTCCCAGACATCTCTCCCAAGATGGGGGATGTTCTGTCCTAAACCAAACCAAAAGCTTTGTGCTGCCACTCATGAATATTCCGTGTTGTTTAGTCCAAAAAGGAATTAGTTTTGATGCAGGTACTTTATTTTGTATGTCTAAAACCCAATATTTCTTGGAGCCCTGGAAAGGCAGTGCAGGACGACTGCCAGGAAGCAGGCTCTACAAGTCCAAAAAGCTTCAGGAACATCTGTTGTCATCACTCCCCAGAAACTCTGTAGGAGATCTTATCTGCAATGACACATCTGAAATGACTTCCAGGATATACAGCTGTTTGAAGATCCTTTCTCATTTCCCGACAGAATTAGCGTTATGTCTGCCAAACTTAATAGACTCTGTTTCCTTTCACCTGTATATAATAAAAGCTGTCAGCTGTTAAGCAATCAAGGTGTTTGTGGTGGCTAGACCCTGGCTGGTTGCAAGACCCTCACCCAGCTGCTTACTAGGAACAACTAGTTTTGTGATAATGAAAATATGTTTAGCCTAAAGTTGAATGTAATGTAGAGTGAGATGTAAGAGTTGGATGTTACCCAAAGATAAATGGACACATTCTTTGGCAAGCAATGATGTATGAATCTTAAGAAGAAAACTGGTTGCACAGATTTATCTGAGTTGTTCTTGACTTTTAAAATTGGTAGGTACGAAGGGCTGGCTAGGTGGGATCATCCTTTACCTTAGACAGTATGTGCTTTCCCTTTCTCCCTTCATTTGCCCCAATTTTCCCAATATTCCTGGTGAAGTGCTAATACTGGTAAGGCCAAGCAACCCAGCCTCCATACTGGATAGCTTAATTGGCTGGGATAACCGCCCAAACCAGTATGCCTTGTCAGCCTGTGTGTGCTCCTTCCACCACTGTGGCTGTTGCCAGCTTAGTCGTGCCTGCTGTTTACTTGGCTCTGCTCCCTTTTCTGTCATCTGTCAGTGGTTCTCATCTGGCTAAACAGTAACATTTATTATGCTGCCTCTTCTCTTCCTGGTTTTGTTTTCCCCTCTTATTCTTATCCTTCCTGCTTTGCCTATCATGCCATAAGCAGCGTGTACCTCAAACAGACCTAGTTCTTTCCATCAACATACTTGATGGACATCAACATACAAGTTCAGCTAGGTGAACCTATGT
The DNA here is from genome assembly GCF_963264785.1 of Psittacula echo. Classification (NCBI taxonomy): domain Eukaryota; kingdom Metazoa; phylum Chordata; class Aves; order Psittaciformes; family Psittacidae; genus Psittacula; species Psittacula echo. Next base: position 7,148,895 of record NC_137736.1, read on the forward strand.
CAGAAACAAAATTCAAAGCAGCCTAGAATGTCCCAAGATGTCATATTCACTCTCTTGAGGACAGATGTGCAAGTCTTGTTTGCAGATGTCCTCATCTTACCCCTCGTTTACCCCTCACTGTCTAGCTACCTGGCCTGCTCCAAAGCCGGGTGGTGTGGAAATGACTTTTTTATTCCAGTGCAGGTTACTCACAAACAGAAGCTCAGCCCCAACTGGTCAGTTGTCTTGGATAGGAATGACAGACAGATCTCCTGCTAACTGCATCTCTGCAAAAATGGTTGAGTGCCAAGTCTCAAGCCAAATGGGCAGCTGCTGCTGGCACCATTAATGACTGTGTGTATAGAATATTACTGTATAAATTGGCTGTCTGCTGCTTTCCTGCTCATCTCACTTCTGTGCTGTGATATGTTGCAAAATGCTCTTGCAGAAACCTTGCTCGTGGAAATCTCATGTGGAAAAGTAACATACTGCAGGTATCTGTGGAAACAGGATCTGCCAAAGCTGAAGATAGTGGCATGGGACCATCTTGTGGAGGAGGTTCACCAAGGAAAAGGGGTTGCCACACTGTGGCTATCTTTGCGTATTCAGCTAGCAGTAAGGGTAAAATATAAGTGAAAGGGTGGGATTGTCTGGTCTTCAGGTGACCTAAAGTTTTCTATACCTTTGGCCTGGAATAAATGTAGTTTGGAAGGTCTAAGGATGTCTGGAGTAATTTTTCACTGTCTTTAGCTCAGGGATAAGTATCAGACAAGGTCTTTATTACTCTGCTTTGGCCTAGTTTTAGTGCATAACCCTATAGTTGGCAAAAAATGGGCAAAAAAATAGAGGGGAGAGGAAAATGTGCATGCTTTCAAGAGTGTTAGAACATACTGGTTAGGGAAGGATGAATGTACAAGGATATGGATTACTCCACAGTATTTTAATGTTTGAGTTGCCTGCAAATTTTTGCATAGCACTCTCAATCTTGATTTGAAGTCTGACCTGGTAGAAGAGAGACCAGTTTTGCTAAGTGCAGTATTTGAGCCAAAGGAAAGAGCGACATTGTTAATCTAAGAAAAACCTTTGAGCAACTTGGCTGGAGAACCTTGTTTTGGTTTGCTTCTTTAATTCTCTTGCGAAGTGTTTTAAAGCTCAGAGCCCAGGTGATTTTAGGTTTGGCTTCCAGATAAATTCTTAGCTTTATGGGTACTGTCAATCTCTGCCATATTTTTTTCCTGGTGACCTTTGGTGAACCAAGACCATGCAAGTGTAGATCCTGAGCTGAACGCCAACAACTCTGCTCTGACCCCAGAGCCTAGATGAAAGAAAGGTCCTGTTCTGTTCGATCATTCACATAGCCTGAAGGTCTATGGACTGTGCTTGTCTTCTTGCTCTGTATGACTGCCAGGGCCTAAAGGTTTGGTCAGAAAAGATGACAGTTGAAAAATCTTCATCTGTCTGTTCAGCTTCCTATGATTTGCATTTGCTCTCAGGTGCTGGACATCAATGACAACAGTCCCTGTACTAAGTTGCATGCTTCATTGTTGGTACAGGTTGCAAAAAAAGGTGGAACAGCAAGAACAAGAAGTAGTCTTTATAGAGGCTTACAAAGACTCATGGCCCAGTCATTATACAATTGGCGAGTCTTGTTAGCAGTATTTGAAATGAATGCAGTGAAGACTTTGCAAATCCTTGCTAGATTAGCCTTGACATTGAGCAAATGAGGAGAGAGAGCAGAAAGAGAGGGAGTGGAGACTAGGAAAGGCAAAAAAGCCTTAGAAATGAGAGGGGGGGAAATACTGTAATAGGAGGAATAGTAAGATTTCAAACAAGCAAACAAACAAAACCCCCAAAAAACAGAAGAAAGGATTAATTAGAAAAGAAGAATCTTTGCCTATAATGGCAAAATGGGAAATAGAGGAGCACATGAAAAAATATCAGTAACTTTCAGGGAGTTATCATCCACTGCTGGGAATTTTAGAATGACTTTTAAACTGTTGGAGTTACATGTTGGTAACACATCTAGGAATTAAGGTGAGCATCTAGCTCTTCATACAAAAAACATTCACAGATTTGAATTGATTTTTGTCTTGCAGATCCACAAAGACTCACCCTGGGCCAGTTGTACATTTAAGTGACAGCCCAAGAGATGAAGGAAAAGTGAGTACAACCAATGGTATAAAACATTTCATAGGCTTTATTTGCCCTGATAGCTCACTCTTCTTGTTTACTCAGTAATTTTGCCATCTGCTTGCTTTCTGTATTTGCAAGGTCCCTTTTACTATTTTACGGGTTTTAAGAAACAAATTCTGTTTGTGCAATTTTAATGAGTCAAATTGTGTGGTACAGACAGCATACTGTTCTTCGAAACCTATAGCCAACTGACATCTTTCCTGATTAAGTAAACTTGACTTTGCTTAAGTAAGAATTGACTAAAAGCTGTGTCATGACTTAAGTACTTGGATAAACATGCTATTATGAAGGCATTATTGTGAGTTTTCAGAAGATAGTATTTTCTTATACAAGAATAATGAATGTAACCCACATTTGGAACTTGCTACAGTTTGTGAACAAAGTGGAGAATAGCGAAGAGCTGTCAACAAGTGGAAGCAAAACATACGGAGTTGTGACTGGTAACACCAGGAGCAAAATCGAAGTTGGCTTTGTTTGTATGGTAGCTTTTTCAAAATGAAACTTGGTTGCTAGAATAGCAGTTTTTTATGAAAGCTTTTTGATTTATGTGTTGGTACTGGATTTTGAAGCATTTTGCTTGTGTGGAAGGGGCATTTAACTATCTCATTGGTTTTGATTGCGTTCACCAATTGCATTTTAGTATGTATTTATACAGGACTGCGTCTTATAAATGGTGTATCTGTCTGACAGTGTGCCTCATGTACAGCTGTTATTGGAAACTAGCAGCAGTTTGAATTTCTGATACTAATATGAAGCACATTATACTGAAACTAATATGGGTACCTAAAAGAACACTGATGCCTACCTCTGAATTTCATTTGCATTATCCATCCTTAGATTTATTCATATTGTTAGCAGACCTATGTGCAAAAAATGCACTTGCCAGCTAGCCCTTTAACAAGTCAGATTGGATGTCTAAGCTTTTCTTGAAGTATCACAATAGATCATGCAATTTATAATACAGCAGATAAAGTAATTGAGCACTATAAAGTATAGTGGTTTAGCCTCAAACCAGAAACCATCAAGAAATGCTATTTAACTATCTATGGCAAAATACCTGATAAAAAGAAAGGTTTACTGATGAGGCGTAACTCTTGTTCACTGACTACAACAGAAATTGCTGCTTACCTACCTAAAGCACATGATGTAGGTAGAAAGGATGTGATACTAAAAGAAAAATAGTCTTGTGAGTGAACATCTCTTACAGGAATGTTGTGCACGATGGCCAAAGAGAAACCTAAAATATTTTTACCCCAACAGAAGTAAATTCCATTTTCTTGTATTAAGAAAATTACTTGGGCTGCAAGAATATGTGAAAACATGAAAAGCAGTTTCCCTCTTCCTATATTGTCCTTCATTATTTGCTCTTGGCCATTTCAGTACAAGATACTGCAATAGGTAAACCTTTTGTTTAATATATTGGAGTTGTTCTTAGGTGGTAGAGCTGTTTCAATAGAATACTACATATTTTGCTTAGTTCTTCAGGTTCTAGTTAACCAAAGAGCACTAAGAGGTGTTAGTGGGAGAAATTAGACTCCCTGTATCACTTCATGAGCAGCAGTAGATAAAAATGTTTTTTACATATGCTTCAGGACTTAAAGAATGGATACAAATAAGTCATCATCATACAGATATTGTTGTACCCTACAAGTACGAGGATATTATACTTTGCAAGGGTCCAGTGGTATATCTTTCCTGGAGTCTCACAAAGTTGTTTACAGATCTGGGTATGTTTTGCTGAAGTAAGTAGGTAGCATTTTCCTGTGGGCCATGAGTTGTTGAGTCCTAAACCAGACAAACCTTTCCAAATGTAGGACAATTGTAAGATCTCTTTTGGAAAGCCTGGGGAATTTGTGTGCTGAGTGTATATTCATCTTCTTAAAGTTGCTAACATTTCCACTTTCTGTCAGTGATCCATGACCACTTTGTCTGCAGCAAAGCACTGGATGTCATTCCAGAAGACTTTTGCCATTCACACTTTTTCCAGAGCACCCTCCAGGCAAACTGTCAAGGCAGACTTTGGCGACAGTTTCTTTTATGAATCTAGCAAGCTGTGGCTGGAAGACAGACAACAAAGAGATTTTGGGCATTTAATGGAGCGCTGAAGAACAATTTAGGGTCCTAGTGTTTAAGTTCATGAAATATAACTCTGCCTGCCAAAGCAATGAGTAAGGGCACATTAGGAACAGACTGAAGTGCACAGCCAGTTTTAAGCGGCAGATCTGTAGCAAACATGATTTCTCTTGCTGACACAGGAGAAGACATTAACTCCAGTGGTCTGCAGTTTCCCAGGAAGTGGAGAAAGCTTAGTAGGAAATGGTTTAATGTTATTAACTATTAGCTGGTGGGCTAAACTTCCTATCTCTGAGTCTGTTTTCTGAGATCTAATAACACCTAATACAATGTATTTGGAAGGCTTGGATTTCTTTCTCTCAGCTGTTTTGTGCTACCAGGACAAGGAAGAGGCTGGCTGGCATGTACCAACATGCAATTAGTTCACTGTAAAAGAGAAGTCTCCCTAAAACACCATCATCAAAAGCATTTCATGAAGCAGGATTTAAGACAAAATGCGGAACAACTCCAAGAGACAAGGAGGATCTTGCGACAGCTCCTCCTTCCTTCAAATTCTGTTCAGCTTTCTGCATATTTCTTAGCCTAATTAAGCATAAGTAATTAAGCAAGGTGCCAGGAACCACCAGCTAAAGAGAAATCTTTGGGTTGTTTCTTTCTTTGACTCTTTTTACACATATTTACATATACATATTAGCAGCTTTCCAGTATCTGAAGGGGGCCTACAAGGATGCTGGGAAGGGACTATTCATCAGGGACTGTAGTGACAGGACAAGGGGTAACGGGTTCAAACTTAAAGAGGGGAAGTTTAGATTGGATATAAGGAAGAAATTCTTTACTGTGAGGGTGATGAGGCACTGGAATGGGTTGCCCAGGGAGGTTGTGAGTGCTCCATCCTTGGTGGTGTTCAAGGCCAGGTTGGATGAGGCCTTGAGTGGCATGGTTTAGTGTGAGGTGTCCCTGCCCATGGCAGGGGGGTTTGGAACTGGATGATCTTAAGGTCCTTTCCAACCCTAACTATCCTATGATTCTATGATTCTATATTTTTCTTCTTTGTGTTTTCCTCTCCAAATGCATTTATGAATGTTTTATTTTTTTACCTCTGTTGCAAACATAAAGCTTGTCTTACAGATCTCTCAGGTGCTCACCATAGCCAAGAAGATTGTGAATGTCTGAGTTTCTTATGGTTCAGACAGGTCAGGATTTGGACCATCAGAAATATACTGGCAATGAGACTAATCACAGTCGCCCAGTACTTGTAGTTAGGCAGCATGGCTACCATCAGAGCAAAGAGAAAGAGATTCCCAGCTATGCAGCAAATCATAGAATGGTTTAGGTTGGAAAGGACTTGAAGATCATCCAGTTCCAACCCCCTGCCCTGGGCAAAGACACATCACACTAGACCATGTTGCCCAAGGCTCTGTCCAACCTGGCCTTGAACACTGCCGGGGGTGGAGCATTCATAGCTTCCTTGGGCAACCTGTGCCAGTGCCTCACCACCCGCACAGTAAAGAACTTCTTCCTTATATCTAGCCTAAACTTCCCCTGTTTCAGTTTAAACTCTTTCTAAGTTGTCGTGTTGCTACGGTCCCTAATGAAGAGTCCCTCTCTGGCATCCTTGTAGGCCCCCTTCTTCCCTGGAATCACAGCACTTTGTGTCTTGCAGTTCTGTAATGCTGTTGTGCATTAAGCATTTCAGCAACAGATCACATGAAATGCAGTCTCTGACAGGAGGTATTTGACCTTTTAGGAATCACCTGTAGTGTGATATCTTTGCAAAAGAGAGTGATAAAAAACCCTGCTTCACCAGGGAGAAAGGCTTATTAAGGTACAGGTACTAAATGCTTTTCTGTTCTTTCAGTTTCCTGAATATATTTGTACAAAAGCTGAGGTGAAAAGAATGCTGGTAGATAGGAACTGAGCTCAACTGGTTTGGTACCCAGCTGTATTGTACTAGTGCAAGCTCTGTTATGGTGACAGTAAGGAAGGCACTCAGATTCCGTAACATATTGATTAAAATACTGCTTTTTGAGGTTACAGAAAAAGGATGATGGGAACCCCAAGTTGTATAGCATTGGATGAACCTTCTGTAAGGACACAACACACTGTGCTGGTCCCCTGCGTGAGGAGTTTGCCAGCATTTTGATCTTTGGAGAGCTCAAAAGATAAAAGGGGTTTTTTTAATATTCATTTCTACTATGAAGAACAAGGGTGTTCACGTGAGACATACTGCCTTTTATGAAGATAAAGGCAAAGACACAAGAGTACTGTAATTGCCCTTATCATGCGGGGGCTGCCTACAGGCTTCTTTAGAATTAGCTTCTTTAGAATTAGAAGTTTATCTTGTGGCCAAGGCATACGTACAGCACAACATAGCACAGCACAGGCCTCACCTACTCAGGTTAACTGCTATGTGGATCACTAGCTCCTGGATATAATAAGTCTTCCATTTAGGATCACTACACTAACAGTGAAAGCACTCACAGTCAGACACTTCTCTGTTCACTGTCAGTGGCGATCTATTATCCCAGATTACCATATGGCATCCTGACACAAGTGCTATCCAGTTAGCTGCACGCTTTCTGAACAGGATGTCTTTTCATATTTACTCTGCTCCAGGATCCCATATGGACCCATCCAGAGCAAAAATGATAAATACTGTGGAATTTCTCCAGGCCAGTTTAATTTTTTCTCAGGAGCAGAATTCTTAAGTAATCAAGTATTTTTCATATTCAGGTATTAAATATAGTAACTATAAATCATTCCCAAATTAGGTAATACATCTTCACATAATGAATATTCTCTTGGCAATATAAAGAATCATATTTAGTAGGACTGAGAGTATTCACAGACTCTTTTATAGCAGTATTGATGTATCAGTTATCCTTAACTTGGGAACAGTGATGTTTTGTTTAGCAGTCCAGCCAAGTTTCATTTTTATGAGTTTATGCAAGCTAAAATGGGTGAATGCAAAGATGCTGGTAAGGTTTCACAGACTAAGAGATAATCTTGTCTTTATTCTGCTCAGATTCTTAATATAGAAACTGTAAATTCTTGCCTGCGTTCTGCGATTCATGTGTTTGTGGATAAAGAACAACTGCAGTTATCACTGCCAGTCGTATGAAATATTCTATAGCAGAAATGTGTGAGTCTGCCAGTTTGGCCATTCCCAGTCTTCATGTTCGGGATAGGTTCTTAGGAAGACAGGCTCTATGGGAAGCAATTTCCAGGACACCTAAGTAGGCTAGACTTCATGTCTTCCATAAGATCTGAAATTAATTGTCTTCAGATGAAGAGAGATGAATACCATGCCAGATCAAGAATTCAGTTCTTTTCAACAGAGACAAAGCAAAGGGATTGTGCTCATCCTTTTTTTATCCGGGCATTGTTTTTCTTCTCTTTCTCTTTTCACAAACCTTCTTCCCCAGTATTTTTTTAGGTGTGCAGGGTGATGCGACACCCCAGTTCCAGAAGAAGTAAAAACTGGCATGCCAGTTAATTTCTTTCCAGTTTCTAAGAAAGCAAGCGGTTTATTCTGTGCAAGGGGAGATCTTAAGAATGTTTTTAAGCAATAGAAAGCAAAAATCAAAGGAATGTAAGTAGCTGGATAAGAGTTTAATCTGGTGACTCTCTGGTTTGAAGTTGTTCAAATGATCCCTTCGGTGTCAGTTTTCCCTCTAACCAGGGGCAAAGAAGGTAAGAGCGGACAGGAACATGCCTACAGTCTTATTTTCACAGTAAATGTACACTTGTGGAGACTACCCAGACACGTAATCTTGCAGGGAAGTTAACTTGTCACTAATGAGAATTTCTATTGAAAGGTAATTTGAAAGCAGGGTGTTACAAATAGAGCAAGTTACAATCCTGCACATCAGTTTGGCATTTCTTTTTATAGTGCTTATTTGTTTTCTTTAAAATCTCTTAAAAGATGAGGTTCTTCAGTATTTGTTAATACCTTTTGAATCAGAAACTATAGCTGTGTTTGTTTCCCTCCTCCAGCTATTGATAGGCTATGAAAATGGAACTATCGTATTCTGGGACTTACGATCTAAAAGAGCTGATTTAAGAGCTTATTATGATGAGGTAAGCAATTTCCATTAATTCAGAAAAGCTGTTACTCGGCAGGTTTTTGTGTGTTGTGTCAAGCAGTTGAATATTTATCTGAAGGCATTGCTTGTTTTGGAAATGCTGTTTGTGCTGTGCTTTTGCCAGTAGAAATCAAAACCTGAAATCTCTGCTTCTAATGCGTTAGGTCTTGTGAGTGTGTTCTATGACATAATCTCTTCCCCTTGGTTCTGGCAAGTTCATCAGTTTCTGTATGGAGATCTGTTGGACAGAGTGTAGTAATGAGCTGACCTGAGATAAAGCGACATTAGGAATTATATAATTATCAGTAATTTACTAGAACATTAATTACAGTGAAAGGCAAATTACTTTGCAGGGCTGTTGGTATTGCCTAGTACTCAAGATCTGAATAAAAGGTTTTCAAAATTGCATTCTGATAGTTTTATCAGACAGTGGTCTCTTGCTGTTTGTAAGCAGGTTATATCCATCATGGACACTGTTCTTGTGTCAATAAACAGGCTGCTTCAGAAATAGATATCTACTTAGTTATTATCATTTCAGTACTAGCCCTGGGGAAAAACATGCTTTGTTCTTCCAGCCCTTCTGTGAAGTTCACGCATAGATGAATGAATGTTTCCAGCTGAAACTAGAAAAGGACATTTTCTTTAAAGTGAGCCAGGCAGTAATTGGCTTCCTGTAGTTCCCTTCTTCATCTTGCTGCCTTATTGCATGTACAAAGTATACACATTTATTTTCACTCTAAGAAGTAATTGGAACATATTTGAGTCCTGCACTCTTTCAGGCCCATTTTCACAGACCCATTAACACTACACTGAGCTTCAAGGTCACGATTCTGAGTATCCACCTAGCAAATGTTCTGAAGGATAGGGTTATTCAGAGTTTAAACAGGCCAGCACTTAAGCCTCAAGATATCCCCCCTAAATTGCCTCTAAGTGACAGTCCACCTCTGCATCCACTTGTGAAATTGCACCTGTGCTATTATTTAAGGCAGGACAACTTTTTCATTTCATAGGTCTCCTGCAGAGGGGAATCTGTTCACTCATTTTCCTCTCTCGTGAGCAGAATGAGACTTACATAAAACAGGATCTTCATAATATTGGGGTTTTTTTTTGGGGCGGAGGGTGTTGAAAATTTCTCTGTACAATTCAGTTGTTTCACAGTTTTTGGTACTGTCCTCAGGAACATTTTTTGGTGTTTTTATCCGCCACGTGCTTTCCTCCTCAGTGATTACTTGCTGTGTCATTATTCCGCTTTGTGCAACTTGTGATGGCTTGCTGTGCTCTACTGAAACGGTTGCAAGATTCTTATTTTGTCTTTAAAAGGGTTGTGTGACTAGCCATTGTGCTTTATCCCAGACTTTTAGGCTCCAGATTGATAATGTTCCAGATCTCCTAAGGTTCCCCTAGGGAGCCCCTAAAAGGGTTCCTTTTTAAATCCTGGGTTACATGGCTTTTGAGAGTCACAAATTACCAGTTTGGCATGTGCCACTTGGTAAGTGGCACAAACCCAAGTTTTCAAACCTAAGCCTCTTCTTACAGATTGGTTACTGAAGATCACAGTCCAGAAAACATTGTTCCTGCTCCCCTTCCCTATTCTGTCTGAACTGATGCAAGGTCTCTGCATCTCATGACAGCTGACTGATCTTCCAGTATCATTGTTGTGGCACTGAGCTAACAAGTTGCAATTGCTGGGTATCTGTAAAGTCTCAGATAAGTTACTGTAAATGTTTTGTACCTTCATTGAACACCAAAGTGCCTCTGTGAATGGGATCTGAGCAAAATTAGTCCAGCTGCATTTATCTGAATGTCATTATGCTTTCTTTAGCACCAGTTTTAATACTAACGTAGTCGCCCTATTTCATGGTGAAAGAACTGGAAATCTCCTCTTACCGCTTCACTTTATCTTCTGGCATCTTTAAGGATAGTCCGATGGCACAATCTTTTTCTGGCTTATCACTGGAGCAGATACTTCTGCTTTAGTATCAGAAATTCCCCTGGCACCAGGCTTCTCAGTTAGGACTTGGTGTCTACTTTGAGAAACAGCTCATTTTCTTGTCTTTGATGGACTGTCAATGCTCATCACTGAGGCAAGTTCTTTCTTCCCTGTAATCTTCAGATAACTGACCAGCTTGGTAATGTTGCTCAAACTAAATGTGAGCACCCTTAAGACTCCATCCAAATACTCATCCTTTCACAGGATCAAGCCTTAATTGGATTTCTCCTCTGTTACCCTTGACAGCACTGGACTTCAGTCTCCCCAGACCAGCTGTTGAGAAGGAGGCCTTCTGTTGTTATTTAGGTCTGCTGTTGTTATTTAGGTCTGTTGAACCTGTCACTGTGCAGCACAGAAGCAAGAGCTTAACAGCAGATATTTTTTGATACAGAAGAGGAAAGGAGGCTGGTTACTGCCTATCTACAAATCTAAATATTCTTCCTTTTTAAGTTCAAGATGGGGTCTGTATCTGCTGACATTCAGTTCTTATAGAGAAGGAATAGTTTTGTATCTCATGAATTTAAAGATACTTACTTTCACACAGCTACAAAGAAAATGCTTTTGTTGCATTGTCACTGAGAAGCATCGTTAAAAGGTATTTTCCATTGAATTTTTTCACAATATTGAGTGCTGGCTTTTTAATTGAGGTCTTAGAAGTAGTGAACAGTCGGCTCAGATGGAATAGGTCCCCTTTATTTGCACACTTGAACAGCTGGCTAACAAAAAGAGCATCAGTGGTTCTCAGTCCACTAGGATATCACCACTGTGAAATCTTGCTTATCCTTTCTGGGCTGCATGGCTTTGTCATACTAGTGTGATGCTCCACATCACTTAAGATTTGCATACGTGAATGCAAGACACATTGCAGGCATCTCCTCAGATTATGGGTAATCTTACGACAGAGAGGTGAGTTGTTTTCTACAATATTAGGATCTTTCCAATATTTGCAGAAGTATACCCTTTCATTATCCTTGTCATCCAGATTAATGTCATGGACAGATTGCTTCTAGAATAAACAGCTCACTGAGACGACCTAATAGCTCATAAGTGTTGGAGCTGAAGACTCTGCCCCTGTTCACAGACCTGCAATTATAGCTTTTACAGCTGCACTCTCTACTTCATGCCTTGAAGGCTGGGAGCCTTTTGTAGGTAAAATATGTCTGCTCATTTGAAATGAGATTGCTTCTCACCAAGGATAAAAAAGGCTGTATAAGTTGCAGCATCTGCAACTTTTTTGCTTGGTGTTCTTGTAAGCCTGTATCTTCCCTTTAAAGCTTATCCCTGATACTTGTGGTTTACTCACTGGAGCTAAAAGTAGCCATGTTTCTCTTTTAGCCCCACTGAGACCAGTTAGAGCCTGCCTCTGTTCATCAGTTCCTGACACAAGGAGTTTGTGTTTTCTTCCCTACCGTGTCAAAACTTCTCTAGAGACTAAACTGTTCTCACTTGTGAGACACCTGGTCACAGAGCTTGAACCCGCTGTTAAGGGATCTTGTGTCTGTTCTTCAAGATGTCAGCTGCAAATTTGTTTCTTTGTATGATGATGCTCATTTTCTCAGTGGTGATATGTATGAGATACTGAGAACCATTCAGTCAATGCTGTCTGTGCTGCCCTCTGTAAAAGGCTTTCCTTGCAAGCCCTTTTATGAATTCCTTCAGAAGTTTGTTTCCATCAATTGGTATAAAATAGAATACATAAACAAGGCAGATCCTTAAAAGATTCTTACGTTATTATTGATAGTTGGCAGATCCAGAAAAACTGCCATCTTCATACACAGACTGTTTAAAAGTTTGACAGCTTGTGTCAATGCACATTTAGAGCTTCCTGAAGCATAGTCATCATCGTTCATTAGAACACATCTCCAAAATGAAGCTGCAGAGTTTGTAAACTCTAATATTTGCCACATGACATCCTCCTACTTTTATCAGGAACTATGCCATTATGCCATTATGAAATCGGATGTAGCCCTTGCTGTAACGGTCTGTAACGAGTACTACTAATGTGAAGGATTCTTAAGATTTAAGCAATAGAATGAGATGAGTATGGTGCTTTTTCAAGAGATAGTTAAAAATGGTCTTAGAGTTCCCATGAGTTCTTTTCAGTGGAGGAGGTTTGTGGTTGGGAAGGAACTGAAATGGTGTTGGGCATGATTAATTTTAGTACATGCTGAGTATGAGAGAAGATGGAATATGTGTTCAACCACTGTGGATATTGCAGAAGGAGAAATGTACCCAATCTGGAGTGATATGCTTTATGTGCATACACTGTGTGAACATTCACATGAGTCACCCACCATGATGAACTCCTGTTCTAAGAAAATAACTGCTCCTTTTCTGTGTGTATGCTAAAGAAGCGGATTAGAATGCTAGACACATTCTAGCAGAGAGAAAACCACCTTTCAGTATTAGTCGTGACTCCCAGCTGGGACCTCCAAAAGCCATTCTAAGTATTTCTTGCCTGTTTCAGGGCAAAGTCTAACAGGTGAGTTGAGCTGCTGCTATGCCAACTGTCTGTGACAGGAGCATCCCACCTCAGCTCCACTCAGCAGGAGGTTTATGCTGGCAGGTGGCACCAAGTAGCTGAGACGCAGCTTAACAAGCAGCTTGGTACAATTTTCAGCTACTAGTTACTAGCTCCTGCTCAGACACAAGTTAGTGACTGTAACCATGTGAAATGTTTCTATGTGTGATAACACATCAAAAGCAGATTCAAATTTGGCATGGGAGCAAGCATGAATAAGCTCATGTCAGGATTAATTTGTATGAGGAGATACAGTGTAAGTGAAGCAGCGCTCCCCACAGACCTAAGGTTTGTACTACCTGGGGGCAGTGAACCCTGTATGAAGCATCTTTCTGCATTGTCTTTTGTTGCTTCAGCTATAGTTTCATATCTTCTGGGTCCGTAAGAGGGATTGTGTGTCAAGCCCCCTTTGGAAGGTAGAAGTTTGAGTGACACCCATTATGTCGCTCAAAGATAAATAGAGTATACTTTGCTCAGCTCTGTTTGTTGAGTTTTTACTGGTATGACTAGCTTCCTAGTGCATTAGCAAAGCATTCATATACAAGGGATGTCAGATGTCCATTAAAACATCTGGGTCATCTTAATTCAAAGGTTCATTTGTGCTGTCCAGCCTCAGCAGCTGAGCAAAGTATTGGTAAAGGGTCTCAGCTTCTTCATTGATGTATTCTGTTATTCCCTCCAGACCGTGAGTTGTTACCAACCATAACAATCAATATACTGATTAAAAGAGAAGATCAACAGGGAGTTCTGAATAGCGAGCAGGAGCACTCAGGTTTATTTCTTGTCAGCTTAAGCAAAATCGATATGAACAGCTCCAGTGCTGACTTATGAATACCCAGGCATGATTTTAAAGTGATTAGAATAAATCAGGTAAATGCCTATATGCAATTGTAAGTGCGTGCAAGGCCTTAGCATTTACTGGCTTGCAAAAAAAATGGAAATTTATTAAACTGCATTCAAAAATAGGTCTCTTATTTACATTTACATACAAATATATTATGGGGTTTGCTATTTGGCAGCTCACATCTCGGGAAGGGAAATGGATTCAAGGGAAAATCCTGTCAGTTTGTGCTTCTGAGGGGAGTGTGTGTGAAACTGTGGTATACAATGAACCAATCCTTTGTTTTGACAGAAGAGGGCTTTACATTTCTGTCACCACATGCCCTTGTTTTGTTAGTTTCCAGCACATACCAGTGAAAAGGAAGGACTTACTCCATTATCCTTTCAGCTGGTCTGATGTAATTATGGATATTTCCAGTCGGTTCCACTAATTATGCACAAAATGAATTTTTGAAGTGTTGCTTTTTGGCATAGATAACATTCAGTGTGTGGTACTTGCACTGAGTACATTGGAGTGTGATATCCCTCTTCTCTGAAGCACTATCTGTTCCAGAAGCATCTTCCATCATTGCTTTGGTAATTTCCTATATGAATTAAACAATCCTGGTCTCTCTAGTGGGTTTGGGTTTATGTTCAACATCCTAGATTTCTGTGTATCTGCTCTGAAATGTAGGGGGAAGAAGGGGGAAATACTCAAGACCAGACTACTGTTTCTACAGTCATCTGGGGAAGACTGCATGTGTTGCATGTTACCTGTAAAACTTGTTGCACAGAGTTTCCTGTACGTTTGTCAACTGAAATGGGATCAGACATACTACGATTGCAGTGTATGTCCCTTGTTCTTATAGTTTTACCTTAATAGCCTATTCGCTCAAGTTTGCTCTGATTCAGTACAGGCTTTCTTCCATTCTTGTGTTATGTTAACATTTATAATGAATTGTTTTGCTTGACTAGCAGTAGGTTACAGCCACTGGTTACTAAAACATGCTGGTACTGGACTTCAGACAAACAAGAACTGCCCAAGTGTTTATATACCATTAGATTAGTATAATCCAAAGACATACGTTAAAATACCATTAGTGTAACACTGTATTTCATTTCAGTGTCAAGTTCTTCTTTCATTTCTGTAGGCTATTCATTCTGTTGCTTGGCATCATGAAGGAAAACAGTTCATGTGCAGTCACTCTGATGGCAGCTTGACCCTATGGAATCTGAAAAGTCCTAACAGACCGTTCCAGACCACAATTCCACATGGTAATTTTGATAGTTAAAATGTATAATTAAGAAACAATGCAATATTCTCCATGCTGTTTGCTAATAACTGTGTTTATTTCATTTTTTATTGAAGCCTGGATCCAGAGTTGCTTCTTGCATAAATATTTTAATTTGCAAAGCAGCTTCAAAATATAAAAATCAGAGAACAGTTTTGATCAAAGTTTGTTTTGATTGGTGTCATAAATACCTCTTACTGGATAATATTGCTCGAAAGTCTTCTTTTATCCAGTTCATCTTAAGAGCCTACTGCTGGTCTTTGGGGTTTGCTGGGCTATGGGATTGTCACATTCCTTTCTTTTATATTTTGTACTTACATACTTGTATGTGCAATTTTCACGAGTAGTAATACATTTTGTACCAGGCACTGTGTGGCTTGTTACGGAGATGGTACAAGGCTTCCCAAGTCATTGCAAAGAAGAATTTAAAGGAGTCATATTTAGAAATGGCTGTGTCTTTTATGGCTGGGATTTTATATATCAGTGCTTCCTATAAATGAGGTAAAAAGGTATTGAATCTATTGCAAATGAGTACATTACCGAGAAGCCAGACTGGGGGAGAGGAAGGAAGAAAGAGAAAGCAAGATCTATGTAGCCCAGGAAAGTTCTGGCATTTTCTTGAATTCCTATTTCCTTTTATCTTTTTTAGCTGTAGAATTGTACTTTATGTCAGAAGGAATCTCTCAGAGGTCCCCCAGCTCAAAAAAGGCCTGATTAGATCCATTAGCTCAGGGCGGTGTCCAGTTGACACTGGACACTTGAAGACTTCTAATGACAAATTGTTTCTGGGAAACATCTTCTACCATTTAATGACCCTCATGTTGCAAATGCTAACATCCAAGGAGAATTTCCCAGTTCACAACTTGAGTCCTTTGCCTCCTGTCATGTCACCGTGCACCTCTGGGAGCAGTTTGGCTCCATCTACGCTTTATCCTTCAATCAGGTTGTTGTTGAAGGCAAGTACAGACTTTCCAAACTGACCAGAAAACAAAGAAAGTTGTTGAGTTTTCGGTTTACAAGTGACTTTTCTCTTGACGAGAAGTACTGAGCCATAATTAACGAAGAACCCATGAATTTCAATTGTACATATCACTCAACGAGTTACACTCTGGAGAATGTAGCATTTCCTCAACAAAAGGAATTGTGTCAGTCCACGAGTGGCTTAGGAAAAAAAAAATAAGGTGTTTATGCTCATAATGTGCTCAGAAAAAAACATGTGCATTTGGTGTAATTCATTAATTATCAGTTCAGTGTCATCCTCGGTAATCTGCATGGGGTTTAGATGTCTCTGAAGTGTGGTCTGTGGTCCTTTAGATGTATGTGGCAGTAAAAGCAGAAAGTCATAACAAATATAATTAACTTAGACAAATGCATATTTTATGAAAGTAGGAGCTAGTGCCCATTATCTTCTGTAGCTTTGAAGTTAATTTTCTTCCTGTTTATACAGTTGCTTCAATGCATATATTTTAGTTTGATGGTTCTGTTATCGTGATGTTTTAATACAGTTTTCATCTTCTTTCTTGCCTCAGGAAAAATTCAAAGAGATGGAAAAAAACCTGAATCTTGTAAACCGATTCTGAAAGTAGAGTACAAGACCTGTAAAAACAGGTATGGTTTTCATTCTGTAATTAACTCCATGTTGCATTCCTAAGTTAAAGTCCTTTTCAAATCTTCCACACTCTTTTTTCACGAAGAAATTCGTTATTGTTTAAAGGTATTAAACCTGTAATGTAAATTTGCATGTACTATGTAAACTTATAATAATTATGTTGATTTTTTTAATACAGTGAACCATTTGTGATATTTTCTGGTGGATTGTCATATGATAAGGCGTGTCGAAGACCAAGTTTAACAATCATGCATGGGAAAGCAATTACAGTTCTTGAAATGGATCATCCTATAGTTGATTTTTTAACTCTTTGTGAAACCCCATATCCAAATGGTGAGTTTATTAAGCAAAATGTTGTTATGGAGGATATAAATTAAGTGATCTTCTCTCATACCTTAATTCCATTCCAGGGACTTCCATTCTCACAGTTGTCTCCACTCAAGAAAACCACAGCACTGAAAATAACTGGAACCTGTTTGCATTCTCAATATAGGAAGCAAGTAATGAGTGGGCAATAAAGCATGCATGTATCTCCAGATATAAGCTTGAAACACATGGGCTAGTGTGAGGAAATATTGCTATTAATCAAACATGTGCTTATATTTCTGACATTTTCCACTAGGCTTAAAATCTACAGATTGCTAAATTATAGAACATTAAAGTATCGGTTATCTGCCAAAAAAGTTCTTACACTTCAGCCTGAATTAAACTGCTAAAATATGTCAAATAAAGTGACACTACTAAGATTTTGTAGCCCCTTCCTCTGCTTTTACAGTAATATTTAAAAATGGAGGATTAACCTGTGTTATTCGTAAGCCTTGTATAAAGAAGCCACAAAGCAGGAGTCATAATTTCACATACTTTTTAAAATCACTTTTCTCCTGTGTAAACTAACACACCCTATGCACCAAGGGAAGCATTCATTTGACATTTTAATTGTTTATTTTTGATAAATGAAAAAAGGCATTAAATAAAAAAACAAACAATATAATCTACTTAAGAGTGTATAGGAGGAAGGAACATGTCAGTATCTGAATTGAACCCAGCAGACTTACAGGATTCCTTTGGAATTGCTTTAGAAGTGAAGGCATTGCATATCATCAAGTGGACTGGACCAGCTGTTCACCATCTGCTTTTGAAGAACAGTTAGAAGTGTTACTACTGGACAGCAAAAATATGTTTTCTGTATAATAATTGGATTCAGCAATGCAGTGATACACACAACTTAATCATATTCTGTTTCTTTACTTTCAATATACCATCATGCTGGCATGTTATAGTATGCCAATTCTGTTTCTGCTATGTATATTGATCAGCAATACTGCCCAAAAGTAATTTCCCAGTTCCTGACTGGCCCTAGCTTGCAGATATGTCTAGTTTGTGGATATGTCTAGGATTTGTACCTTAAAACTTTCGTTTAATACACTGTGAATGTTTAGAGAACATGAATATGACTTACTTGTTTAAAATTACTAATAGGTAGGAGAACTCCATGTCTTTACGCTTGATTCCTTACTTACAGAATTTCAAGAACCCTATGCTGTAGTTGTGCTTTTGGAAAAAGATCTCATTGTTGTTGACCTGACACAAAGCAAGTAAGTATGAATTCTTATATGAAGTTATTTGTGTATCTTAACTGTGCAGGAAATTGTAATAAAAATTCAAATTTTATCATGTAATGTTATTTACTGTCCAAAATCATTCACTCCTGGTAATAATTCACTCTATATGTTTACCTCCATCTTAAGACCTAAGGTCAGCTAGTCAACAAACAATATTTGTTCTTAATTTGGGGAATAAATCTGAATCTACTGTCCTTTCAGCATAACCCTCAAACCTTCACTCAACATTGAAGTTAAGTAGCATTTGATCACATGCTGAATTATGGCATGACTGTGTGTTTTGGAAACCAGATACAATTACTAGTTATATGCATGCCTAACTTCGTTGGGCTTCACAGGAGCTACCACTGAAGTATTTATTTAAGTATCTTAATAAAAAATGACAGTGATTTATAGTGAATCTACAGGATTATTTCATGATCCAGTTAGTGGTTTAAATGCAACTAGTTCTTTCACATCAGAATCAATATTCATATCAAAAAGAAACTATGCATCGTGTAAGGCAGAATCTAATTCTAATTTATTTTGTTCTACCTCCAACACTACCAGTAGTGTACATCCACATTCACAATGGTGTAACTAGGAACAGATTTTGCCCTTAATGTCTTGGAACATTTTAAGTGACTCATATTCTGATCTCACTTTCAAGAGTACTTCAGATTATCCTAGCATACAAAATGGATGGAACTGAAATCAGAACCAAATTTCCTACATTTTTGAATTGTGAATAACATTGTGTAATATGCCGGAAGTGAGGCCTCCCTTCTTATCAGACTGTCCAAACTGATGGAAGTAGGAAATAAACTGAGATCATCTGTTATTGCAATTGTTTATTGTAGAATCATTAGTCTACCAACTTAATGAGCTAAGCTGCTCAGTATAAAATCTGCAGTTGTATTAAGTAGTTCTTAGGTCATAGTATATATCATATGCATTGACCTGAAGCTTCTAAAAAATGTGTCAGTTCTGTATAAATAAGATTTTTGAGATGTTGGGAAAAATGAGTTCCTAATTAGTTCATTCACACAAGGAATCCTGTTCACATCAATGGGTATTTATGTTACAAGACAATTCTTGTCACAGTAATGAAATTTTTATATCTTTACTTGAGTAACTACACATTGATATTAAAAACAATGCATATGTTTTAATAAATAAGGGGAAATGTACTGTATTAGTAATGATTTTACTTAGATTCCGTTACACACTTTAATATAAGAATATGTTTTATTCTATGGCTCAGTGTGTCACAGTGCTTCTAATAAATTGTCTTCCTTAACTAGTTTTCCAATCTTTGAAAATCCATATCCTATTGACATTCATGAGTCACCTGTTACCTGCACAGAATATTTTGCGGACTGTCCTCCAGATTTGATTCCTGTGCTCTATTCTGTAGGAGCAAAACATAAAAAGCAAGGATACAGCAATAAGGTAAGCAAAGCCAGTCTTTCTATAAGGAAAAACAAGTGGAAGTACTACCTATGTTTTTGGAACATCTTACCAAATAACTTTCGTTTTACTTCTTTAATGACTACTTTCAAGTTGGTCCAACAAGCAGCTTAGCAGCATGCTTATAGCCTGGTATTTATCCCTCAAAAACATCATCTATTAAGCGCAACCATTAATAACCATTATATAGGACTTAATCGTTAGGGTGCTGCAGTTATGCCAGCTTGACTTAAAGAAAGCTATCAGTATACAATTCAAATATGTATGGATAAGTTACCTCTACCAAAGAAAAAACTGAAAACACTATAGCTGGAAGAAGTCAGCAGAAGATCTTCAGTGAAAGTTGAGGATTGACAGCAGGTCTGTAAGAGTTTTATTAAATAGGGATATTAATAATTATTCTACTGGGCTACCAAAGTCTTTACATAATACTTTTAGAAATGGAACAAGCTGCAGAAATATAAAAAGGAAATGCAATTATTTTATAAATTTCAAGCCTTAATCTGGTTTATGCTTGGACTAGAACTAATCCATCATAATAAATAAATTAGAAAGTATATTGGGTAAACAAATTGGACATTATCAGTTTTCTGTTCATGCTAACAGAATTATTCTCCTTGGAGCTGCCTTGTTTTCTCTGAACTGAGAAACTGGGCCCTATCTACTTCTTTGTGGATCTTGATCCAGCAGAGTACTTCAGAAAAGACTTTTTTTCTCTCTTACTTGAATTTGTCTGCTATTCTATCCTTACCTCATATACATAGTTTCTGAAACTTTCACCACCTACCTGTATTCAATTGCACACCTTCTTGTCCCCTTGCTTTATTTGTGTGCATACAAATATATCCTCTGAATGTAGATATCCTCTCATTTGCCACCCACCCATTTCTGTACCCACAACCATCCACTCCATGTATCCACACAATCAGTTTGTGCTCCCAGGATTTTTCCACCTATTCGTACTCTGCACACATCCTCCCCTACTCTGCGCACATGTCATCCTCCACATCCTGTATCTGGTGTCCGTACACATCAAGCTTTAGGCAAAGACCAGCATTTCGCTCTACCAGCCTAGACCAAGGAAGAGAATGGGGGTCTTCCCACAAGTAAAAAAAAGGCAGAGAGGAGATGATGATTTCATATGTTTTGTAAAAGCTGCATTCCCTTTTCTCCTATCTCGTGGCATCATGCTCAGATGCTTGTTTCTGGGCCAGTTTCGTCAGTAATCTTCATCCTCAAAATAGATTCTCAGTCTATTCAGTGTTCTGTAGAAACTCCTAGAGTCAAGCCATCTGAAGAGAGTAGCAGAACTGTTTGATGCTCCTTCCTCTAGTTCCTGTTTTGGGGTTTTGAGTGTTAGCTGTGCAGAAATACTTTCAAAGCACAGAACTTTAACTGATAATGTAAAAATGTTATTGTTTCAAAAGCCTTTATTGATAATATAAAAACATAAATAAGTTTTAAAAGCCTTGAATGCCTTTTATGAGTTCTATTCCTTTTTGGAGAAAGATGTTGTCTACTCCTGAGTTTAAAAATTAACCAAGGAAGATTGATCAGAATTAGTTGTGATCTCTGTATTCTTGTTGTTTGTTCAGGAGTGGCCTGTCAGTGGTGGAGCATGGAATCTTGGAGCTCAGACATATCCTGAAATCATTATTACAGGGTGAGAATGAAACTGAGGATTGCTACTTTTAAAATGTTAGTGTCTACAACTTTTGATTGTGGGTTAGCTATAGATAAGAGTTGACCCTTCACAAAGTATGCATAGCCTGGCCTTTTCATTTGAGGTACATAGTTTTTTCCTTGCGTTGAGTCATCACAGACATTGTGTTGAGACATCCCATTTGCTGTAGAAAATAAACTTTGTCCTTGGGGATGACCTACCATTAAGAATTACCATTTGAGGCCCCAGGGTTAGACAGAATGCTTATATACTTGTGAAGGTGGGGTCTTTGGAAATGAGAATCCTTTGCAAGAGAGTATTTTGGCCTTGAAGGGCATAGAGAACAGCTTTGAAAATGGGAGCAGCTGCTCTTCTATAGCTGTTGTCCTTTGGCCTTCTGGGGACTTTGTATCTGGAGACAGTTTAGGAATTCTTTTTAATACCCTGGCGTTAGTGAGGGTGTGGTGAACTGGGACGAATTTCACCTTGTGAGTGGAGAAACAATCCGTAGCGAAAAGGCATAGAAAGGCTCAGATTGCAATAGAAGCCCCATGAACAATGCCTGATGGATTTCCAAGGAGCCGTCCTTTAAAACAGAAGTTATTCAGCTATGGTGCACGCTGTTTCCTTCTTGTTTTAACACATTTAATTTTCATCTTTTCTTTAAGCCATGCAGATGGATCAGTAAAGTTTTGGGATGCTTCTGCCAGTAAGTTTCTGAAGTTCACTTCTATATAATGCTGACAAATAACACACATGTGTATATATATGAAACATGATATTTAATAATAGGAGTAGTAATACCTGGGAATTATACCATTAGGAATAATGAGGTGAAATTAAGCAAATTTTTATTAAATTAGGGAAAAAAAACACTTTTCCGACCTTACACAATTATTAAATAATGCCACTGATAAATGAATGTAAAAGTAGTAAAAAGCAGGGAGGAATCTCAATAATACAAAGTAGGGTTACTTATAATCCTTCCTTTACCTCCAGAATTCAAGGCACTCAAGTTCTAGTCTTGGCAAAGGCTTCTAGATACTAAGGTTTTTTATACGAGTAGAAAGACTATACTTATTAGTCAGGAGATTCAAAACATTATAGAACTCAGAAAGGAACTCCTGTTTGTTGTGTTGTCCAGGCCATCAGAATACTTTCCTAATGGTTGCTTTTTGAAGTGCCACATAGTCTTTACATTCTAGCAAAATCTTAGTTTCACATCTCATTAGGAAAATAGCAGCTTTATCACAGCCTCGCTATAACATTGAGTATAAGAGCAATAATTATGGACATAATGGGTAACATACACCATTGACATCCTGTCCTGAAAAGTACTAAGTATTTCAGAGACAAATACCCATTTTGAAGTATTAAATACATATCCTACCAGTACTGCACACCAGAGTAATATCTGTATTGTACAATGCTCATCTTCCCCTTGTAGGCCTTCGTAAGACTTTTTGTTATGCCAGAACTGAACAGAAAATGAGAACCAAGGAATTTTGTAGCTTACTTGTTTCATGTTAGTCAGTATTTTTTATGTTTTAATATATTCCAGTTACTCTACAGATGTTGTACAAATTAAAAACATCAAAGGTCTTTGAAAAACAGAAAGTGGGAGAAGGCAAAGCAACAGCTGAGATTGTGGAAGAAGACCCATTTGCTGTTCAGATGATGTACTGGTGTCCTGAAAGCCGAATTTTCTGTGTGGCAGGAGTTTCTGCCTATGTGGTTGTTTACAGGTTCAGCAAACATGAAGTAAATACTGAAATTGCAGTAAGTCCTTCAGAATTTCACTCTTATAAAAGAGCATCATTTCTAAAGCAAATTGCCTGGCTGTGTCTGTGATCATATAGTTGAATAAAGTTAATGTTAAGCTGTTTAAATACAAGTTGAGGGAGGGACATGCCATTTTAAACCTTCTGAGTGAAATTGTGATCCTACTTAAGTTAGTGACAAACATCTGAGTTTTTGGGAGCCAACTCTCTACTTTTTTGCCTTAATAGTAACATACAGTAAAGATTTCAGACATAATTTGCTTTTAAGACTTTATGACACAATAAATCTCCGTTGTACTTAAAACTGCTGTAAAAATACTGGCTGCTGTATGTTTTTATCAGATTTCATTATGGTTGTACGTAATAATGGTCTTTTTAACTCCAGTATTCCATCTATCTAGTTTACGTTTATAGTGTTTATACTACAAAGGGACTGAAAATTATCCCTGGTTTTCTGTTGCTTTGTCCTGCTCAAATACTCCTTTTTCAGTCTGCGCATCTTAAGCAGTCCCCTTATTTCAGGCAGAATCATACAGTTCATGTTCTTTTAACTGCTCTGCAGTCACCTACTTACACCTACTTGCACAGCAAGTCTGACTTTGGTTTAAGCCTTGGTTTTTTGCACAGAAGCCACAACCACTGCTAACAGTGTGGCTGAACAGGATTTATAATGCAAAACATGCTTTATTAAGTCTAACAGGAGACATAAGTTTCAGTCTTTCTTAAGTCTACGGGAAACTAATCTTAAGGCAAAGCCAAACCAAACATGAATGCCTCTACTTCAAGCTTGCCATTCTCTGGTGCTGGAGAACAGTTTGCAGCTCCAGACACTCTGTTGCCAGAAAGTATTTTTTTTGTGGCTGCCAGCTCTCAACAAACCCCAGAAGTTGACCCAAAATGTTGCTTGCATTTTCCACCTTCCCTGACTGGAGTTCCTTTCCATTTCACACTATTCTAATGTACTTTAGAAAGTCTGTCACTTTTGGCCTGTGGCCATGTGCCATCTGGTAAGGAAATTCATTACCTATGGCTGTTCCATTGTTCTCCTCTTATTTTTCCCCTTAGAGGCAATTATGAAGCTAGCTGAATGTACCCTTTCAGGAAAGTTTTAAAACTAATGAACAGTAATATAACTGACCAGCTCATGTATAATGCTGCTAAAATTACTACATTTCAGTATTCTTACATTGTTCCATAGCAAATGCACCTTATCTTTTATTACCTATAATTTAATTTCTTTATTTTCCTGTCTTTTACTTTTGTGGTTGAATTGCATCAGAACTGGTATTTTCTAAAGTGTTAATATGTGCAATTTAACAGTTTCTCAGCTTTCATCTCTAATTAAGAAGCATTTATATGAGGAATTGTTCTCTGAAGAGTTGCTTTAATATCTAATCTTGGTGGCATAGTCACTGAGTTCCCCTGGATCCCTGAGATAGGCCGTATCTCCTTTTTTTCCCCGCATTTTTGCTGCAGGCATTCAAATCTTCACTATTAAAGGGGGGGGGGGGGCTGTTAAGAAAAAGTATGTGAGGCTTTGTTTGAATATGTACCTGAATTTAGGCTGTCTGGCTTTATCTACACTGAATCTGAGCTGTCGGTCTCCAGGATTTCTTTGCTGCCTCAGGTGAGCCCAAGTTCTAGCACTTAGTGTACTTCCTCCTCTAGCAGCCAGCCTGAAGTCATGTTGAATTCAGTCTACAAATCCCAGCATTTTAAGGACTCTGTGTTGGTTTGACTGCCTGATGTCAGTCTTGTAATGTTACTGCTGTGGTAAATGGGAAGCATGGAGGCTACTCAAAGGTTTCTCCATGTAGCAGGATGCAGCTGAATATGCCTTAGAAGCATAGGCTGTATTTGGGATTTCCTCAATAGAAATATTATTTGCATCGTTCCGTGTCAGATTTTGGAGGCAAGTGGTATGCATGAGACCTGTTCTGCTTTATATCCAACCTTAGAGTCATTGCCATGGTTGAACAGAATAACTTCTTTCTGAAATCTTCTGTGTTTTAACACAGTGGTTGAGAAATAGGGGAGCTTTCAGAACTGATCTTTATCTCCTGATTCTCATTGAAAGTAGGTATTTTCTTAAGCTCCATTCTGTTACTAATAGTTACTCAGTGAGAGATCACTAAGATGGAGTTTGCAGTATCTATATCTGCAGTTGCTTCTGATCACTTCAGGGTGTCAGCACTGAAATCACTGTTCCACTGCCAATCCCAAGATCCTCTTTGAGGATTGTACCTTGGTTTTTATTCTTTACAAAATGGGGATCTCCTTGGGCAATTCATGACGTAGAATTACCCAGTATTTACTGTGATTCTTTGAGGTGGTTACTCACATGGATTTGAGCTCCCTGTCCTGTTTCCTTTATGTTTTGGAGTCCTTTTGTTAAGGTTTCCTGAACTAGTGGAAAGAATTGAAAGGTGCTTCAGCCGGGCTGGTCTCCTTGTCTCTATCTAGAGAGCCCCAAAGGAGAGCAAAAGGTATCTGGTTTGAACTTCACTTTCTGCCAAACTCATGTTCAGTCTGAGGAATTGTCCTCTGAAGAGTTGACCTCTCAGTGCTCTTATCACTGATTTCCTGACTCCTACCCATGGACAAATGTTCATTCGTCAGTACTACCCACACTGTCAGACTTCTGAACACTGGCTAAACCCTGTCTGGTAGAGACTTTGTTGTACAAGCAATAAGGAGGCAGCGTTAGGTGCTTAGGAAAAAGAGAACAGACAATAGGCAGAAAATTCTCCTGAATGATGCCTTCTTATGCCAAAATATTATTGGGAGAGGGAGTGTGTGTGTAGGAATGATCAACTTCTCTTTTCATAACAAATTCTGGAAAGCTGTATTCTTGCCTTTCACATACAGCAGAAGGCTTGCATCTAAGTTAGCATTGGAAGAAATAAGCACAAAATTTCTCCATCAGCATAGGGTAGATGACTGCTTCCTCTCTGATGCTGACAGTTCTTTGCCTGCAAATGATAATGATAAATGAGGGGAGTGTATATTATTTTTTTAACAAAAGCTGGCCAATATTTATTTGAAAGTAACCGAACTTTCAGCAGTTTTCTCCATTAAATTGTAACTGAGCTTTTTCTTTATTTCAGTCATTAGAGGTACGACTTCAGTCTGAAGTAGAAGATATCATTACTCCTGAACCGGAAATAATTCCTTCATTTCCAGATGCCTCCTCCCAGCTTCCTTCTTTAAAGAGCCTTTCAGGCAGTACCAACACTGTCACATGTGAAGGAACGATGAAGGATAGTATCCCATGTCTTAGGTAAGTCTGTGCTGTTGCTCAAAGATTTATCTTTCCAAAAAGCATTGCTATCCATTGTATTAACAATCCATCAACTATCAAGCACGTGATGAATTGTATGTATGCAACACAAAATGAGAAGAAACCAGAATATGGAACAAACAAAACAATTGAGGCAAAATAATCAGCAAGAGATTTTGAAAGGCCAGAAGCTAACTGTGAAGATAAACTGTTACTGTAAATGCTTGGCTGTAATTTTCCAGTATTATCTAGGAGTAAATCTTCACCTCATACCCATGATTTGGAACAGAATACAAGCACTGCAGCACACATCAACACATTTCTGAGCAACTTTTCTTTCAAGGCCACAGAGAGACTTCCATAAAGCTCACACATGCAGAGCTTCCTGTCCTTGGCTACTCAGCATAACACTGAAATCTTTCTTTGTGAAATAAGTATATGTGTTTTATGGTATGTAAGGGATAGAAACTTTGTTCATAGTCATGAAAAAAATCTATAAATTATAGAATTCTGAAAAAGATGCACTGTGTAGAAGTGTGCATGTATGTTTAATGTTTCATAGAAGCATAGAATCCTAGAATGGTTTGGGTTGGAAGGAACCTGAAGATCATCCAGTTCCAACCCTTTGCCATGGTCAGGAGTGCCTCACACTAGACCGAGTTGCCCAAGGCTCTGTTCAACCTGGCTTTGAACGCTGCCAGGGATGGAGCATTTTCACTTCTCTGAGCAACCTGTGCCTGCACCTCGCCACCCTCACAGTACTTCTTCAAGAACAGTACCTCACAAGAACTTCTTCCTTATATCTAACCTGAACTTCTCCTGTTTGAATTTGAGCCCATTACCCTTATCCTATCGCTACAGTCCCTGATGAAGAGTCCCTCTCCAGCATCCTTGTAGGCCCCCTTCAGACAGAGGAAGCTGCTCTGAGGTTTCCACACAGCTTCTCTTCTCCAGGCTGAACAGCCCCAACTTTCTCAGTCTGTCTTTATACGAGAGGTGCTCCAGCCCCTGATCATCCTCATGGCCTCCTCTGGACTTGCTCCAACAGCTCCGTGTCCTTCTTATGTTGAGGACCCCAGAACTGCACACAGTGCTGCAAGTGGGTCTCACAAGTTCAGAAAGAAGCAAATTGTTGTCTGCTACAGTACATTTGGAGTAGATTGATATGTTCTTACAAATAAGGCAGATAAATTATAGGTTTGAATAGACTCAAAACAGAATTCTGTACAGAACTCCATAAACTGTAATTTTGCAGCAATTATAGTGCATTGCTGATAACAATTGCTTTCATTTTAATTAATACATTATTATTTCAGTCTAATTATTATTAAATATTTTAAATGCCTCAATT
The DNA here is from genome assembly GCF_963264785.1 of Psittacula echo. Taxonomy (NCBI): domain Eukaryota; kingdom Metazoa; phylum Chordata; class Aves; order Psittaciformes; family Psittacidae; genus Psittacula; species Psittacula echo. Next base: position 7,176,602 of record NC_137736.1, read on the forward strand.
ATTTCAAAGGCAGTTTAAATTAACATCGCCTGACTTTGCAGATACTTTGGGCTGTTTTGCTCCTGAAAATAGCATTAGCATTGAAAAGGAATAACATGACACTGTTCTTGTAAAATTAACAATACTTTTTGGCATCTTGTTTATGTTTCCCCCTCATTCAGTCAGGCAGTTGAACCACAGACCTCAGTCTAATCCTAATGTAAACCATGAAAATCATTAGAAAAGGCAAAGAGAAGTTATTAAAAAAATCCCAATGTGAAATCCATGTATGACAGCAAGAATGCAATTGATTCTTTCAGTGGCTAAGATTTTCCTTTAAGGGATTCTTAGTTGACTTTGGGGAGGAGAGGAATTGTTTATCTTGAGGGCAGAAGATCTGTAATGAAACATAGAGGTTCCGCTGGTTAGTTTGCTTATCTCCACATAACCTCACCTTAAGCTGCCAGCTGAGTTTTGTCCCATTTTACTCAAAGTTAATGAAAACTTATTTTGACAGAGAAGTGATATGTTCAAAGTAGAAACAGTTCTACTACTAGAACTGCTGGCATGGTCCCTCTTACAGCTTATATAAAATATAGTTTTATATAACGTGTACACCCTCATCTTTTCCAATAGGGAAAGACATATAAATATCCATACTTTTCTCCCAAACCCTAATTGGGTCCACATTCCTTGTGTGTCAGAAAACTTCTGTTCTAAGCAGAATTCTGATGATAAAATGGAAGTAGTGCTGGAAACACGGAAATCCCAGTAGAAACCTGGATGATGCTGTTGACTTTATATGCAAGTCATTCAGGTGGGCAGCAGTACAGCATCTAAGATACAGCAATAATAACTTAAAGCTGCAGCCACCTACATGTGCAGGGTGAGTGCATAATTTGAACTATGTTTATAATCCACATAAAATTTTATATTCGGACTAGCTTTTAATCTTGGCTCCATTGTGTTTATTTTCATATCTGCTTCTCAGCCTTGTTAGAGGAAATGGGTGGCACTCGGCATAATTTTGGCTACTCGGAATTCAGAATGGCTGAACATGTTTGTGTCTACAAATAGGTACTAGAAAGAAAGTGATCGAAGGGGCTGAAGTATTGAAAACTTGGCATTCTTCTGAACTCAAAAGTAAATGTTTCCAAGAGAGGCAGCAGCAGTGTGGAATAAATATTGTCCTTGCTTATTTCAGAAGATTTTAGAATGAGATATGCAGCTATAATAACCTAAGAAATTGATGTATTTGTGATTATGCAGATAAATATTTTTGATGTAAATACTGTCATCAAAAGGCTGTACCCAGAATGTAAGTCTTTGTTCCCAGACATTAAGTGTATCATCCCAAAAGTAGTTCAATCAAGGGTTTTGACAGTAGCTCCAAAATTATAAAGGCGATTATCTCGTGAAGAAAACTAAACCCCAAAGCTTTGCAACAACCAGAATCAGTGTAGCATAACAAGAACAAGATCATTTACCAATTACTGTCATAGGCAAAGCATACTCAACTTGGGGAAAAGAAGGATCATTTATTGACAATTAAAATAGAGTCTAAATTCAGTCAGCAACTGAAACACCTGCCTTCCACCCTCCTTTATCCCCACCTTCACTCCTTCATTCCTAATTCCTCTACCTCAAGCACTGCAGAGGGTATGGTGGATGGTGGTTGTGGTCAGGATGCAACAATTCCTCTCCTCTCTGCCATTCCTCCCTCCTCACACTTTTCCCTGCTCTGGTATGGGGTCCTTCCCACAGGGTACAGTCCTTCAGGATAAACCTGCTCCAGCGTGGGCTCTCTGGAAGCCACAGTTCCCTCAGGAAATACCCACTTGCTCCACCATAGGGTTCTCCAAAGGCTGCAGTATGGATATCTTCTTCACTGTGATCTTCTCCACAGGCTCCAGGGGAGTCTCTGCTCCTGTACTTGGAGCACTTCCTCTCCTAGTTCTTTCACCTTGGTGCTTGCGCTGCTGTTTCTCACATTTCTTTTTCCCTCACTTCTTGCTCCCAGGCAGTATTTTCTGCCCTTTCTTAAACTGGTTTTCCCAGAGATGCCACTAGCTTTGTTGAGGGGCTCAGCTGCATCCTGCCATGGGTCTGTGACACAGACAGCTGGAACCAGGTAGAATGAGGCTGTGTCATGCATAGAGCAGCCCCGGCTTCTCCTCACAGTGGTCCCCTGTGCTCCCCACTTCCAAAACCTTGCCAACTTCTGTACTTCTGCAGTCTGAAAGGGGAAAAGGTAGGAGCTGCACAGGGTCATGAAGGGGAGAGGTGTTCATGTCTTGGAAATCCAAGTGAAGGTCTCGTTCCTCATCCTGAAATCCTGTATATGTTCTGCTGTGGTATCCAGATAATGTGATACCCAAAGGTGTGACCCCATATCCTCAGTAGAATAGATATATTCTGATAGGGCTATGGAGTTTGAGGAGGCTGCAGGACATGAGAAAGTTGCAGATGACTGTGAAAAGCATCATACATCTAACAGTAAACTGTTTGGCTCCTTCACCAGCTGTATCAGTTTACGCTTCACTTGCATTCCTGTTTCTGTATGTCCTCTCTTCAGGCTTGACACAGTCATGTATTAGCTCTAACAAGGTGTCTTGTGCAACGCTACGACACCATGTGCTTACTCAGGCTTCATCACCCTGCACTTCAGAAAGTCTTACCTCACTACTGCTATGACTGCTTTTTGGCTCCCATAACTTTTTGGCATGCTAGCGTTGTATGTTACCTTGTCTGTTGCAGTCTGTCACCAACCATGGGTAACAAGGCTCCTTATGCAAGACAATGAAAGCAGTTACTTTCTTGTCTCTAGGCAAATAAAGTACTCTTCATCTCCATTTACACATTGTCACAATGAGATTCCCTTCAAGTTTGGGTCAAGACTGTGGGTGGTAGCTGTTTCCTTTTGCTTGTGTGACTGCAGCAGTCCTGAGTGGGGAAGGGAGGAGTGGTAGTCCAGACAGGGCCACTGGTCCTGGACAATCAGGAGAGAGGAAGAGGAGGAGAGGAGAAAGCATCCTGCTTGCTGAACTATGCTGTCAAGTCTTTCCTATAACAAGATCTGAGCCAAGTGGCTGATTGCTGCTCCAGATAAATGGATATGTAAGGTCTGAACTGTACAACAAGCAAAAGAAAAAGAATAGTGTGCCAAGCCACTGTTAAGGTATTAGAAAGATAGATGAGGAATGACTCTCTCGTTAAATAATAAATAAGGGGAAGGTTTGGCAGGGATAGTGAATCCTTTACAATAAAAATACAAACAGTACAAACTGTATTATGGAAATGGTTAAACAATTTGAGACAGGCTGTGATTCTATTTTGAAATGCAGTTATCAAGGATGTTGTATCAGGTGCAGGTGCTCAGTTGCTGGTGGGGAGGCTGCCTTGGTGTCATTCTGGGATTACATTTTGCTTCATTTTATTATAATTTTCTGCACTTACCTTCAATTCTCCAAGGTTTCCAATAGCCCTGTTTGTCACCACAGCCTCCATCCCAAAAGATGCAGTCAGTGTAGCTACAAAAAACTTAATAGCCCTTGTTATTTTAATGAGGAGTTTGAATATCCTCTCTTGAAAGAAGTGCTTACTTATCTGCTTTGGACTAGATCGGACTAGAAGTTACGTGGGTTCTTTTCCAGTCTGATCCATCATCTTTTCAGGTATACAGGCCAGGGCTGCCTTATTGTTACTGTGTGCAAACTGCCCTATTGTTACTGTGTGCAGAGGGGTGCAATATGAGCACTCTCACCATTTACAGCTACAGCAAAAATGCACTGGTCGGTTTGCTGTATGTATAAATGACTACCTACAATGGAAGTGTACTAATGAATATCTGGAATACCTCAAGTATTGCTTGTTTTGCATCTATCTTCTTTCAGTGTATCATCATGTTATGTTCTACCAGTCAAGAACATGCATAAAGCAGCCACATGGAAGTGTTCAGTTCTCACACTCCCTCTGAATATGTACACCTTCACTACCTGCTTTGCAAGTCACTGAACCTGCCATAACAGAATATGAAGCGGTGTTAATAATTATATCAGATTTATGTAGGAAGCATTCATTCATTAAGACTAATCACATATTAGGTGATCATACTTCTAACAAGAAAACAGCATTTGTTTGCACTAGATGGACAAATAGAATTGCCAAGTGCTTAAGTTTTGTATGTACAGTGGTGAGGACCACTACAGAAAGATACATGCTCTGATTTTCTCTTGCCTGTTTCCATTTTTTCTGTCATAGAGTAATAGAATCATAGAATGTTTTGGGTGGGAAAGGACCTTAAGATCATCAAGTTCCAACCCCCTGCCATTGGCAGGGACACCTCACCCTAGACCTTGTCACCCAAGGCTTTGTCCAACCTGGTCTTGATGCTTTACTTCAGAGCAAGGAAGTTCCAAAAATACAGAAATGTCCTGTTTCAAAGTTTCAGAAGGAAGTATTTTAGGTTTTCCATTCCAGTTGATTATTCATGGTGATTTTAAAAGTGTGTATTGTAGGGCTTGAGAAAATATTCTGAAAATGGAACATAAGCAAAATGATTAAGCAAAAAAGATTTTTATTAACCCCCCACCTACAACTTCTCCAGAGTTTCTCTTGTAGGGACCATGGAAGATTTGTTTCCACAACAGAACTGAAAGTCAAAACCTGGAATTCCTCCAAAATATCCCTGTTCTCATGAGGATGCCTCATTTCAATGTATGGGTATATGCATAGTATGCTACAAGTGCTGGTACTGCTTTGTAGTTATTAAGGGACTGTGCTTCACTTTGTAATTCACAACCTTTGTTTGTTTGTTCTTATTTTGTACCTCTTGCTTTTAGCGTGAAGACTCGTCCTGTGCGAATGCCTCCTGGATACCAAGCAGATCTTGTTATTCAGTTGGTGTGGGTGGATGGTGAGCCTCCACAGCAGATTACCAGTCTTGCTGTAAACTCTGCTTATGGACTGTAAGTAACTCAAAATTAAGGTTGCATTTTTTTCTTTATTGCACTAGATAATGTCTTTTCCAATCATACTTTGAAGCTTCCCACAGAGAATTAAAGTAAAAATAATCAAAAGGTGCTAGAAGCAAGATTCTTGGGGGAAAATTATTTGAACTCACATAAAGATTGGAACATGAGCTGTTGATCTGCCATTCTTGCCAGTATTTTTACTGTTCCTATCTAAAAGACTGAATCTTTTCACGTTATTCTGTCTACCCTTTAAAATGAAATCCAGTTTCAAATCTGTACATTTTAAGGTTAGTTTGAAAGGATCACCAACGTGAAATACATTTCTTTAAAGTGATGTGATTAAGTGTTAAATGTCATTTAACATGACATTGTATCTTAGGCAGAAATTGTCTTCTAAGAATAGCATTTTTCTGACTGTGCTAATTTCTGTTTGCAAGAGAACCAATGACCTGAAATTGAAAGTGCAATAAGGAACATTCACATGCTAAATCCTGTATGGAAATGCAAGTGAGCATATCTGGGTATATTTTTCCCTTGGGTTCAATTTGTTTGCCAATTGTTAATGTTTTCTCTCACTGAGAAATGCCCAGATATATTAAAATGGTTTTCTCTGTAAAAGGTGTTACTCCAGTAAAGACTATAGGCTGTAATGGGTGTTAAGTATCTGACTTCCACTGATTTTCAGTAAATCACTTGACTCTCTTCAGAGACTTTGGAAATTTTATGCACAGCCTTTACATTTGTGCAAAAATACTGTAAGTGGAGGGCTGTTTTGTCAAGTGTTTGGCTTCAATTTCCAGACAACTTCCTATTCATGAACTCTAAAAGTTTCATAGAATCACAGACTGGTTTGGGTTGGAAAGGACCTTAAAGCTCATCCAGTTCCAACCCCCTCCCACGGGCAGGGACACCTTCCACTAGACTAGGTTGTTCCAAGTCCCATCCAGCCTGGCCTTGAACACTGCCAGGGATGGGATTTCTTCTGTTTTACCATACCTAGATGCATTTGTCGATTGTTAGGATTTGCTTAGTTTGCTCCCTTGCAGGTGTCAGGTTTTAAGGCAGCATCTGACTTCAGGAATAATCACACCATTCCCTTACCTGTAAACTACTGACAGGTTTCAGTTCTCATGGCACTCGTAGTGGTTTCCTAAACATACCTGATTCAATCAAGTGTTTTCAATTGTGTGCTTTGCTAGGAATAGTAATAGTTTACAGGATATCCTCCTTTAAAACACTGTATAATAACTGTGGTTATTACACTAGAGTGCTATGTTACACTTGAGAGTTTCAGCAGTAAATGCATTTATTGAAAAAATAGCCCAATAACCTAAATTTAACTTTCCAACAAAACTACCAAAGAAAAGCCTGTTTCTTTAAATTTCTTGTGCAGAATCTCTTCTCTCTCCCTCTCTCTTGCCTCTCTCAACTTTTTCCTTGGGTCTACAACAAGGTACAATCCCAGCTTTTATCTAGCCTCACAGTGAAAAAACTGTGCCACTTCAGCATGAAGCTTAAGACTGTAATTTTTGCTGTGCTAGCTATAGAAAAAATGCATCAGTTAGCATTGAAGATCTACAAGGTTAAATACAAATGATCAATTTGGTTTAAAGTATGTACAGTTGAATTGAACTGAAAGCAGTCCCTCGAAATGTATTACCAGCTCATGTGAAGAAAATCTTTTGACCGATCTACGTAATAACTGTCAAGAATGATGAGATTTTTATGACATTAGATAGGCAGATAGAGAGGCAGATAGGGAGGCAGATAGAGAGATACCACAAAGATACCAGAATAGAACATATCCTAGCAAGTAATTCTGTTCATCACTCAAAATTGAGAAATTCATGATGCTTATTGTATATTTCATAAAGACTTAGATTTTAGCACTTTTTCTTAAGCTTCGTTAATAGTAACATCATGTCTAGATTTTCTTATTGTTCCTCAGAAGTGTTATAAAATTAAGAAGCAATTTCTGATTTTTCTTGGGAAAGTATTTTTTTTCAGGTGTAAGAAATACCATATCCATGCTTATGTGTGAACTTAAGTGAAGGAGAGAAATGCAGACCAGGAAGTGATGCTCCACTTCAGTTAATTTGCTGTCCGCAGTGAATGATCACTAGCTCTTCTTGTGACTCATGTTCTCCAGAATTAATAAATCTCAGGTTAATAATTTCCAAAATGCAGATGGCTGTAAGTTTTGTTCCCTCAAGTATTAACAGATCAGATTGACACTTGTCATTTTTAGTCCTTTATTTCTCTTGTCTGTCTAGAGCACAGCGACTTATGAACACAGGAATTGCTGTCACAGTTTGCACTAGTAATCTCTTTTACTTCAATATCCTTTCCCTGGCAATGCCTATTAACTATGCTTTAAAGCAAAATACAAGAATACCTAAAACAGATATCAAAAGATTTTTTTTTTACTATTCTTTATTAGTCAATTTGTGTCAAGAAGCATGAAGACATAAAACCTTGCACAGAATGATCTTCTGGCAAATGTGACAGAGTCCCAGGGAAACTCTCTGTTCTGCTATTAAGCAAAATTAATAAATTAAGTAAAAGAGGCTTTAGTAATTTCTGAAACAGGTATTACTCTACATTCGTAAAACACGGAGTTTATTCCTCAGTTCACCTTCGGATCTTTTCACGTAAGCATAAAATACTGCCAAACGAAAGTGTATTTGTACTGGTGTGTATTAATAGCTCCTAAAGCTGCTGATCAGTGAAAAGTCAATGGGGAAAAAAGGAATATGTTCATGATATTGCCATAGATGTTGTGCTAAAGTCAGTGTTCAGTCAAGAGTGGAAAACGTGGTGTAGTAACAACCAGTAGAATTTGAGCCACTGTTGTAGATGATGCCTTAATTTCCCAGTTTGATAAATGAGAAAAACTCACCTCATTTTCACCCTTTACCTTTTCTGTTTTTTGTATGAAACCCTCTTTTTTATAAAGGAAGCAGAGGAAGAACAGGTACAACAGACAAAAATGTTCTATCATCTACCCTGCTTCCCCTTCCTCCATCTTGTTACTTCTCTCTTTCCTTACTGTTTTTCCACACACAAATTCATATATCTCCTTTAAGATATTTTGGAGCTATATTAAGAAGTCAGGTGGAGTTCAGTGCAGAGCTCACTTTTAGTGTGAAAACTAAGTGTTTAATATTTTGCAGGGCTTTGAACTGTCCATCTTAATAACTTTTTACATAAAATCACGAAACTTGATCACAAATTATTCCTAATCTGCTTGAGTCTGGCTCAGGATTTTGAGTTTCCTGTGGCTGTAGCCAGTTCTCTCTATCTGGAAGTTAAATTGCAGTCTGATAGAAAAAGAAAGACATCTGTAGAATAATAATTAGAATTTAATATTCCCGCTCAAATCAAGTCTCCAGAAAATGCAGTGTCAGGAGTTTGGCATATGGATCCTTTAAATATGCTGTCTGGATTTTTTTGTCATTATTTAAAAAAGAAAGAAATGAGTCAATTTTGCTTGTCTTTTAATATTAAATCTTAAATAGGTTTAATGCTTTAGTGAGAATATGAATCATAGAAGGTTTTGGGTTGGAAGGGATGTTAAAGCTCATCCAGTTCCAACCCCCTGCCATGGGCAGAGACACCTTCCACTAGAGCAGGTTGCTCCAAGCCCCTGTGTCCAACCCAGCACTGAACGCTGCCAGGGATGGAACAGCCACAGCTGCTCTGAGCACCCTGTGCCAGTGCCTCACCACCCTCACAGGGAAGATCTTCCTCATATTAAAGAATGAATGAAGCAAAGGTATTATCTGCTGAGATTATGTGGGTTTCTATATGCTATGATTAACTAGACTTTCTCCCAGGTCTTACATATAGGCATGTTTAGCACCCTTTTTCTTAGAGAGATGCATTTTCTACTTCCTTCTCCCCCGTCATTCTTCACCCCTTCCAAGGTGGGGAAAAAGCAAGACCAGAAAACATTTTTATGGGAGAGGAGAAGAAACTGCTGCTGGCCAATGCAACTTCTTCCCTCTTTCTGAAACTGTTGTCAGAAGGAAGTCAGTAGAAGCAATACGGAAGAATTGTGGCAGAATGCTTCAGAAGGGACTTTCTAGGCAGGACAAGAAATAAATTGTTTCGACTCTTTATCCTTATGACTGTACTGCAGTCAGGATCTCAGGCAGTCTCACACCAGTTGAAAGATCTTGCCCTTGAATCAAATCACCACCAAAATGCCATTTTTTAGAAACACGTTAGAGGGATAGAGCCTGTTTTAGCTACAATCTATACTGTAGCCACACTGACAGAGTTGGAAGAAAATGTTATAAATACCTTTCAGATTTGGGTGTCTCTACAGCACAGCTTAATATATTTAATTATCATTTACATTTAGATTAAAATAATTATTTATACATGTATTTGTTTTTATATTTTAATTTATGTTCATATTTTATATAGATGTAAACACTTTTTCAGATCTACTCCAGATTTGTAGGCTTAATTTACATCATTATTACTAGAATTATACTGTTCAGTAAAGCAACATTTAGACATTATTGCAGTGCATTTGGCACAGAAACTTAATTAAAGTGGGAAGTCTGCTTTCTGGAAAATCGCCTCCTGTGTTTCATGACACGGTCTTATAAATTGAGGATTGCAAATCTGAAAGAATGATGAAATGTAGGCTTTGAGTAGTTTATGAAGGAAAAGTTTGTGGAGAATCCGTAATAATAAATAATTATTATTGTTTGCACCACTTAATTACATATTACTAATACCTTTGAGAAACATTTCTTTTCTCAGAGTGGCATTTGGAAACTGCAATGGTTTGGCTGTTGTGGACTTTATGCAGAAGACAGTACTACTGAGCATGGGAACCCTTGACCTGTATGGATCAAGCGATCCATACCAACGTCAACCCCGTTCACCTCGCAAAAGCAGGCAATTTGCTGCAGGTAGGAAATAACTTATTGTGGCTATAAGCCTGTTATGTTCTTTGGTTTTTTTGCCCGTGGCTTTCTATTGTGCTTTTGAAATGCATGACTATTTGCTGGCCAGTGGAATTTCTGTAACTTGACAAAAGAAATCTGACATGTTCTCAGAAACAAAATGTTTTATGAAGTTTATTCTTTGGGGATGGAGGTCAGCAAGTAATTCTCTTAGCTGAGCCTGTAGCAAATCATAATGAGCAGAGCAGTCAATTATTTCTGTGGCAGGCATTTGAAGCGTAGTCTGTGTGCTGTTTTCTTTCTGGTTTGAGTAAGTTCATACCAGTAGGTAAGGATTCAATTTAAATTTAATTGTATCTTCTGCCAAGTGCTTTTCATTGGTATTTGAATAAGCAGTTGTGTCTAGAGAAGGGTAACACCTGAGAGACATGCACATTAGCTCAGAATAGCCACTTTGTTAATGAATTGAAACTTTGCCATGTTTTAAAATTTGATGCCAAGAGGATCACATTTGTGATCCTTTATGTAAGTTACAGCTATTCTTATGCATTGTGTGTTAGAAATACTAGTCCATCAATGCAGCTAAAATATACCATATCCTTTTGGTTATCTAAAAAATTTACTTCTATGAGAAAAAAATCAGGTCTTTTATGTTTCAAGTCATTTTACTCTACATATTCCATAGAACATCCTAGGTGGAGCCAGACACAATTATGACATGTGTTTTATGTAGCTGGGGAGTTTAGAATTAGATTTAAAAATCTGTTTGAAAATGTTGTTTTAAATCTAACCGTAAAATTCTAAAAGCAGCAGATGATAGTGGTCTTGTGACATCAGCATTTTCATCAGCAGACTGTGCACTACATCATCAAATCCTATTTCTCCATCGAGTGAATGGAAACTTTTATAAATTGGGAACATGTTTGTACTTCAAACAAAAAGTAAAATATAGAGAATAACATTTAAGTCTTCAGGCCTGCTTCAGTTCCTGAAAGTCTGTTTATCTCACTTTCTAGGCATTTAATCACGGCAAGCTTATTTCTTATCTGTGCCAAGTTTTAAAAGATGTAAATTTGGCACAGCTGAGGAGAGAAGAGACAAGCAGCTTTAAGCTACCTTCAACTTCCCTCTCTGGTTCAGCCAGCCTCACAGCAGCTCCCAAAGTAATTTACGCAGCTAGCCACAGGCAACATGCTGCAGAGCTCCCTACATAAAGCAGAGGGTAGCTGGTGTAGAAATAGCTGTTATCAGCACTGTGCTACACAGGGTGTCTCTGTGTCAGTCTTGGTCAGTCCCTTAAGGCAACTTTCCAGCTATGAAGCGCTGCTAGAGCCCACTGGGGATAAGGAATACACACTTCTAGATTGCTCATAGAAACTACGCACCTAAAAAAAGCCTCAGCTGCTTTCTCACCATCCATCCCACATCCTTTACTTTTTTGATTATTTTTCTTGTTATATCTCCCAATTGGAAGGTAAGCATCTGCTGAAATTTCTTCACCTTGGCTGTTCTAGGTGCTGGTTATGATATCACTTCCTTTCACTTTAGACTGTTTTTTCTCTCTTTCCTCTGCCTGCTGCTGATGCTGGTGTACTGGCATGTTCCAAAGACAACTTTTGCATGCGTGGCCTGTCTAACTTTTATCCAGATTTAACGAAACGGATCCGTACTTCCTATCAGAGTAAGTTCTATGAAGGTTAGGCAAATAGCTTTATCGTGATTGGACTATGCCTGACTTAAACCTGTGTGTTTGTGCTTTGTAATGTGTTTTATTTAAACACATTCAGCATGCATGCAAATTTACTGTATTTTGTGATGTTAACCATGCTTGATATTGACAATTATCTTTTATTATACAGATATTTCAAATCTTGGAGTTTTTTTCCAAATGAGTCAATGAGAAAACCTCAGTGACTTACATGGGCCTTAGAAATGATTTTTCAACAATATTATGTTCTTGATGATAGTATCTTTCTTTGGGTTTATATTTGTTTCACTGTACATCTACTTATATGAAGCATTTCTTGTTTTGCAATGGCAGTGTCTGGTTCTAGCTATTAATTCATTCTTGCCTGTTTTCAGAAGAACAATGTGGCTTAAAAGAGAACTGATTGGATTGTGTGCTATGAAATTTACAGTTTTAATCTTGGTTTGGTACTTGCATATTTGGCTTTGGGGAGCCATCCCATGCCTCTGGGAATCTACTTTTCCCTAGGGAAAGTAAAATGGGCATAGAAATATGTACATCAAAGAGAGCTATGAAAATTAATGGTTTTATTGTCTTTAAATTTTGAATTCTAGTGATAGGCAAATTAAATATTAGTATTCATCACTGTGGCATTTGATGAACAAAGCTATAATTAATTTTGCAAAAATGACTTTTCAACAGATGAGCTGTATGTATCTTAATTAACTGCAGTGCTTATATGTAATTAGGTCTCCAGGATGCCTCTTATTAATCTCTTTTTACAGTCGTTTTCACAGAACAACTGGTTAGGCTATTTTACATTAAATACTCAGTATAGGCAAGATAAAGGGGTGGCAGTTGTTTTATCATCTCACATAAGTATGGAGTTGTGGAGCTATTGAAATGCATTTGTACACTTGCACAAGAAATTCTATTCCATCTGTCTAGACCGATTACTCAACAGCTGATTGCTATGATTTTGTTTCATAGTGCTTCATCCAAAGTGGCCTGTTTAGTTAACAGACAAGTCTACTTACAAATCCAGCAGTCCATAAAAAGGTTTGGTGTACAGTGTCTTAAAGTATACTAGTCTGGTCTTACTGCTTTCAAGTCTGCAACAGAGAACCTGAGGGTAAACAGCAGTCAAAGATTTAAGGGATTAGAAAAAATAATAAATTCTAAGACCAAAATCACCAACTTTTTCATTAAAAATTACAAATACAGACTGTAGAGTTTCTCATAGCTGAAAATGTATGATCCTGTTTCCATCTTCAAGGATCCTGTTTCCATCTTCAAGCCCAAAATCAGAAAAGTCCACAAAATCTTTCTGTATACATCGTAATTGAAGAGTACGAGTCTGACTTGTGTGCAGGATCGTTGACAGCTCCATTTCTTCCCTCAAAAATTATTTGGTTGTTGCTTTTGCCATTCAGTACTTCTACAGGAGTAAGTACTGTATGATCTGAAAGATGCACCTAGCAGTAAAGAACAGGGCAAGAACATGTCATAGACTAAAAATATCATGCTAAGTCATTGTCAAGTTGTGCTTTGTTATGTGACTTACCTGAGATAGGAGTTTTAAGAGGGGTTCTGAGAATGGATTTAGTTTCTCCCTTCCTGTAAGTGATGATGATGGGAAAAGAAAAACACATTATTTTTGGAAACTGCAGTTGAAGCTGATATTATTAAGGCAGAAGCAGAAGCAGTCATGCACTAACGTAAGCATTAGGACTAAAGTTTTGAGGATTATATAAATGAAAATGGAAGTTAATGGGAAGACATATCAGGGGGTGATTCAATTAAGAAAGGAACCAGGAAGATAATTTCATGAGGATCACTTTGAGAGAATAAGACTTGCAGGCACTGAAGCCAAAGAAGAGATTACCAATGAGCAAGATACTTAGACTTTTGTTGTCATTTTGGAGGTGATTTGCAGGAAGAAACAGACTACTTTAATTCTCAGATTCAGGCTGGATACTAAAGTGTGACATTCCACACAATATTCCGAGTTAGATTATCAGGGAAGAGTGTTGCTGTTAACTGTGCTGTAGTAGCAAAGAGAAGACTTTAGCACAAAGATAAAAAACAAGAGTTCATCTTGACAATGTTAAGTTCATGTCTGGACATTTGTGAGTCAATTTTAGAATGATGAGGGTGCTACTCTAACTTGGATGGAAGGAATCCAAGTTAGAAATGTGTAGTTATGAATCATTAGCATCAACAAAAGGTATTTATTGCCTTGTTAATAGTTGAGTGTCTCTTCAAATACTGGGATAGAGAGATAAAGGAAGTGTCGATGTTCTGCAACTGAAGAAGGAAGGTGGGGAGGGATCAAACTGGGAAAAGAAGCAATATGTTGGAGAAGAGAGGTTTTCCAAAGGAAAGACATAATCAACAGTGTCAAGGGCAGCATCCAGTATGCAGAACACACTGGTGGAATAATGGTTTTGAATTTTAGCAATAAATCTGTAAAAAGCTTGATAAGAGTAACATATACATGTGTAAGCTAGACTCAAAAGCATCTAGGATGGACTTAGAGCATTAAGACAGCACATTCTTTGGTCTGAGAAGTGAAAGTGGGAAGGGAGAAACAAGCAGGGAAGAAATTAGAAGGAGAAATGTGAGAGAAATCAGTTCTAGACATACATACTGGGAGAGACAGAAGCAATTGTCTTATCAGGGGAATTAATTTGGGGAAAACAGGAGGCTCAGATGAGGGTAAGTGCAGAGCTGGAGATAGCTTTCTGGTGTTGATGACCTGTTCCATTGGATGTAACATCTGCTGGCAGCCACCTTCCTTTGTAGCAAGAATAAATGCCCAGCCAAAACAAGTAAGCTTTCTCTGCAGTAGTGCACAACAATATTGTTGTTTGGTTGTTATTTATTTTCTTCAATTAAAATCAAGTTGTACATGTGGTACCTACTGGTAGGTAACATATTCAAATATTAAAACAAGTACATTTACAGCATCTAGAAAAATAGTGCAGCAGAATGTAAAAATACCGACTTGCAAAAGCAATTTGCATCTCCTACTAGAAATTCATACCATCTGTTGGCAAAACAAGAAAATAAATAGGCTTTATGAAGCATCTAAAGAGTTGGCAAGTTCAAAGGATGTTGATCCAGTGGAAAATAGTTTTCAAAATGGAGACTTTTCTCTGAGAGCTCCTTGTTCCTAATCCAGGCCAGTCCCTAGAGGGGATGTGAGCTAAAGCAACCTTGGTCTGAAAGGAGGACCCAGAAAACAGTGTGCTATGAGTCATTACATATCAGTAATTGACGCTTTAAATCCCTCCTGACAACACAGTAGAAGCTAATGCAGGTTAAGTTTTAAATTGACAGCTAAATTCTGAAATGTCATTCCCAAAGAATGCATCATACTTAAACATAAAGAAAACAGTATGGTAATTCAGTGTGAAGAGGTGTCCCTGCCCATGGCAGGGGGGTTGGAACTAAGATGATCTTAAGGTCCTTTCCAACCCTAACTATTCTATGATTCTATGATTAAGATAATAGCAGTCTTATTTATTGGCTTGTGAATATTAGAATATTTATGATGATTTATTTATAATTCATTTATTTATAAGCAAAGACTTTGGGTGGTTTTAATTCAATGATCAGTCTGAACCATTTAATCAGAGATAGAAACTTAAAATTTCAAAAATCATTTTGAATTAGGAGCTCATGAAAGTTGTTACCCCTTCCTAAGCAGTACATTTTTCTATCCTTTAATAAAAAGGAAATGGAAATCAAAGTAAACCTTGAAAAGTATCCATAATGCCTTATGTTATATTTACATCTTGCATTATTTTCACATCTAGAATTTGTTCAAATCAAAACCAATTTCTTTATAATGTCAGTGGCTGTATCTTCTCACAGGTGGTCCTTTACATTGCCTGTCTCAGTCATTTGTGCTCAGCTTTGCTGCTAGGCTCTTGCTCTACCTGGACTCAAAATTTACTGTGGCAGGGGCTTTTGGGGCTAAAAAAAGCTAAAATCTTTTGGGGCACATATTGGGCCTACAGAGCTCCAAAATCAAAAGTGAAAATAGTTTTGTAATCCAGCTTCAGGAGCTGTTTAGTCTCTCACATGTTCAAGGGAAGCTGAGTTGTGTGGAAATGCTTACACATGAGAAATAATTGCAAAGATTTAGCTTGGTTCCCTTAAAAAGGAAGCAACGGTAGAAAATAAGCAGGAGTACAAAGAAAAGCATGAGAGCTTTGAAAGGGAAACAAAAGACAACATTTAATAGAATCAAAGGTAACACGAAGTTTGACAAGTGTATGTTTATGCTTTTCAGTGAATGACGATTGTGCACTTCATTGAATGTAACATCTTTGGGATTTAGACTTCATAAGATTAAAAGATACTTTGGATATATAGATGGATGATTAGAAGAACTCGTATCTGATCAAGGATGATTTATGGCAGGAGAAAGTCTGCAAGTGGCAGTGCTTAAGCAAATCTAAGTGTCTAAGATTAATGCCCTTGTGCAGGGCACATATTACCGCTTAGGCTTAACATGGGGACTTACTGCACTTCTTGGGTTGTTTTTAGGTTTGTTTGGGGGTTTGGTCATTGTTAGAGGTGATAGAGCTTGACATCAAGTCCAGAGCTGTAGAGAAGTTCACATGTTCACCAGTCTTAAGTACTATAGCATAAAACCTTTGCCAAACATGAAGAGCTTGTGGTATTCTCCCAGTGGTTGCTCTTGGGTTTTCAGAACAGTGATTTGGTGTCTTTCCTACTGAAGTCAGTGGCATCATAAAAAAAAAATGAAAAAAGGGAACTATTTAGACGCAAAATCAGAGCTGGCAATTGACATTGTAAATATCATCAATAGTAACCATGCAAAGCTTAGAAGAATTTCATTAATCACAACATCATAGCCAGAGTGTTAAAACTTCAATATTTCCAATACTGCATTTACAAAAGAAACTGTTCAATAATTCATTTTGTTTCTCCAAGGCCTCTGACGCTATGCAGATGTGCCAGACTCGCTCCCACTGTACCTTGCAGACAGTTCTGCAGCAAAAAGCAATTATGTTCCAAATCTCTAGGTACATACAGCAAATTGTACTTCTGCCTGACTCCGGGCTTTGGTAAGAAAGCTATGCATAGAGAGGCTCCCTGAATGGTTGCAGTTCCTGAACTCTCTTGTAACATCAAAAGTGACTGGACTCACAATTATTGGAATATAAAATTCTCTCACAAATTCAAAGTTGAATTTATGAAAGATTCAAATATGTTTCTCAAAATACAAAGTTTTCAGTTTGCAACATTAGTGTCTAGACTAATCTTTCACTGTTTAAAAGGAAACGTCATTGCTACTGACTTGACAAGCCAAATCAATACCAGTTTTCCAAAGTGCTCAAAGTTGTTCTAGCACTCATGTAGCTTTGTTCATGGTAGAAACTTTTCATTCTGCTGGTTGGGGCTCTAGATTCTCCCCATTTCTCAGAGCAGTCCAAAATTACACTGTAAGACAAATACCAGTACTTACACTAGGATCCCACTGTTTTAACACAAAAAGAACACCACTGGTGACCAAAAACATGAGTTTTAGAGATGAGGGTCTCTGAGCCTGAGGGTCCAGAAGCCATAAAAATTAACCCATGTCACGTTGCAGGAGGCATGGTGCCAGATTAAAGCATACTGAAAGGTCATGATAGATGTTTGACTTCCAGTACACAACATATGCAAAGTGTCTGTAAACACAGTATCAATATGACAGTAATGCACATGAGTGTGTGCTAATCTTCACTAGGCTATATGACCTGAGTGATGAGTCCCCACTGCTAGCAGATGGATGTCTGGTGCTGGGCTGTCTGCCAATCCCAAGTAGCCTAACAGCATGAAGTGTCAGAGCTCCGTATAACAACCGTGAACCACTTGATACAAGCCATAGGGCACCATCGGATACATATGAAGGGTACATCTGGAAAGGTGTGGCCATGCCCAGTTCATCCACAGTTAGCCCATGGCAGAGGATGGCACGAGCTCAGGCTTTTTCTCCCTCGCATGCCAAAAGGCATGGTAAAACTTGTACATGCAACTTGTGCCAAGGATGGATCTCAGTTTGATCACAGTAACAAGCCCAAGCTTAAGCAGTGTAAATTAAGATTACTCTACTTGTTGCTGTCTTCCATGATAGACTGCTGCAAATGAGTTCCTCACAAATACTTCTAAACAATATATCAGGATCTTGCACAAAAATTATTCTATTCAGACAGCATCTGTCCCCCTGTTTTAAGGTTTTCTTCCTGTATTATGCAGCAGTTGAAAGCATAGGTTTGCTTCCACATCAGTTTGACAGCGATGAATTAGTTTGATTCACATCACAGACATTTAAATTTTAAGCTCTATTTACTTGTTTTCTCTAGTTAGATACAGCCACTATTTGTCTACCCTGAGGGGCTCGGAAAACAAATCTGAGTTGGCAAAAGGTGTGATTTTAAAACCAGACCTAAATTCCTGCAGCGACAGCCTGATAACTGCTGTTATCTGAAATATCTATTTTCCTCACGTTTCACACCGTTCCTTTCTCCAAATTGACTTTGAAGTGCAGAATATCATCAACCAAGAAAGTTGAAGCATGCCCTGTTAGATTGTAACTTAACTTTTTAACTCCATTTTTTCAGGCCTGACTGAACTCAGTGACAGTCCAGTTTCCCTGGAGCTAGAGCGTTGCAAGTCTCCCACTTCAGGTAAAGGTGATTGGCTTCTCTTCCTGCAGTCTGTATAAGCCATTCATGTCATGCATCACTGTGTTTCATTAGTCCCTGAGAAATGAAGTGCATAGTTACAATTCCAGCAAGAAGAATTTACTGCAGAAGTGCTTATTACATAGCACAATTAAAGCCGAAGTCTGTTTACTTAAAGGAAAATTAAATGTACGTGGTGCATCTCAAGGTGAAGAGCATGCAAACATTTAACAAATATCATCTATCGTGCAGATATATCATGCAGATATATTCCTATATCCTATATTCAGATATAGTCCTATATCCTCCTACTAGAGGCTTTTTTCTCTGCTTTGTTAAAAGGCTTTCTGACTTCTTTTTTTCAGTAGAGAGTCTTTATCTGTATGTATTATGCATATGTGCACACAGAGAAATTAGTTTTAAAAGTCAGCAATATGGAGATGATGAATTTGAACCATTAAAACCCAGTGCCTAAGTTATGTAATTTACAATGGAAACATAACCTCAAATCAAAACACTTGCTTATCAACCACTTTGACCTGGCAGTGAAATTTTGGCCATTTGAAAATGAATAACTGTTTCCCATTTTACCCATAGTCCTTCAGAAGGTGGAGTTCATCTCATTTTGAGAGACTTTTTCTGTAAGTGCCTAGTCTGCATTAATCTCCTTAATGTGAGTTCACTGCCTTAAAGATAGTTGCTTACAGCTGTTTTCTAATAGCTGACTCTTAAATGTGATGGAAAATAAGGATGTGTAACTTGAACAGGACGGATGATGGAGCATGTTGCCCAAGAGTGTTGTGAATGATCCATCCCTGGCAGTGTTCAAGGCCAGGCTGGACAGAGCCTTGGGTGACGTGGTTTAGTGTGTCGTGTCCCTGCCCATGGCAGGGGGGTTGGAACTGGATGATCTTAAGGTCCTTTCCAACCCAAACCATTCTGTGATTCTATGGTACATTCATTTTGCTTGTGGTATGTGTATCACACGACTTTTCCTTATAGTTTGGTAAGTATTTTCCTTAGTTATGTTAACAAGTTCCCACAAATAAGCTATTCAAGTCCTCTCTTATTATTTCACACATTTTACTTTATTGTAACAGGACACACTCATCTTGAATGAAGGCCACTAATGAGTAATTCACAGAAACCTAAAGCTAATAAAAGTATTTCCACAAAACGGCTAAAAGAAAATAGCTGTTTTGAAAGATGTATTTCCTTCCACTATTGTCAACCCAAATTCTGTAGACATGGAAATAGCAAAGTGAAATAGTCCATAATAACAGTGGTATAACACTAGGAGCAAAAACTCTTGAGCTGGGCCTCAGAAACTCGTGGTATGGGCTTTAAAATCAAACATTTGATAGATAACTCAGTATAATCAGACTGTTTATTCGGAGGCTCACTGGGATTCATCTTTTTAGTCTTCTTTCCAGAAATGAGCTGCATTCTCTCTTTTTCCTTTTACTGAAACTAGATCACTGATTTGGTATACATGTGTGTATGTGCTTAGGTTTGTAATGATAAATGACAACTATGGCAACTTACTTTTTCTACAGTTCAATTTTTCATTCTGCTATTGATTAAAAATACCGATTTTAGATGAATTTAAGGTCATTTGCTCCAAAATTTATTCTGCTTTTCTGTTTTGGAGATTATTCAGCATGGAAAACATGGCATATTTATGAATGTTTCCTATTTTAGCCCTTCCCTGTGGTTTTCCAAGCAATTTTTGAATCTTCAAAATGTGAAATCAGGTACAATGTTGTAGGTAGCAACTATTATTAGAAGCAACTGCTTTTTTAAAAATAGAACTTATTTTAGAGTGATTTATTATTTTTTTAATGGAAAATTAAAAGAATTTTGCTTTGGCATACCTGCTCTTAAACTGGGCAAAACCCAGTCTAATCATCTGCAACAAAGACCTCAAACTTGTGACCCCAAAGAACTTGGGAGTGGAGCTACCTTGTGCTTCTCAGCATAGCCTCCCAGCTGCATCAGCCTCTGCACTGGCTAACGTTTCTTTCTTGTAGCACACAACTGATGAATCTGCATAGTTATGGATTCATCAGTCAGGATCCTTTTAATTCCAGTCTTGCCTTTGGTATAAAGTGCAGGGCACACAGGCTCTGTTATGGAAGTGTGCTGTACTCTGGAGAGATTCCCGTTCTGAAAGCCTTTCAACTAGAACATGAAATGAAACCATTTGATGAAAATGTTTCTGAAATGCACAGAATTGGCCACACAGAGGGTAGCAGCAAGTGGAGAAATGCCAGTCTTGCTTTGGAAGAACGGTAGGCAAAGAGGAGCAAGCCTCTTTAACCACTAGTATTTTTATTTTAATTAAATCAGTAATTAAATACTATAGTGATGCATTTTTTCAATACTGTACAGGAAGACGAGAAGTTCCTAAAGCCATTTGAAAGATTTCTGCTTCCTTATGAATATCTGAGTGGTGGCAGTTTCCATTGCAAATAAAAAGTATCACAGGAATAGTGATATTGATGGAATAACGTTGCTAAAAATTGTGGAACAAAAAGCTTAAAACCCCCTCAAAATTCTTATCTGTATAAAGTACATTTTGTGAGAACAGTGATGCAGCATGGCGTGCCATCTAATGGTATTTGACTGGCTTAAAAACACCCCTCAGATCACTCAGAACAATGGAGATCAGGATTTTTCAATACCATCAGAATATCTTTGTCATGCAGGCCATGTTCTTTCAATAGAGAAAATCAAACTGCGTTTTGACTGTTGTGATTTGGAGATCGTAGGTTAGGGCCTTGTACTACATTCACTCTAAAGTGGCATCTGAGAACTCAGTAGCCCTAAAACAACATAAAGAACTCTGAGGCCTTGTGAGCACTCATAGTGTAAATGGTGCTACATCCAGTGCTGGAGTTAACTACTGTATAATGTATTAAAACCAGTACCCATTCCAATAAAGTGTACCTTTGTTTTTATTACCCCATTAGGAAAATTTATTCAGGGGATCTTAGGAATATAATATATGTAATTGTATAATATATGTATCCCTTATTGCTTTAGCCATATATATGCAGCTTTATATTGAAGTGTGTAGTTGCAAATACACTGTGAACACAAGAAAATACATCTTTGAGAGGTCATTTAATTTTGGTGTGTAAGATACAATGGGCAGTTTAGACTTCTTTCAAAGACCATCAGTCCATGTAAAGGAGAGTGACCTCTCAAATGTGTGCTCTCAAATGAAAGTGCATTTGTGTTTTTTCTTAAGGAATCACCTTCATACTGGGGGCTTACATCCAAAATGCTTTTAAGACTATATATCTTAGAGAAGGCTATGTAAGTATTTCCACAATTGATTCCCATGAGCTTTAGAACAGGTCCCTAATGGCAACATTACCAGTATTTATAAGTGCTGTGATTTCCAAGTGCTGTTATCCTGATTCATTCCACTGGTTACATCTGCTGTGATTAGGCCCGTGTCAAACTCCTACTTCCCTGAAGGAAATGTGTTTAAATAGCTTTGTTTCAAAAAGAGTATTATCAAGTTTCTAACACAGTCACTCTTCTTTAACTCACAGATAACTTCAAAGTAGCTGAACAGATTTTGCTCAGCTTGAAAACTGTATTCTGATGTGCAAGAAAGTAAATGTTTCAAAACATCTTGTGTGTGTGTAAAACATAGAATGTCATTTGCTTTGCAACTTTATAATTGATAACTGCCAGAATAACCATTTTCTCTTATATATTAAATGAAGAAGGATGTTGACTAGTCAGAAGGCAAATTAATCATTAAAGAGAGGTTAGCTCCTGCACTGTGAATACAAGGTGTATTTTATCACTTTCTGATATGTGATGAGGGGGTTTTCTGCTCAGGTGAATTCATGCTTGCTTAAGATCTTGAGACATGTAGGGATTAGCAAGGAACGGAGAGCAGTATGAGCTGGGATAGGGAAGGAAATAGGGATCTGCCTTTGGGCCTTGGAGTCTGGTTCAGGGGGAGCAGCAGGGGAGAGGTCGACCCCATGCAGCCCATGGTGCATGGCTCAGTGGGGCCTGAGCCCTGCAGTAGAGGCCAGCAGCCCCTATGGACAATGGAGACAGGAGCTAAGCAAGTGAGCAGGGCAGCTCTGGGGAGGGTGACCACGGCCGAGCACAGCCTGGTGATCACCAGGGACAAGGGAGGATCAGCAGGGCCATGGCCAGGCCCAGGAGTACAGCAGGGCAGCAGTAGCTGTAGCTCAGGGCAGAGCAAGAGTGAAGTTCAGCTTGAAAGTAGCTCCCACAGGAAAGCACTGCCTGGGGTGCTCTGCCTGAGGCCACCAAAGGAAAAGGGCTGTCTCTACCTTGGCTCTGAGCCCCAGTAGCCAAATGTCCAGAACCTTACTGTGTACCTTGTCCAATTGAGTAGCTAAACATCAGGCTCCTAAATCCATGTTTTAGCAGTGGGAAAGTAGGACTGACATTCAAAAGTGTTACACAGGCAGAAGCTCCCTAAGAGCTGTATGAAGAGCTATATTCATTTTGACTAAGTTCTCTGAATTCAGTCCTGCTGTAATAGCTGAGGGGAACACACCACTGAATGTCATAGCTGTGAGCATGCATTTGTTTGTTTGTTGGTTGTGCCTTCTTGTTTTCACTGAAAGACTGATGGGAAGCATATGGCCACAAGATACCATGCTGTCAGGTGAGGAATCTGGGTGCTCAGCTTAGCCAGCTGCCAGACCATACCTATTAACTCTGTCTGTGCCTCCTTCTCACCCCACAGTTGGACAACTTGACTGTTGACACATTAAGCTCTTTGGGGAGGGTCTGTCTTGCCTTTCGCTGTGGCATCACAATTTAAACCGGCTGCTTCCAGCATGAATGCAAACAAATAATGGTAACAAAACTCTGCTAGCCTCTTGAACCTTTGTACTGTACTGCACTGCACTGCAATGCATACTTACACTGGATTTCAAAAGCTCTTTCTCAGCAAGAGAGGTTTACATGCATGATCCTCCTTTATAATAAATGTAGAGATAGTAAAACACACATGATTTAAGTACTAAAAATAGGCTATATAATGATAGCTATATGATAATATCCACACTCTGATCAGTTTAATAGTGAAGTTAGTTTTGCCCCAGAAAAATAATAGGCACAGCATTAATCACAGTAAAGCATGAAAGCAACCAGCTACTCCTTTTGTTTTTACACTTCTGGTCTTGACAGTGGTCCATGCTTTTTCTAGCATAATCGTGTCCTACACCAAAATATTCCAAATTTGGCAGTGGTAGGAGTAACTGTTGGCTTCCTCAACTGCACCTCCTGCATTTCCTCATCCTGTGTGTCTCCTTTGTCTTTTAGCCCCCTACTCACCATGTCGTCTACTCACCCTCTGCTCTACTCATGTACCTGTAAACCAACTGATCAACCGCATACTCCTTTCTGATCCTCAGTCTTTTCAGCATCCTGAGACTGTGTTAGATTGCAGCCTTCAGTATGGTGTCTATTTTGGCTGTGCACAGCTGTGACAGCTCCCAAATCAAGCCTGTTTTGAGTCCTCCAGAGGAATCAGAAAGTGCATACTTTGCATGTGCTGTATGAGACTGCACACAAATAGCTGGGAGCTATTTCTGCAGTCTTGCAGTCAGACATATATCCCATAACTTGGGGACGTTTGTGGCATATAACACAAGGCATAATTCCTGTGATACAGAAACACCTTTTAACAGAAGAGGTTAAACCTCCAATTTGCAAAGCTGAAAGGCTCTATGATGACAGCACTAATGAAGCTCCCTGGTGTTAAATGCAGCTAGGATTTGTAGCTCTGAACTACCCTAATCTAGATCCTCACCTGTAAGTAAAGTTGTCCTACAGTCTTCCTTAGGAATTGGTAACCCTTTTTCAGAGGGTTGGTTGGGCCAGATGTTGTCCTTTCCTTCAAAGGCAATTATCTCACAAGTGATGCTTCTTTCTGTATAGCAAAGCACTGATTTTCTGGAGTAGTATTCACAACCTGTGTATAACAGCTGCTCAGGTAAATGGAATGTTCTGAAAATCAAATTGCCCTTTGTGAAAGTGCCTAAAATGGGTGTAGGAGCTGAACACTTGGTATCCAAATTTGAGAAATTTCATGTAGTAGTGTTAGTGGTATATATTTTGATGTTGGGTTGACCTGAAGAGATCTCTTTGCTTTGTCCCAAAGCATCCAGTTAAAGTGACACCTAGAAATGGGTTACTGAGAGGGCTCTGCTGGTTCTACTGGTACCAAAATGCTGCTCGAGAGCCTAAAGGGCTCCTCTTCTCTGAAGAAAGAAAGAAAACCATCTAACATAGGGGCCAGTTGGTATTTTCTTCTGCCACATTGCAGCTTTGTAGTTTGTGACACTGCGAAAGAATGCAGCAGAATTTCTATTTAGGAGCCTTGTGACTTGAAATGGTAAGCGGCTGTTTTGGGCATCCTTCTGACCTAAAAGCTTATTAAATAGAAATTACAAAGGACTTGTTCCTTGTATTCATGTGTCCCGGTGTTCCTATCACTGTGATACTTACCATGTGGGACTCTCTTCAGAAGTATAATAGCTAGCTGACAACCACTGCACTGTTTGCTTCCAGTAACAGACAGTATGAGTAAGGGGTAAAAGACAGAAAACAATGTGGAAAAGTACTGACTGAGTGCAAAATGAAAGAACCATATTGGAAATTAAGTCTTTTGAATAATTAGTTAAAGATTTCTTAAGGAATTCTTTTAATAAATGTAATGCCACTTTGACTGCTACAAGACATGCTTCATTTCAGTCCTTTGGTGTTCGTTGTTGAAAATGTGCTCTTGTGTAAGGAAATGAAAACATTTTTGAACAGAAGCAAAATCGTAGTTTTGAGGGCATAATTGGCACACAACAGATAATTAAATCTGAAGTAAATTCAGAGCAGTATTTGGATGTCTAGATAACACCACATTGTATCCTGAAGCTCTTGTATTTCGTTTCTGTGCAATCTGTCTTCCTTTCCATAGTATTACAATAGTGTGTTCTGTCTCCCATCATTTGTACAATATGCCCTCTCTTGTTCAAATGGTATCTTGAGGTATGATGTCATCAGAACTCATAATTTCATTGCACCCTGTTACTAGATTGGTTTCCAGGTGTTTAAATATGTGTGACGTGCTGCGTAAGCAGCATTTGCAATATTTGCCTTCAGCTCGTTTGGGTTTTTTTTTAATCATTCCTGTCATCACAAGGTAAGATATTGCAGCACACAGCCAAAGCTGTGCAAAACACCATTCACTTCTGGAGTAAGGTTTTTTCCAGTGCTTTTTTGTTCAGTTGCATTTCTTTTGCTGAATGGTGGACATGAAAATATTGAACCCAGCATTCTGCCTTTAGATGCTGATTGAAAAAATAACCAAAACAACGTTCTACAAATTTGCAGTATGGTATTAACCAGAAGATGGCATGTTGTTTTCCCTCGCTCCTTTTTCTTTCTTACTGATTAACAACTGCCTTTCTCCTTTTTCTGTTGTTTCAGTTAAAGGATCAAGAAAGTTAAGTCTGCCAACAGATCTTAAGACTGATCTTGGTACGGTAGGCGAAAGCCAACAGCTTTAAACTTCCTTACATTCATTGGCAAAACATTTTACCAACTGATTCATGAGATAACACAATAACCTTCGGAGGCTTTGTCTGAAAAGGCTTTCTAAAAACCACCTATTAACCCATACAGTTCTGTTGGCAGCTCTCAGCATTTTGCTTGTTTAATATTCATGTATTTCATGTAGACATATTTTGCCAATCATTACACACTGGGTGTGTAGTATTTTATGATGAAAAGGCTCCAGAACTTTTTACATGCTTGAGCCATTATAACTGGTTGTCAGTGATGTTTATCTCTGCCTATAACACCCAATGCATGCGCTAGTCTGTTTTCTTTTCGATGTACAAATTCTGTGCCACAGTTGAAGACAGTTGAATATCTATATTTTATGGTGTGTCTTGGTCCTCTCCTTGAGACTTACCTCAGCGAGTTTGCTGTAATCTTTTCCTCAATTCTTCTTTTATATTTCAGTGGAAATGCATAGTGAGAGCAGAACTTTCACCTCCAAAAACCTCAAATGAAAATTCAACATCTTGCATAACCTAAAAATGTTTGGGGCAGATTATGCCCTCTTAAGTATCCAAGTAAAGGGGATTGCTCCTGGCATTTGTGTTGGAATGTGTGGTTCCCATCATTACTTTTACGATTGCCTTAAGTATTCTCAGTCTCAAGGAGTCCTTTCTGATTTTGCTCTTATGGGAAATTTCTTGTGTCAGATGACTGAAAAAGCCATGTAGCTTTTTTACATTACTTTGAGTGTCTTTTTAGAGATAGAAATTATAGTTAGATCACATCCTTGCATAATGCAGCCAAACTTAATTTCTGTCACAAGGAATCATGTGCATATATTAAGCAATGCAGCACTGTTCCCCAGGGCAAAAGTCGAGAATAAATATGTCTTCCACGTTATAAATGACTGATGAACTTGGAAAACTGCTAATAGCTCCTGGTAAAGATTAAGGAAATAAACATTGAAAAATCATTGGGAAATTCAATCCATGCTGGGCAGATTTCAATGATTTTGTTGAAATAGCTCTCTCCATCATTAACAGTGATATTTCAGGAACTAGGAATGAAGGAATGCACACACAAAAAAAATCAGAATGGAAAATTCTAATACTCTTAACACTCCATAAAGGTAAAAGGAGTGCTGTAGGCAGCTATAGACCTGTAGAATTAATATTTATCACTAAATAAATGGGCAGCTATTAAGAGGGAAGGTACTTGATACTTAGGGTATTAAAATAGCCATAGGGTAGGATCTAAGGCTAAACATGCATGAAATTGATTTATATCCTGAATCATAACACAAGAAAAAGATAAATCTGCTGTGTCAAAGACTGGGTTTATCGGGTTTTGGATAAGCAAGAAACAAACCAATGTAACTTAAAGTGCTGAAGGTTTTGTAGTGTAATATAAAAAAGTTGTGTAACAGAGGAAAAACCTGCCTTGCCATTAGCTTTCCTGTAATCACACTGGGAGCTGGACAACAAACACACAAAAAACCCCAAACTGAAACCCACAACACACAAAAAACCCCACAAAACCCCAGGGACTAGGGAGCAGGATGACTGTGCCAAAAAGGAAAGCTGTAAGAGTCAAAGAAATTCAACCTACAAGAGTAGGAGGCATGATGATCCATCTGAAATACACGACATATGTAGGGAAGTTTGGAGTGCATAACCCTGTCTGTGCTTTTGATTTCATCACGGTCATGTTTCTGCCATGCCACAATTTACTTGTAGTAGTGGTTTATTTTAGTAATGTAGAACATAGAACTCCATTAACTTCAAATTACAAAATTATCAAATTGCCACTTCCATGGTACTTCCACAGTACTCTGTCCTAGTATCACCAAGCAGCTCGGTGGATTGCTAAGGATAAAGCATGTGGAAGTAGCATGCAGTGTATAAGCTGGGATACTCATGGCTGATCAACTGCAGAAGAAGGCTGAAAACCCTCCCCCTGAAACAAAACAAAAAACCTTATTTCAATTCTCCTTCATGACTGTCTTAGAAGGGCAGATTCCTGTTCATTATTCTAGCCATTAAAACTATGCTGAATTATAGGTTGCTTAGTTTACAACAGGCTGGGAAAAGCATCTCTTTCTCAATGTAAGGAGCTAAATTCAAATGGGAGTTCCTGGAAAAGGTGAATAATATCTGCATTTCATTTATATCTGCTCCAAAATATCTTGGCTACACTGGCAGAGCTCTTAGAGATTATTTATCCACTGTTTGGTTGTTTCCTGGGATTATATCCATAGTCTGAATATACAGGGAATAGCAATTCTCTTTGGCCCACTCTTCTTGTAAAGATATTCAGGTCACCACTTTCAAATGAGAAGATACTGTGCATCCATCCCATCGGCTCTGGCTCATAGCTTTTTACAGAGTGCTGATACATCACCTACTCTCAGTACCAACTGCAGCTAATTGGGAAATACATTAGCATTTGGCAGCTTACAGTTCTGCTCCCATCTTAGGATCTGGCTCATGTAACGTCCTTGCTTCCACTTTGCTTTGAATTGTAATAGTGGAGGTTAAGTAGAAGTTAAATCTATTTCTGGTGGAGGTGCTGCCTGTACTGAGAATTACTTGGGGCATAGTTTGCTAGGATTGAAGGGAATAATGTGTGATCTGATGACTCAGGGTGTTCTAGTTAAACCTTGTCAGGATTTTTGTGACTTAAAGGTACTTTGGGACTCCATTTTGATCCTTGTATGACTGGTAAAGCTGACCTCAGCATCTTATTATTTTGATGTAATGATTATTATCTATCCTTGCTGAAGAACTTGTTGCCCTGGATGCTATATCTTCACACAGAAATGTGAGAATTACCCTGTATACATTGGGGGCATACATTGGAACTTCTTGATAGTTTCACCTACTGCAGATCTGAGTAATTCAGTGTTTATCTGAGTTGTCCAGAAGGAAGGTCATAGAATCCTAAAACACCAGGTTGGAAAGGACCTCAAGGATCATCTGATCCAAGCTTTCTAGCATGACCTACTAGATTTCTCAGCACTCTGTGCAGCTGAATCTTGAAAGTTTTCAGCTTTGGGGAATCCACCATTTCCCTGGGAAGATTATTCCAATGACTCATTGGAAAATCTTGCTCTTGTGTCCAACCAGAATCTCTCTAGGAATATCTTCTACCCATTACCACTTGTCTTGTCCATGTGACTCATTGTAGAAAAAGAGTCTCCATCTTCTTTGCAGCCACCCATTAAATACTGGAACATGATGGTAAGGTCCCCCCGAGCCTTCTTTTCTTAAGGCTTTTGTTCACAAACCCAGTTCTCTCAGCCTTCTCTCATGTGGCAGGCTTCCCAGTTCTCTGATCATACTCTTGGCTCTTTTGGACCCTCTCCAACCTGTCCACAGCTTTTTTTGAGTAGCAGGAATGTGACATTGATGTTGCATATACTATACAGCTTCCTTATTATCCTTCAGAAGCAGGTCTGAATAGTAGTATCTTTATTTTTGAAGCTAATACTGTTTCCCAGAGTTTGCTGAAAAGATCATATATACTTCCATGCACTGCTGCAGTGAAATGAGTTATGGGGATAATCCTCATCTAATTTAATCAAGTGGAGAATCTGGGACATACCATGGCATATACAACTGCTTTTATATGAGAGTTTTCTCACTTTGCTTCACCAGCCACTTTAAGCATCAGCTTGTATTTTTCTTTTAGGAAGTACTTCTGTTGATTTCATTAAAAGCTTTCAAAGGTTCCAGGTAATCACAGGGAGCTGGACAGAAGTCCTGACTAAAGATGGAGATACTGGGTAACTGCTGATTTTTATTTCATTCCTATGAACAGATGGTTTCACTGTAGGAATTTCTGTTACCACCTAGACTTCATTAGCCAAAGAACACAAGAAAATGCAAATAGAGACAGTCATCATTGCTTCCTCTTGCAAGCTGTGATCTTCAAAAGATGAATATGATTCCCCATTCTTTCTTCAGATATTTTCAAGCGGTGAATGAATTCTTTACCAGGTCAGAGTTAACGTATCCCAGTCTACACAGCAGTGAAAAACTAGACGGAGTACCAAATAATCTCAGTTTTCTCAAGAATCTGAGAAATGGCTTCTGATGCTGATGCCACCATTTGATGCCCTCGTATTTCATTGCAATGGAGTGCTCCCAAGCCTATGAAACAGTACCTGGGTATTGTAAACAAGACCTCATTTTGATTTTACAAATGAGCAGTGGGGTTACAGAAGTTCTTGCTTTCCCCTTTCAAAGTGTTCTACAGCAGACTTTAAAACACTGGCAAAGTTTTGAATCTTTCAATGTGCCTTTGTTTTACTGCTGCATTGGCCAAGCTGGGAGCTTGTGAGAGGTGCATCCTACACTGGTTTGTCTGGCTCTGGTGTGTAATGCTGTTTACAATGTCAAACAACAGTTCAGAAGTTTTGAACTGGCATGTGTTGCTTTGCTTTTTGGTCTGACGTTTCTAGAACAGGCAGTTCAGACATCCAGCTGTAACAGTCCTTTTCTTGAATGAGTTGACAATGTGCATTGGAAATTATATGTATTTCTACATGCAAAGGATTTTATGGACCGTTCAGTGCGTGTCTCCTTCTAGAAGGAAAGAGTAATTTCTGTTCACTTTTCAGTCTGGAAATACCAGCTGAATTGAGGAGTCAACTAAACTCTGCTTGCAGTTAGAATTACAGCATAATAAGGTTGGAAGGGACCTCTAGAGGTTGCCTAGGCCCTCACCATACTTAAAAGCAGGTTTAGTTAGACCAGCTAGGTGAGGACAGCATCCAATTGAGTCTTGAATGCCTCCAATGACAGGGGGTCCACAACCTCTCTGAGCAATCTCTTCCAGTTTTGGATTATCGACAGGGGAAAAAATGTTTTTCCTAGTATTTAACCTGAACTTCCCGTCTTCCAAGACATGTCCTTTGCCTCTCATCTGACCAGTGTGCACCTCTGAGAAGAATCTGGCTCGATCTTCTCCATATACTTGGATCAGGTAGTTGCAGACAGCAATAAAGTCTCCCCTCAGTCTTCTCTTCTTAAGGCTGAAAAAAAACCCCCATGTCTCAAACTCTCCTCTTACATGATGTGTGACAACTCCCTTGCTGGCTTGATGGACCCCTGCTGAACTCAGGCCTGTATGTATCTTACATCAGTAAGTATCTTACATGTAATGGGGAGCCCAAAACTGGGCACAGGACTTGAGATGTAGTCTAAAAATGGCAAATAGAGGGGAAAGATGACATCCCTCAA
The DNA here is from genome assembly GCF_963264785.1 of Psittacula echo. Lineage (NCBI taxonomy): Eukaryota > Metazoa > Chordata > Aves > Psittaciformes > Psittacidae > Psittacula > Psittacula echo. The sequence continues at coordinate 7,207,679 of NC_137736.1, forward strand.
ACTCCTGGCTATGCTCCCACAGTGAAGGATGCTCTTGGCCTTTTTTGCTGCAAGTTTGATCACTATTAAGATGAAAAACATTGAGGGTTGAACAAAAGTCTTTCACTTTTACAGAAATGCTGTCAAGTGTTTGGTTCCTCTGCAATTTCACATTTGCAGGCTTGGATTTTGATATTCTGTAGCTGGGACCTTCCTAGACGAAAGTTTCTTTCATCTGCTGAAGGTCAGGTAGGTGTATGACAGCACCAGTTTCTTCTTTAATTAAATAAGAGAAGGTTTATGGTTAAACAGGTTTAAAAGAGAACCTATATCAACAGATACATTAGCACTCTGCCAGTTCAAATAACTGGAATAGAAAAAGACAACAAGAGCTGACCACCAGGTTAACTCTGTGAACTATGGCAGCAGATTAGGCACGTGCTGTGCAGTTATATTTCAAACGGAGAAAGGGGCTGCTATATGGGAGATTTAACAAGCAAGTAGTCTAAAGGAAAGGTAAGTGTTTAAAATTACCAAGACAATACCCTAACTGAAACATTTATAACTGATACAGTGGCGTTTAGTCACAAAGGAAAGACAGTAAAATTTCTTAGCTGAAACAACACAAGCAGTAAATATCATTATACATTTAAAGAGTTGATAATAACAAAATGAGAGGCAACTGTTAGGCTCACAATGTGATAGATTTTCACTGTTCCTGTGCTCTCTGGTTTTACTTAAAGCAGAGTTCCTTAACTAAGAATTCTCAAAGGTAAGTAATTCTCCACTCCTTTCAAGCACTGTAAACACATATGTAGCATTCTTCCATTCTGTGGTCTCTGTACACTCCCCAGGTTGTAATACTTCACAGCAGTCAAAATCTGGGGCTACACATCGGTTTACTAGACTTGCCTGGACCAAGAGGTCCTCTATAGTAATTCAAATTGGGATTGAGCTCTCACACAGCCAGTCATCTGTAGGCGGAGATTTGCGCATGAGACAGATGGTCCTTTCACCTTGTTTGGACTTAAGGCAATATCCAGTTTTAGTAACTGACTTGTGTGTGCAAGCAGAAGAATATATAGAAAGTAATAATTTTCCATGAATAATTATTTTGACAACAAAGCCGTAACAAAAGAAGGATAAATTGAAACCCTAAATCAGAAGATGTCAACTATAGAATCTGGTTTTGCAACATTAAAACAAGAATGAATAATTGTTGCTAGTTTGCTTATTACAATAATGTGGTCTGAAATCTCAAAAATCTACAATGCATAATGATAAGTTTGGAAAAACTTGCATTTTTTTTTTTTTTTAGAATTGTTTAATTACTGCATAAAAAATTTTGTGTAAACTGAATTCCATTTGACCATGTCTGTGCCTTTTTCTGTTCAGTATTTGCAAGCAAATTATTTCTATGTTAGCATCTGTGGAGTCATGCTAGCTCAATTATTTCAGATATTCTTAACTCTACTTAAAAACAGTGATTTGGGGAAAAATGAGGGGAAGAATCTCTGGAAGAATCTGGTTAGAATAGACTACAAACACTTTAGCTGTAAGTACCTTCCAGTTTATTCAGTCATGATTCCAGCTGGAATGATGGAGTTTTGTTTAGAAAGACTCCAGGTCATACGTGTCAGGCTTTATTTTTGTTACATTCAGGTTGAAAAGATGTTTCCAGTCCCAGCCTCCTGGAAGAATGAATTTTTCACTTTCAAAACCAGAGAATTAAACTCAGATTTTTTTTCATCTTAAAAAAGCAGGTGTAGTGCTTCTAATGAGGGTGCTCAGGACTCGTTGTTGAAATCCTAGGTCATCCCGTGGTTCATCCACTTTAATTGCATGATTCAGTGTTGTCCTCTGTGCAGCTCAGGATGTGCTGCATCTCAGGCTTATTTCAGAATGAAATTGAGTTTTCTGTCTGTGTTTATTGCACAAAGCATAGCAACCATTTATGTTATGTTATTCTGTTGAGGCACACTGAGTGCTGCATCCTTTTTGAGACAGGCCAGAATATGTTGTTATGTGATCAGTCAAAATTCAGCAGTTTACATCCAAGTAGTCCAAAGTTTTCCCACTGCTCTCAGGGAACAAAGCTTGATTTATTTTCAGATTTGCACTGCTAGGTTTGGTTTTTGGGGGTATGGTGATGCCGAGGTGATGTTAGGACACACATTCTTAGTGATCTTCATTTGGATAATGCTTATTTTGTATTTTGGTGTCATTGTTCATAACTGCAGGCAACAATACTAGTTTTAAAAGGGTCTCTGTCAGTGACAGCGCACTGAACATTCCACACCGCTTTACAGTATTTTGCTTCTTTGACAAATATATCTGCTCACCCTGTTTGAAAAGAAAAACTACATGTAGGATCAGGCATGTGATAAAAGTTGATTACCATAATAAGAATACCATTATATTACACAGGCAGTATATTACAATGATAGCCTGAATGTGAACCTAAATGTATTAGCAGTACGTCAATAGAGCAATTCATCCTTCCTCTTCAAACTGCTGATGACATAATGGTAAATACACTCTTTTGCTGGCAGTCACATCTGTACTAACTTCTGCTGAGGCTCACACCTCCTCTCCTGCCTGCTTGACAGAACTGCACCAAGAGAAAATGGTGATCCTGACTTTGTGAGGGATTTTCTTTTAAGAGTAATTTATGGTGTCAGTTTATATTCTCAGTAATGAGTGGTTACACTACTTTTACAAACATTTTTGTTATTTTACATGCAAACCTGAGACTGTTCTTCAGGCCATTTGTGCAGTTATGAGATCTCCTTTTTTTCCCTTGATTTAAATGTGTATCTCTGCTGTGTAAAGAAGAGCCTTGTCATACCCATAATTATTACCCAGAGCTTAATCTACTGATCATACGCAAAAATCACAGAATCACAGAACAGTCTGGGTTGGAAGGGACCTTCAAAGGTCATCTAGTCCAACATCTACAACTAGATCAGGTTGCCTAGAACCACATCCAGCCTGGTCTTGAGTGCCTGCAGGGATAGGGCATTCACCACCTCTTTGGGCAGCCTGTACCAGTGTTTTACCACCATCATTGTAAAGAATTCTTCTCTCACATCCAGCCTGAATCTCCCCTCTTTTAGTTTAAAACCATCACCCCTCATCCTGTCGCAACAGGCCCTGCTAAAAAGTCCCTTGCTATTTTTCTTATCGGCCCCTTTTAACAACTGAAAGGCCATAGTAAAGTCTCCCCAGAGTCTTCTCCAGGCTGCACAACCCCAACTCTCAGCCTTCCCTCATAGCAGAGGTGCTCCATCCCTCTGATTGTTTTCGTGTCCCTCCTCCAGACCCTCTTGAGCAGGTCCATGTCTTTCCTGTGCTAAGCACTCCAGTGGCATCTCACCAGAGCAGAGCAGAGGGGCAGAATCACCTCTCTTGACCTTCCCCCAGAGGAAACAAATGACCTTTTCCTCCCTTTAACAGCAGAGATTGTATTCCTCAGAATTTGTTCAGGAGATCTCTGGGACTCATTTTTCAGGTTCCTTCTGCTCCATGTTAAAGCATCTCTCTCTAGTCTTCTTGCCTGCTCTTTTATCGATTACTTCCATACAGCTTGCAATGATAATGCTTCTGATTAGTCAGATTTAAATTCCTTTGTTCTCAGCCTCTCTCAGATCATTAGTGACAACTGGTTTTCAGCTGGTTTTTCTCTGTGAATTTATCCCTTTGTAAGAACTTAAAAAAATGGCTGGTATTAATGGTTTTGTTGTTACATCTGGTGTAACACAATCTGCTGGGCAGCAACTGCAAATGCTTGTTTCTCCTTTCTTATTGACACTTTTTAATACATTTGGTTCAGCTTTTCCCTTGTAAATCCTTTTGCAGGAGGAACCAAGTAGTTTAAAATAGTTGTATGACGAAGCAAGTTGTGACACATACATGTTACTGTGTCCAAACTAAAATCAGTGTGTGTGTATAATACGTTCCCTATCTATGTAATACCTAAAAAAAGATTAATCCAAGGCTTTCCAGCAGGCTTGCTGCTCTCATGTTGCACATTGCAGCTTTCATAAGGCATCTCACTAGTTTCACCAAGTTCACAGTAGCTAAGGTTAATTCTTCATCTCCTTTTAATCTCATCATCTCACTGATAGTTGGTGTGACACATTGGGCTTCCATTCAGCACAATTCTGTTTCTTACGCAGCTTTTGTGCTGCAAACTGCACTGAATGATCCCACTGTTTGCTAACAGGTATAGCTAAAGTATTTCTAGTTCATATGAGTAATGCCATAAGCCCCAACAAAGGCAAACAGCCAGGACCTGCGCTGTAGAAGCAGCACAATGAGAACATTAGAGAATTTTGTCATGATCTTCTCTTTTATATATTTTAATACATTTTAGATACAATGTGTTACTCACTGCTTTGTTAAATTGGGGCAGTTAAATCAGTATAAAATGGACTAATGTAGCATGGAGTAATCTGCTATGATTAATTCCAGTGGCTTGCATGAGCCTTGCATTTTTACATTAACAAACAGAATGGCTACAAACTGAGCCCTGGCTTTTTAGTTCACTCTCCACAAACAGGAGAAAAGCCTGCTGCCCTGGCTTGGCAGAATGGCTGTTATACAGTCTGGAGACTGCTTCAGAGATAAGTTCCGCTGAGCCAGGATGCCTGTTTGTACTGCATTAGTAACTCTGGTACTTGCTGGAATCTAGGAGTACTAGAGAGTATAATGCAAATTCCCTTGACTTCATAGGCAGCAGCACCCATGGGAAGGGATGGGAGGTGAGGCAAATGCAGTGGTGGAAGAGTGTAGAAAAGAGAAAGGGGCTTTTTGTGCAGTGCTTTCTCCCCAAGCGACTATGCTCTGCCTTCTCAAGAAGGAGAGTTAGGAGCTGTTGCACTATTAACAGCACAGAGCAATCCATGCACTGCTTCTTAAGTACCAATGCTAATGTCTTCAATATCAGCTGGTGCTTAGTATCAACTATTTCCGATATGAGAAAAGCTCCAGGGACCACAGGACAAAAGCAGTAAGCCAGCACAAAAAAAACCCTAAAATGCCATTCTTCCTTACAAATGGAACAAAGCTGAAAAAAAGCCTTCTCTATCATCTGTTCTTTGGGTGATTGGATGACATCTGTCATGGCAAAGGAGGATCAGGTGATTCACTTATCAGAGAGCTGGTAAATCTTAGAATCCCAGACTGGTTTGGCTTGGAAGTGACCTTAAAGCCCATCCAATTCCAACCCCCTGCCACGGGCAGGGACACCTTCCACTAGGCCAGGTTGCTTCAAGCCCCTGTGTCCAACCTGGCCTTGAACACTGCCAGGGATGGGGCAGCCACAGCTTCTCTGGGCACCCTGTGCCAGCGCCTCAGCAACCTCACAGGGAGAACTTTGTTTTAATATCTGTTCTAGATATCCCCTCTTACAGTTCATAACCGTCATTGCTTTGTCACTGCAGTCATTTTGGAAAGGTGTAATAGCTTGAGCATTCTCACAGCCTCCCTTAGAAAGCACACTGGAGGAAACAAGTATTGGTTTTTAATTAGCACTTTTCTTGCACACTTCATTTTAGAACCAACGCAGTAAGGAACCCTTTCTTAAATGGCATGTAACCTTTCTTTAGAAATGCTTTGTATCACTGAGCTTATACCATAAAAAACATGAGAAATTAATTTTTAAATACACACATAAGATTTTCTCATAGATTTGGATGGTCTTTATCTGCATGATTCTCATCAGCTCCTCAGCAAAAGTGTTGCAGTCATAATTCCATAATGATATTACTCCTTCTACAGTGTCTCTTTGGTTTTACTAAGTTTTGAAGAGCTGCATTTCTTCTTGTTATATACATTTAAAAGATAATCATATCTAATCAGAAGAACAGAACAGTATTAAACTATAGAAAAGTGTGTAGCTGATCACTAAAATCGCTCTTCCAATCATTGTAGCACTTGCTAACATTTCACCATCGTCAGTACTTGGAGGACTATCTCTGCAGCTTCTAGGATGAGCCCTGATTTTTTTACTACACAGGAAGTGGCTTTGCTCATTCAGAAAGACATTGTCAAAACAACTGAAGGGATTTTAGGTGCCCAGACCTCACTTACCATTTTTGTTTCATTTGGGCCTTTGAAGGTAACTAAGACTAGCAAGCATACTAAGAGAAACATAGCAGTATTTCTCTTCACATTTGATGTGGTGTGTAAGGATTTAGATGAATTGTGCCCATTCTGTACAATGTTCAGGGAAAGGGACTCACAAATGTTGTTGATATTTCTATAGAATATGATTCTTTTTTACTCTGTTATGTTCCTCACCGCTTCCTAGGATCCCCCTGGAGATAATTAGATATCATGCTGAAACTCCTTCATACAAACTGAATTGTGAAGAAAGGAAGCAGCTGGATGACGATGTGTCTGTTGCTGAGGTTGAACAGGCAGCCTGTGCCCTTGAACAAAGCCCCCGATCTCAAAGGACTTTCTACTGAAATATATGAATAGCTCCAGCCTGTTTTGGAAAATTCCCTAACTCTTAAGTTGAATGAATCACCCACACCAGTTTTATATATGCTGTTAGCTCAGTTAATAGCCATGTATTAAGAAACATGATAAGAATCACGAAAGTTGTGTCTCCTGCAGAGCCGTCTCATTATGCAGTACTGATACTAAATTGCTTTTTAAACTATAATTCTTTCCAATTTTGTTCATTAAGACTGAACTGCTTTCATATGGGAAGGACATGACTTACACAATGAAAGACTAGTATAATAGCACACTATATGCTGTATTAAATACCGACTATGTTTTTTATCATCTTAATATAGAAATAGCTTTTCATCATGTACAGTGGAGCTATCATGGTATGGTAACCAAGAAATAAATTTTCTTGGCTTATTAACATTCGTCTTTTCCTTAGATGCAATACAAATCAAAGAGAGGTAACTGAATATGAGTCTTCTATACAGAATCGTAAAGACTAATCTAATTCTCAGGTATTTAAAACGAAGTCAGAAGCTCCAAGCTTGTTCTTACCTATAGTATTGAGCTTTTTGAAATTCAAAACTATTGAGTTTTGAATAGAAATACTCAATAGTGCTTGCGTAAATCTGTTATGCTTATTACCTGCTATTTACTTAAATTAGTAAGTATGAATGACCTGCTGACCAAAACTAACTCTGTTGTACCTGCGTGTGTATCCTTTCATAGGTTGAGCAGAAAATGTTGTTCAGTAATTATTCTCTAGTTGCATTATCCAACATGAGAGGAATATTGCATGAATATTCCAGTATCTGAAGGAGGCCTACAGGGATGCTGGGGAGGGACTATTCATCAGGGACTGTAGTGACAGGACAAGGGATAACGGGTTCAAACTTAAAGAGGGGAAGTTTAGATTGGATATAAGGAAGAAATTCTTTACTGTTAGGGTGGTGAGGCACTGGAATGGGTTGCCCAGGGAGGTTGTGAATGCTCCATCCTTGGCGGTGTTCAAGGCCAGGTTGGATGAGGCCTTGGGTGGCATGGTTCAGTGTGAGGTGTCCCTGCCCAGGGCAGGGGGGTTGGAACTAGATGATCTTAAGGTCCTTTCCAACCCTAACTATTCTATGATTCTCTGATTCTCTAATGTTTTATAGTCCGGTACAACCCACTCTGATCTAACCCCTGATCAGTGGATTGTTGTCTTTTAAAGACCTGTTGCCAGTGAGGAAGAACAGACAAATGTAGGCAGAGTTTAAAGCAGATGTGTTTTATTTCTCACCCTATCAGACAGCAGCATGTGCTGTGCTGATTGACCATGGCCTCTAGCAGGGGTCCAAGGACTTAGCCTCATATCTTTAGATCTGTAGCAAACACGTCAATTGTTCAGCAGTCAGCTTCCTTAGCAGTAAAATAAATCTATGTGGTATGTGAAGAATAAAACACTTAGCAGTATTATGGCTAGTTTTATAACTATCCTGACTAGTGGCACTTCAGTGCCTCCCATTTCATGAAGCTTTGAGTCAGTTAGGGAAGATGGCTCTAAATTCCGTCCCATAGTGCTTACACTTGCAGTTCTTTATGAGAACAAAAAGGAAAGAGAGTTTTCAGATGTGTTTGGTATCTGTGAGGAGACACAACATCAGGGATGACATTGTTACCAGCAGTATCTTGAAAGATCTCCAGCAAGCATAGGTCAACAAAACGCTGTGGGATCTGCAGCTGTTAAGAACCAGTTCTATTGTCCCTTGGTTTTTTCAAGTATAGCTTAAAGACATGGTGAGTTATTCTTACATATACTTGCTGGGTTGGTAAATAAGTAGTTTCAGATTTGATTTAACCCATTCTTAAATATTAGAACATGCATCCCCTTTCCATTCTGAACTGTCGGAGCTGGCCCTTTACCTGGCACTTGTTGCATTCACCTTCCAGATCACGTGAATGGTCACTGTACAAGTCCAACATCCCAGAGCTGCAGCTCAGGAAAACGACTTTCCAGCGCAGATGTCTCCAAAGCAAACCGCCGCGGGCCCGGGCGGCCCCCCTTCAGGAAAGCACAGTCTGCAGCCTGCATGGAGATTTCTCTCCCCGTCACCACAGAAGGTGGGTGGCAGTGAATATTCTGCTAGGTATTTGTGAATCTCTCACTGGGTGCGAAGGCAAACAAGTTTAGCATGATCCTTTGTCCTTGCCCTGAACTGCTGTGTTCATCTGACTGTTTAGAATTAGAACAACCCCTGTGTGTTAGTGTTGTTACTAACAAGCCTGCTCCTGAGCTCTGTGCTGCCTAGGGATGCAGTATGCTGAACCTCGCCAAACTCTCACAGCCGTCCCCTCGCCTGGATGGATCGGGTGCGATTGTTCATAGCAGCTTATGTACAGTGATTGTGAGAGCTGGTAATACTAACGTTTTAAACTTTCATTGTCTCTACTTACCGAGTCTGAACATGAGTAAGATATTTTTAGAATGTGAGTTCAGGCTTTGCACATTTTTATTTATTTCTTTATTGGTGCCGAAGACTCTAAAATTCCACAATTCCTGGCCAGTGTTTCTGGTGAATTTATAGCCCATTACCTGATCAGTTTCTTTTATTTATAATAAGTTTCTTCTTTTAATGCTTGAAAAACAGTCTTCAAATCTTGATCTACCCAAGTGCAGAGACTGGATGAAGCTGGGATACACAAAGTGGCAATGCACTGAACTTCAAACTTAGCAGAAGCCCATTTTAATTTTAGCAGTGGCAGTTGTTTCATTGCAAATCATCGTTTAAGTAGAAGCATTCAGCTGATGTGTTTTTCTTCAACCCTGATAGTGTTCCAGCTCTGCTGGTGGTATCCTTGACCCTTGTCTCCCATGCTTCCAGCTCCCCCGCATTCTTGCAATAGAACAATGCATTGTCTGTCCAGAAAAGCTTCAGTCTATCAAAAACTGAAAGGGCATAGCATCAAAATAAATGGTGTAGGACAGAAGTGTTTATTGTATTCCATTTTAATAATAGGTAAAAATTCAGTATTTAAACAACAGAAGTTACAGTTTATTGTTTTAATAATAAAATAATTAATTTTAACAATTAAGCCTTTTAAAAATCCAGCTTTTTATTTTAATCAAGTTGCAGAATAATTTCTTAAGTGCCTAGGAGATAATAATCTCCTGTGGCTGTTGTTTGGGCTGTAGCATGGCATGTGGTACTACAAGTACCACTAGGACCCGCTGTGATGCTACAAGTGATAGTCAGTTGACAACACCATGACCCTACAAGCCCTCTGTCTTGTAAGAGGCATTTGTATCCTAACCTGCCTGCCTGCAAAGGTGCCTGCACCACAGAAGTTCTGTACAGCTGGAACCAGTACTCCCTAATTTTGCTGGTTCTTAATGTTACAAAGCAAAAGAAATTGTATTACTCAGCATCTAATTTTGTATTTTTAAATGCAGTTGTTGCAAATACCTTTGTTACTAGTGGAAAACTGCTAGCATCTGTGATTGTTTATTTTTTTTATTTATAATAATATAAAATTGCAAATTCTTTTTTGGCCCTTCTGACTTATTTAGTGAGCATACAACAATACAAATACTGTCTATGTATGTGTGACCCTATAAGAAAACATCCTAATTTGGCATAGAAGTTTCCAAGATTATGTTCTTGGCTGGAACGGAGCTGATACCCTGAATTCCATTGCAGTGTCCTCTAGCATCTCCTTCAGTTTTATTTAAGAACAGCATTTACCTACATTCATTTGTGAGGTACAGAACAAAGCATGGTTAGAGGCTCTTTGCTCACTGAAGGTATGACTGTCTTCCAGCTATCACTAGGGTCTCACCTCCCTAGTGACCTCCCATCACCAGAGGTTATCACACCAGGACAGATACTGGTGAAAGATAAATCCTTTGAGTTGTTAATGTCTTCTTAAATACAGAAACATTTCACTTAAACAGCTTTTTATATCGGATTACATTTTCCAACTCCTTTTGCACTAAAGCAAATGAGAAGTGCCCACATGATCTGTCTGACTTTACTAGTTTAGTATTAACCTTATGCAGAGAAACAGGGTCAGAAACTTGGGTAATAGTGACATTGCAACTGACACTGCTGTTTCTTCAGTGACCATCCAACAATCTGTTCTTTAGGAGAACATTACAATGTTATGAACTCTTCAAAGATTCATGGGGTAAACATCAGAAATGTTAAATTGCACTGTAGGCTGCATATAACTAAGAGTAATCCTCAGCAATCAGTTATAAGAAGTAATCCTGTTTAAATACCAAACCTACTATAAATTTCAGTTTTCACTTGGATTATTTAATGACTCCTGTGTGAACATTGCACTAAAGCAGATTTACAGAGCTCTGAGGTGTTAGTAAATTGCTGCGCATAAAGGCAGTTTTCATCTGCATAATCACCATTTTTTTCCTCCACGTCAGTTATTGATGATGTTCATAGCATAACCCTTTCATCTATCTCTCTTCATGCACCACACAGATATGGTAAGTACCATTGTCATATGATAGCTCATGGTGGAAAATACATCACTGCCACAGTGGTTTCTATTGCTGTGTGTTTTTCTTCATCCTATGTAGTACCAAACTCTTCTGGAATTCTTGTATGCAGATACTGCTGCAACATCAGCACTACTTGTACATAACCAGGCCATACTACCTAATTCTTACATGCTGCTTCCTTTCTTTTCCCTCCCACCCTCCGAGAGTAAGTAGGGTCACTGACAAGCAGAACCTTAACCCCTTAAGTTGTTGCAAATACCTTTGTTACCCTTGTGTGCAAAACATTTATTAAGACAGTGATACTTTTGATGGTATGATGATGATTTCTGTGTCATGAAAGATACCTATGAGGTTTACTATTAAAGTATATCTCTCTCTCTAGAGATAATCATACAACTTTCAGGGGTGAGGATTAAATTAAGTGACATAAGAAATCCCTATTTAGAAGTATGAGTGATGCTATTTAAATGATATTACAACCCTTATTAAGTTCAGCGAAATGAGTGTTGCAAGAAAGAGCCAGACAGTCTTTAGAATAATTGATACTAGCATGTAATAAGATGGAGCACGGTTTGGGTTTCGTTGAGTGTGGGGGTTTGTGTACAAGTCACCTTCCAGCCGGCCTATAGACTAAAATAATTGTCTGATTATTTATATTCTGTCATTAAAACAAAGTCATCTGTCAAACTTTTAGATGCCCATTGTATTTGTATTCTGTGGTATTCTAGCTCTACTAACTGAGCTGACTGGAATGACTTGACATTCCCCTGTTCTTCATGCATCTTGAATTTCCAGACATGCTGCTTTGGCAAGTGGTTTGATTTATTTCTGAAGGTGTTTATGCTAAATAATATGGTGGAAGGAAGGTGGCATGATCCTTGAAAGAGTCTTCACTTGGGGATAAAGAGGAGGGGGAGGGAGGAGGAAGATGAGGAGTTAAAAGGTTTGAGAAAGAATATATTGAGAATAAGCATTCCCTCCAAAATGTGCAACTGGCTTTAATCTAAACCTTCTGGTTGGGCTGTTCCAAAAGAAAATCAAAGAATCCTCTCTGTGCTAGGAATATATTGATTACTTGAGAGCGTATGCTGCAATAAACAATAGATGTATTCCTAAGAAATTCTTTTTCTCTGTATATATATTCTCCTGTGGTGAATCAAGATACACATTTTATGTTCTTGCTCGAGAGGCAGTATTTCAGGTTAGGATTTGGTAGGGTTTTATTGTTGTACCTGAGTAGAATTTTGATGAGAGATGTAGTGTTAAGCACTTTTTTACATTAAAACTAAAATGTGCCTTTGTGTGTGGGTAAATGGTTCCTACCTTCCCTTGAGTCTGTCCCTGAGGCACTGAAAACACCTAGAGATTTTTTAATAATGCGTGCTTCCAGTTCCTGCTATTTACATCCTCTCCTAATTATTTGATTACAAAGATAATACATTTTGGTGGCTAATCATAAGATACCTTTCAGTATCATCAGTCTTCACCTCTCATACTGGATTTCAAAATCTACTTACTTAAATCTGATCTTTTTGGTGCAACAGGAGCTGCATTTCAGTATTTTCATCAAGTGTATTTTCAAGCAATTTTCACACAATAAAACCTTCTGACTTCATTCCTGTTAGCTGATTGTCAAGGTTTTGCTGACTCTTACCTCTTCATATGTGCAGAAGGTTTCCTGATATAGAAAAGCATTTTTGAAGAACATCTTCGCAATGATGAATCATAGGAAGGGAATTGAGGGAGGGAGAGTGTCTAGTTTTCTGCTGGTCCAAGTATTGCAAACTGTTCAGTTTCGTAAAGTGCTGATACTTCTTCCATGCTCATAGAAGAATAATTCAAAAGCCGAGTAACAGCAGCAGAGACGTGTCTTTCAATCATGGTTACTGTTATGGCTTCAACCTATGACTTTACCCGTATCCCCATCTAACATGTTAAGACTTGAAAAGCTCTACAACTTTTTAAACTCAAGTCAATTTTCGTCCACGCTAAGGATTGCTGCTATTTCAGGTTCAAAGCTTGGGTTTATTTTTTTCCCCCAAAACACTGGTAGCTTGTTAAGGTTACATCTCTGTCAGTAATTAGCCAGACATTCAATACAGCACTTCTCAAATACCACTTATGCTATTTAAAATGTTACCTGTTGTTCTGTAGCATCTTCTGGTTTTATAAATGCAGTATCCTTATGCTTTACTAGTGAATTCTGTCATTGCTCAATATTCTGTGCAATTCTCAAAATTCACTAATTTTAGCAAGAAATTAGAACTTTACAAGATCTTAATAACACATTTTTGATTCTAAACAATCTTGTTTTCACATACTTTTGATTAAGCTGTTTCTTCCTTGCAATAATATAAGAATTTATTTGCATTGTAAACAAAACCACAAATACGGGAAATTGCATTGCTGAACTTCTAAATTCTTCACTTCTTCTAGTCCTTTCTGACCAGGTATTTTAAAGATTTTAGGAGTTAGTGATTATATGGCTGTGGCCATCTGCACTGATCGTGTCTTGCCCTGTTCCAGCTCTGACCTCTGACTAGCACCCTATTTCGTCTGCAGGTATCCTGACAGAAACATTGGAATACAGATTATGTTAAACCATGAGAAAACTCATGGGTTGAGATAAAAAAGACAATTTAATAGGTAAAGCAGAAGCTGTGCACACAAGCAAAGCAAACCGAGGAATTCATTCACTCATTCTGGCCAGCAAGCAGATGTTTAGCCATCTTCAGGAAGGCAAGGCTTCATCACACGTAACAGCTACTTGGGAAGCCAGAACTTTGGATGTCCCCCCCCATTCTCTGCTTCTTCCCCCAGCTTTATTTGCTGACCACAATGTCCTATGTCATAGAACATTTCTGGTTTTATCATTAGCTCCTTTTTTCTTGGGTCTGTTGGCTCTGAAGCCCACACGTGAGTCTGAACTAAGGGGCCTAGAAGATGATTACTGCAGTTCTCAAAGGCAGATACCAAGGAAAGAGAGAAACAAGCTGGTGGTTTGATCTAAAAAATACTGAAGAAAAAGCACAAAATTATTCACATGCCTGGCAGGGTACTGCAGAGAGGGAGGGAATAATCTGCTGTCCCTGGCTGCTGAGAAAAGGACAGGATGCAATGGACATAAATTACTAAGGCGGAGACGTGACTTCAGGGAGACAATCAGAGATGAATTTTTATCACAAGGGCAGTTAACCACAGAAATGGATCCCCTGAGGAGGTTATTGCATCTCAAGCAAGTTTTAAGAACAGCTCGTATTACTGCATTCCTTTTGCTGTGCCTTGCCGTACTGCAGGGTGGATGATTTTGGTAAACTTCCTTGCCCAAGCAGCCAGCCGAACTGAGACTTACCTGAAGCACTGGGCATGCTAGAGGAATCATGGGAGCACATTGCAGGAGGCCTCTAGGTGCCATGGCTTTTCACAGCTAGGTTTTCAGAGCAGATGGCAAACCCCTCAATGTGAAATTTTCCTTTCTTACAGTGAGGGATTTATGGTGTTGGTTTTACTTCTAAATCATTTTGTTTGAAGTTACTTTACATCATTGTAACTAGTATGGTAAGAATATTACAATAGGAAATAAGATACACTATAATAAACCACGGTCTCCACTAACTGCTCAGTTTGCCACCACATTTCTTGTCTGTGCAGAGAAGCAGATAAAAATGTTGCACAGACAGCATTTTGTTATTGCCTAGACGACCTGTTCTGTCTGTAGACAGTCTGTTCCTTACTGCACAAAGCATTATCCAAATAAAAAAAAAGTTGTTAGGAAGCTGAAATTATTTTTTCCAGTATTTAGCAAAATCACAGCACTTCTGCTCTAATGGGCACAGTTTTCCAAGTTTTCAGAACAGCAAATTTTGCATGGCTGTAATAAAACATTTGGCACCAAAAAAGCAAGTGCACCACGGAAGGATATTAGAGCATCTTCTGTAAGGTTTTTATATCCATTTCCAAGTATTCCGTTTGAACACTGAACTATAAAATCCATAGGTTATTCTTGAGATAATACAATTGTTTCCAGAAGTGACTTGTCCATAGTGTTAAGTTCTTTTTCAGTTATGATGGAGAGTATGTGTGCTTGTATTCTAGTGCAGGTCAAATAAAATCCTCCACTGCAAAAAGCCAGTGGTGCTGTTGTCATTTAGACTGAATCATAATCTTTATTGGATTTAACCACTGGCTTAAGGTTAGATCAGATGTTTAAGTGGCATTTAAGTGTGTATCCACCTCACTGTGGTCACAATAGAGCTTTCAATACCTTCTGTCCCTGGAAAAAGTAGTGGAGAGAAGTTGTCTGTACACTGTGGTGCCTGGTGAAAGAGCATGTCCCAGGAAAGGCCTGGGAGGAAACAGAGAAGAGGCTTGCGTGGATGCGTGTGAGTTGCTGGTGTTTAAAATCCAACTCTGTTGGCCTAGATAAGAGTTTGATTTTTCTTGGAGTACGTTTTCTCTGTCATGTTCTATGGGATGTTAGGATCCACTTGTTTTCTCACAGGACTCTGCAGATTTTACTTCTTTTTAAAACCACCAACTAATGAAAATTGACTTGTTCTTACTCCACTGAAAGGCTTGCAGTTTTCTTTTAAGTGAGGAGTTGATTCCAAGTTAAGCTTTTTCACACTGTACTCCAGGCATGCAGAATTTGAGCTGCATGCTCAGCTTTAATGTTTCTGTGCTTGCTGGCAATCACTTTAGATCAACATAAGCCATTTTTCTACATCTAAAATAATTTTGGGAACGTTTTGGGAAGTGGGACACACCATTGGGGGGTTCCTGGTACTTCTGTGGCAGAAGGGAATAGGTGGTGGGCTGTTCTGTAAGAGAACTAGGGAAGAGTATGGGAATATTCTGAGATTGTTCGTTATCTGATAATAGCTGCTCCAAAGGGTTTTTTAAAACCAAAGCTTTTCTGACTGCAGTTACACAAGCAGATCTATGGGGCGGGAATAGGGTGGGGGGATTAAAAAGAGTCCTTTAAAATGCTTTCACTTGCTTCCTTATAACATTAACAATTTTGACTTGGTTATTGAATGAACTTGAGGTTTTTCTTCTATAATGCCTTTTGTGTCCACATTCTTGGGTACTTCCACATATGAAAGTTATACAAGATCCTATTATTTCCCAAACCATCAATGCTACGAAAGTCACTTCAGCAGAATGGATATTTTCAGGTTGAAATTTAAGTTTTAGAGAGTTGTGATATCTTAGATTAAAGAATACATTTCCAAGCTTACAACCTATACCAAATTGAGCTCGCTCTTAGTGATCTGAATGTGAAGACAGTTTGCTTGTGTAAGTCAAGGGAAGTGATTCATATGGAAGTTTGAGAGACTGCTTACCGTAAAGATCTCCTGCATTTTTATCTTTCCATTAAAAAATGCTTATTTCTACTTCACTTTCAATGTAAAGAATAGTTCTGCCCTAACAGTTCCCTTCTGGTTTTTATAATATGTTGAACTAAAACCTAAGCCTGAACTTTACCATATTCTGGAAATATCAAAATAAAGATCCAAGTCTGGTGACTTGGATCTGTTTTCTCTTTCAGCCCTTTATTTGCCATCATTTACATCAGTCTTGTATCATTCATGATTCCATGAAGCCATTGAGATTACACTGCTATAACTTAGGGCGATACATGGCAGAACTTTTTCCAGGGAGGGTTGAACATCCCACAGCTGTGAGCTCTGTGTAAGAGCAGACATAACCACCCTGGTTTGAATGCTCTGCAAGCCGTGTACACACAGGCTTTTCAACATAGTTTTAGGGCAACTTACTTGATTTGCTCCAGTAGGAAATCATTCACAGGAAAATTCCAGATTATTACTGTGCTCCTTGTGCTTTATGACAACTTCTGCTGCTTTTTAGCAAATTGCTTTATGTGGAATGCAGCTTTACAGTGGTGCTTTTAAAATGTGTTCAAAGATGGTTTTAGCCAAGTGAACATGCAGTGTTCTTAACTGTGTGAAAGCCCTGCAGCGTTACTTCCTTCCCCTTTCTCCTCTGTGTTGCTGAAGCATTGCCATCAGTAATCTGGGTCAGTCTCTGTGTCTCTCTGATGTTAATGTCTGCAAATTCATGTTTGAAGTATAATTCCTTTACTGTATGTCCACACTGGCATTCAGAGCTTTGCATGCTTTCCTGACTATATCATTCTAAACATGACAGATTTCTCTTAAAATTCTCAGATGATGATCCTTGAAGTGGTAAATGTTTTAATAGCTCCATTGGCTTCTCTTAGCTCTAATATATGGGCTTAAACCTTTTAGAAATCTCAGAGTGAGGAGAGCAACCATTTAACTTGGTTTCCAGAAAGTATCAGTTTGCATATTAAAAAAGGTCAATTTTTGTCTGTGTTTTATAAGCAAATCAATTACTTGGTATGTTAAAACTGGGAAAGTACCCATAAATAGCATCCAGGTCAACTGCAAAACCCTTCAGTAATGAATTTGAACATTTGCTGTGAAAATATTGATCTTGGTCACTGGCGGGTTTTTAGAGGTTTTTTCATTCCTCATAACAACTGATGCTTTTCCTTTCATAAGGCCTAACTTCCAAAAGAAAATCAGTTTATGCTTCTGTGTTAGAGCTAACTCCACTATTTTAGAATAGTCACAATGAAAATTTCTTGGAAAAGATGATAGATGAGGATGTGTTCCCTTTACAAAGCCTTTGCTGCAGCTGAGAATAGAGAAGGCAGAACATCCTCCTGAAGACGCATCCATGTTTTTCATTAATATCCTCCTTCCTTTATTTCTTTTTTTTAATTCTATGGAAAGTAATGAAATTCCAGGTTTATTTCCACTAAACAAAAGGAAGTTTAATAAAAAAAAAATATATCTCTGCATCTTGAAACATATGGAATCATTTACTCACAGAATCCCAGGCTGGTTTGAGTTGGAAGTGACCTTAAAGCTAATCCAGTTCCAACCCCGTGCCACAGACAGGGATACCTTCCACTAGAGCTGGTTGCTCCAAGTCCCTCTGGGGCTCCAAGCCCTCTCTGGGCACCCTGTGCCAGCGCCTCAGCACCCTCACAGGGAAGAACTTCTTTTAAATTCTCAGAAAAGCCCCAACCCCCTGAACTAAATCTCCTGGACACCAGGGCGCTGCATCAGGACAGCTCGGTCATGCAAGGAGAGAACTAGGGCAATAACTGCTCAGGGCTGCTTTCGTTTAAATGTCATGATGACGGTTGGCTCAATTGTTCTTGTCCTTTTGCAATGCATGCATTTTGTGGCAGTAGGTCACATTTCCAGACGGGCAATGCTTCAGCAATTACATCGAATCAGTAAATTCTCACACGACGAGCGTCACTATACTGCTCACACATGGATGAACAAAGGTAAGACCCAAAAACACTGACTTCGTTTTTATCCTAGCATGTGAGTTGAAGTGTCCTGTGTATTTCTGTCAGTGAGGTCACTAACAGAGGGTTTGCAGTTGCTTTTAAATCAGAAGCCTTCTATTTGTGTGCTGCTGCTCATGGCTGGAGTTTAACAATCAGTCTGGTGTTACCAAGGAAGTTGGATCCTGAGTTTCCATCTGCATCTCACTAACCCAAACCATGCATAGGACAGGGCTGAATGAAAACACCTTGAAGAAAGCAAGACTACTAGTGGTGATAGTGGTGGTGTGTGCTTTTGACTCACGGAGTGCAGCTTTCTAAAATGCACTGGCTGCAGATGATAATGCTGTTGTTCAGAGCTGCTCATAGTCTTAACAGCGTGAATAGCAGCATCTCCCAAATGAGACTCAGGTGTTAGCTCCCAGGGGATGCTGGACTAGTCTGATGGTGCTGTCAGCCCCTCTGCTGCTAGCTGCAGAAGCAGCCTAGAGACCTATTTGGAAATCCAGGTCTGCAAGTGTAAGAGGAGGAAAAAGGACATGGTCATCTGAGAGAGATGGCTGGGAGGGAGCAGAGGGTTCCTGGGAGTTGGATATGTGCCTCTCCGAGAAAAGAGATCCTGGACTCCCTCAAAGCGGGAAGCAGTTCAGAGGCAGGGGCACATTTATGAGAAAGTGTCATTTAGCAGGATGTTCTGCAGAGGAGGAGAAGAGGGAAAGAACTGAGGAGCAGAAAAGTGGCTGCTTTTCACATACATCATCCTATCCCCTTACTGAAGCAGGGACTCCAAATAAACTTTGTCTGACCTATGTTGCAGGGAGTACCTAGACATGGTCTTGGTTCAGACTCCTGTAGAAAGATGCTGTAGCTGACATTGTTGCTACACTCAGCATGCAGTGAGAGAAAAGGAAAATGTAAGAGAAAACCTGGAATATGGCAGTTGAGTTAAGGATTGCTACAGATTGGCAGTGTTCATTCAGGTCAACCTTTAAACAATGGGGCATCATTTTAATCATGCTAGGGAAGGATGTGGCAAGTTCTAAAATTTCCCAAAGAAAGTGGTTTTCAATTTCTCCGGGACACAATTGGGTGGTTTCTAAATAGAGAATGTGGAGGAGAATCTCTTTGAGAAAGGAGTCCCAAGGTAGATTTTATCCTGAAAGAGGAAGAGATTTCTGCCTTGCTTTAGAGCTAGCCAATAAAGCCACACAGTGATTGCAGCCTTTCATGGGGTTTGGGTCGCTGCTCACGTATGTTTAATGACATCAAAATTTGACATTTATCATGCTGGTGTTCAGAATTCCAGTTTGAGTAGTGCATTTAATGCAAAATGGCACAGTGCGTTCCCAGAAGTGTCCCGAAGATTCTGCCTGTTAGAGGCAGTTCTGCAAAGATGTATTGGTTAACTGAGCACAGGAGTGAGGAACATTTCTTGTTAATTTAGGGAGGGAGAAAGCTTGATGACACATGCAAATGGCACATCATATATTTTAAGTTCCGTGTATGTCGCCCACACTAACTGCATTTGTCCTTTCAACATCTTTCTCAGTTTGAGCACCACCATAGTTGAATTCTGTGTGACTGTGATGTTAATAACACCTGTTAAAGGGAAAATGAATTACATAATAACATTTTCTTTAAATTAGATACCCTTTGGGGGGAAAAAATATATATATAAATACATATATACATGTGGATCTGTGATCTCTGCCTTGAAATTACTGTCTTCCCCTTCTTTACCTGGCAGCTGTCTCTGTGCTTAGGAAGGAGCTGGGCCAACCAGTCCACTGCAGGGGACAAAGCGCTAGGGGTTAT
Organism: Psittacula echo; assembly: GCF_963264785.1. Lineage (NCBI taxonomy): Eukaryota > Metazoa > Chordata > Aves > Psittaciformes > Psittacidae > Psittacula > Psittacula echo. The sequence continues at coordinate 7,227,781 of NC_137736.1, forward strand.
GGGAGACACTTAACTCTCAAAGTATTCAAAGCTGTGTTTGCACATGAATAAACAATCCCAGTTTTATGCAGATATATGTAGCAGTACTGAGCCACAACTAGAGAGCTTCAACAGTGCCTACATGAAGGTGAAACGGGGTGAGGGCAGCGTTTGGAAGGTCAAGTACACGTAAGTTTCTCTTCCATGAGAGTGCCAGGGGTGTCTATTCCTGTGGAGCTCCTGTTTGACAAGTTACAGGTGCCCTCAAAGAACAGAAGCTGGTCCAAGTGTGAAAGAGCAGCAGGAGAATCTGCCCCCCCATCCCTGAGTGCCACCTTTTAAGGTAGCAAATGTGGGAGCGCTTGGTGCAGTTCCAGCAGTGCTTTGCCATGGTTGTCTCCAGCCTTTCCCAGGTAGTTGCTGTGAAGAGGATAATTTCAAAGCAGTTTACACTGAGTCATCGGGGTCCAGGAATGTAGTGCTGCAGTGCATGACGTGAGGAAAAGATTCACCAGCGAAACTGCTGCTTCTGGGGAGAGCTGGAACCATATACACAATATAAGGCTTAGCCCAGTGTTAAGTTGGAGTACGTGAGAAAGTCCTTTTCTAATTCTATTCTTCAGCCATGGCAGGAAGTGTTCCTCATTTTAGACATTTCTACTGGCTCTGAAGAGACAGCTCACTCTCTCTCTTCTGAGCTGTAACAAGGATCATTTCATACCAGACACAGACCTACTTTATAATAATAGGTTCAGAAGTGAGCCTTTTATCTGAAGTCCAATAGCTTCAACTATTTCTCTATCTCCAGAGCCTCCTGGTCCTCTATAGTTATTGTTGCAGAAGAGCATGTGAGGTTTCCAGTGATCTAGCCATATGTTTGACTGCAGGCTAGTTGACAGCACAGATTGTTTTGCAAAGACTGTGCTAGCAGCCAGCCCTACTGTCTTCATCCCTCTGGCTCCTCTACCCTTCAGTAACCTTTTAGCCTCAGTGTGCTTTATAGCCTTCAGTGCGTGGCCATCAACAGTTCCTGCTAATGCCAGGAGCTCCCTTGCACAGCTTTGTGCTTCCTTCCTGGCACTAGGCAAAGCAGAGCAGAGGTCCATAGCCCTACAGCAGCTAGTCCCTGTCTGTTGCTATTCCTCTCTGAGAAGCTCGGAGAGAATCTCCAAACCTATGTATTTGCAGTGAGGACAATACAACTCTGCCTCCAGCTGGCTCCTGCTGTTGCCTGCTGAAGCTTAGGCAGAAAGATGAAGCAGTCAGCCCAGGCTCACCATGCTGTTGTTGCCAGCGGCACAGAGCAGGTTTCTCTCTTTGCTCCCTGGGAACACAGAGTTGATTTCTACCCCACGATGTTTTGGATGCTGGGATCAGTTTAGCAGTCTTTTCCCCAGGGAGCAGTTATTAACAGCTTGACAATAAATGATGGCAACGAACACAGTGCTAGAACGTCCTAGCAATGGAAACAAGGGCAGAGCAAAGGACACATGCTCTGAAGTTGGTAATGGTGTCCCCCTTCGTGTCCTACAGCAATGAGATACATGGATTAATTTAAAATGCGTCGGTAACATATGGGTCTAAAATTATTCCATGCTCTTTAGAACAAGTCCTTTGAGCTAAGGCTGTTGTAAATTCTAATTAGTCTACGCTAATCTGCATAATAAGCAGCTATTTCTAATGCAGATCTAACTGATGAGGTCTGACAGCATTTTTCACACTTACTTATACACTGGCAGCAAGCTGGTATCAGAATGTTTGCTCAGGTTACAGAAACTCTCTATTTTCTGTACTCTACAGGGAGTTTGTATTTGCTGCAGGCTTGTGCCTCTTCGAGGATTGCCAATTTATGCCTGTTTGCTTGTATTTATTTATGCAGAAAATAGAGAAAACTCCTTCAGCCGTTCCCGAAGCTCCAGCGTGTCCAGTATCGACAGGGACTCCAAGGAGGCAATTACTGCTTTGTACTTCATGGAGTCCTTTGCCCGAAAGAATGACTCCGCTGTCTCCTCATGTCTCTGGGTTGGAACGGGCCTTGGTATGGTCTTAATCCTGTCCCTTAATCTGCCTGCTAGTGATGATCTGCGGCAGTCAGAGCCGGTCATGGTGTCACCAAGCGGTAAGGGTGCAACTCTTTTCATGTCTATTACCTGCCTTGGTACAAGAGGGGAATAACTGCATGATTTTGTATGGCCTTTGGGGCAGGAATTTCTCAATACATGTATGAAGCAATGGTTACTCACTACACTAAAGGCACACAGGTAAATAAAGGTGCCGTGGGAGACCTGCAGCTTCATGAACTGAGATGCTTCAGTTGTGTTGGTTCTGAAGAGCACTGTGTGTCATGGGCAAAGTTACACGTTTCTTGTGAGGACTGGGAAATTAGCAAAGTTCCTTCATATTGTGAAATTATGGTCCTGCGTAACAGCTCTGATCCTATAGCAATCCTATTTGGAATGCTGGGAAGTGTTTCACTGTCTATGTGTCAGAAAGCTGCAGAGAGGCAGAAGGGAGTTCAGGAAAGGAAACAAAAATGTTGGCAGGTTGAGGTACCTGGAGAGATCCTTGGCTGAGTGAGTGACAGATGGTGTAGCAGAGAGAAGAGAGGGCTGGGAGAGGTCAGGTCCAAGGAAAGGCAGTATGCGCTTAGTACCTTTAAAGTAAATTGACAGAAGTTAGGGATGTGCAGGAATAGAGGGTTTCCTACCCACTAGGTTCTTTAGAAGAGCAATGCTGAATATCACCAGACGAAGAGCAGCAATTTTACTGCTAGTTAACAAATATCCTATGAGTGTAATGTAAAGACAACTGCCTATCTATGGTATTCAATAGCATGTATTATATAGATTATTTAGTATCTCTTGCCTAAGACTTTTCAGTATTGGCAGCCTGTTTGTTCACCTTGTTGTGTGGTCAGGAAGAGCAGAGCACGCAAGACTTGTCACCTTAGCTAGATGAATGTGTTTGCTCTGTGCTTACAAGAGCTGAACATCAGCTGTGCCGCACGCGTTCACAGTGCTGACAACCAGCATCAGTGAGAGCAAATTATGTTTTGCAGGCACAGTTCTGACACTGAAAGGAGCTGTGCTGACCTTCGCGTGCTTGGACTGCATGGGGACATTGACACATCCACCGTATGAAGTATGGAGGGACCCACACAGTGCTGATGATGGTGAAAAGACAAGGAGAAGGAAGCTTGTCATGCACTCCCCTTCCTCCTCCCAGGACATGGGTGATCATCAATTTGCGGTCATTTGTTCAGAAAAACAAGCCAAAGTCTTCTCATTGCCTTCCCAAACATGTCTTTATGTCCACAACATCACCGAAACGTCCTTTTTATTGCGAGCAGATGTGGTCACCCTCTGTAACAGCGTCTGTCTGGCGTGCTTTTGTGCCAATGGGCACATCATGACACTGAGGTACTTATCTAACTAATCTTGGGGCAAAACTAAGCAAAGAGGTGGCACAGTGCCGTCACATTCCACTTGTGTTTGCTCCAGAGTGCCTGATGCTTTGCATTAAATCCCTGATGGGTGCATTTAATGCCCTGCCTTGCCACTGCCATACGTGTTCCTTGGCCTGTCTCCACACAAGGAGTTAAGGCAGTCGCATAGCAAAGCAGACTGTTCTTTCGTAGTCATTCCCCCGCACCCATAATGACTGATGGCTGATGGGTTTTAACTATCATAAAAGAAAACCCCTATAATTTTGCTCAGTTATGGTAGGTCAGGTATGGAGGAGGATAGAAAAACTCGGGCACAAAGGATCCTGTTCATCCAATGCGAAGCAGCAAGACCCACTCTTGCCATTTCAGAAGATTTTGTGCTTAGAGCACCTGGTTTCCCTTCCTTGTCACCTCCACCAGTGAGCTGGCTGCGCAGTAGCTCTCTAGCTGTGCCCTCACCTTCTGCACTCCCTTTTCCCAGCCAGGCCATTTACATTTTGGAAGTGGTTTGCCAAAATGGCAAGCCAGGGGAAGCTGGAGGACAGCGAAGGCGATGGGGGAGCAGGGCCCGGAAGCAGGGCCCTTGTCCATGTGATAACTGGGGGCAGACCTTACCCTGCAAACTGCCCAGCCCCATGGCACAAGTCATACACATCCCAGACCCGGACAGCATCAGCAAATAAGGGTTATTGAGGCAGCTGAAACTTCTTCAGCCAAGGAAGCGAAGTACGATGGGAAGGCAGCGTGCTGATGGCAGAGCTTTCAGCTTAGAGCTGCGTTTTAACTATTCCAGTTATGGAAAGCATGAACTTAAATGTTGGTTTAAAATGCAGCCCCAAAGCAGGTGTACCAGGAGTGGCAACCGGTGAACTAACGTGCGTATCTGCTTCCCTGCAGCTTGCCCAGCCTTCGCCCACTGCTGGACGTCAACTACTTGCCAGTAACAGACATGAGGATAGCACGGACCTTTTGTTTCACTAACGAAGGGCAAGCTTTGTATCTCAGCTCTCCCACAGAGATCCAGCGCCTGACTTACAGCCAGGAGATGTGTGACAATCTGCAGGTAAGGCTCAAACCCTTGCGTGGTGCCTTGGTGCTCGTGTGGGAGGGCTGGTGGCCTGACGCATCAGGTGTAAGTTGCCTCATGTTCCCTGTTGGATTTCGGTGTTTGAAGTGCAGGCTGTGCTGCAGGAGCAGGACAGACATGCAGGAGCAGCACAGGCGCTGTTCCTCTCCACTTGCCCTGGCTGAATGATGCCAAAGCAGCTCTGTTGCTGTTTAGACTTTTTCATGGCACTGTCACCTTGCTCCTGTGCCTGAGCCTACACCGTGCCCACGTTTAGCTGCAGTCTCTGCTGGCTCCATACAGAGGCAGATTTGTGCCCATGAGGGACTCTTCACAGCCCAGTTGTCTTAAGTCCTACCGTATGAAAGACCAACTGTTAGAAATGACTGAAGGGAAAGAAGGGGAAGCTACACATGGATAGCAGCTACAACAGTTGGTACCAGCACGTGTCCAGCCACAGAAACTGCCTCAATAACAATATGAATTCCTTCCTGTGTTTTTAATCATTTTTGATTTTAACTCTTAAAAATACCTGAATACCTGAATACCTGAATACCTGCAGCTTGCAGGAGGTCGGTGGGAGCAGGAGACAAGCCAGTGTGGTTAGCAGCAAAAACTATGCTCTGTTTTAATCTGGTTTTTAATTATTTACCATTGTTTTTACTCCAATAATTGGTACTCCCCTTCCTCCACATGAGGAAAGCATCTCCCATTGTAGATTAAAATACAGAGGCTATAGAAAAGATCTAATTAAAAGAATTAATGTGAGCAAAAGGTCTTTACAATGTGAGAATGTTGGATTTGGGGTTTTTTTACAATGAAAATGCAAATTAAAATTTCATTTACTGAAGAGGAGGAACTGTGAGAGGTTACAGGGAGAAATGCAGTAATAAAAGGGGAAAAAAGGGGGGGGTAAGCTCTAGGTTATATAATTAGCAATGAACTAGGATAGAAATATAGAAGAAATGGTCCTGCCAGCACTCATTATGCCCCACGGAATAACATGTGCTGAGCTGCTCAGCTCCCATCACAGCACTGCCTGTCTCAAGTCTGAAAAAGCCCTGTGAATAGCGAGCATTGCACATGAGCTGTTGAGCGTTGGAGAAGAGGCTGTTTTGCACAGAACCAACTGTAAAACTATCAGAAGGTTTGATCAAGGTACCTTAGAATATGGACCTACAGTGAGAGGCTCTTACAAGCTACATCATTTTGCGTATTAACCTTAATAGCATCATTCAACAAACAACCAAAGGGAAGCTCAGCCCTTGCTTCTCTGTGCTGCCAGACTGTGGCTGCTGATGCCTTGGCTTTATGTGAAGAGGACAGTAGAAGGCTTGCCCAGTCCTTGTGCTTGTACCCAGAGCAGATGACCTGGTGCCACCTCCTGCCTGGGAAAACAGAGCCAGGCTCACGAGTGCCTCTGCTTGGGCTCTAAGGGCTGCAGGGATTTTTCTCCCAGAGCAGGTGCCTGTGCACAGGAGTGGAAGCACTGCTGCCCTCAAGCACTCACCCTCCCAGGAGCAGAGTGCTCTGTGCTGTACGACAGCGTGCTGGGGCTTGGGTGAGCAAACAGAGCTGAGCAACAGGGCAGCGAGTGTTCCCGGTGCATGCAGCCGCGCCGATTCCAGACACGGGTGGGACTGCCTGCTTTCTAACCCAGTTTGATTCTGGAGAGCTTCCTTTTCCCAGTACTGCTGCAAATCAATCTGAGCATCAGAGTTAGTTGGGCCGGCGGCTCCAAGGTCAACCACCATGACAGTGCCTTCAGCTTATTTAGCATTACTGATGGCACTGCCACCACGCACACCACCAGAGGAGCACATGGGGAGGTTGTATGGCAGGTGGTGGGATTTTGCTTTAAAAAGCCCACAGAAACCAACCAAACAAGAAACCAGCAAACTCTGTGAGCTGCTCGGAAGCGCTGACCTCAAGTAAGCTATAAAAGGAAAACAGGGAGTGACTGCCCTGCTTGTTTATTCAATTACAGTGTCGCCTCTGCTGTTTCTTAGCAAAATGTGATCTTATCACTGGTATTTACACTCTGTAGTGCGTATGGATTGTTTTTCCTCTGTGGTAATGAACATAAGGCTGGGCAGTGACAAACCAAGTCCTTCTGAAAGCATGAGCGAATCTGGTTAGTCTATTAGTCTGGTTAGTCTGCCTGTCACAAAGCACAAATGCTAAGTACTCAATAGTGTTTGCACAACAGAACCTTTTAAAACGAGCTGATTAGATGCAATGCATGTGGACTCATTAATACAAATAAAGAAAACACCCAGAACTGCTTCCATCGCACTAATTTTTCACATGGACTTTTGTCTGACTTTGCTAGGACATGCTTGGGGATTTGTTTACTCCTGTGGAAACACCAGAAGCCCAAAACAGAGGCTTTCTCAAAGGGCTCTTTGGAGGAAGTGGACAAGCTTTTGACAGAGAGGAGCTTTGTAAGTAATTTATTGGGGTTGGCTTGGTTTCCTTTCAGAAATTAATTCATGGGATCCCCTGCCCTTGTCATAGAGGAATCATAAACTGATTTGGGTTGGAAGGGACCTTAAAACTCATCCAGTTCCAACCCCTTGCCATGGGCAGGGACACTTTCCACTAGACCTAGTTGCTCCAAGCCCCATCCAGCCTAGCCTTGAACACTGCCAGGGATGGGGCATCTCACATGGTGAGAACCCTGTGCCAAGGCCTCACCACCCTTCCATTGTTTCCATGTCTCAGCATCCATCCATTGTTAACCTCTGAATGGAGTGGTACACAAGGTTCAGATCGTGGATGAAAAAGTAAAGATGACACCATGAGCAAGGGGGAGGGTCTTCAGCTGCCTCTTACCATTCCTTCACCTTGGCAGCATCTCTCAAGCGATTGAGGACAGGGTGCAGCATGACTGTGGTGTAGCTGTGCACAGAGCAACGTCTTCCACATGTGCCATCTGTGCATCGAATGGCATCACTGCTGTGAGGCTGCAGCCCGAGGATGAGAAGCACTGACAGAGCCATGGCCAGGGACTCATTCCTCTCTCTTTGTCCGTTTCTCTTTTGCAGTTGGCGAGGCCACAGCAGGAAAAGCCTCTCGCAGTCTTGCCCAGCATATCCCTGGGTCGGGTGGGATTGAAGGTGTGAGAGGTGCTGCAGGAGGCGTCATTGGGGACTTGACTCGTGCGCGCATTGCCCTTGATGAGAGAGGACAGAAGCTGGGAGAGCTGGACGAAAGGACTGCGAGTATGATGGCCAGCGCCGAGGCGTTTTCCAAGCATGCACATGAGGTAGGAGCCCTGGCACCACACGCCCAGAGCTAGGAACTGCCACCCTGCAACCAAGCTTTTGCTTCCCTTTGGGAAAGTCAGATATGGTTCTCCCAGTTCACCCAGTCGAGTTGGTTTAGGTGTACTCATGTTAACTGGCACACAATCTTTCCTGCTCCGAAACAATGAGAACGCCCAAAATAAACTTCCGTTGCACAGCTCTTCCTTTCATTTTTCTTAAATGAGCATCCATTGCTAGCCTCTGAATTTAGAACATGGCACCTCTCATCTCTCGCCTTTCTCATTCTGCTGGGGTGTTTTTTTAAGCCTCTCAGTGCAGCACATCTATGCAGTAGGGCAGAAAACAGGTAGGTGGATGTGTATACAGGAACCTTTACAGATCCGACTGGGAAGAGGAGGAGAACATTTCTTGTACAACCCTGTGGTACAGTTCTATAGAATAGGGCTTGCCTGGAACAGACACTTCTGTGCTTAGAGCTGGAAATGGAAAGTTCTTCCATCCCACGCTGTTAAGGCTGGGAATCAACTACAGTGATTTTCCTTGAAGATAAATCATTAAAGATTGCTTCTCAAAACGCATGGATTTTATTTAACATCCATCACATCTCTGGACAAGACCTTCACATTTTTTTTGGGTTTTTAAGTCTGATGACAAAAAAACCCCAAAACAAAACCAACCACTAAAAAATCCCAAACTCCCCCAAACTAACAGAAAAAATCTGCCCTGGAATGCAAAAAGTTTCTATATTCAGGGCGTATCTATTGTGCTCCATAGGCAAGCTTTTTTCTATAAGGAATAAAAAGAAAGTTCCTGGTTATTCCCATAGCTCTGTACTTTTTGCAGTAGAAAATGAATCAGAGCTCCTCAAGAAAACTCTCCCAATGCCCAGCAAGAGCAGGGCACTTCTTAAAATTATTGGTTTTAAATGTCACAATTAATAATGAAATTCAAGATGAGGCCTCAGTGGACTCGAGACCTGATGACACTGCCGGTGAAGTACCACATTGCTCTTCCTTTTTAACTTATGGAGGTTGTGACGGTTACTGGGCCTAGGTCATGTGTGAGATACCATAGAATCCCAGCCTGGTTTGGGTTGGAAGGGACCTTAAAGCTCATTCAGGTCCAAGCCCCTGCCACGGGCAGGGACACCTTCCACTAGAGCAGGTTGCTCCAAGCCCTGTCCAACCTGACCTTGAACACTGCCAGGGATGGGGCAGCCACAGCTTCTCTGGGCACCCTGTGCCAGGGCCTCAGCACCCTCACAGGGAGGAATCTTTGCAGAGCGGTGGTTTGTAACGCTTTGTCTGTTTCCTGTTTCTGCAGGTGATGCTGAAATATAAGGACAAAAAGTGGTACCAGTTTTAGACTTTCACAGAAGCTACTTGTGGCTTTAAGAACACTGTTCAGGGAAGCGGCAGTCATTCCCAAATCTACCAGTCACTGGCCAGAGACAGGTTTTTTTTTCTCCTAGAAGATGTTTTCCTGTTACTATTATTGGATTCATCGCAGTGGGAGTCAAGGAGAAATGTTACAGACCATGAGATGGAAGCTGAAATGACGTGGGTCTTACTCCAGCAGCTGGCTCATGCGGTAGACAATTTGTTCCCGAAAGCATCACTGTGGCATGTAGTTTCTCAGAGGTATGAACTGTGGGGAGTGCATCTGGTTGAAAATACTCTGTACAAACTCCAGTGTTAATGCACTTACTTATAAACCTTTGCATGAGTGACATCTTAAAAAAACAAAACAAAAAAAAAGAGAAAAAGAAAGCATGTTGTGACCGAAGACAAATGGGATTTATTTCTATTCCAAGACAAAAAAAAACCCAAACCAAACACTTAAATGGCAAAAATCTTTATTTTTTAAAAGTGACATTACAAAAAGCCAGTACATTTCAAGCATGTTTGCTATTGTTTTCAACATAAAAATTAGTTGAGCTGCATTTTCTTACCTATCTGCTATTCATTTCCCTTGAAAACCCTTGGTTGAAATCAGTGCTCTCTAACTCCTACCAGAAGAATAAATAAATTCAAAATCCTATACCCAAAATTTACAGATTTTTTCAAGTAGCGAGACAGGCACTATCTGAAATGTCATGAAAATATGAGCATAGAAGGGTTATTTGCACTTCAGAGCACGACGTCATCCTTAGCTGTACTTTCTAACATGTGCTCTAGATTCATCTCAGTTGTCCTTGAAGGGGGCTATGGCAGTTGTCATTCCCATGGCATCTGTGTCACTTGGTTGCCTTATTTCCCAGTCACAGGAATAGCAAACCAGCTTAGGAAAGAGTCTTCCAAGTGAGGAAAAGCAAGATGGGGAAGCACAGCCCTGTCAAGTTCTTCTGGCAGAAGCTGCTTAGCAGCTTGTGCACCAGTGGTCAGTTGAAATTATGCTAAGGAAACTGCATGGTAACCCCCCTAAGGCTGGAGGAAAGATCACAGCAGCAAGACTAAATGATGGGCCAGGGAAAGAACATGGAAAACAACTGGCAACATGCACAATATAACACATCTAGAAATGACACCATGAGTGAGCAGCACTTGAGATTCTACTCATGCTGCTAAACATCATTTGCTTCTGCTTCGAAGTGGCTTGTTTGGTTTCTATAGTGAACTCTGCAGAATAGTCCCCAGCCTGCAGCTAGAGAAGAGAACAGTATGTAGAACCTATTACCTGTCTATACCACTAGAGCCCAAGTCCATGAGCGTGCTACAAGAGCCTCAGTGCCACACAGGTCAACTGTTAAGTTAGAAGTCTTTGCAAGACTGGCTTGGAGACAAGGCACTGGAGGCTTGCCTGCATGTGCCTGGACACAGCTTTAAATCAGGAAAGTGAGGAAAAGGTGGAGAAGCAGCACCTAAAAATTTTTCTTTAAGAGACGAATGAGGACTTCTGTCCCTTCATAGAGTCCTCACGGACATTGCTGCAGAGGGGCAGCATCGCCCTCCTAACTAGACCTTGACTTCACTGATGTCTCCGTCACCCTAGTGTTCAGATGATGCCCTTCCCATATCCTTCTTTTTGTTACAATAAAACGGAGCCTGGGAAGTTGTGCAGTCCAGAAGCCTGGCTTCACCATCAGCCCAGCTGCACACGTTAAAGGGCTGGAGCACATCAGAGGTGTTAAGTTTTAAACCCACACTGTAGCACCACAGCAGTGTCATGCTTTGCAGGACTTTCACATTGCTCTGTGGGCAGAACCAAAACGATGGCCCTGCTGGGTCTAACGCAGCTGAGACTGAGCCTCAACAAGTTCCTCTCTGTCATGGAGGAAACTGCTCTACAATTGTCAGAACCTTTGAAACTTGCAGGGAAAAAGGTCAAAGCCTGGGTTTCTGCCAAGGGAAAAGGAATTGGAATTGTCTATGAGCTGAGAGGATGTCTCTGAGTGTTTGAGGAAACAGTAACCTCACCACCCTGATGGCAGCAGGAACTGGGGAACTACTGGCAGCAACTGTGTCACAGAACTGGCCACTTGCCTCTCTGAGGAAGCACATTTATTCCTCACTGCTTTCTCATTCTCTAGAATGAGAAATAAGTAACAACATTCTAGCAATTCTTTCTTCTGTTTAAATGTACATTCCCCCTTCCTGCACTCTGGCCTGTGCTCCAAACCCACTAGTCCCTGGGCAACAAAAACCATTTGGGGCAGCGTTCAAACCCTCCAACCAGCTTTCAAGCCCTTATTGTTCCTGCCTTCTCCGCTTTTACAAAGAGTGAAGGAGTCTTCACTGACACCAAACCAAGGCCATCCCACCAGCATTTGGTCTGTCTGCTTCTGCAGAGCTGCTGCAGACAGAAAGGCTGTCGCCAGGTCCTTGTACACCTGGTTTCCACCATGAGCTGGTGTTCAGGAAGCAGCCCCATGAGTGCTGGCATGTGGCTCACTTCAGTGACAAGGAAGCTGCCGGTCGTGTGTCAGTTCTCAGCTATACCTCACGTGTGTGGTTGACACTGAGTTCAGTGGGAACGGCTCCAGGCTGGAGCCTGAGCTGGTCGCTGCTTTGAGCATCACAGCTTAAAATGTAAGAGCAACTTCTAATTGCTGATCACTGCAGCACACCCAGACAGAAGTGACCTCAGCGAGTCTTTCACACAAAGCCTGACGGCCTCTGGCTGCCAAGCAGGCTCGAGCTTAACACCAGGGAGGGGGGGAACCTGCCAGTAGATTTCCACTTTTTATGCAACAGAGAAGTGAGAATTTAGCATCCCTCAGACTGACACTTTTTAACAGTAAACCTGGAAGCAGCCTTCCCCTAGCACTGCCCAGCAGGGCACAGCTGCATCTTGCTTTCCACTCTGCCATATTTTACATCTTTCCAGACGGTTACAAATTGCTATTTCTGTTAAGTTCACCACTTGTGACTATAATTATAGATTTTCTTGTAGTCTGTAGAGATCTAAAACGTTGTATATGTTTGTATATAGAACATTCTATATATATAAATATATATATGTAATGTATATGTTGTATAAGTTTGTTAGTGCACACTGTTAAATGCTTTCTATCCAGATTTACCATGTACGTGGAGAAAAACAAACAGCCTTCACTTAAAAACGTCAGTGAGGGAGGAGGAAGTCCTCTGGCCTGGTTGGTTTATTGTGAAATGAGGGGGAGTGTGGAATTGTTGAGGCCTGACCCAAGCACTACTAAAGGCACAAAGATGCAGCATTCCAAGCAACAAGCTCAGCATCTGACCTGACTTGCCATTAGAAAACTGCGGACACTGGCTGTCAAAATCATGTGCTTTCACCTTCCCCCCTAAGACAGCACCACCTCAGGCAAAATCCTAACCATAGCCTTATCTTCAGCATCGCAACCCTCTGTTACAATAGACCCATTGTAACATATTGTAACTCTGTTACAATAGACACATTGGCCGGGAATATTAGCTGGATTTCAAATGCATTTGGATACCCTGTTCCCTCAGCTCTCTGTCCCACCCACACCCAGATACAGACACACACACATCTGGGGTCAACCAGATGTTTTTAAACTTAGGCCTAGAGCTGTAGGTAGACAGAGGATGCAGAGCAAACCCCTGAGGTTATTTATAAGGTGTCAGAGTTGACAAGTCTTCAATGAATTACAGGCTATTTTATAGAAAAAGAATAAAATCCATTTCCTAGAGCCTTAAATTCCGTTTCAAATCATGAATTAAAACACATAATTAAGGAAAATTTGAGAATCAGGTTTTGCTTTGTATCATTAACTGTTTCCTAAATTATTTTTACAGTTCTACATTTCAACTATTTGTATTAATTAGACATTTCCTCTATTACCGAAATACAGCTTGTTATACAAATATTTAACAGAAACACTCTATTTATGACACATAAAATTAGCACATACAGAAATACTCTGAAACAGTTTACATATTCCTCTGGAGAAGCCCTTTTGCACCACAGTGTGTGCATTGTAATGAAGATATACACACAAAAATGGTTTTATCAGTATACAGTTTAAGAAGAAAGCACTGCAGCTTAAAGAGCAGCTGTGTCAGCCTCAGGACTCCATATATAAACTGTGTGTATTGTAACACAGGCAAACCACCCAGATTTCAGGTACTTATGCCCCTTAAATGCCCACCCTATGCTCCCCATATGTCCTTCTCCACAGCCTAAAGGTGAATTCAAGCACAGTATGTCTCAGTCTACAGTGTTCTTCTGCCTTGGCATGGTCTTAGTAAGAACACACTCTCTCTCATTAAGGAACTACGTGTGGCCATTTGTAGTCAACTCTTCATCTTAGGTGTGTAAGCAATAGTCACGTAAATGAGTGTTTCCATCCATGTGTTTTGTTTTGTGATTAAATCAACAAATCAAACATTGTACTTTTTTAAATAGCAGCCAATATACAGATTCAGTGACAAGGAGACGTGGACAGAATACGTGTGGGGTTTGTTACCGAGGCGTTACCTGTATTTCGAACCGAAGGCTGAACACTCCTGCACTAACCATGGCCTGTTTGCACAGGTATCCTCAGTCAGCATCACACAAGTTAAAACAAGGCATCTTTAACTGAGGCTGTTTTGAGTCCCCAGTGACAACCAAAAAAGTAAAAAGAGGGAAGGAAAATAAAGGCAAGAATTGATATTGGCTGGTGTAGAGCTCTTTTTTCTTTCGATTCCTGGATTCTTTATAGTGTTTCAAAGGTGCGTGGTTCATGGAAAGCCTTTGGATGGAGTTCACACTACTCACTCAGACAAGGAAACGCAGCCACAGTTGCTGCTGGGGCAGGGATGGCCATGTCCCTCCCTCCAGCAGCTCATAAAGGGGCAAAACCTGGACCCCAGCTCATGTTCTTGTGCTTCACTGCAGGGAGCTCATAACCGCAGCACCAGCCCCAGCAATACCAGCCTTGTACCTGGGCTTCCCCACCGACCGCCAGCACCCTTCCTGCCACTTCCACTTGGCGTTCAAAGCCATCACCTACCAGCTGCACTCTCAGAAGGGCAGGAGTGAGCACACTGAAGGGCACTTACCAACACCTTTGCGTTGCTCTGCCAGGAGAAGCTCAAACACGTCAGCCAAAGCTTCCAGCTCCCTCTTTTCAGCTATGGATCTGCAGGAAAAGCTCTATGGCTCTCATCCTGATGAAACACAAATAATATGGGCAAAAAGCAAAAGCACCAGAACACATCGAATTAATCACAAGTGTCATCATTTGTCACCGGCCTCTCTCCCACCACTGCCCAGCTACGAGACAGCACACACAGCACTTGCAGTGGGCAGGGATAGAAGGAAAGCTGCAGCAGATGGACCAAGGCAAAACAAGCTTGTGGTCCACATGTGAGGGAAAGGACAGAGTCAGCGTATCAGACATCGATGGCAGGAGTTCCTGCCACTGAGTCTGGAGATGCTCTGCCCCACACCAGCAGGCTGAACTGAAATCTGAGTCACTCTGGTAAGACAGTGGATAGAAACCGAATAGCACAAGGCTGCTCAGCAGTCCCAGGGGCTGGGCTCTCCCTGTGAGGAGCGGGGTCACACAGGTTCACATGATGTGAAGACGAGGCGCTCCTGGTGACCCCGGCCATTTGTCTGCCAAAAGAAATGGGGCGGGGGGGATCCAGAGACCCAGCTGCTGGTGCAGCAGCCAGGCAAGGGCAGCACAAGGCACAAGGCAGGGCTGGGCTGCAGCAGCCATTCTGTGCACACCCAGTGGCAGGGCTGCCATCACAAACAGAACTCCTGCCCCTTCCACAGCATCCATCCATTGCCTTCTCAGGCTGTGGGACCCCGCGTGTTACTGTACGTGCTGTGCAGCACCAGCCTGCAGGAGGCTGGAGCAGGCTGCAAGGAGAGAAACACAGGAACCAGCTGAGGAGCAGAACAAACACAACCCGATGCATCCCATCCTGTCTGCAAGAAGACAGGGAGTAACCTGCACTCAGGTGATCAGGTCCTAAACTAGAACAAAGCCCCATCTCCAACTAAACACAGGTCCCAGCCCACTTGGGGTTGGGGAAGAGGAGCCCACAAGCAAACGTAAGTAAGTGTGAGCAGCCAGCCTCCTACCACCTTCAGAAAACAACAGGTATTCTCATGTGCGCAGTTCTGCTTTCCTGACCTAAGCCCTCCCCTGCTTGCCCTGATCAGTCTCATTAATAATTAAAGTCTCATCAGAACTGAAGTAAATAGCAGCAGTCAGGCAACAGCTCAGAACCAGTTCTCAAACCATGACTCAAATGCCACTGCTGCCTCATTCACAGAGCAGTAGCTACCTTTTATCTTCTCATTTGCTCCACATTAGTGCTTAATTAAAATGAACTCATCGAGTTTGGTGAGCAAAATAACTTCAGGTCTGTGTCAATCCCTTATTGATGAGCATCACCGTGTCTGGAGAGCTTGTTGGGAAATACATCCTTCTGAAATGCCACAGACTGGAGGCGGGAAGAACATGCTGTAATGTGCCAAAGAACAAGCACATTCCAGCAGCTCCAGTGAGGCCTGAAATACAGCACAGGTGTGTCACTGCATGACACCCAGGGACAGGAAATCATGGGGCCATGTGAACCGATAATGAGTCCAACCCAGCAGCATCACAGGCAGAGCACACAAATGGTCAGACACCAGGGTGCCGGAGCTCAGCTCTGTTAATAACAAAAGCTTTAATAAGCTAAGCAAAGAAACAACTGCCCATCAACCGAGGGCTGTGCATAAAGAGCTCATCCATCCAGTGACAGACGTGGTAGAAAACCACAGCACAGAGGAGGCAGGAGGGAAACAAAACATCCCAATGTGCAGTGAAACAGGAAAGCAGGCCAGGTCTCTCAAGGCTGAGGGCAGTCAAAGCATCCCCACCTGCGGTTTTGGCTCCATACCACGAGTCTGTTTTGCTGCACAACGGGCAGGTGGTGGATCAGAGTCCAGGATGTGGCCTTTTGTACACAAGCCCCATTAAGATCCTTTAAAACTCACCATGTTCTTGAAGCCTCGGTGCCAAGTACTTCTGATGTCGGGACAACGGCCTTTGAAGTGAACAAGCTCGAGCCTGCTCTCAGGCTGTTGAAAGCCAAGCCTGCATCCCTTCAGGTCAGGCTGGAAAAGGCAACTTCAAAAGTACACTTGTGAAAAAGGAGCCGGCAAAGGTTCAGAAATGAAAGAGTAATGAGGGGCTTGGCAATTTCTCACAGGAGACAAGAATGGGAAGATGGAGATTGCTTCTGTTAGGGAGGAACTGCAGAAGAAAGATGTGATAATATCATTAGAGGTATCAAGAAGCTGACAGGAGGCACCTGTCCTCCTTTTCTTGGAACGTACAAGAGCTACATGATAAGAATAACAAGATTCAAGGTCAAGCATTGTATGAAATGAACAAAAGCAGCTGGACTTATATAACCATTGCCACCATGTGGAAGGGAAACAAAACCATGTGATGTGAGGTTCAGCCAGACCAGAAGGCGTTAGTGAGGAGAGTAACACTGAACAGCAGCAGATGAATTCCCTGCAAGCTCTCTCCTTGCCCCCTCTTTTGAAGCACCTGACCCCAGCAGTCAGACTCGGCACCAAGCTCAGCTTGACCAGCCCTGTCTACCAGGGAAACTTCCTGCCTGGTCACAGGGATGGAGTCAAAGGTGCTGAAGCAAAGCACAGGGGAAACCTGAGCACTTGTTAGCAGGGCTGCCAGCAGGCAGGCTAGGAAGAGCCACAGGTCACCCACCACCGCTCTCTAAGGCACCAGACCTCAAACCCCAGCAGGGCTGTCACCTCAGCTGCCCACACTGAGAGAGGATTTTTCCTCACAAAAGTACCAATTGCCATTAAGTTTTTAGCCGCTAAATTGTGTTTCATTCTTTAAAAGGGATGGTTTTGCTGGTGATTTTGTGTTCACTATGAGGGTGTTCAGAGTATCCCTGTCAAGGCCAGTTTGCAAGGTAGCAATGGTAGGATGAATGACGCCAATCAGTCACCAAAATGCTTTCCTCAAAGTCAGAGGCCAACCAAGCACTGGTTCCACACACTGTGATTGCTGCACAGCTGCTCAGTGAGAAACCCAGCCAGCTGGAAAGCCATGTCAGCACTTGAATATCATCAGTGAATCCAGTACAAAACAATCCCAGCAGAGGCCTGCAGAATCCAACATTCAGTGCACACATAGTTTGCATTCTTTTTACCCTAGACACAGTTACAACACAAGAACTGCCAAATCATCTTTTAATAGGATAATCCAGCTCATTTCATGTGTAATAAATTCATTAGGCACTGGGGTTCTGTTTTAAAAGACAGAATCAAGCACATTTGAACAGAATTCATTGAAATCCTGTGCTTTTAGCAATTAATCATTTCACAGTTCTGTCCGTTCTCCACGGTGCTGCCTGACCTTTGAAGAGTTTGCCTTGGTGAATTCATACCAGCTTCAACCACATGTCCTAGAAGGCAGCTTGCGACGATGTGGACGAACTCGGTACAGGAGGATGTCACCGCACACAGGTCCATCACAGGCACTGGTCCTGCCCAGTCCACAGCACACAAACCTGCCCAGTTCCACCTCAGAGCTCCAGGTCCTGCAGGTCTCCCCAGCTAGGTCCAATTTTCACTTTAACACTCAGCCTTACTGAGAGCTTGATGGCATTTTCCATCTCGTGCTTGACAATCTGTGCGACCTACAAGAAAACACAGGATGTCAGATGTGCACATCATACAGTGCTGTTTGCCTCTCAATAGCTGGGCTGGCTGGACCGCTGGAATCAGCTCATGCATTTACTCACACTGACTTGCCACCGCTGGGAATGCAACCATTTTGATCCTGATGAGCGTTTATGAATGGAGAAACTGTATGAAGCCAGTGATATTTAATGCAGCACAGAGTTGTGACTAATTCTGCACTAAGACTACTCAGAAATGTACTGAAAGCAAGGCACAAAGCAAATACACCAGAGGCAGGGAACGGTGTTCCTTCTCAAGGTGTCGGCACAAGAGGCACTCTGACACGCAGGCTACAAACCTCGGGGAAAGCAGATCACATTCAGTGCAGGTGCTAAAATACCACCCAGCTTCCCCCTCACTAATTTGTTGAGGCAACTGCAAGATTTGCTTGCTGCCCTCCAAGAGTGTTCCTAAGAAAACCCTCCTCCCAGTACACACAGGACCAGAAGATATTTTTGCCTGCGACTTTTTGGATTGTAAGAGACCTGATTTCATTTTTTCCTGGCTGTAAATCCATGCCCCACGGACCCATGTGGAATCCAGCCTGTCGCGGATTGCTTATTGGAATGCATCTTTCAATCCACACCCATCCCATGGACCCTTTTCACAGCAGAGTGAAAAAGGCTTTGAAACTCTTGCGATTCCTCAGCTCAGCCACTGTGTCAGCACAGGAACCACTCCACCTTTCTGACCCTTCCACACAGCTTCATAATCCCCTCACAGGTACTCACAGTCAAATTCTTCCACAGCTTTTACTGGGCAATGGAGGAGGGGATTTGAAGAGATCAGAGCACAAGTGTTTACAACAGCATTAAGAACTAGGGGGAGATTTGTCTTCCCAAACCCTATGCCCTTACGTACCACGTTTCAAACTGATCTTGATAACCTAGAAAAATGCTTTGAAATAAATAGGATGTAACTCAGCACAGACAAGTGCAGAGCAGAAAGAAGCAGGGTAGAAAACTGGGATAGAAATAATCTACTGTTCAAAAGCAGGATGAAAAATAACTGCCTGGGCAGGAAAAAAAACAGTTATCCAAGATTAAAAACTGGAGAGGGGGCTTAAGAAGGCACTGCTGTGAGAAAGAAAGCAAATGCAATTCTGCAGCATAGAAAATGCTGCTTGTGTGACACACAGATCCATTCCCCACTCTGTTCAAACTACTCCAGCCATGCTCAAGTTTGGGGCCTGGTATTACAAAGGAAACATGAACCATACAGAGGGAGATTCCCTGAGAAGAGTCGCAGGTCCTGCGCTATCACCAGTAGGAACATCGGGTGAGGGCTGCTGCACTGACAACCTGCACAAGGGTCCTGGAGAAGCCGATGGGATGAGACAGGACAGGACCAACACCCTGACCTGGGGGGCTTGGGACTCTGAATTCCTTGTACGTGAAGCAAACAGCACCACTTCAGGGCTCTCAGCACTCAGCTAAAATGTGCTTGGAGGAATACTGGGCATCTTAAAAACATCCCTGCAATGCCACTGGGAATAAGCAAGCAGTTCAAAAAGCATCTAGCCTTTGAATCCTAATCTACTCCCTACCTTTATGTCCCTGCCTGGTTCCTCATTGTCAGGGTCAGCTCAACAAATAGAAGGTCAAGCCTCCTTCTACCATCTTTGGCAATACTGCTACAACCTTGTTTTTGTGATACGCTCTGAAAGCTCACTCTCTTCACTTTGACATGCTGCACAGACTAGAAAAGCTCTGGTGCCCAAGGCATTTCACACCTTCAGCACAAGAACAAACAGGTATTACCCCAGTGTGCCCTTTCTGAAAGAGGCAAGCTAGCTCACTGAGAGACTGTGAATGAAACAAGAACCCTCACTAGCATTGTTTCTCTTACAAACTATCTGTAAGGGCACCCTGACCGAAACACAAACTCATACGTGTGTGGAAAGATCACCTTGTTTTCTTCTATGCACTTCAGCAGCTGACAATGATCTCGAGCCAGCATCAAGCCTGTGACCTGACTAACTTGTCTGCATAAAAATTGCTGTTGCAGCCAAGAAATACATGATTTACTGTAGGATAAAGTTTAAGTGCTAGCAAGATGTCACCTTCCTCAGCAATACAGAAACCAAGAAATGCTCACTTCTTGCTCACTAAAACATATTTTGTAGATCAAAAGGTCTAATTCATTCAGGCCCTACTTTGAGGGGCCTTAAGAGGGAGAGACTTCAAGAGATCCTTTCAAACCTAGATCTTTCTACTATGGGATAATCCTAATGGTGCATCTGAAAGCACAGCAAGCAATATCATCACCAAAAACTCACAGAATCCTAGAATCCCTTAGGTTGGAAAAGACCTTTAAGATCCTTTCTGGCCCTAAAAACATTTAATCGAAGGGGTGGGAAGTACCCTGTTGTCTTAACTAGACAGAAATCCTTGAAAACCAAGCAAATCTGGCATGCCAAAGGGAAATCTGAGTCTAGGAAACATGCCTTGCATACATACGCTGTTTTAAGTGACTGCCCAGAGAATCTATGGACAGAAATAGAGCTGAAGGAAGTTAGAAAAGCTAGCGATAGTTGAAATTGTTACTGAAAAAATGTAATACCATGAGTAATAAGGAAATCCACTCACTTGGCCCCAGTTCTTCTGGAGACACTGGGATAACTTGATGTCAGTATCTAAAGACATGAAAGCCTATACTCAGGGGATTTCAGTTTTTGACTGAAGGAAATATAGAAGCCTTTTCATCTCTAAAGCAGCCGGCCTGGGCTGAAGCAGCAGATGTGTGAATGGAGCTGGCAAAATGAACAGAAGCTGGAGCTCAGATGCAACAGAAAAATATTAAACCTTTTGTTCTTAATAAAATGTGTTTTAAAAATATGCCCAAACCAGTCATGGCTGCTGCAGGGCCCCTCAGATCAGGAGTCACTGCTTGCCATAAGGAAATGGCCTTTTGTCATTAAAGATGTGTATCCACAGAACAGAAGTGGGCGAAGACATCCCCAAGCTATGGAAGCACACCCTGGGAGCCTTCTTGCTTTTGTGCTCAGGACTTGGAAAAACACTGAGCTGCCAAAATCCAGCTAAAACACTTGCTACTGAACACTGCCATACAGATACCAACCACCATGCCCAGCCACAGGAGCACCTGCATGGTAGAAGAGCACACACAAAGACACAGATGCACAGTTAAAGTCCACACAGCACAGTTCTTACATCTACCATGCTGCTCCTCAGCACTGAAACTCTCCTACCAGAAAGACAGGTAGGGTGGGAATGAGGAAACAAGTACCTGATGTACAGCATTCTCCTTTCCCTATGCAAGAGTACAAACCAGAGCTGTAACAACACATGTTCTGAGTTGGGACCAGAAGACTCAAGTGTGAACAGGGAGGCAAAAATACCTCCAAAGAAAGAAAGAAAGCACTTCACCATGCTCCTGTCACCGATACTAAGGGACTTGATCCATCGAGTCTTGCAGAGAAGTTGTATGAGCTGCTGTTAGAAGCAGTGAAGAACTTCAGCTAATGGAATGACTTGAGCATGACAATAAAGGGGTCGAGAATACAAACATCATTTTTCATCCAGTTCAGCTTTGTTTTCACAGACTTTTTAGCACACAGCGAGAGGAGATCCAGGGAAGAGCAGCTGAGCCCCTAAAGGCTTGTTTCAAACATCATAATGTGGTAGATAGCTGAAAAAGCATGGCCCTACCTGGATGACATCATCCTCTGCAACTTCATAGAGGAGCTCATCATGGAGTTGAAGGATAAAGAAAGCTCCGCTGATGGGATGTAACATCCCTCTGCTTCTCTTCCTCACTAGCCTTCCTACAAAGGTGAAGAGCACAGTTCATTAGATACCATTATGCAAAGGCATGTTTCTTCTATCAAAGAAACCTTCCACATTCCTAATGCTGAGAAAAAGAACTTTAAAATGCAAAAGCCCATGCCTACAGAGAAAGCCACAAAGCACCACTGTTCTATCAATATTTGTACAGCTACTGAGGGAAAAATGTTAATGAGAAGCATTTTAGATACAAACATTTCAGCCTTCCATTATAAAGCTATGAATCAGAACAGAAACAGGAGACAGTTGCGTCTCCTGAAACCATCTGTTGAAAAAGCAAAGTTTAAACAAAATCCTGTCAAGTTTAATCAGGAGTTAGTGCCCAACATCCTCTCTGGCAATGAATGACAGTTCTGCTTTTCCCCCAAAACCATTTTACTGGCTAGTCTAAAAAGGCAGCAAGCCTCCTCCCAAACGCGGTTATCTGGAACTGCAGCTACTGCTCCTGATGAAAACAAGGGAAGCAAAAAGAGCAGTTTTTGAATAAACAAGCAGCTGAATAACCCGTTTTGTCGTTTGCCTGATGAAAATAAAGCGGAACAAACTGTTCCCTGCTGAAAGCTTTCCGAAAGAAATAAACAAACACAACCTCACACATGGAGCCTCAAAAGTTATTTATTGCTCAGGTTAGCTATCAGGAGGACTCC
This sequence comes from Psittacula echo, assembly GCF_963264785.1. Classification (NCBI taxonomy): domain Eukaryota; kingdom Metazoa; phylum Chordata; class Aves; order Psittaciformes; family Psittacidae; genus Psittacula; species Psittacula echo. Next base: position 7,250,148 of record NC_137736.1, read on the forward strand.
AGTTCACAACTACAGGGAGGGTTTCACAGCATCATCAGTTCCTCGCGCAAGCCTCACACTGAAGCATCAATGTTGAGGAAGCCGCATGATGCAGGGTCCTTCTCTGATGGCACAGGCATTTAGAACGTGCTGAAAGAGAATTTAGGGAATTTCTTCCAGCTCTTGAAACCAGCTATTGTCAAAGGAGCAAAAACTGTCACAAATGCATCCCCTTGCCTTCCTACAACTACTCGACCAAAAGCCAGGAGCTGCTGCTCCTGGAAGGGATAGGAAGTTCTGCTAAGCACAAGCCTTCTACCTATAGCAGACCTCTGAATCTTGTCTCTCTAAAATAAAACTCCCCCAATTAATTCTTTAGGGCTGAATATTCGTATTAAGACAGCTTCATGTTTCAGCTGAAGCACGAGAGCTATCACAGAAATACAGCACTGCACCCCTTCAGTTGTCTTTCTAAAAATACAAGACTGATGAACAAAACACTGTCTGGTTTATGCTCAAAAGAAAACCTTTGTAGCACTCCTCTGGGAATAAGTACCCCAGCACAGCTTTGCTGTCTGCAGCCAGGAGAAATTCATGCTGGTCAGTACTTACAGAATACTCCTCTGGACATCAAATTCCAGACTTGGATTTTAACAAAAAACTGTATTTTTGGAACCCGAAGTTGTTCCATTCTATCTTTACGCTGCCTATGATGGCAGAATACCTGCTCAGTTTCACCCTTCTGCTTTTGAACAGTTCTGGGGTAGCATCATGGCCCATCTCACATATGAACTCCCACTGCCAGCCTTTGGAAGATCTGCTTTGAGGCAACTGGGGGTTCTGATCTGATCACAGCATTGGCTTTAGTTTGTGTTGCGCAGACATTCTCCCTACATGTTTCCCACAAGTGTCATAGTTTGCAGTTTGTTTGTTGGCTTCATTTAGATCAGGCCTTTTCGTTTACATGGAAGATATTCTCATGTAACAAGAAAATTTCCTTTTGCTTTGATAAACTGGATAGGCTTCTGTTCCGTGTACATAGAAATGCATGGTTAATATTGCAACAAATATACTTTTCCTCTGATTAGTACAATAATTTCTAATGGCACTATATCAATGGCCTTTTCAAGCTAAAAGCCACCGCTTTACACAAAATGAAATAAACCACCCTTGGTTTTCTAAAAGCACAACAATGTTAGCAATGAGGTCTGATTCTCCTAAGACCCCACCTGGAGTACTGTGTACAGTTCTGGTGTCCTCAACATAAGAAGGACACGGAGCTGTTGGAACAAGTCCAGAGGAGGCCACGAGGATGATCAGGGGCTGGAGCACCTCCCGTATGAAGACAGGCTGAGAAAATCAGCCTCTTCAGCCTGGAGAAGAGAAGCTGCGTGGAGATCTCATAGCAGCTTCCAGTATCTGCAGTGGGCCTACAAGGATGCTGGAGAGGGACTATTCATCAGGGACTGTAGTGATAGGACAAGGAGTGATGGGTTTAAACTAAAACAAAGGAAATTCAGGGAAGATATAGGGAAGAAATTCTTCACTGTGAGGGTGGTGAGGCACTGGAACAGGCTGCCCAAGGAATCTGTGGATGTCCCATCCCTGGCAGTGTTCAAGGCCAGGTTGGATGGGGCTTTGAGCAACTTGGTCTAGTGCGAGGCAGCCCTGCCCATGGCAGGAGGTTGGACTGGATGGTCTTGAGGTCTTTTCCAACCCAAATCATTCTATGATTCTGTGTCGTCCACCCCTAGCCCAAAAGCCCTGGCTTTTTTGGTTTTGCAGACAATTTGCTGAAGGTTTTGCCCTAGTGTGCAAGAAAGAGGCAAGCTTACCAGTCTGATCTCTCTGGAGGAAGCTCTCCAGATGTCCATGGGATTTGACCACAGAGGAGAAAGCTTCCAGGCGCCTCTGAATGTTCACAGTGGCTGTTTTGACAATGTCAGCAGCAGATCCCTGCACAGTTGTGTTCACAGCCTGTCGCTCTGCCTAAACAGAGAGAGCTGTTCTCAAAAGTCACCCCCAAAAATAAATCAAATCCCACATGCCACTTGGACATCATTAAAACTAATGAATACATGGCCAAATACAGGTATACAAAACCCTCAGATACAGTTTGTTCCATTTGCCTGAAAGAAAGAAGTGTTACAGACTAGCTTCAGACAGAAGATTTCTCCAGGTGACTGAGAGAAGCAGGATTTCTGCTAATTTAAAATTAATTAATATTAAGGGTAATAATCTGTAAAAGTCACAAGATACAAGATGGAGAAGTATATACACATGGCAACAGTTTCATCAGGAGCAGAAAAACCTCACAGTTCATCCAAGTACCATTCTGCCTATCTTCAAAACCAACAGGAACCAAAGGCAAGAAGATGGACTTCATGGACATTATAATAACCTGGTCTGCTGCACTGAATCCTGACTGCCAGCACGTTACGGCTGTGCAAAAACACACCAGACCACACTGTGACACAGTGGCATTTCCTCCTGCACAAGTGAACTGTCAGATAAGAAAACTATATTCCGAGGTTCCTCTCTCTTTGATTAGAGCCAAAATGCGTGAAAAAAGTTATGAGGAAGCTGAAATGAAAGTGAAGATAATTCATTAACTGGTCTTCAATAGGGTTTTAAAGAATTAATCAAAGTTGAACAGAAGGTGCATCTACAAAGCTTCATGCTGAAGTATCCTTCAGATTAAATAGTCACATTATCTCAAGTCTTTTGAAAGTCTCCTTGTTTCCCTTTCAACCACTTGGAGTACAACAAACTCCCCCAATTCCTCCTTCTTCCACTCAAGTCTTTAATTCCACACAACCTAATCCAGCTTCCTACTGAGAAGTATAATGCTTCCTCCCCACAGAAATGTGCCAGCATTACCCCAGTGAGTCAATTCACACTTACTGAAGTAGAGTTAGACAAGTGTGTCCAAAATGACCTTGGAGAAAACTAATGCCAACACAAAGGCATATATTAAGTAATTATTTATCTAACAAGTTTGGTTTTTCTTTGAGGGGAAATAAGGAACAAATACCAAAAAATATAGCACTTAAACGCCCTTTCTTGTTCAAGTGCTGGCAGCATATAATATGCAAAGCCTGATGAGTGGGAGCAACTCAGTGCTCCCACTGAAGAGCACTACCTGAAGAGTTAAAGCACATCACTGTGTGGAGGCTTCTTAAAATCATGTCCACTTATTTCACTATATTACTCACTCCAGTTCCAGCGTGGGAGTTTTGAAGTGAGGTTAGCACATGGTGACAGCTGTACACCCAGTCATAGAAGACTTGCGTCAAGCAGACCATGACAAAAGCTCTGTTATTCAAAGTACAACCGAGGAAACAATGAATTAAGTGAAAAGTGGAAGGTCATGACCAAAGTGGCTCACAGACCCTGTAAAACCACAATTAGATATGCAAAGAAATCCAATACTTTAAAAAGTTAATAAAAAAGTAGAACCTGCACTGCACTCAACATACATGAGCTTTACTGTAGGGGTTTGGATCTTTGATAGCTGGCAGGTATCTTCGTCTTCCCAGGATGGTCTGCACAAATCCATCTCTTCTGCAGGTCCTCACTGTCTCCCTCAAGAATTTCTGAATCCCTGTGAAAGGAAAGAGAAAGTTTTCCCTAACACAGCTGATGTTCCTCGTGGACTTCTCACTGGGGTCACTGAAAGCTGTCTGGGACACCCAAACAGCACAAAGGTAATTCTTTACATTTCCTAGACCATGTCAGTGGACCATGACAGTGCACAAAGGTAATTCTTTACATTTCCTAGACCATGTCAGTGGACAAAGGGCACACGATCACTCATTCAGCCTATCTGCGGCTCTGCTGGGAAACCTAAGTAAGACTTTTGAGGGAGAAGAGAGTGTGTAGTGTCAGGATATCCAGCTGTGCATAAGGACACAGGAAGTCCGTGCTGCACAGTGCCCAGGCACAGAGTAATATGTGCATTACTGCAAATTGATAGGTCAGGACCTGGACCAGCACTAGAAAGACAAGTAGTAGGAAGGGGGTAAGTTGAAAGCAGAAGTCAAAGTCCTTGATGCCTTAGGCTGCCTGACTTCAGGCTGTGTCACTTCAGATTCTAGGATGAAAGAAACTCATCCACCTGCACTTTGCAAGGGAAGGAATGAATCCACCAAGAGCATTAAAAAGAAATGTAGATGAAAGAAAGACAAGACAGGGAAGAGTCCTTTTCACTGCAAGTTCAGGAAACAACTGCTCTGAAGTGCAAAAAGTTAACTTTAGACAATTTCTTTCCAAGGTTTACAGAACATAAAATGTAACAGGAGCTATGCAAGGCCAAGACTATGTCATGGTCAGCATGACCATTAGTCAATTCATTAGGTATGTAATTTAGTGTGTCAGCCTAGCAATACACAGAAGTGAAAATTCATAAGAAGTGAAGTTAAAACATAAGGTGGGTTGCAGTTTGTGTGCATGTACATGTACAGAGAGGAAAGAAGCAGGAAGTCATCTCTAATGGTCACGAAGGACAGACCACCCAGAAATTACTGGGGACTAAGCAAACTCTTAATAGGACACCATTTCTCAGCATTCATCTCCTAAAGAAACGAAGCAGAAGACAAGAGGAGTAGAGAGAAATGGTCATCTTTAAAAAGAAGTGTGTCTAAAGCTGTAGTGCATACCCTTTGAAGCTGTGTGTTTTAGTAAGGAAAAGGGTTTCTTATTCAGAAAGTTGAGAGCTTTAAAAGGAATCCCCAGAGCTCATTAATGAACTTAAAAAATCCCCAACAAAATAGTGAATAAGGAAGGAGGAAGGGACAAGGTCCTAAAGATGAATAAAACCGGAGTGTAGAGTAAAACACTATGGAGTAACAAACTCTGTGTTCACGCACTAGACTTTTGAAAAAGAGATAGGAATAGTAGAAGGCTGAGACAAATTTAAGATTTGAAGAGACATGGAGAGAAGGGATTAAAAACAACCAGCACCATCACCACGCAGCGCCCAACCAGGCATATCCAAACCTGTGTATCTTGACTTGAAGGATTCAATGTAACTGGCAGCTTCATTTTCATCAATCCCCATCTGCTCGCCTAAAGATTTTGCTCCTATTCCGTAGATGATTCCGTAGCAAATCTGCCAGAGGACAGTGTGAAGAGCCACAACCATATGGTGAGTCATGCAGAGAAAGCAAAGCCAAATCAAAATGTGATTCAGTGGAGGACAAGCAGTTGGGAACAAGGGCAAGCATTCAAGAAGAGACACTACCTCTGAGTGAAAGCCATTCACACTGGTTTTCTCCACCTTCATTCCCCAAAACCCAGACAGTTCCAGTTGAAACGTACCAAGAGCAAGGGGACATACAAAGCAACTACCAACCAATCAGGGCTGAACTCAAAATGAAAGCCACTCTATAGTTAGTTCCTGATGTTTTGAACACTGAACCTTCCTGGTAAGAAAGCTGCTGTTGATTTTTATTCCTAAAATTTACCTGTTTTGCTTGTTGCCTGGTCCTATCTCCAACAGCTTCAGGATCAATCATTTTCCATTCTGCTGCAATACTCTTAAAGACATCAGTACCACTGTTCAAAGCTTGAATGAGTTGACAGTCGCAAGACAAATGAGCAAGGATCCTCAGTTCAAGCTGAGAGTAATCAGCAGTCAAGATTAAGCCACCTGGAAGGCAAGAAGTTAGCAGAAATCATTATTACATAAATTACTCCAACAACATCCCAACCAATATACCAGCAAGCAAGACTGAAGTTATCCTTGAACCTTCTGTTCTGAAAGTTTTCCACAGCCATTTCTATCTAGGTTTTGCTTGTTTTCCCAATGCCCAGGTATGCCTGCTTTCAATCTAGCCCCTCCATCTAGAATCCATCAAAACCACACAGACAAGTATCCATCCAGGTGTCTGTGTAAACGTGTAGCATCTCATAGGAATGATTGGTACAGGGATCAGACCAGCAGATTTGTACTGAGCCAGGGCAGACAACATTAGAACTGACATTTGGACAGGAAGGACACAGTTTGTGTAGTAAGAGCTATCTAAGCTCTTTCTTTAAAACCAGGTATTCTTACAGAGGAAATGAAGGTGCAAACATTTGAATACCTTCCCCAACTGAAACTCTATCCTTTACAGTCTTGTGAAAAATTTTGAGGGCATGCTAACTACTGCATTAGTCTTCCAAGCAGGCTGCTCAGTTAGATATATACTGTCATCAATTCTTAACTGTTCATTAGGTCTAGGATATTTCATTACCTATATTCTTAACAATTACAGAGCAGGATCCGGGCAGTACCTGAGAAGGGAACAAAAGCATGCCTCATGCTAACAGAAAATGGTATTCCTCTTTCTTTGTATCTGTCTTCAGCTTGGACCTTCAGGCCATTAGGCACAATACTGGAACACTTTCTGTATCTGTGGAGACAAAGAATGGCTTCTTCACCAATTCCTAAAACATGTCAAGATGCATAATCATTTTTGCTACAAGGAATAAGTGAAAACAAGTGAGACAGTACCCTCTATTAAGCTCTTGCGGGCAATCCCTACCTACGTATGACCATGGGGGAACTGGACGGAGACCACATGTACACCTGAAGAGATTTACTGACTCTGAACAGATTTAGGGATAAATCTTTCGTGCACTATCAGGGCTTGGTCCAGAAATTCAATAATTCCACTTCAAAACAGATAAGATGAAAGGCCCCAGACCTGTGATGAGTGCCTAATCCTAAAAATTCAACGCCCCACCTCGAGTGCCAAGTCTTCTCTCAACACCATTCTCACGTGCAGAATGCCTACACCAGCCCATACTTAGCAGAGACAGAAAAAATCCCTCCCAACATCAGCCTCATGACTGTTCACACGCATGTACAAACACACACCAGTAAGCCTGTAAAAGCAGAGCAGAAGTTGCAGAAGATATGCTCACCAAACACTGCACATTTCCTCTCTACAGACTGAGCAAAAAATTGCCCCAAAGCAACTTGATTTTCTTTAGCAGGAGGGAAAAAAAGGTATCTCTGAGAACAAGACTAGTTTCAGCAAAGAACAGAAAAGGGCATCGTGCCTTCCCTTGTGCACTCCCTTTTGTTCTTGTACCTCATCATTCCAGGGACGGTGGGGATCAAGTTGATGAAAGATAGCACAAAGATCAGAGAAATAAATTATCAAAAGAAATAAAGGTGAGGGACAACATGTGGGAACTGTAGAGAACCACGGTGTCCAGCATAGGCTCCCAATTTAGTTGAATGAATAAGGGCCTTATACCATGATTTAATTTAGCTACACTCCTTTGGTCAGAAGCTTCTTACAAGAGGAAGGAGTAATAATAGTAAGACAAAAGACAGTTTGGACCAAAGTTTGGAAGGCCTATCAGACTTAGGCTGTATGACAGCTTCTTTTGTGCCAGCAGTCCTTTCTGTGCCTTTACAACTGCCCATTTTCCTAACACTGTGGTTGCTTAATTAAGGAATGTAGTCCCAAGAGTCAGCCTGAGAAACAGACCTCTCCCAGTGTTCAGCGGGCACTCCATGCTTTTGATGGTCTGCTGCTCTTCAGAATCCAGCCCACTCCCCAGACATCCTGCAAAGCTGCTGCAAGCCTTAGCACTGCTAAAGAGATTACTCAGAGCAACATTTCTGCCTCCATGGCTAGGCCTGATTCTTCTGAAGAGAGATGGACAAGGTCCTGCTACTCCTGGGCTCTCTTCCCATGATCTACACAAGGCATGAGGATGTTAAACACGTAGTGGTAGGAAAAGAAAGACAGAAGAGCCAAAGGCTTTTCGAATTTCTCGTATCTTGCTATGGAAAAAAGATGGTAAGTCACTCAGGCGAGACGTGGGACAAGAACTTGAATAGAAAGAGAAACTGAAAGGACAGAAAACCACTACCAAGTCTGAAGCCCCAAAGCTCACCATCAAGCTGCTAGAAGATCCACCTTGATATTTCATCAGAAATTCTTTCCACACAACTGTTTAGGCACTGGCATGTAATGCTGTCAAACCAGGGCGTTTGGTTAACAGACACCAGATTTAGGTATCTCTTTCTACTAACCTGGTAGCTTTTGCAGGATCATTAATAAAATCCAATTATTAATGAAGAATGAAAAATAGATTTACCTATGCTCCCTTACACAAGGGGCTGCACAACATAAAAGAGAGAAATTTTCATTTGCTTCTTCCACAATATCCTATCCTCTTTCAGATTAGCTCTTAGAAAGTCAAAACAGACCCTAACATCTGTTTAGTTCCTTTTCAGACTCAGGTTTCCATCCACCTGTTGGAAGCATAATGCTAATCTCACTGTAGGATTTCATGAAGGATTTCAAAAAGCAAGTGGCTGCATGGTGCCACATGCTGTTAGCATTATTAGGTATTTCATGTGTCACTGACTTTTAGGTATTTACTCCTCTGAACCCGTAAGAGAAACACTGAGGAACAAGTCACACTGACATGACAGCAGCCACAGGTGAAATCACAAACGAGAAATCTGACAGCCACAGTAAGCTCAGAAGAGTAGGCGGAAGCTTTGCCAAGATCCTCCTACCTGGCCCCAGAAACAGCACAAGAATTAACATTTCCATGGGCTCGGGAGGGCAGGCTTTCTTCAACCACAATTGGCATTTCAATCTCAAAATCTCTTGGCACATTCTGGATATTTGGCTCTGTGAAGGTTATTCGACCTGAGAAGGAAGACAAGGCAGAACTAAGTAAGGGTCCAAAAGGAGTGTCTCTAACTTAACACAGCTGAACACACATCTGCATCTCCAAAAACCAAGGGGCAGGAGGGCAGGATGGGACATGACCACTGAGAAAACTGAAGGCAAAATAATTTGGATTGAATGGGCTTGAGATGGTTCCCCTGTGGCATTTCTGCAGCACTAATAAGAAACTTCCAAATCCAGAAGATCTTCTGGGGTCAGAGATTTACATGCTAATATATGCAAGAAATTAATGATACTGCTCAGTGAACACAAGGTATTTTAACACACCTACACTTTCAAATTCTTGTCAAATACGTATTTCAGTATTTTCATTTGGTTTAAGTAGAGCAGGCCTGATTTTCCATTGGAAAGCTGCCCCCCCCCCCCAAAAGAAAAATCAGCAAGAAGCAAGGATTATGCACGCTTTTCTTTACCTGTAGCTGTATGCGTCTGTGACACTGGATATATCCTTTCCATTCCTAATGCAGAATTCAATCGCTTTTCCCTCTGTAGTGGGAACACCACTTTAGTAATGGCATTGTTGATCCTCCTCCATTCCAGTATCAGCCCTGGCAATGGGTGAAGTTTCTTTAATTTCTCCAAAACATCCTTGTGGGGAGAAAAGGGCACAACTATAATCAACTGCCTTTAAAGCTTGGCTTAGAAACTTTCTGCAGTTCTGCAGGAAAAAGTGACTCCTTCACCCACAGTGAGCTTCCAGTGTCACTGCCTTAAAATGAAATGGATATCCCCTGCATTTATGTCACCTACACCTGGGCAATCAAAGCACCATGAGACACAGCTGCAGGTTTATGACACAGTCACTTCTCTTTAGACTTTTGCATCCTCATCACCACTTTTAGTCTGCACCAACCAATAAATCTTGTGAAATGATCAAATAAAGCATCACTTGCCATAGGTCCCCTACATTGTCTCCTCTTGTCCAGCATTAATGCCTCCCCTCCAACTTATTCTGTATTTTTCTCCCTGCTCTCTTCTATCCGTACACCAGGAACATATAAAATGAAGCCCTTGACCATGCCCCTTGAAAGACAAAGCTGATCACTAGCAATCAAATCCTTTTGGTTCGATCAGAATATGAAGGGACTAACAAGAATTTCAAAAGGCAGTGGCACACAAACAACTTAAAATAACGCTTGTTTTGTGTGCAGCAGGCAGCTGCAGCCTCATCCCTCCATATCACAAAAGAAGGAAATCTTCACTTTGCTTCTTGCTGTCTGCTCTGCCAAGACCACTGCACTCACTTCATCACTGCCACTTGAGTTTCAGAAATCAATACTTGTCTTCCAAGCACTGACTACACTGAACAAGGGGAAACTAGGAAAACAACACAGATTAATGAGTCCTGAAAACAGGGAGCACATATATCTGCTAATATTACTTGTCTGGCAAGAGAACTCATTAGCTTACAGCAATTGGTATTAATACAGCTCCACAATATTTATCTACCAGCAAGTATGTCAAGAGCCTTCACATATATACAAGCTTTTGATATACTAAATTTGTTAAGCCATCAGATCAGCCATTCTGAAGACAAATTCTCTAAAGCACAAAATACAGATATGGTTGTACCATGCAGTGAAAATGCTGGATTTATCACCATGGTATTTAAGTATCTTTCAAGCTGATGTTGAAAAATTCTTCTACTATTGGTTTTACAAAATTATTGTGCTATTTTGGTCTTACATGTGGTTTGGGAAATCAAATTCTGCCCAATTCATTCTTATTGACACCTGCTATTTATAGTCGTGTCCTCACTACACTCAGGCTTTAGGAAAGTAGGAGGAGCTAATGGCTGCTAACAGAGAAGGCAGAATCCAGTTTGAATTTCCAGTGGTAACTGGAGGAACAAAAGGCAAGTCAAATTTACTTTAAGTCAGTGTACCCAACTCTGATGGATCCAAGCAGCAAACATGTGAAGTAAGAGGGAGTTATTTGTACAGACCAGAACCCAGCTTTACTGTACCTTGGTTGTACTCAACTGCTTGCTTAACCTAAGCCTGTTCCCCTTAGCAGTTGTTCTTCTGGTGTAACCCAGAGTTTTCTTGTTCCCTTGAACCTTCACATCTCCGTTCTGTGGCAACTTCAGCTCCAGGAACAAAACCTGGAAAAGGCCAGCATTTCCTTTCAGTTTCTGCATGCAATACACAGGAGAACACAAAAAAAAAACAACTGAGCGTTGAAACAACAGACACTTGTTCCAATCACAGGACAGGATGAACTCCTCAGGTAATTAAAAAGCCAACGAAGGATCTCTGCCTTCACCACCATTCCTTCTCATTTTAATTAACTACAAAATGGAATCTAAACCTCTCATTTTCTGAACACTTTGAGGTATGTTTTCAGAAAAGGTAATTACCTCCATCCAAGAAGATTACTGCTGACAGGCAGCTGTAATCAAATGTGATGGTAAGATGACTGAAAGTGGGAAGAACATCGGTGAAAAAAAGAAGTGTTAGTAGGGAGCAGGCTTCAGAGCCACAGGAATGGCACAGGAGGAGGTGGGCACAAATATAGAATAGCCAGAATATTAATTTTCCTAAAACACTGCCAAGAGCTGGAAAATGAAGTATCTGCTCACTTAGTGACAGACAGAACATGGGTCTTCATTTTGCATTTATGTAGCATTATACACCATTTAGCAGCTATTGTGTTGCATTTCACAGCTGGCAGAAAGGAACAGAAGTGGCAGAAAGGAATAGAGGCTTTTATCTTCCTCATTTATAGAGCACAAAATTTGTCCTGACACAAAATTAGAAGGGTAAAGCCCTACTAACCTACACAAGATACTTTACATGATTGCACATGGGAAACAAGCTTCTGTAGTTCAGAGAACAGCACATCTGAGAAAACTTTCCTTCCCCTTCCCCATGAGGAGGAGTGAAATTGGAGCCAAGAGTTATCTCAGGAGTTCCAACTCACACTCCTGTCACCGAGCAAAACTGCATTTGCAAAAAGGGAGAATTATTTCTGTAGAACTTCTTTTAGTGGTGGCTGCTTGCACATTTTGACTACTTCCATATGAAGTATAGTCCCTCAGCAAGCAATTAGTATATAGAAAAGAAAGAAATGGGGGAAAAAACATGCACAGCAATTAGAATCTATTCCTATGGTTCCATGTAACATACATTAATAGATATATAGTAAAGTCCTTCAGGAATAAATGCCTTGCTAATTTACACAGAAAATTTTCTTAGGCTTTAAAAGAAATCAGTTCTATATCAGTTCTTAAAATCAAACAGTAGTTGATTCAATTAAAGCAGTCTTTCCTCCTCTTTCATGCCTGTGTAGGGACCAGGGTAATAGGCAGCTTATTCAGTACCATTCTTAGACTCGAACTACACAACATCACATCTTATGTGGAGAGCACTGGTATTGCAAAAAAGCTTCTCTAGTCCCATACCATTCATCCAAAATATTCCAAAAGGCATTTAACTGTCAGATCATCTCATGCACCATGAAAAGCCAAGGTCCTCTCAAACACGCTTATTTCCACTTGGTTTTTATTTCCAACATGCTTATTTCCACATCAGAATGATCAGTAACAAGCAGGAGACACAGAGCATCTTGCAAGCTCATCACAAGTGTAAAGACAAATCAACTTCAGCTCTGAGCAGCATTCAGTTTGTGTTTTGTCTTTTCCCCATATGCAGTCTGCTCAAGAAGGCTTTTTTCTGACCCTCTTGGGGCCAAAAGTTCTCTTTCCTGCCCTAACCCCTACATACCTCTGCAATGTCATCAGGGCTAGTCAAGGAGAATCTGTGGCCTGCGAGCTGATAAGCCTTGGTCTCAAGCTCACTCAGTTTAGCTTGCATGACTTGTTTCTGGGTTTCATACGCCGTTGTGCTAAAGCCGATGCCATTCAGCTCCAGCAGAGCCAAACAGTAATGGGAGGGCATCTCCACTTTAGAAAATACATCTGTAGTAAGTAAAAACACCAATAAAAGCTTTTATAATCACAAAACCAGATCAACTGCAGATAACAGATTCAGTAAAAAATCCCACAACTGGGGAATCCTCAGGTTTTTAAATCCTGAATGTCCTGACACACTGAAATCTGCCAATACAGATTTAAATACTTTTGTTTCTGAAATATTTCATAGTAAGAAATATTTCATAATAAGAAGTATTCCAGAACTTTTTAATCACAAAAATATTTATGGGAATAACAACTTTTTTTTTTTTCTCCTAAGAAACACACATCTCTTTGTACTATCAACATTCTATAAACCATAGTCACACTTAATCTAAAGCTTTCCAACTTGATGCACCTCAGAGCAGCTTCCAGTACCTGAAGTGGGCCTACAAGGATGCTGGAGAGCGACTCTTCATCAGGGACTGCAGTGATAGGACAAGGGGTGATGGGTTCAAACCGAAACAGGGGAAGTTCAGGTTAGATATAGGGAAGAAGTTCTTTACTATGAGGGTGGTGAGGCACTGGAACAGGTTGCCCAAAGAAGTGGTAAATCGCTGGCAGTGTTCAAGACCAGGCTGGACGGAGCTTTAGGTGACATGGTCTAGTGTGGTGTATAACTGTAATAACTGTAATAACTGTAATAACTGTAGTTGCTGTGGCCCATGGCAGGGGGTTGGAACTGGATGATCTTAAAGTCCTTTCCAACCCTGACTATTCTATGATCATTATATATCTATGATTCATTCCACCACCCACATCTTTTAAAAATGTTCTAAGGTTTAATTATCATCAGATACGATGTGGTAAACTTGCAAGGCTTCAGTAAGACTGGACCCTCATTTTAGGCTTTGGATATAACTTAGGGGAAACAATCATAAAGCCCACCATAGGTATATGCTTTTGGGAGTTCTTTTTGCTTGCTTTTAAACAGAGAGAAGCACTCAGCAAATCTTAGTGTAAACACACTGGACCGTTCACTATGGGAATCAAAAGTTCCGTGGATGCAACACATACATAGCAAACAATGCTATGTGGGCAGGCAAGAACCAAGAAACTCCTTCAGAAAACATCTGAGGATTTTAGGAATTGTTTCTGACAATGAAATGCAAAAAGTTTAGAAAATTTTCATGAGAAACCATAGACAGACCCACAAGTCCCCTCAGAATGGCCAGAGCACTCACCTGGGAAGTAGAGATCGGCTTGATTCAGACTTAAAGTAAGACTCTGCAATTGTTTTAACCAGTGGAACTGGTGGATATTAGGGATGTAAAAGATTTCTTTTAATATAAAATTCAATTTATTCTTTTTTTTGACAAAACAGATGTACTTCCAAGGGAAGCTCCCTCTTTTCTCTTAACAAATGAACAGTTTGCCACAGAATATACTTAGAGAAGAACTTCCACATCTCCTCTCTTCACTGGTCATTCAGCCTGTGGTAGGACAGCTACTTTTACCCTCCATCTTTGCCCCCAAGTGGAGGAGCTCTCTTTACCTGTCAGATTTTCCTTCTGTAATTCATTATGGAGCTGGTTCATGACATTGAAGCAAAGCACAGACTCTATCGCTGCTCTGTACCGCCCAGAATGATCTCGGCTGGCACTAAGCCCCAGGCTCTGCACCCCTTGGCCGGTGCCCACCCCTTCCAGGAGAGGTAGCTCGCTGGGGAGAAAGTTGGTCACCATGTTGTGGAGTGTACGTTCCTTAGAGCCAGAATCAAGCAGCCAACACGCAACCTTAAGAAGGGAGACCTCCATGAGACCTTTCTTCCATTTTAGTCATCACACCAGTGTAACTATTTAAGTGCACGTTAATATAAGGTCATAGTGCAGATTATTTTGTCTTCATTTGCCAGGCAGACTGGCATAATTTGTGGGAAATTTACATGATTTCAGATAAAACCTTCAAGAGGGCATAAGCCACTGAACAGCTTCATTCTCACTCAAAGTTAACTGCACATTTGAAAACTTTATCCCCTGTCAACTAAACACATCTAGAAGTGTTGTCCTGAGGCTTTTTTCACTTATTAAAACCTAACACAAAGGGGATTAAATATGAAAATCAGAATCAAAAACATGTTTAATCTGAAAACTGACTCTGTAAAAATCAGAACTTGCTGTTGATCTAGAATATTAGTCAAGCTGAGCTCTCCTATGTTTTACACATCAGCACTAGTACCAAGAATTCTACAAGGCGAATTTTATCCATGTTAAGCCTCATACCTCCCACTGTCTTCAAAGCTATTTCACTCATAGCTATATCTTAATTTCTTGTGTCAAAATAGGACAAAACATAGGTTTCTGCACTGTCCCTACCATTTAAGCAGAAGGTAAAAACCGTATGCATATATATATAGGGTGGCAGGAGGGGTGAGTATGTATATATTCATTGCATCACTAATATGACCAAATATGAATATTACTTCATTTAATACAAGAAACAGTGCAGGGAAAGGTGCAACTTTTATTGCTCTTTAAATTTATCCTAAAATAAAAATATGTGTCAGTGTGTAAAGCTAAGTTTGCTCTTGTGTTGAATACCTTAGCTACTTAACTGCAGATTTTAATATTGACTTTCTGCTATCCAGCCCAAGTGTGATACAAGCTCTTAAAATCAACACTAGAAAATTCGATGCATGTAGCGCGTTTCCTAACAAGGACAAGAAGGTGCTTTTACCTCTTTCTAGTGTTTCTTCTGAGCTACAAATGGTAACCAAACCTTTTGAAATTACGTGTACACTTTGTTTTGTTTTGAGAAAATAGTGGTAGCAAGGTGGTCCATACTCATAGTGAGCAAATCTTTGCTTACAAAGTCTTCTGCTGTTAGAATCAATAACCTGACCAGAAGCTCCTCTGCCATTCCAGTCCCAGGCTTCTTATTGCAACAAAAGAAGAGGTTAGCCCTGTCCACTGGTACATGGGAAAGAGTTAACTTCATCCTCCCCACACAAGCGATCAGGTGTGAAAGATGAATATGTTAACCTATCACTGAACCTGCCTTGTTTCTCCTGCTGGCACCATGAACACAAATAGCAGAAGTCTTCCCTAAATACTGTTACAGATTTCCCACTGGAAGAAAATGTCACTAAACCTCTTGAGAGGTATAAATATTCAAATCAAAATGACAGAAGGAACATACCAGAAGGTATTCCTGTCTTTCCACTTGTGTGTTTAAACTAGTAGTTTTACCCAAGCTAATTTTCTTAATCCTGCAAACCTTTGGGTCCTCAAAATTTCCTTCCAAGGAGATGCCACAAGCCATCAGCAGAGTCTTGTAGTGTTGAATAAAGTTATACATCACAAGTGAGCGCTCCTGCTGGGGCTTCTTCTGCAGGTACAGCTGCAGTTGATACAGTCTCTCTGTTACAGACAGGTTTTTGTCCAAAGGTGGCGGTGCCAAACTCATGCTGATTTCTAAGCCAGGAAATACAAGCAAAAGTCCTTTTTTTACCCACTGCATGATAAAAAAGGCAAGAGAAATCTTGAATGCAATCTAAATTTGAAAGCAATCACCTAAAGCACAAAACCTACAGTTGGACTGTGAACACATAACAATAAATCTATATGGATATTACATATTTTATCAAACCAGACAAGGCTCTGAAAACAATATGCTGTATCTGTACTACCAAACATGAGGCCACATAGCACAGACTGGGCTATAAATCAGCATTCTAGTGTCATGTTTCTTCTGGAAAGCAAAAATTGGAAGAGGCTGAAAGAGAAAAGCAAGTAAGCTAAAAAGAAAATGGGATTAAGCTAACATTTTAGCCATAGGCATGCTCAGCAGTCCAGTGCTTGAGCCAATTACCTGGCCTTATATAGCAGCATAGATGCTTCCACAACAGCATGTTGAACGGTGTTCAAAACTTAAGACTGCTGAATAACCTGGCTAAATTACTCCATCACACAACTGAGCTGCACTTGGGACACTCAAAACAATTCCAAGAACCTATCTACTGAAGGTACTTTCTTGAACTGCAGTGTCAGGTAACACAGTGCAGCCTGGCCATTCACTTACCAGTCTGGTCTTCTACCTGCTGCAAAGAGACATAGTAGGCATCTTTTCCACCCCAACATACTGCCAGTCCAACTACCAGGATGTCTTCAGAGCCTTGGACAGGAAATCCATCATCTTTAACTTGCATCCACTGAGGAGAACTTGCTAAACAAATCATTTTTAAGTTACATTTATAAAATGGCATCCATAAATACAGAAGAGTTTGGATCCGCAATAACACACAGGTAAGCCTAAATTTCTTATTTTTGTTTTCATGTATAGGGAGAAAAATCTGTGTTTCTTTTTGGGGAAAAAATATCACAGAACCAAAACAATTTAGAAGAGCAAAACTTTCTCTTAACGGAAACAACCACCCAGAGAGCATTCCTACAAAACTCCAGCCTTTCCTGGCAACCTCTTGAAGAGCTGAAACAGAAATATATTCCCTCCTTCTACTCTGAAGGACATTTCTCATTGGTCTGTCAGGTAAGGAACATTGTTGTTGTTGGTATGGCAATATGACAGCAAAGAATCTAACTCTGCTTAATCTTGTCATTTTAAAGGAAGAGTGTTTTTATAAAGCAGCAGCAAACTGCAGCATATGAATACTCCTGTGGAAAAACTGAAGCCATATTGCAAGAACCCAGAGACTGATCTGAATTTCACACATGCACATTGAACTTTGGTTAAGAGGCAATCCCACAAGTAACTCAGTGGAGACACCGAGCGATCTGTACAGTTTACTGTTGGATATATTATTCCTTTTAAAAGAACCTAAGGTTGTTTCTGAGATGGATAAAGGGACTGCAAAAGCCAGACGTATTTTATACACAATGAAACATTAAGAATGTTTAGATGCTCTCACGTACAAACAAGCTGCTAACACTTCATTACTATAACCAAAGACCTACTAATGAAATGCTTGACCCTAATTCTCCTTCCTCTGCTAAGACTCAGCTGGCAATATCCAATTAATATCAGTAATTGTAATCCTTTTTGCAATCCCCTTCCTTCTCCACTCCTGCTTTCAGCTGCAGATGCCATCCTGCTGTTCGCAAAATAATACACTGGAACATGGAACTGACCTTGCCTGAATTTGCCACCAATTGTTGATTTGGGAGACAAAAGACATTTTGTCCTTTCACATGCCACTGAGATGGAGAATCTGTTCTTCTCCTTCCATTCTGCAACAAAAGTCTGGAAAAGTTCTTTGTCACTTGCTACATCAATGATAGTGAAACTTTCAGCACTTAGGGGAACAAGTGGAAAAACATCCTGAGAGAGCTGCAGTGAAAAGCCTTGGTCTATAGTGGAATCATCTTTTATCTCATCAGTCTCAATTGAGTCTACACTTCCAAGACTGACCTGGAGTGTTTTTACCTGCTGCTCTGCATTGTCCTTGCTATTCTGCTGTGGCTGAATCAGCTGCCCTTCATGCATGCAGGTGACTTGTCTCTTCCTTGCAGATGTCACAGGGAGAGAAAAAGAACTCGTCAGAAAAAGTTCTTTGCAAGGTGATGGAGGAATAAGCCCGTTGTTACTGTCTGGTGGAGGACAGGATGTTCTGTTGTTTCCCCTCAATGGAAGTGTTATGCAGTCCGTTTTCTGAAGACCCAAGTTTTCTCTTTCATTTTCTTTAACCTTGAAAGAGCTTTCCAAATCCCGGCAAGTGGGCAAAGGCTCTGGCTGACAACAGCCAGATTCTAAACCTGGATCTTGCTCTTGATTAACAACAGGAGCAATTAACTTTCCTTTTAAACGGGAGCTTACTGAAAGCAGTTCAATGCCTGAGGCACTAGGCCATTTGTCTAATACATCCTGCAATCCTGGGCTTAGTTCAAATGAGTGGTCAGTCCACACTGCTGGATGGGTTTTCTTGTCTACAGTTTGATGGCTCTTCCAGAGCTTCTCACATTGATCTCCTACTAAAGCCTTTGGACAAGGGTCACTGTTAGAAATCACTGGGTTTCTTAACCCTGACTGACTGTGAAATGCAGAAGGAAGATCTCCCAGAAAAGACGGAGAGTTTGCATGATCTAAAACTTCAGCTATTATATCAGAGAATGCTGGAGACACACTGGTAGGCTGCACAGGATCCTCATGCTCTTTCTGATTGCCACTGACATCAAATTTATTCTGAAGAGGCCTTAGGTTCTGCAAAAGAGCATCTGGAGGAAGCAAAGCCTCTTGCTTCTCCACAGGGTCCTTTCTGTCAGCTTCCGTGATGTGAGCAGCTGGAAGGTCATTGACATTACCAAAGCTATCATCAAACAGCAAGCTATCACTCATATTCAGGCTTGTTTCAGGGACAGGGTGGCATTTTACTTGCACAATGTGCTCGCCACCAAAAGGGGAGGTTGCTTTATTAAGGTCTTTAGACACATTCTCTCCTTTCACGGACTTTTGGGTCTGGAAATCTTGCAGAAAGCTGTGTAGCTGAGAGTCGGTCACTGAGAAATCACTTCCTGGAAGGAAACGTGCAGATTCTGCTTCCTTCACTATGGGCTGTAAATTAAGGCCCTCAGACTCCAACAATTTATTACTGCACTGCTGAGATATGTTTTTTGTAATT
Organism: Psittacula echo; assembly: GCF_963264785.1. NCBI lineage: Eukaryota > Metazoa > Chordata > Aves > Psittaciformes > Psittacidae > Psittacula > Psittacula echo. The sequence continues at coordinate 7,269,316 of NC_137736.1, forward strand.
GTATTTGTTGTGATAAGACTCGATAAGCCCAGTTTCCTAAGTGTTGCAGCCAGCCTTTCATCAGGAGCATTATCAGTCAGTGAAGTGCTTAGTTTCTTGGGGATTTCCTGCTGTGGTATTGCGGCCAGCTCTGAACCTTGTATTCCCTGCTGTCCTGTGATTCCAGCTGCTCCCTCCTGTTTTATTAGCATCTCAGTTTGAGTATCCAATTGGAAGCTATCTTCAAAGTCTCTACAGTCAGAAAACAGATGAGAGGATGGACCATTATGAACTTCACCTGCATTGCAAACACCTCTGGATTTTACTAGAGAGTCTTTAGGATGACTGTTGGCTTTCTGCAATGCTCCAGCTTGTGGCAATACTCCATTGGGCTTCTCACTCCCATTTTGGCCACTGCTCTGAATCTGAATATGGCAGGATTTATCCTCACCAGGACAAAAATGCAGAGGCTTCTGTATCCTGCTGCCACAATGGACATGTCTGCTTCCAGAGCAGCTAGCAGTTACATTACCATGGACTGTGTCTAAAGCTATCTGCTGCTTACCCATCATCGTCTCAGCACGTCTTGCATCTGTTTGTATTTTACTCATTTCACTCTGCTTATCATCAGTGCTGTTTTTCTGTGTCCTTGCACTGCCAGGTATTACCAGACTTCCTCCAGTGTTATGTTTCTCCACATTAATGCATGGAGTACCCTGCAATGTACCAGGTGCGTGCAAACACACTCTCCCCTTAGGCACACCTTCATTGGTGGTGGTAGGCTCTGGAAATAATTCTTCCATTTTATCTTTCCTCCCAAGGTTCATTTCCCCCATCTGTACAGAATTTGAGACTTGATGACCTTCAGACCCTGTTTCCGTAAGTTTCTTACTATTTTGGTCTGAAGAATGATTATCTGTTGAAATGGTGGGATGGAAAGCAGGTGGCTTTGGTATGTCTATGGTAAGTGTATTTGAATCTTCAAGAAGTGACCTCTGCAGTTTTGAAGCAGTATTTCTGTTCCTAGTCCAGTTTAAATGCATGTCCATGCTTTTTAGCAATCTAGAGGCTGAAGACTTTGTTCTCAATGCTGGTGTTTTCGCTTGTTCAGTAGGGAGTTCTGGAATTGCTCTCCCAGAATCCAGCTTGGGTTTGACTGGAGAAACTCCTCCTACATGTTCATTACCTCCGCACCTATTTGGCCGTTTCCTAGCACTGCACACAATATCATCACTGCCTTCCTCTGCTCGAGCCTGTCTCCTGCCTGGGAGTTCACTCTCAAATCTAGAGTTTTCTGTACTACTGCTTAGTCGCCTTTTGTGTCCCTTTTTAATAAGGGATAAGTTTCCAGTTTGAGAACTGAGGCCATTACAACCTTCAACTCTGCAGCCTTTCTTGTTTAACACCTTCAAAGACACAGAAGACTGCTCTCCACTCGATCTATGTAGTCTGTCTTCCAGTTCTGACTCACTGCTGATCACAGAAGATGTATCAGTCTCAAGAAAAGACTCTGGGTTCCACTGCACTCCTATCAGTGCCAAATCCTGCTGGAGAAGTCCCCTGGCTTCCTCCACAATGAGGGAAGCTGCTTCTCTTTCAGTTAAACCTTTCATTCCAGCCATCCAGATTCCTCGCACTGTCCGACGCTCCTCTGCTGATTCTTCATCTTCATCCACAGCCCTACGAACACTATGGGAAGGGTAACAGACAGATGTAAACATTTATGCATAAAATAACAAACAACACAAGGAGATGGCACTATTCTCCCCAGTCCCATTTCATTTAGTTTCACAGCTTCCTAGCTTCACAGCAGCACTATATCCAAAATATAATGCACTTAATAGGAAATCACCAGTTATTTCCTATTAACTGGTTCAGTTTTATGAACCAAATAACTGGTTTAGTTTTCTATATGTGAATTGATGCTGATTAAAGATATTACTGCCTGTATACCCAGAAGCATTCCCAAGTTTCCATGCCCAAGCGTGTACCCTAGATGAGTCCCACCTTCCTCCTAGGGGAAGATTCAGGGTCTGAACCAATCCTCCTTCATGCATTGTTTTCCAAAGCGAGGAAACTTCAGAAGCATGAACCAGACAAGTGTCACAGCACAGTCCAAAAAGTACTTGATCAAGGAATATTGTCATTACACCAACATGAAAATCACAAGAGAATCTCAAATGATATACAGTAATAAATCATCAACTCCTTTGATCATATGGTGGAGCCGCCTTTTAGAGGCAGCAAAAAGTCTTCAGAAAGCATTAACAATTCACCCAAGACTGAACAGTGCATTGCAAAGAGGAATAAGAAGAGAATTTAGGTCTCACAAACTTATGCTGCAAATAAAAGATGCTTCTATTAATTTCAAAATAATCATGTAATGACTGTAAGCAGTCAGAAAGACCTACAAGTTATTTCTAACTAACGCTTGACACCGAGTACCAAAAGGTTGCCACATAATATTACAGGTTTCATCCTGTAATCCTTCACCTGACAAACTCCTTTACTTGACTTGTGGACTTTGTGACTTCTCACCTTTTAAATGGTACTGAATTCTTCAGAGCAGTTGCCACCTCATCAGGACTGGCTTTAGCAAGATCAGCCACTGTGACAAAGCCAGCGTTGTAAAGCATCCTCGCACGCTGTGCATTCAGCAGAGACACTCGTACCAGGTCACAAAGCTCCCTGTGAACCCCAAAAGTGAGGCGGCTCTGGAACTGAGAGAGCAACAGCTCCATGTTGTGCCAGCCCAGTCGATTACAGAAAACTGTTACCATTCCTGAAACACAGAATTACAGCAATGCCTTGACTCCAGCTCCAGTTCTACCAAGTTGAATCCATTTTTCCCCTTCATCTGATCTGCATTCACTTTACATTTCTGACCTTCCCATTACTTACGGAAACTAACTCATGTTCATTGTAACTATGACTAGCAGCTGGTCTTGCAGAACTCAATCTAGAATTAACTAGTTTATCAGTGAGGCATAGATTCTGAATGACACTGCTTTTTCGAAGATGCTGATCTTGAAAGTGTGAAGCACATGCATATCCTGTAACAGGAGTCCGAGGAACCACACACTGAAGAAGACAGAAAAAGCAGTGATGAGAGGCACTAAGAGAAGCCACAGATCTTTGAGGAAAGCCAGCACTGATGTCCATAAGAGCAGAACTTGGCCTGTAGATCTTGCCCTTCAGTTACTGAGAGCATCACAGGAGGTAGCAAAGCCTGTGATAAAGGTTATAACTGCAGTTCCCAGCAGATGGAAGGTGTTAAAGAGCAGAGCAAAGATAGTTTCTTACTCACACATTGCATCTTCAGAATATGAAAATAACGGAAAGACACACATTTCTGACTACTTTTACAGTGATTATAAAATACAACTTTTATCATCTCTTAACTATATGTCATGTCAATAGTTCATTTTACTTCCAAAATTACTTTTGTGAAAATTATGAATACCGGGAATAGAGAATTATGAAACTGCTACAACAAAAAGTTATTTCTACTACCAGAATTAATTTGAACGACTCTGTATCACTTGGTGTGACCTTTTCATTTTGGGGCTTTGACTCATGCTCAACCCACATACAAGGTTTTGCAAATCAAGCTAAAAATGTCTTAAAAATTGAAGACCCACTTATGGAGTAATAGAGGACTTAGGCATGCCTCATCCACATGGTGGGCTGTTACTTTTACTGCTACACAGCCCTCTTAAGGAAATGAAGTTCAAGGTGACAGCTATCTGTCTTCTTGTTATATGGTGATAAATGACCCAGAAACTACTCACACTGGTTTGAAAACTACAAACTTATACTTTCTGGCCAATTCACATTGCAAGCAGGAGAAAGCCATGTTAACTCTTCGAGACTCCAAACTTTACCCATATTGAAAGGTACTCTTTCCTGATAGAGCAAAGCTTCAGGATGGACTTGTACTTGTTTCCACACTTAGTATTGAACAAACCATATTCTTGCACAGCACACAGATGGTTTCCACAGACCTCAGCATGCTACAGCACTGCTTGATTCCACTCAGCTGGCCCCCTTCCCACAGCACACTCTGTGGTTCCATCTCAAAGCAGGGGCAACCCCAGATGAAGCTATCAAGCTGGAAGTGGTCTTACAAGACTGCTTGTTGTTAGTACCACACTGTGACAATCTTACCTGGAAGGAAAGGAAACAGACTAGCCTACGACTCCTGGAGTATTTGCCCTGACAACTCACCTGCATAGGTGGCAGCAGATTGCTGCAAGGACTGAAGCTGGCCACGACTGCAGCCATATTTCTTGGTCATATCCTTCAAGGGAACCTCACTGATTAAATCCAGAAGGGCAAGACTGGTGAAAAACCTGTAGTAGTAGTACACATGTACATAAAATCATCAACAAGGGCACATTAGTGTACATGGCAAAATGTACCATGATAGCATAGGGCAGAATGGTACTAATAGCATAGCACACAAAATAAACAAAGAAGGTGGCTTCTAAAAATATCAGCACAAACATCTTAAGCAAGCAGTGTTCTCAGTCCAGAGCAGACCAGATCCAGTCTCTCTGAGCTATCAGCTCACGCAGCAAGAGAGCCAGATTCTGGAAACAGATACAAAGCCTGTTCACTCCACATGTTATGGCCTCTAATCTTCACACATTCACACCAATCTGTGGCTACCTTTTGTGGATGGCCATTTGTCTATGCTGTTTCTCTGTTCTAGCAATGATTTTGCCCTTTACAGAGCGAGCCAGAAAACCTTCTTCAATCCCCACCAGCTCAGCCACACGTTTCATTGAGGCAGGCAGCTTCTCCCATAAACAGAAAAACTGGTACCAATCAATTGCGGTCCACTCCTCATATACTGGGGTGACCTAAACAAAGGAAGACAATGCAAAAACCTATTTCAGAGAGACAAACAGAACAGAGCTCTGGGTAAACAAAAATACAGCCCAGGGAATGTGGTTGGAGCATCCTACACGCTACTCAGAGGAACTGACTCATAATCATGTACCCTGAAGAAAGCAAAAGCTCTTCTAACCTAGTTTTTTATATTTGTACTTATGAGATCTGACTCATTGGGTACTCTAATGATAAAACAATCTGGAATCTTGGTCAGATTGCTCCCTACATCCAAGCCACTAGAAGATGTTTAAGTTTCATCTTTATTTTCCTTTAACAGAACTAAGCTTTATGCTGTTTCTAACAAAACTGACAGCTAGGTATTAAAACCAGTAGCAACCACACTGATCACTGCCACAGCATCTGACAAAGCCAGAGGGATCATAGCCTCTGCCGGAACTTGCTGAAGCTTTCATTTACCTGGAGTACAAGAAAACTCAGCTTTGATTAACACCAAGAAAAAAGCCACCCAGAGCATTCAAACACTTCTAGACAGAAAAGCAATTCTGTTATAGCTCAGTCAGCACAGAGTCAGTGTCAGTAACAGGAGACAAAATGTCTTCATATCTGTATCGATATACTGCAAGATTAATGAGTTTGAAACAACTAATAGTTCTTGGGGAATATTTAGCATAACATAGAATACCAGATGTCTACATAGTTGTAAATCATCCATCCCCCTTCATCTGCTGATAAGAACAAACGCTGTTAAGGTTGGCGATTGTCTTTTGTTGTTTGCTGCTCTTTTTTGTTGCAAGTTCTTCTTGACTAGCAAATACTTGCTTTAATCCACTTGCCTAAAATACAAGCTGCTGGAATTCAGTTTCCTATTTGTAACAAGTAGAAGATTCAAGCCTTAAAGAGTTAAGAAGCATTATAGCAGATGTCCCTTTAGCAGATGTCCCTTAAATTCCCTTTAGCCTATAGGGAACAATTCTTTAAAAACTAAAGAAGAGCCATAAAAACCAATCAAACCTTCACCCTTGGAAATGAGCAGACTTGCAAGAAAATGTTTCAGGCTAGCTAATGGAGGAGAATCTCAAGAACATTCTGTTCAACAGTGTGTTTGACTAAAAATAACATTAGACATGCTGCATTAGACATGTAATGAAAAAGTACAAGGTAAAAAACTCTATTGCCATCACTGTCTTTGATTTATCAGCCTGGTAAAGAGAATTCACTTTATATTTAAGGAGGCTAAAGACAACTATCAAGTTTTGGATGATGACTGTATGATGGACCTCTGGCAGCCATGAATACTAAGATGTTCACTGAAACTCCACCTTATTTCTTCAGTAATCTTCACAGGTTCATGGCTTCCTCTCCAAAGGTCTGAAATAGCATTGCTTAGCTTAAGTGTTTGTGCACTTGACAAACTTTGGGACACATTCCCCTCAAAAGATTTATCATGCTTCTTCCTTTAACCCTGGAAGCATCACCAGGCAAGTAAACCAAATCAGAGATGTATTTCACTGTTATTGAACTGAAGAAAGGCCCACCCATAGAAAGACAGCGGTGTAGCTCTCTGAGGATTTTTTTGTAGGCAAAATAGATGATAAAACCCCAAAGGTTTTCTGAGCCTCCAGAAGTAATCTGAGATGCAGCCTGCTGATCCTAAACATGCAACAAACCCATTCTGAGTGTCTCAGAAAAATTACCATTATTCTATACGCACAAAATGTACAATGTTCCGAAATCTTTCAAAGTCAGGAGTGGCCACAATGGGCTTAGATAGGTATAGAGCACCTGCTTCCACAACACAAACTATGGGAGCAGACTAGTTCTGAAGGACATTCAATGTGGAAACTTTTCCTCATGAAGGATGAGAGAAGCAGAGCACAAAACACCTTCATACATTCATGGAGCCCTTGAGTTTGGGCAGGACAAAATACAGAACACCGAAGGGGGAACCTACCAGGTAGACAATATGTAGATCATTCTCCAGAACAAAGCTTTTCATAGCTCGCTGCAGGTCAGCAAAGATTTCCATGGCTTCAGTTGGTGAAAGAGAAGAGGAAAGAGTAGCTGAGCCAAGATGTGTTGGATGATAAACCTTCGCTGTGTAAAAAGGAAAACAAACCCACAGAAGAACATTGAAGTGCAAGTTTCTGTCTCACTTTCAGGCTGCGAAGTATTTTACAGATATCAATTCTACTCACTTTTCCCAACTGCTTTCTCAAGAAGAAATAGCGTATTTTTCCATTCTGAAGTAAAATGGAAACAGTGAAAGGTTTAGACTTGCCTAAGTCTAACTCAGCCTTTTTCAGAGGCCTATCACAAGCTTCTATCTCTCTAACTAGTCAGACTAACATCTGTGACAACTCTCTGAAATAAAACACTGGAATCCCATCTGCCATCCTGCCTAGGAGATATCATTTTTGAGTATTTCTTTCTTAGGAATACAAAAGATCTCCTATCATCTTTTCTTAAAAAAAGAGATACAAACTACTTGCAATGGGGATTTTCATGGGGATAACCTGACATTACTGTAAGAGTCTCATCCTTAGCCATTTTAAGAAAATCAGGAAAAAGTGCAACCATGTACACCAAGCAGCAGCTCTAGAAGAGACTTGTGCTCTCTTAGAATGTACTGGTTCTTCTTGAGAAAGATAAAAATCACAGTCTACAGATAATGTGCAGAAATCCTGCAGTAAAAGTATGCCTTGTTTAAGGATATTCTGGGCATTTGCAGACCAGGATGCATCAGTCTCAGAGGTAACAGGCAGAGAGGCCTTCCAAGAACATGCGCATGCACGAACTGTTAAAGCAAGTATAAAGACACCTTCAGAAAGCTAAAAACTTCTTGAAACACAGGAGAACACCAACATTACCTTTCACATCATCGCCAGAGTCCAGAACCTGAATGAATTCATTTTCCAGCAACCAAGCCACACAAGCCTCAATAGGTCCAGTCTGCACTTTGTCTTGTGCTTTCTCATTTTCCAACTTGTCTTCTTTCAAGCTGGATGCAAGGAGAGTGCAAGAAGCGTAGGTCTCCACATCATCTGGAGTGCTGGCCACTCCCCCCACTATGATCTGTTGAAGACAGCTACTTGTTCACATTGACAGAGAAGCACTAGGATGCATCATAGATCAGAGAATCAAAGACATTGATCCATCAGATATCTAAGTTCTAAAGAACCAGTATGAGGGGAACATGAGGCAAAGCAACTGCCAACCTTTAAGCAAGGTTTTCTTTCTTGGCAAGAAGTTAAAACACCTTAGGTAGAAGTAAAAGGACTAAGCTATGGGAAAGAATGAATTATAAAATCTTATTTTGATAGCAGACATACACATAGTAGCAATTTAGATTTGAGAGTAGCCTTTGCCATTTTGCTTAGCCAACATTGTGAAATCCTTTTAAAAGGTTAGAACACAAACTGCAATCTTCTGAAGACATAAAGCAAAGCAGGAAGGAGGAGTTCTCCTAAGGCTCTTCAGCATACTGAAGTTTGCTCTTAACAAATGTGAGTGCTATACCCCACTACTGTTGTCCTGATTGAAAGTGATTTTTTTCCCCTGGATTTTGGTGTCTTTTTGGTTCATAACTGTTTTTTCTTTCCAAGTCATTGCCATGTGTGTATCTTCCTTGAGATAGCAAGGTGTTTAAATAAGAACTTTCTTTCATGGTTTCAATGGATTTGTTTCATGTTATAAAGCAATGCTACCAAAAAGGAACCCACACCTTTTAGATGGCTCTTAGGTAGAAAAATGCCTCTAGAAATTCCATTGGTCTGCTAAAAATTCAAAATCTATGCAATCACAACCAAGTTGTAAGTGCCACAGCAGCTTTCATAAGACAGAAGTGGTACAGCAAATGAGCTATATTTAAAGAGCCTAAGCTCAATTCAAGACCAAAAGCAACTCTGAAAAAGGAGATAAGCTCACATATGTGGAAAAAAAAGACACTTCTGGCCCTTTTCACCCTGTAGGAACTCTACTGAGGAGAGCAGGCTAGAAGGATCAGATCTGCTTGTTCTACCACACCTGCTTGTTCACCAAAAATCTACTTACAAAACTTCAACCATGTCTGTGCAAAAGAGGTAGATAAGTTGAGGAAGGAAATAAGGAACCTTCTAAGGTTCTACAAATATCATAATGGCCCAATTTAGTGTAGAAAGTCTCCGGGATCTGTAGTTTACAAGCATCTCTCAGTTAACACTGTCAGGTCACATCTGCAGAGTAATGCTTCATCCAGTGTGTGCACTTTACATGCAAACAAAAGAAACTTCTACCACCAAGATTAATAAAACTCACCATGTGTGTGGAACAGGGTGCCGAGAAAAGCTGGGGCTGTCCCATCCCTGGCAGTGTTCAAGGCCTGGTTGAATGGGGCTTGGAGAAACCTGGTCTAGTGGGATGTGTCTCTGCCCATGGCAGCGGGTTGGAACTGGACGAGCTTTAAGGTCCCTTCCAACCCAAACCATTCCATGATTGTGTGATTATTTCTGCCTGAAGTCTGAGCATATCTAAATGCAAAAGCAAAGCTTAGTAACCCTTGTTTGACTGTGCTCAAGTCCTAATACGCAGCAAGCAGAGACTGAATCATACCAAACAAAATGCTGAATATTGAAGCAAGCTGGGCAGACCCAAGTAATTTTCTTCTGAAGCTGCTTGGGTTGACAAGGGAGGAAACAGAAGAAAAAGAAAGTGCACAGAAAACATTTCATGGTCTCACAAAAGAAACCATCCAGTTCTAACCCCTCTCTGCATGTCCTGTACCTCAAGTATTGCTCTTTTCATGCTAGAAGAAACACCTTCCCCTTCTCTTCTAAACAAACAACTGCGAACAGGCTTCAGAGATCCCTGAAGTAGAGCAGTTCCTTTTGATCTTTCTGAGGGCTTGCAAACTAAAATGCTCTCACCTACAGAGAAAAACAAAAATAAGCAAACAAACAATGACCTTCGTATCACATCTTAGCAGTGTAATAGCTTTTCATCACAGACCTATTAATGGAATGGAAAACCATAGGTATTATTTAAAAAGCTGAACACCAAAAAAGAGAAACACCTTTGCAACTTTGAACAGTGTATATGCATTGCTATGTAAGAACTCCACAGAAGCATAATACTTCCAGAACTAAAAGCAGAGCAAACTCAAAGTTATATTATGTTGGTCAGGGTCTTGCCAAATCATCTAAGGAGATTCCATAGCCTCTCTGCTCATCTGTTTTGCTGCTGAACTATTCTATGATTCTATGAACAACTCTCACTTCTTGTTCTGGAATGGACCGGAACTATAATATCCAGTGGCATCAATTTTTCTTCTACGCTACATTATTAAACTGAAAAGATTCTCAAAAGCAAGAAGAAAACATAAAAGCTGAACAACACTTCAACAACTTGGCTAAGTCAACCAGCTTCTGCTCCTGAGATGAAATAACACAGACACTAAAGTAATTCAGAAATCCAAAGCTATTAATCTAAGTAACTATGCATCCTCTGAACTTTCATATATGCACATATACCTACACACACGTATCTTAAGTATCCTAAATAGATACTTAAGATCTTAAGTATCTTAAGTATGCTGAATAGTTTCCACTGAAAATACATCCAAATATACCTTACCTTAAATATTCTCTCAGACATCATTAAGTGAATCTCTTAACTACCCATGGAAAATGCAGTGCCACATAAAGGAGATCTTTTCAACAAAGCCATTACAGAGGGTTTAGTGTGTGGTGTCTGCCCATGGCAGAGGTTTGGAACTGGATAATCTTCAGGTTCTTTCCAACCCAAATCATTCTATGATTCTATGAAACTAGGTCCCTGGGAGATCTAGCCTAGTAAGAAGCTTTGCCAGTTGCCTCAGGATAAATGAATTATGGTTAGGACAAGCTTGCCTTTGACTAAGAACACAGCATTAGATATGATTAGCTGTACAGTAAATATCATGATAGGTTTCTGACAACCACTTGAGATTTAGGTGCACAGTGTCTGAACACCAAGGTACTTTTGGTAATGGGTATCTCAGTAAGATCCTAGGAATGTTAAGTTATGATAAAACTGTAGCTGTGGTAATGCTGCCATAATTAGCAAATCCAGAGGTAATGAAAACACAACTGCATTCTAATGAACAGAATAAATAGCACAAATGCAGTGTAGGTGAGTAACAGAATAGAGCTTAAACATTATTACATAAATGAATTACAGAATGAAAGGCATGCTCAGAGCATGTGTCTCTGGGATCTTTTTTATCCTGCCAGGTGAAACTTTTAACATCTGTCAACCAGGTACTTTTGCCAGAGTTGAGAGTACAGAAAACAAACTGCCTGTAAGCACTGTTCTGTGAAAGCAAAGCTTGTTTTGATTGCAGCAATAAAGAACGTTCCCTTATTTCATAGTTGCGTTCTGATATGACCTCCAATTCCCCCTGAAAACACTGACTCTTCAGTGTGATAATAACAGAAGACGGGTATCCACTTGACTCTACTTTATCTGACAGTCATTCAAGCCTTGGAGGAAACTCTTTCCCAAGATGCAAGTAAGAACTTAAAGCCAGTAATTGCAACCTAATGAACAGTTTGTCTGTGTTTGGGGTGGGGAGGAGGGAAGGAACTAAGCTATTTGAAGATACCTTATTGAACATTTCAGATGAGAGGGGAAGTCTAGGTTAGCATTAGACCAGACGAGCACCAGAAAACTTTGGCTACTTACTCACAGAACTCCATTAAAAGCCAAAAAAGGCCCTATTACATTTCTAAGTTGTGTTCAGTGATCATGAACAGCTTTACCTATTTCACCTTGGGAACGCGACAGTTTTGATGAATGCAAAAATAACCCAATTTCATTCTCTAAAATGATGGGTTTAAATTTCCATCAAATTAGAAAAAGAAAAAAAAAAATCAAAACCTGAGACAATCCAACACTACAATGTGGTGAGGGGAGGGGGAAATCAACCCAACAGCATTTCTCTGCTGTCTGTTAACTGAATTTCATATCCACATTAGGCATTTTTTCCAGCTGAAGTTGCTATCCTTCGGTGTCCCTACTCTGTGAAAGAGCAGCAGCTGGTAATGTAGCTTTGTGTTCTCTCCAAAAGACTCTGCGGAGTGAGAAAAAACCGGTGCATTTATGAAGCTCTTCAGCATAAACTCAAGTGATTACGGTGCAAAGCACAGACACGTCAGAACTGTCAAAAATGGGCTCTAATTATTGTATCTTCAAGGGGGGGGGGGGAACTTCAAGAAATAATGTAATTTTACACCTGCCAACTACACGCAAATGACAAAGTCTGTACAATTTCAGAATACAGCATGCAGCTGCCTTTTGCTTTAACGCATGGGGATAGCTCCCAGAGATATAGGTCGCAAAATGCTCTGTTGCTACGCTACTCCAGCAAAAATAGAAAGTGAAATGTAAGAACAGCCTGCTTACACAGGGTTCCAGCAAGCACCAATCACACCATCAGTAGGGCAAATCCCACTTCCCGCTTCTGTTAAGCTTCTGATTCCCTGTTTATACTTGTATAATCGAATTTTTCCAAATATCATCCATGAAGACAAATTTCCGTTGCAAATTAAAAGAGCAGGCAGGATTATTTTGTTGAACATCAACCAGTGCCGCTGTATGCATGAAGACCCCATGTTATCCATGAACCACTGCTCTTCTTTCCCTGTTTTGCTGTTGCATTGCTACTTTCAAGAACCATAAAGGTTATGGTTAAGTTTAGTGGAAGTTTAAGAAACCCAAATCAGAACTTCAGACCACAGAAGAAGTTTTCAGATTCTAGTTGTAGACTTTAAGTGAATTTCTTACATTTTAGGCCTGTGCAATAAGTGTTCACCATAAATATTTTCACTGAAACTGTAAACTGACCATGCATCCCAGACCATGGATTTCAGAACTAAGGCAAATGAACAACACAGCCTTAGAAGCTAACAAGTATTCAAATCAGAAAATAGCTCATTCCTGAAGTAACTGACGTGTAAATACCAAAGACTCATGCAGTGAAAAGAATCCCCTGGGAATTACATTTTTTACTCCATTAATACCAAACAAATTCATCTTGAATAACTTAATCATACTGAATACTAAAGGAATTCATCATGATCAGCAACTAATTGCAAAGCACTGCACTGGATTTAATCAGGTTAACGCTGTTCTTAGAGAACGTTAATAAAGTCTCTGCTTACCCTCTGTGTCTACTCCTTTCCTGCCAGCCCTTCCAGCCATCTGCTTGTAAGTGAGAATGTCCAGCAGTTTGCCACCAAACATGGGAGTTCGTATAATGACTCTGCGTGCTGGCAAATTCACTCCAGATGAGAGTGTGGAGGTTGCTGCTAGGACTCTGATCAAGCCCTGGCGAAAGGCTCCTTCAATGATGTCTCGTTCATCAAAAGTAAGACCTGGGGAGAGATGACTTTAGTGAATCTAGAAAAGGTGAGACTGCATTTAAGAGCTAGTAATATTACTGGCCACCAAGGGAAGAACAAAGTGAACGAATATTTGCCTTTCAGTGTTAGGAAGGGGACTCACAACACCACCTCAGTTAACTTCTTTCAAACTGTAAGTGAAGCAAAATTTCACCATTAAGTTTTTATTTTTCAACTGACAGTAACAGTTATAAACTAGCTTTTCGAAGGTTTTTGTACACATCGTAACAAGATGAACAACTATCTGCTCCATATCTCCAAGCAGTGCAAGTGAGAGAGAAGGAAAGAAAATAAGAAGCAGCAAACTGGATGCAATAAACAGTAGGAAACTAGGAATTGGTCATTTGCCATCCTAACTCTGGAATCCTCCTTCATTATTTCCATTCTAGGTTAGAGGTCTAATATGTATCTTACTACATTTCCTTGAGGGCTTCAGGCCAATTTTATTCTTGAGAAAGAAATCCACACTCAAGCATTTGGAATTACTTACACTACATATTCAATGCCACAGATAGTGTTCTCTCTACCAGAGTCAGTCTCCCAGCGGATGAACAGGTCACATACACTAGTGCCAACTTAAGTAAGAAATAAAAGATCTAGCCAGAAGCATTTGCATCACATGCTCTTTTTATTTATGCTTTCATTGTTATACTTCTTCTATTTACACAGTACAAAGTGGAGGAAAACTGCTCTGAAATAGTCTGGCAGCTTTAGGGGAAAAGTTGAAAATGCCTCAGCTGCAAATCAGCTAATTTTTCACAAAAAAAAAAAAATAAAATATTATGTTTAAAAAGTTGCTGTAACTCAACATAATTGAGAGAAGATTTATCATAGCAATGAGTGAATTCAAGTCTTATAAAACAATTTCAAGCTTATCTCCAACTGTGAGGTTCTTGAAGCGTTTTAATTCACTTACAAGCTACAGAAGGCTTCAAAAAGCAACTGGTAAATTACTGATAACTACAGCAAAAAGAACCTGTAATACTTGACCATCAAGACCAAGAGATTCAGGAATACCTGCATGATGAAATGCCACTCCCCATGGCAAAGTACATTGGAGCACAGAGTCCAGGCCTGAGACAGAACGCTTTAGCTGATCCAGAACCTCATCGATCCCTTCTCTGTCCACAAACACTGGGGCCAGCATTGAGTTTTTTCCAGAACCTTGAGATAGAAAATACTTTTATAGTTTCTACTAAAATTAATTTTCATTCAAGGCACTGTGCATTACGCTTCAGTCTTCTATCAACCACATTTCTCTTACTCTCAGCCTGTTGCAAACTGTAGAACTCCCTGGCAATGATGTCTGCCAGCTTCTCACACCAGTTCTTGGATGGACAGAAAAGCAGGACTGAATGGCCACCACAAACAGTCTCATAACACAGGCTCACAACATGGTCTTCATCTCCCTGAATTGAGACAAAATATTGTCAATGCACTCTCAGACTGAATGGGGCTTGTAAATGCTGTCATTCTTCTGTGTCACAGTACGAATCTTCTACTTCAAGTCATAAAGAGGAGCAAACAAAGAACATAGAGCACTGTTATCTTAGTTTCTCTCTTGCTTTTGGAAGTCCAATCACCAGTATGACCACATTGTTAAAGACAGCCCTAGATCTACCCATGAATAAATATAAGGTTTTAGCTCTTGCTTTCATAGCTCTGTTTCTGAATGAAGGCCACACTGCACAAAAAAAGTCACTGCAACCTCTATGTCATGGCTAACAGCAGTGATGAAGAACTAGGAAGAGTCCCAAGGGAAAACATTCCTCTGCAATAACTAAGACTTATCAACTAGGATGTCTGAACTAAAGGCATGAGATTTAGAAGTTTAAGCATACCCAATAAGATGCATGCAGCAAGCATTGCTGATCAAAGAGTGGAAGTGGAAGGCTTTTATGGATACTTACATAGATGCACATGCAAACCCCTACTGTTCACATCTTGCCTTTTAGGTTTTAAGATCCTAACAGAGTGCCTGCAACTGATCTGTTTTGCTTGGCTAAGCCAGATTCAATTCCAGTAAGCAAAGGAGGAAGAGAAAAATGTACGTGTACAATAAGAAATAAATAGCACAAAAATGCAAATGAAAACAGGGGAGCAATGGCAGGAACTGCATATACACAGCAAAAGATCGGTAAGGATTCAGCTATATTCAGCAGAATTGGTGAGGTCAAGTTCCCTCTCCTGGTTCAGTCTGAGGCACAGAAGTCTCAAGGTCCAGTGACATATTTCAAGCCCAAGAGGATCATCTGGTCTGATAAAATAAGCTGGCTCCCTTAAACTATTGAGTCGTAAGCCCAGTTAACTTCTCTCTCTCACTTAATTTAGTACCTACCCAAAGCAACTACTTCAAAAAATAGCCAGAAAAGGAGATGCAACACCACCTTCTCAATATGACCTCGAAAGAAAGCTTCCAGATATTCTTGTCACAAACGTTACCTTTTGCTTCTAGGTTATTTTTCTTTGCTGTGCCACCCTGCTACTGGCAACAGAATGATGGTGCACCATGAAACTGTGTGCCAAATATTCCAAAGTATTGCTCACATTCAGCCCATATCATCCAATTATTACACTAGTATTACACAAAGCAGTTGGAAGGACAGGGGACAGAACTCACCCTTCAAGACTCCACAGAAAAGGAGCCTACAATTAGGAAGTGCAAATTTCCCATTTCTACCCATTTAGTTCTTCCAAATCATTACAGTAAATTACCCATAATTTATCATGTCTTTTTCAAGTGCACAAAAGGGCTAAATAATGAAAGCAGGTTCAGAAGAATCAGGATGGACATCCGCCGTAATAACAAAATGAGATCATTTAGGAGTTTAACATAAGCAGGTTCAATACCAGATTTTAATGCAAACATATTCTCCCAATGATTAATGCAAATTCCTTGGCCTAACCAAGAAATACTTTCAGTTATGAAAGTGAAGTGGATTACAGGACACAAGACAGGGTGGTAAGGGAAGAACCAAACTCTTTCTGCCTGTCAAGCGCTCAGAAACAAGGTAACTGCAGTCAACTTTGTCTTCAAGTCAGATTCAAGAAACTTCACGCGTGTGAGTGTGTTTTGGTTTGGTTTTTGTTTAAATCAAGAGAGGACAAAAACCCCAGTTTTGCTCTCAGTTTAAGCATACAACCTGTGAAGTAAACAATGAAGTTGGGAATGTCATCTATTGCCAAAAAAAAACAATTAAAAAGGTACCAGTATTTGTCTGTTTAACATTAGCTATATAAAAGTTGCTATTCCACAGCCACTGCTCAGTTTTGTTACCTTCAGCTGAAGCTTGGGCTGGAATTGTCGCACTAAATTCATGGAGGAGTCATAAATGTTGCTGCCAATTTTCACCCACTCTTTGAGGGGCACAGGCCGAAAATCTGTACAGTATAACTCTGCATCTAACCATGAGGCTAGGAGTCCCAAGTTAGGGAGGGTAGCACTCATGCCTATTATCTGTATCCCGCCAGAATCTGGACTGGTCATCTTCACCTGTCTGGAAGTGGTTAAAAGAACATGAAAGTTAGTGACAACACAGGCTCCTGTCCTGGAAAACAGGATTCAGAAAAGCTAACTGAATCTACTTCCTTCCAGTGGCTAAAGTGCAAAGCTGTTTCATTCAACATCTTGACAAAGAAACAAGACATAATCTATTCTCAGCAAACACATGTCAGGTTATGCATTGATAACAAAATAATACAACTTTTTATCACTTTGAACCTAAACTTGAAGCTTCCTCAGGTAACAACAGCCATAAACTGACTGCATATTTGGAGAAACTGGAAACAAACAAATAAATCAACTATTTCCTTGCCATTCACAAAAACATGGAAAAAAGGAATGGTTCTTTCTAAGCTTAAATGCCTTAATTAAAACACTTCCATTTGTTTCAATTTCAGGACAAATAATACTCAACTAAGGTCTTCCTGGAGTTGGGAACCAAAGCCCTTAGTTCAGCAAAGAAGCAAGCAGCTTCAGTTCTCAAAGTGCTGAACAGCAGCTTCCACTAAAGGCAGTGAGAAGTAATGGACTCTTAACAGATCTGAAAACACGAACTCCTAATTTAGATGCCCAGATCTATATTTTAATTCAGGCTTTTACATCCACACAATAGGGGGGGCTTATGATCCTAAGCCTACATTTGAAAACTCCTCATTTGTATTGCACTGAGCCACAAATTGAGACTTTAAAAAACAAAAACATCTGACAAATCACTGTGAGCTCAGAAATAACTTGAACCTTCCTTAGAAGATCCAGGTAATCTTAGCAAAGATAAAAGAAAAAAGACTATCCAAAAGCTAGGATAAAAAAAGGCCAGTCAGTGATGAGACAGAAAAAAGGAGGATATGGAGAGGCAGACTCTGTGATCCAAGCTCTTCCAGCATTTGCTAGGATAGCTCTGCCATCTAGGATTCAAGATTTTTCCCCCTACAGCTCCGCAACACACTCTGACTGGGAAGGAGAAAGATCTGCTGCAGAATTCTAGCTGGCTCTGCAGAAGCCCCATGGAGAAGCAAAGCATCCACACTGGCAATGGCCATGAGACGACATTATCTTGGTGAGAAGACACAGCCTTATACTTCAGTGGGATGTTCAGCTAACCACTTAAAAAGCTCTTAAAAGCACTGGTCACTCTGATAATCAGTCAGGCTGGACAGTGTTTAAAGAATTTGGATAAAGGATAAAAAGCAGCACAGACTTGGGAGGACATTTGAGATAAAACATGGTCTCCAACTCCAGGAATCTCAAGTAGATTCCAAAACAAAACTAGCAGCCACCTCCTTCATTTCTGTAAGTGGTACAGGGAACCAGTGTCAACTTGACCATAACAAAGAGATGCTGAATCTGGGCATTTGGGCCTATATGATGAAGGCTGAAGTATTGTGTCTTCCCAGGAACATTCCTTGATGTATCTGTCCTTTTTTCCCTGATAAATGTTTTCTCCCTCCTGCTTTTTCAATGCAAGGGATGAAAGCAGAGAGTGGACTTCACCTGTGCTGCAGCTGCATGATAAGCCAAGGTAAAAGGAGTGGCAGCCACCCATATTGCTCTGAAGCGTACTGGATTCGAGGACTTATGGGCACAATATGAGAAAAAGTCAGAGGTGATTAAACCCAGAACATTGCTGGATCCTGGAAAACAGGATAGGAAATGCTGGCTAACGTGTCTGCTGGAGAGCCAGTGGCAGTGCCCCCAGCACTAAATAGGTAGTCTGTGCTTAGCCAAGTGCTGGCACAACTCCAGACAGGAAGTGACAGAGAAAACTGGCAAAATCTGGCTTTCAGTGCTAAGGAAACAGTTGATTTTGACTTTCTCTCAGCACCACCAACAAAGGTTAAGAAGCTTGATGCACCATCTCCTCCATGTGCCTTTGTCAGTGGTTGAGCACTATGGAGCCACTGGGCAGTTTGGTGCTGGGAATCTAGATCCTGAATTCTTAAAAGCCCCTAAAGCTCTTCTGAAACAACCAAATCTGTTCTTTAGTGTCCAGTCAGTTGTGCTAAAGAACAGAAACCATGCAACCACTACAATACCACAGCTGAGCAGTGCTACCTAAGCAGACTACTGGTACATCCTCTCAAGTCTTCTGATCAGTTCACCATTGACAAGTCAACAGCATGCTCACTCTTCCACAGTAAGTATCTGACCACTTCAGCAGAATAAATACCCCATTCCATGAAACACTGCAAGATGAAGCAGAGTAAGTCCGCTGGCAAAAACAGTAAAAGAAATCCAGGCTTGGGGTTTTTGTTCTACATAAGTAGGCTAAAAAAAAGTAAATGAAAGCTTCAGCCTTATTTCTTTTCCCGAGAGAATGAATCCCATGGCAGCACACAAATTGAAAACCATGAGGACAAGAGGTTTTCACTACAATGGCAGGCCCCTGAGAGGTGGTAGGATGAGACTCTAATAACCAAAACAGGTCACCGCTCTTAGAAGACCAGGAGCTAACCCAAATTTCCTGTCACCCATAGAACAGAGTATTTAGAACCACCCAAAATTTAGCATTAAGAGACAAACGTTTTGGTGTACCCACCGTTTTGCGACCTTCTCTGTAACATATCTAACTTTGGTCAGGAGGAGTTCCAGCAGATATCCCCGATGAGAGTCTCCCAGCATGTGCAACTCATCCACAACCACCACTCCTGATAAAGAGAAGCACTCAAGTTATAGGTGACAAATTAACAAACTAAGAACAGACAGCCTTTTTTCATTCAGATTCCGTACGATGAACTGAAATTTATATCCACAAATGCAGCTGTGCTTACTAAGACCACTTCTTTCTGTCACTGATTCTTCTGAGAGAGGCAAATCATGACTAATGTCATGGCATTTCACACACACAACCAGCTCTTACAAAAATAAACGTGAACAGATTGAGGTATTAGTCTGGCCTCCATGCAAAACAGTACTGCAACCTCTATACTGGAACCTCTTTGCAAGCAAAAACCCCCAGGCTTCAGAGTATCTAGAAAGGAGCCCAAAAGAGCTAGTCAAAAGCTTTGTTGACATCACTGCCTTAGTAAAAACATCACTCCTTGCTAATCCAGTAATGTCAGATAAAACCCCCTAGAGCACATGTAATTACACTGGCATACCCTGGTTTCTATTTTACCTTTTTTCACTAACAAAACCTGGGTGAGCTCTACTATTTAACTTTGCCTTTCTATTGAGAAAAATCCTGACACAACTGTTCTGTTGTCATCCTATCTCCTGCAAATTCCTTTTTAATCTATTAGCCACCTCCATCAAATGTGTGAGAAATGCAGAACTATTGAAAAGAATAATGTCTAAAAAGCTTTCTGACTCTCAGGAGTTGAAGACAGCAGAGCAGACTAAGGATCTCCCCTGAGGAGAAAACACAAAGCCGTAACTCAGCTACCTCCTGCACACCTCCCAACTAGCAGTAGCATGTACCCTTTCTGGCCAGCCGACAGGGTCACAGGGCCATGGAAGAGGCTGAAGGAAGGTTGACCAAAAGAAAGCAGGGCATAGAAGACACCAGGCTTCATTAGTTCTGCTGCTGGGGAGTTTTTTTCCCTCTTTGGTGCAGCTATGCAATATCTTTCCAGTACAGCTAAAATAGCAGGAGCTTAAGGGCAAATGTGACCTTTTATTATCTGTTTCAATGCTTTTTTTCCTGCTCTTTTTTTTTCTCTCCTTCCTACATATGTTCCTTCTCTCTCCGTCTGTTTTCTCCCCCCTTCTCTTCCAAAGCACTTAAGTTAGAAAAGAGTGCTGCAATGCTTCATCAGCCTCTTGTACAAACTCCCACCCATCCAGCTTCTCTGTCTTCCTGTACTTCCTCTGTTCTGTGCTCACTTGTAAAAAATGGTAATTTGTTGGTCACCAAATACATATTTATTCAGATACCAGAAAAAGCCTCTTCCTGCTTTCCCATACAACACTCATCTGAATGCTCCCAGCAGCTGAGATAGGACAGTATAATCAGGTATCTACCAAAGTGGAATGCATGCAAGTTACCTTCCCAGTCTTTGTGCCAAGGAGCACATTTTGCTTCCTGAAACGAAGCACAGAACACTAGTGGTACCTACAGGCCAAAGCACAGGGAATGCTTTGGCTACTTGTTGTGTACCTTCTGCTGCTACACGCTGGAAAACACATTCAAGCCCATGCTAAACCTGTGTGCTGTATTGCCCTGACAGCCTGCAAGCTGGTGAGACTTGCATGGCACAGAAGCACAGGGCTCTCCTCTGGTCAGGCTGTGCTCAGAGCACACCCACTGGGATAACACAGCAGCAGCCATCAGGAAACTAGCATTTTCCACAAAGTGGATCCTCATCTGGAAATGGAACTGCAGCCAAGGACTTCAGGTCCCAGCATGCAATGGCATCTTCTACTCAACAGCGAGCTCAGGAGTGCAAGTGGGGCCAGAACTGAATCACACTGCGTTGCTACTGAGAATGAGGCCTCAGTCTCCTGTTTTTGTCTGCAAATAGGTCTCTAGAAGACTGCTGAAAAACACCCACAAAAAAGTACCCAAGAGCTATGCAACATGTTTACTGTAGCATAACTAGGCTGCTTCAGGTGCACACCCTGCTTGAAACAAAAAAGTTCTGAATAGCAGGCAGGGAGGATGTGATTATTCCCTTTTTTTAATACAATTAAACCAGTATTTTTTTAATTTTAAGTTAAAAAGAGAAACAAATTAAGTATCACAAGAGCACATCACAAACCCATTCCCCACTGACACACTGAGAGGGCAGCAGATCCTTCTCTAACCACTTTCCTAAAGGTTTCTTTAGCATCCGTGTCAAGAGGCTGAACAAGAAGAGGAACAGCATCTTTTGTGTACCTGGATGTTCAAACCTGACACTCGTTCTATTGTAATCAGCAACACAAAATTGCTTTTAACTGCTTCATACAGCAAAGAGAGCTCTGCCAGGCACAGGATTTGAGTTTCTCTTGACGATTTCCAAAGGCCATGTGAGCTATCAGCATGGAGTTGACATCAACAAAAGGAACAGCTCAAGCCTGAGATGGAATCCAGCCAGAACTGCAGTCATCTCCCAGTAACTCATATCAAAAGATAAAACATCCTCGTTATGAACTGGTCTAAATTTAGATTTAATTAGAAGACAAGGTACAATCTTGCAGTTTCAGACATGCTGCCTTGCTTTAGGTGACAGTTAAACTGGCATTTTAAGTTCATGCCTGTATTTTGCAGCTTTTAAGAAAATATATCTCCAAATAAAACCTCAGCTTTAAGTGAAAACTTGACAAATTTTAAATCTCAAATTTAATTTAAAAATTCATTTCAAATAAGCACATAAAGAAAAGGAACCCACAATATTTTTATCCTTTCAGTTATACAGTTATAGTAGAGCACAAGGGAAACTAGGGGTTGCAACAGAGGTGTGTCAGTGTTGAGGACACATATTCATACATATCTTGTAATCACTTTTTTGCTTATACTTATATGACTCTTCTCAGGTACATTCACCTTATAGAGCACAACAAAATGGAGGCATGGAATGAAGGTACCAACCAAAAGGATTTGGCTTGTCTCTAGCTTCTGAAAGATGTTATCATTAAATAATACATTTTAGTATACTGAGCATGCTTCCAAGCCAACATAAATACAAACATCATGACCCCACTCTCTGCCTTCTGCTGGCAGTACAGCTTGTACAGTGTGGTGATCTAGGATCAAACTAACCTTATTGAAAGCAAGACTAAAATCCCCTAAACTGAGTAGTCATATATCGAAATAACTAACTGCACGATCACGTTCTCTTGCAAGGGAAGGGATGAAGATATACATTCAAGAATCAGGCTGGACTGCAGGAACCTTAATTTGAATGAGCTTAAAATGCTGCACAACCATGATCACCCACTCATCTTCCAGCCCACTCGCAGTCTAAAGCATTCATGGTGATTCAGCCCCTATAGATGCAGGTGTGAATGAGTTATCTCATGATAGCGCACCCTGAAAAAAAACTGCAAGGCTTTATTTCCCTTATTCTCTCTTGTATTTAATAAACTCTTCTGGCATATAGTGCTGCAGAATACTGTGACACCAGCTGCCCATGGAACAGCAGTTTCATAAGTGGAGGTCTCAGAGCAGTTTGATACTCATCTAGTTTTCCAATTTTTATAGTCTTAAAATAGCAACCAGTTATGTTACAGGCCAAAATGAAGATGGGAAATATAAAATATAACTGGGTATAGCTTTACTGAGCAGGGAAACAAAGCTAACCAATTTCTGACTGGACTAGGAAAACACGTCTCTCCCCAAATGCACACTGGAAACATAAGGCTTCTTCAGGCTTTCTCCTCCCAACCACTAAATGAGTATTACAATTATCCAGTGGCCATCAGGGCCACAGTGATCCAGAAGTCTACATTACGAGAACAGTGGGCTTTTGAGTGAGCTACAAGAGAGAAATGAATGTCATAGCCCTCCTTAGTCACTGTCCCTACCCAGAGGAGCTCTATGTATTCATTCCACTTATCTGGACTCAGATGTGCACCAAACACAATTCCTCCTCTTCCTTGAGCTAACTGAAGAAAACCACGGATGCTGGATAACAATCTCTGTCCAAAACAGACGTACGTTCTTGAACTCCAACAAATCCCAGGCATTTAATTCAATTTTATTAATTAGAAGACATTTTCTAGCTATGAGAATCACTGCTTAATGCAGCTAATAACTGTCCATGGATTGTCATCCATGTCAGAGAAGCCAAGAATTGCAGCTTCTACGTAAACACCCCAGCCACCAAGCTACACAGAATAGTCCTGACTGCCTTCCTAAATCCAAATTAGAGGTGCTCTGGATGAAGAAAAACTGCTCAATTTTCTTATCTTGCATGTCTGTCACATACAGAACTGAGCAAACACGAAATATCCCATGACTTCACATGTACTCAGAGTATGTAATAAACCTCATACCCACAACAATCAAGCCTTAGTATTTTACCCAGTGAGTCCATTTTGTTTTCTTCTATTAATCTATTGATTAGACCGTTGGCTTTCTCAATGGTGCAGACAGCAACATCCAGGGCAGAGAAACGACCAGCAGGAGACATGCTTCCCATGTAGCCTTCAACTCTCACATCCACATCCTGAAACAGTGCCTGTTTTCCAAGGACACAGAATGCCATGCCAAGGTTACAACTCTGAATTCTGACCAATGCTTGGAACCACATAAAAGCCTGCAACCTACAGCCATGATTTCTAGTACTTAACAATGCCAAGTAATGAAATATAAAGCCGCAGCTCAGTCATCTTTCTTTTTCCCCCAGTGTCATCTTTTATTTCCAAAGCCACACAGTACACACTGCAGGATAAAGCATGCATATCTGAGTAAGAGACGGGGATGACTGTTTTGTATTAAACATTTACCATTAAAAAGGTTAGAGAACACAAGTGCAACAGTTTATAATAACAGTGGGTTATGTACGATGGAGCCTTGCTCCTGAGAAATTCTGGGCAAAAGCCATATGTGGTATCGCAAACACAAAGATGTCACATCTCCCACTGAGAGTTAAGAAACAACTTCTTTTCTTCCATAGCTTGGCACTGCAGTGCCAATGCTTTGGCATATTAAACACTGCATTAACAAAAGGTACAGAGATTTGAACTAAATGGGAGGATACCATAGGATTTCAAGTATGTGCAGCTACAGCCAAACCTTAGGCCAGGAGTAGCAGGGCACAGCGTTGAAAATCCTCCAGCTTTACAAGATTAAAGCAAAAGCATGTCTCCATTATCAATCATTACAAAGTAGCTTTGCACTCAGTTTGTAGCGTTTCCCAGCAATTCGCAAGGTTAAGGTACCATGCCAGTTTATTAACACCCAAAATGTCTTAAATGTCAGAAACTGATCAAAATGCCTGCTGGTTTTGGATTTGTCTTCAGTAATTGTTGCTACTTTGACGTATTAGCTCATGTTAGCTAGGAAAGTCTTTCAAGAAAAAGTAATTTTTATTGTTTTAAAAAGACTGTTCCCACTGTAATTTTGTTTTCAAATAGCTGGGGTGGGGAAGCCACACACACAACCACATTCTGTCAGAGCAAAGTTGTAGCAAAGTCAGAGTAAAATCAAAGGCACGAAATTCTGGTGGAACACCCCCCGAGGAAAGCTAAAATATCCTTTTATCCATTCAGATAATGTTGGCACCTTCTTTTTGTAGTTTTTTTCAGATGAAATCTCTAACTAGAAAATTCCTTTAAAGTTTGTGTATTATAAAAATCTGTGAATAAATTTGCCCTGAGAAGGCCTTGCAGGTGTTGGTTGATGAGAAACTGAACATGAGCCGCTTCCGTGTGTGCTTGAGCCCAGAAACCACCTGTGTCCTGGTCTGCATCAAAAGGAGCGTGAGCAGCAGGCCAAAGGAGGTGATCCTGCCCCTCTACTCTGCTCTCGTGAGACCCCACTTGCAGCAGTGTGTGCAGTTCTGGGGTCCTCAACATAAGAAGGACATGGAGCTGTTCGAGCAAGCCCAGAGGAGGCCACGAGGATGATCAGGGGCTGGAGCACCTCCCGTATGAAAACAGACTGAGAACATTGAAGCTGTTCAGCCTGGAGAAGAGAAGCTGCTTGGAGACCTCACAGCAGCCTTCCAGTGTCTGAAGGGGTCTACAAGGATGCTGGAGAGGGACTCTTCATCAGGGACTGCAGCGATAGGACAAGGGGTGATGGGTTCAAACTTAAACAGGGGAAGTTCAGGTTAGACATAAGGAAGAAGCTCTTTACTGTGAGGATGCTGAGGCACTGGCACAGGTTGCCCAGAGAAGTGCTGAATGCCCCATCCCTGGCAGTGTTCAAGGCCAGGTTGGATGGGTCTTGGGTGACATGGTCTAGTGTGAGGTGTTCCTGCCCATGGCAGGGGGTTGGAACTGGATGATCTTAAGGTCCTTTCCAACCCAAACTATTATGTGATTCTATGATAAATGCATGTAACAATCCTTTAGAATTCAAAGCTGAAATAAAATGTTTTAATCAACTTTTTCCAAGTCTCCCTTTTTTGGCTAAAACTGCCAGGTTTTTATCTTCAACTTACAATGAGCACATTTTAAGTTACCTACAAATCCTTTCTGAAACAACTCTGCAATATTATTTTTTCATCAAATTCATGCATAAAACTTCTAACTGCTTATAAAACGTGACCCAACAACTACAACCTGCAAGTTTACCCTCTCGGAATGCTACTTACCTGCAGGTAACTTTTTTTCTCTTTGGCCACGGAGACAAAGGGAAGGATGAGAAGAGCTTTCTTACGAGTCTCCAGGACTCGCTTCAAAATAAGCAATTCTGCAACAAGAGTCTTTCCCGCACTGGTAGGAGCTGGAATTAAAAAGAAATACATAAATCAAACCCAAGAAAGAAGCTTTACAAAGTTAGCATAGAAAGCAGTTACTGGAGAACTTGGGCAGGACTCCTCAACTGATGCCCCTCTCCCACAGCCACAACCACATTTCAGTTAATCCCAGAAGACTGCAAAGTATTTCTCTTCTAGCCTCTTCCACCATGCTACCACGGCTTGTGTGCTTAGCTCTGGTCCAGAAGCAACAGCACCTCAGAGATAAGCAAGGGATAAAAATACACAAACAAAAGACAGAAGAGATCAGCCACAACCTTACTGACTTAGCCCATGTATTAACCCCTGCTGCTTGATGAGCATTGCTGTTTGCCATCCATTGTCCGTAGAAAACTGTGGAGGAGATGTCACATACAAGGGGACAGCCATTACCTAGCAGTCAGGCCCAAAGTCTTCTGGACCTAAGTAAATAAAACTCAACTCCAAGCCTAAGAAAATCACCCACCCCCCTTCTAAGTTCTTCATCCTCCGAGTGCTGCTCTGGGACCTGCTTCCCATGAAGAGCAGACACTGAATTTGTCGTTTCCCACAGATTCCGGGTTAAGAGAGTTGTTATTAACTGACTCCTAATTTTCAGTTGCTAAAAGAACACTAACAGAGAAAATGGGGGGGAAAGTCTCTCCTCACATCTGGAAAGGAGTCCATTAAGCCAGGTCTGAGGTACAGCAGTGGAAGAGGTCTCAATAGGGTATCTCCAGGATAAACAGGATCTTGACCTTTTTATCTGCCAGATCAGAACCCTTCAGCACCAACACATTCCTGTAAAGGGCACTGGGAATGTAAGTGGGGACTGGGTTTGTCAGCTGTTTGCATACCTGAGTAAACCAAGTTCTTCCCTTCGAGAACGTGTCCGAGCATTAGGCATTCTGCTTGCCATTCAAACATCTGTACTACCCCCAGGCTGTGGTATTTCTCCAGAACTGCTCTGGGAAGACCCCAGCTTGCAAGGAGCAACTTGTCTGCTTGTTCTTCAGGAATATTTACCTGTGGATGTTGCCCTTTAGGATGAGAAAATGAAAAACCAAAGAAGTCAAGTATCATCCTTGAACCTGAGGTCACTTAGGTTATACACCTAAATGTCAAACTTCTTTGCAAGCTCCTCTGTTATGAGGAAAGGTAAGAAGAAACCATCTTCCCTATTCTTTCTCTCAGTATTTCCTATGGATGTTTCACCATTCTGCTTATCTCCTGAAATCATTTTTTGAAGTTTTCCTGCTCTAAGATTTTCTGTATTCAAATAATTTCTTCACCAAACACTTGCTCTGATATTTGCTTTTGAGACAGAGCAGCCATTACCAAATACATACTCAGCACTGATTAATATAACAGCGTTACAACATATTTGCCATCTCATCTTTACCTATACTGCTACAGAGAGCTCAGTAATCCTCAGATACCACAGAACTGCCCAGCCTTTGTCTTGCTTTACGAATGTATGAAGAAGTCTGCACAAAGCAAACAAGCAGCTCAAGCTGCTCTGTACAATGTGTGTTACTTCAGTTTATCAGCACTGATGAGCATCTCCACCACATGGCCAGTACCTCTAGCTTAATTATTGTCTCATTTCTTGTCTTTATGACCCTAAATGATTTTCGACTGGCTACAGATATTGCCTCCTCCCTTCCCTCCTCTTCCCTTTTTCCAAATCAGTAAGAAAACTTCAACATTTTGTCCCTTACTTCATCTGAGAGGTTTCCAATCCACAGGAACGCCTTCCCTGTGACTATATAGTTCCCATAAAACAGTCTGAAAGACCTTATCAAACTGAAATGCAAAATGAGCAGTTCTGTGTACTGTCTCTATTGCAGCCATTCTTTTCCTGGCACATCCCAAGAGCTGAGAGGAGTTTCCCACCACTGCTTACAGCACTAGGGCAGGCTAGATCAGAAACACTACAGGAGATAAGCTGCTACTGGTTTTGAGCGTGGGTCCCTTCCATGGGGTGCATCCTTCACAAACAGACTGCTCCAGCATGGGTCCCTTCCACTGGCTGCATCCTTCAGGAACAGGCTGCTCCAGGCTGGGTTCCCCATGGGGGTCACAAGTCCTGCAGCAAACCTGCTCCAGTGTGGGCTCCTCTCTCCACAGGGCCACAGGTCCTGCCAGGATCTGCTCCAGCGCAGGCTTCGCACAGGTCACAATCTCCTTTGGGCATCCCCCTGCTCCAGTATAGTGTCCTCCATGGGCTGCAGGTGGATATCTGCTCCACATGGACCTCCATGGGCTGCATGGGAACCTCTGCTCTGTGTCTGGAGCACCTCCTGCCCCCCTTCTTCACTGATCTGGGTGTCTGCTGAGTTGTTCTCACATATTCTCGCTCTCTCTCCCACTGCAATTGCTGTTGTGCAGCAACTTTTCTCCTTCTTAAACACATTATCCCAGATGTGCTACCACTGTCACTGATGGGCTTGGCCTTAGGTCCATGTGATGGGTCCATCTGTCAGACACAGGGGAAGCTTCTAGCGGCTCCTTGCAGAAGCCAACCCTGTAGCCCCCCCTGCTACTGAAAACATTCCCATGCAAAACCAAAAAGTGATTAATAGGGCAGAATTAGGATTCAGAAACATAAAAACAACATCCATGATGGGATCTCAAGCTTCTTTCTTAAAGTTAAAACCAATGAACTACATGTAAAAGATGAAATAAGGAATGGATTACGTGATTCTGTTGTTCGAAGAACATCTGCAGGTCAGCACTGAACATGAGCTGGAAACTTGTGCCTAGGTTTTTAAAGATCTGTGTACAGGAGTATATCACTGACACTAATCTCTTTTTTACCTGCTAGAAAAAATGCTAAGGAATGAGTAAAATACACACTCAAAACGAGGAAGATGCACAGTGTTGTGTAAAAGCCCTAGACATCAGATTTCTCCGAAAGGAAACCCATTCAAAAAAGTGGTGCCAGCAGGACACAAGTGTGCCATTTACTCAGTGGTCTTTGAGGAGTTGTCCTGTGGAAATACTCACATTGCCTTGCTCAGCTCCATGTGCAGAAGCTGACAAGACTGGATCTTGCAGAACATAATCATATCAGGGAGAAGATGTGACAGGACTGGGGAAGAGGCTGAAGGATGTAAATGTTTTGAAGGATTACAGAAAAACTGCAGAAGAGATGAAGTCACAAGATGTTATACAAACAGCTTGATTTTAGATGTCAGATACACCATGATGCTGTGTACATCTTGATTTCTCTCTCGATTTGGGAGCACAATGAACTAGTAAGAGGTACTGCATCTAGAAGCATCACTTACAGTGGTCCTGGTTGGCGGCAGGCCCACTCTATATGACATCTTGCCACAAGATATTTATATAACACGAGATGTTTATATAACATCCTAGATATTTTGTGTGTGTGTGTGTATATATCTGGTCAAGATGTCATGTAATAAAACACTTTTCTACATTTGCAGGTATCAGGGCACAAACCAGGACCACTTAAAGCAATGCCTCTAGACACAATATCAGCTTATTGTGTTCTTGGATCAATTTAGAAACACAATTCAGCCCTGTATCATATACCAAAAAGCGCAGACAATACTGATTGTCTGTATTATGGTAGCACCTAGAGGCCAAGCCAAGAATGAGGCTGCTGTTCAATGACACACAGTGAAAGCAGCGTGACTTCACAAGGGCGCACAGAACACACGTTTTCTTGCCTTCCTCAACCAGAGTGTGAATAAGGCTGCAAGATCCTTCGATTCCTATTTGTGCGCTACCGCCCATGCTACCATCAGAACGTACCCCGGCTGCAGCCGCTGCCCTCACGAGGGAAGGGCACGGTACTTCCACCCGAGGGCGAGCCGGCCCCGGGCCAAGGCCCCGAACCCCGGCCTGGGAGCGGCTCAGAGAGCGCCCTGCCCCTTTCAGCACCGCCCGGGCCCGCCCCAGCGTCATGTTGCCTCAACGGGCACCGGCCCGCAGGCCGAGCGGGACAGCCCCGCTTCCCTTGCACCCCCGCACCTCCCGGCCCGGACCCTAGGGAAGGAAGGATAAGGAAGGCTGCGCCGATACCTGCTGAGCCAGTGGCGGAGCAGCCGCTGCAGCGCAGGGAGAGATCGAGGCCGGGCGGCGGGCTCAGCACAGGGCGGCGGCAGGGAACGGCGGGGCCGAGCGGGCCAGCCCGCCCCGGGCCGCCCGAGATGCCCCTGCGGGGCGCCGCGGCCGACGATGCGGAGCCGCCCCTGGGGAGGACGCCGCCATCTTCCCGCCGCGCCATTCAAACCCCGGCTCCGCCCCCGCGCCGCAGCGGCCGCCGGGCGGGCTCAGTGCCGCAAGACAGCTCCCGGCGGCAGCCAGAGCGGAGGCAGGGGAAGGCCAGGAGGGAGCCGCGCACCGCCGCATGCCCGCGGCGGGGAAGGCATTCCCGCAGCAAGGTGGGTACCCACCGCCCCGCACTCCCGTGTAACCCACAGCTCCTGCGGCAGCATTGCTGCTTCTGCAGTCCCACACCGCTCACAGGGTTTAATTGCTCCTCGTTCCCAACACAGGATTGGCTCCCCAAAGGCCACACTCACCTTTGTCAATGAATTTCATAGAATGGTTTGGGTTGGAAAGGACCTCAAGATGATCCAGTTCCAACCCCCCTGCCATCAGCAGGGACACCTCACACTATACCAGGTTGCCCAAGGCTCTCTCCAACCTGGCCTTGAACACTGCCAGGGATGGGGCATTCACTTTCCTGGGCAGCCTGTGCCAGCACCTCAGCACCCTCACAGTAAAGAACTTTTTCCTTATATCTAACCTGATCTTCCCCTGTTCAAGTTTGAACCCATCACCCCTGCAATGGGTTCAAACTTAAACAGTACCCCGCTACAGTATTTGTTTTAAATGAAATGTCAAGACAATGTTAGAACTCCTAGAACAGTTATCCAAACCCCGGGTGACTGGTTTTCTGAATAAAAATACCTGGTTTTGTTTAAGCAACACTCATGAGTGTACGTTATGTTATCATACACATGAAAGACACAGGTAATTAACGAAGCGATGTAAAAGAGTCTGCTTTAACAAAACAACCTTGCACAAGCACACAGACTTACCTGGTAGAGCTTCTTCAACGTTGCAGGACGAGACTGAAATGATAAAGATGGAACAGTACAAAGGACAAACGGCCTTGCTTTCTGCTTTGAATGGCTCAGCTAGCCAAAATAACCTCTCTGGATTCTAAAAGAGTAGTTTTATCTCTCCCCAATGACATCAGTGCCAGAAGCAGTTATGTGAAAACTGCAATACCCAAAAAATGCAGGTCTTTGTCCATCCTCACCCGCAGAGCTAGGAAGCATGATACATAAGGACCAAGACTCGAGGGAGAAAATGAAGGCTTTTCCAAGTTGCTTTTAATTTCAACTTAAGACAACAAATTAATCTTTCCAGAAACACCAGGAGTTACGGGTGAACATTCAAAGTGGTTCCAGCAGCACAAACATATGCAGCATTTCCCTCTGTCCACCAGCAGTGCATCTCTTACTGTGGGTTAACACATGCATGTTCCACTTTCTGAGGAAAACTTTCACAGAATTCCAGACTGGTTTGGGTTGAAGGGACCTTAATGCTCACCCAGTTCCAACCCCGTGCCACAGGCAGGGACACCTTCCACTAGACCAGGTTGCTCCAAGCTCCATCCAACCTGGCCTTGAACACTGCCAGGGATGGGGCAGCCACAGCTCCTCCAGGCACCCTGTGCCAGCGCCTCAGCACCCTCACAGGGAAAAACTTCTTCCTTAGAGAGAACTTTCTCTCCATATTCTGTACATCTTCACACAGAAATGGATCACAGCTCAGGAGGCTGACTTCATGTGAAGCACTGCCAGTACACATCATCTCAAATACATGCACACACCCTCTCTGAGGCACCCAAGATCCATGTCCCTCATCTTCTCTCCTCACAAGAACTGGTCACTGGCCCAGGAATGCTGGGAAAACAGTTGGTGGCAAAAAGGAGCAGGGAGTCAAGTGTGCAGGCAGCAGCCTTCTTTCTAGCTGTCTACCTCTGCAACAGCCTAAAGCTTCTATACCCTCTGTCCTGCATAAGGAATTTCTGGCCCACAAAGATGAGCATGTGCTCTCACTCCTGTCATTAAAGCAATCTCTTAAAATATTAAATGGAAGCAACATCCTTTAAGAACACTGCTGTTATTTCAGACAATTCTATTCGAATTAGTGTTAGGAATGGTCTAATGGAACAGCCAACATAGATAAAACCTCTTTAAAGCAAGCAGCTCAAAAAAAGCTCATTTTGTTGTTAAAACAAAGTTTACAAAACCAGATGCTAACAGCAGCTTGTGTTTCAAAGTCCAAGCATCATAAAGGTACAACACTTGTTTCTTCTGAACTGATTATTTTAATGAATTGACCCTTGGAGGATGTATCCAGCTCTGCAGACCAAAGGCTGAATGCATTAAAGCGAAGAGAGGCATATGTAAATCCTTTGTTGAAGACTCCTCGCTGTAGAAAACAATTCCCACAGCAGACTAACCATTTCCTGCTTTATTATTGACAAAATACTGAAGAAAACATTTCAGTAAAGATTTCTACTTAGTAACAATATATGTCTATTATACCAGAAAATATACCAGAATAAGCACTGTTGCTATCTGAAATACTCAAACCGACATATTTCACTTTAACATGTAGTTTTACAATTGCAGCACAAAATCTGTTACTTCCCCATGACCTCATGTCCAATGGAGTGCAGCTTTGACAAAGCTATTTAAAATATTAAAGGGACTTCTAGCTCCATTTCAATATTATTTTTAAGGGGGAAAGCCAGGTTTTGCTAACTGAAAATTTTAATCCATTAAAAATAGTTTACAAAATTTGAGGACTGACTTACTTTACCAAAGTAGGAAAAAGGACTAACTAGCAACCAGTCGAAGAATTTGGTTCCGTAAGTATGTGCACAGCTGGTTCATCAAGTCTCTGTTCTGTCCTTCAACCCAATGCATTTCTACTAATACATCGTTTCCTTCTTTCTTGACATTCATTAAACACTTAAAGAGAAAACATCTACTAGTTTCTTTGGGGCTTTGTTCTTTTTCAACTGTCAGATTGCTAGATACCTCTGAAGAGCAAGATTCCTCCTTTGCATTACTGGAACCTTTGCCAAGTGATGTTTCTCCCTGCTTTGCTTCTGTCTCCTCTTCCTTCACATGCTCACCACATTCTTCTTTGGCAGCAGATTCTTCCGGTAGCTCATCACCTGTGGTCAACTGGACACCCTCATCAGGTGCCATAATCCTCATTTCAGAGTCTTCAGTCTTGGAGTTTTCACAGCCTGAATTATTGCTCTCACTCTTTTGGCTGTTTTTTTCCTCTTCCATTGCTTGCAGAACATCTTCAGAAGCTCGAGGAAGTTCTCGTAATTGCCTTACTCTCTCTCGTTTCTTTCTCCTCAAATGAATCCAGGAGTTTTCAATGGCAGTCACAAACAGGCTAACTTCATCTTTTCCACAGGGAACACGTTTGTGCTGAACCTATTGCAGAAAACAGCAGAACTTCATACTGTCCTCACAGGTATGCTTTCAAGAAGGGTGTTGTTTTAACATGTAATACTTAATACTGTACCTTCAGATCAGTGAGAATCTTCTCTACCCAGGCTCTAACAACAGCAATGGCTTCTACAGCATCCCAACGCATAGCTGCAGCTTTGATGGATAACTCTTTGACTGTAGAAGCCAAGACCATAAATGTAATTGGTTTTCGTGGTTTTTCTAATTTTCTTCTTTTAGAGGGAGGTGACTACAAGAAGAAAGAAAAACAAATTATGAAGTTATGCAGTGTTAGTGGGAGGCTTTTGTACTCAGAAGACATGGGATTAAGAGTGACATGTTTTAACGGTGGTCTTGGCAGTCCTGGGATAATGGTAGGACTCAATGATCTTTTAAGGCCTTTTCCAACCTGGTTGATTCTATGATTCTATGAAGAGTAAAATGTAAGCCACTAAACAGTCATTGACATGGCCTGTGTTTCACTTCACTTCAAAGAGTTTTAGATTAAAAACACCTAACAGAAGAATAAAACCAGCTAGCAGGATCATGCACCTTACACTAGCCTGATGGACAGAGAGTTTATCTTCAGACGTTAGCCAAAAAGTTTCATTGGTTCCTTCAAACTATTCTCTGTGAGCTGAAAAAGTGTGGTTACTCTTGAGAACAGTGCTAATATCCACATCTTGATGAAAGTTCACTGAAGGTTTACTTCCATCTTCTATAAGGCTGATTATTGTCTATACCTATCTTCAAGTATGTGTACATATGGATCCAGAAAAGCAACTGGCTCACGCAAGGTAAACAAGCTCCACTTACATTCTCACAGGCAAGTTTGAGCTAGGCATGTTCAAGTTTAGTTGGTACCAAATCTATTTGCTAAATTAAAACCAAGTTCTCAGAGGGAAGCTTAAAGCTCAAATCTGGTCCCATACTTGGCATATTTTTAATACTACAACCTTGCTATCTGAAGTATATTACAAGTGATCTTTACTTTCACTGAAACCCACAGTAAGTTCCTACACAGGCTTCTTTTACACCTTCCTGAACACAGGTTATTCCTGAATCACATCTAATGACTGCTAACAGACTGGTGGCCAGTTAAGAAATCCCACTGCACATCCAATGTTCCGGTCTGAAGAAGGACAATTTGTTTCACAGTGGTCCTAGCTCATTAGGCCCTTCCTCAAGTAAGAGGCAGAGATAATGACAAGCAAACCAGAATTAAGCAACTTACAGGTACTTGTACATCATCATAGAAACTCCATGCCAGTGCCCATCTCATGGTGCGTCCTTGACAGAATTCAGTATGGGTGACTTTAGGAACCTGTGCAAAGCAGCAATACCAAACTTCTTTTCATATTCATAAACAACACTGCTTTTCTGCACACATTTTCAAATATTTAAAAATTACAAAGTTAGCATAGAGTCATTTTCTCATGACAGAAACGGAGATTCTTTCTGACATGGCTCATGGATGTCAGGTTGGATATAAGGAAGAAGTTCTTTACTGGGAAGGTGGTGAGGCACTGGTACAGGTTGCCCAAAGAAATGGTAAATGCTCCATCCCTGGCAGTGTTCAAGGCCAGGCTGGACGGAGCCTTGGGTGACATGGTCTAGGGTGAGACATCCCTATCCATGGCAGGGGATTGGAACTAGGTGATCTTAAGGTCCTTTCCAACCCAAGCCATTCTGTGATTCCATGAAACACATTAAAGATTATTACTGAAACAGCACCTAAACAACCAAGATGTCAGATACTTGAAATTTTGTGCCTAGCTCAGCATCTGCTTTTGGCACTGAGTTTACAGACTCCCTCTGGCCTGCAGTTCATCCTTCTGGGAACTGATTTCACAGGCATTCTCTTTCCTTCCACCATATACAAGAACAGCTCTCTCAAACTCAAACATTTTCTTTGTATGGAAATTAGAGAAGACTACACTTCCTCCAGAAAGCCATTAAGAAGTCCTTACACAGCCTTCTTGCATAAGAAGAGTAGCACGAGGTTCAATTTTACTTGGTGCCAGAATTGAACACAAAAATCCCAGTGCTGCCTCTTGAATGACGTTAGCATTTTTTTTATCATGCAAATTGCTAGATTTCATGTTAGCTAAGAGGAAAGAGAGCTAGATTATATTTTTGTGGTTGTTAACAACAGCCCTGCTAAAGTTATTTCAAATCAGGATCCCTGTATGATCCTGATCCATATCATCCCTAGCATGACAAAGATCTGCTCCTACACGTGATAAAAACATAAATCTGGAGACAATACATGCTACTTATGTATCAGCTTTGAATCTACAATAATTAAATCTCAACCACTTTAAGTGCTTCCCTAACAACGAATCACAGTTTCACTTTGCAAATAAAAAGCTCAATAAAATAATTCAATAATAATTACCCACATGCACTGAAACACAGTATATATTGCACAGAACATATATATACAGGACTATGCACGAACTCACCCCTTGGATTCGAAGTTCCTCTTTCAATGGTGCTAAACTGCATTTCTTCCCCAACATGCAACTGTACCATCTGCAAAGAACACATTAAAGTATTTTACAAAGACAGGTCAACTGAAAGTGGCAACTACCAGAAAGAACTGTTTGCTTCAGAAACCTGCAAGAACAGTAGGAGATTTCAAAAACACACAAAAAGACAACAAAAATCACACTCCTAAACACAGCAGCTAGGACATGGTACAACATATATTGGAACAGAAGGCTTAAAGACAAACTGGACAGGGGAATCTCTTTGAGGTTTTGGTAAATAAATGCTCCATGCCTGGCACACCTGGCAATGTTTAAGGTCAGGCTGGACAGAGCCTTGGACGACATGGTCTAGGGTGAGGTATTCCTGCCCATGGCAGGGGGTTGGAACTGGATGATCTTAAAGTCCTTTCCAATCCAAACCATTCTGTGATTCTATAAAATACATTAAAGCTATTATTGAAACAGCACCTAAACAACCAAGAATCTTGTTTCAAAGAGTGACTTCAGTTATGTGGAAGATGTTACCCCTTTCAATAAGTTGTTCAATTTCTCCACTTTCTTTGGAGAATGAATCAGAGTAAGAAGGAATATTCAACTATTGACAAGCATTTGTGCCTCAGAAACACCCGACTACCACTTCTGCTCATTTCTAACTTGTTATCGAGGATTCCATCACCTAGCCTGTACTTCATGAGGAAACACAAACAGAGGGAAAAAGGAAAGACATTTATTTTCCCTTCTGGTGAATCTCATCCTTCCACTCAGCTCCACATCTTTAATGTATCTAAACATTCCCTGGCCCAAGGGAATCTCTATTTACCAACAGTTCGTTACACTGCCCTTTGGTGGAGTGGCCAAACCTTATCTTTAACAAAACAGGAAACAGTATTTTAAGTGAACTGTATTTTAAGTGAACTGTTCTTTCTGTAACAGACTCTTATTTTCCCTAACTCTCATACACAGTCCACATCTGGGGTATGTTCTATGCTTTAAGCATTTATCAGATTTATCAGATCAGAGATACCCTCCTTTTTCCTAGAGAAGTGGTGCTGCAAAGAGGAGCAATATAGGAATGATGCATTCCTCGTAATTCCACCTCACTTTTTCAAGGCAAAGACTTCTTGCCTTGAAAGTAACATCAGTCAGCTCTCTACTATATTTGCTCCTCCTTTCAAGGTCATCAAACAGCAACTTATCAAAAGCAAGTTTCTCCTGGGTCTGCATACAACATGTGGAACCAGAAATCATGTTGCTATGGCCTTTCAAGAAGTCATCACAGATGAATCCTCTGCCCTACCTTACACAACCACTTCCAAACATCAAAACCTCTATTTTATCACTCTGACATACTATCTATCCTGCTTTTATATTTTGTAAGATTTGAGGGTGACAAAGAAAGGAAAACCATAATGTAAGGAAAAAAAAAAAAATAAAGGCCCCAAAAAGCCCCATATTTCAAGGTTTGCAAAACTGCAGCCTCTGCAAACCTTTTCAACTGTTTTCAAACCACTAGAACATAGAAGCATTTCTAACACAGCCCAATGCAGTTTTGCTTTGTCTTGTTCTTTCCCAAAACTGAATACAGTCTGAATTTTTTTCAGGCCTATTACTAGAAAAAAAGCATTCTAAAGAAAAATTTTGGTATTCGACAGATGAAGATGAGGTTTTAATGCAACGCTAAGCCTAGCAGGGTCTGAATAAACCAAAAGCAAAACACTTCTTCAATGTACGAAAAGCAGACTGTATTTCCTCTTCTTAGGGCACTGATGAAACTGCGGTAACACACACATGCAAAAATTTAGCAGCTGTAATTTAGAAAGGTATTAAAACAAAACCAAAAAATTAAAAGGAATCTTCCAGAAGAGCCAGAATCATAACATACACAACTGAGGGAGCGGAAGTCTGATAGTCAGAAAACTGAGGATATGCCATCTGTTCATCTTGTTCAAAAGATCTGTTTTTTCCTGCAGCTTATGTTCACCCAAGACAGCATTCACTACAATAGTGTCCTTCAGCTGCAAGTTACCGACATTCGGCCACAAAAAGACAGAAACTTTTAGATAACGAACAGGCAATGTCATAAATTCTCCCCCAACCCCAAAGCCCTTAAGAATCCACCTGACTGTATTTAGCAAGCATGTGTGCTAATTCAGCTGCAAGCTACAGGTGTCACTTGTACAGGCTTTTTGTGCCTTCTCCCTTTAAATACCTCCAATGATGAGTTGTAACCTTTCATGTTCAAGAACAACTAATCTTATATAAGCTGAGACTAATTCCTGATGTGTATGTATCATTAAACAAACAAAACAGATACCACCGACCACAGGTACATTCATACTTAAAATATCTGTTTCTTTGGCAGAAATCATGTGCAAATGATAAAAGGGGGTTGATTGGTTGTGTTTTAACTGGAACAAAGCACTTACCGTAACCTCTTTTTAAGTTGTAGACTATCGTGAATAATCCTTTTGACAAATTCTAGTTCTCCCCCCTCAGCCATGATTTCTGTGATCCCTCCTGTATTCACAGAACTGGGAGGAGGACGCCG
Organism: Psittacula echo; assembly: GCF_963264785.1. Classification (NCBI taxonomy): domain Eukaryota; kingdom Metazoa; phylum Chordata; class Aves; order Psittaciformes; family Psittacidae; genus Psittacula; species Psittacula echo. Next base: position 7,307,939 of record NC_137736.1, read on the forward strand.
TGGATTTCGAGAATTCACTCCCTGGATGAAAGAGAACACTTGAGATGAACATTTAATGAAAAATTAGGCTGCTTTGTACACTGCTTTGTGCCTCAATCTTTAATGGGTAGCAAGCACCTCTAGTTACCCTCCCCACCCCATAATAACCATGGATAATAGACAAATACATTCAAAATAAGCATAACTGAGTGAATTCCCTACAATCTCAAACCTAGGTAAGTTACTTGTCACATATCACTATCCTGCTAATAGGAAATGTGTGGTTCAAACATATATGATATGCTAGTTACATGCGTCTACACAATCTATAGTGTTTAATTTCAACACTTAAATTTTTTTCTGCCCTATACTATACAGTTACATTTCTGACTGTATTCAGTGGGTATTGAAAGAACTGTTCTGACATGTATGACATTGCTGAGATCACTAAGGAAACAAAAAGCACAGACAGGTACAATGCCAGAAGCTAATTCCTCTGTACCATTGGTACACAACAGGCACCTGATTTTGGATGTACGAGAGCTATTTTCCAAACTAATGCTCTAAGACAGTAAGAACCTGTGAAAGAATTCCACAGGTCATCTTCCACTTTAGGAAGGGCAACCTTTAACTTTCCCAAAGCTCCTTTGGAGCCAGTGGGTATGGAAAAAGAAAACTTAAATGCTATGTCATAATGATTTGGGATTTTCCACTCAACCTCCCTCAAGGGAAGAGGTTAAACTGGTGCTACCCTCCCACTCACTGACCACTGAGTATATGCAACATTTAGCTTGGTAGCTTACCTTCGCTTCCAGCTGGTTGGCAAAAAAAGGGGGGTTGCACATGCAGAAATCATAAATGATCTCAGATTCTTCTTTCAGTGCATCCATTAGAAGAGTCTTCTGTGGTACCTTAACCACTAATAGAAAACAGGAATTTGGTCAGTAAGGAACTTTATATTTTATCTAGCACACCATTCACATTTCAGTGTGTCTTGAAACAATACAGTGTATAAAAACCGTACTTTCTAAACAATACTTTCTACCAAAAAACGTAACAAATCTCAACATGCAAAAAGAGACTTCAGTTCAAAGATCAGCATACAAACAAACTGTTTATAGACAGTAGCAGAATTACACCAGACTCTTTAAAACAATAGGAACTACTTGAGTTATACTGAGCTCTCCGATGCAACTACAAACACACCAAAACCACTGTAGCCTTAAACACACTGCAGTCTTAAACAACTTATCAGAATCACAACAAAAGAAATAGATGAGAGTTCCTTTCTGGAAAACATTCTGCTTATTAGGGTCCACCAACTTATTATTTATTCCCCATTACAAGGATGAAAGCAAACATCTAATGTAGATCTCCAATGCCTTTCCTCAAAGGCTGTCATTCCCTTGGAAACTGTGGTCAAGTCCTGTAACACACATGCTGAAGACCACAGGAACTCCAGCCCAAGGAGCAGGAACTTAAATATGGATGAAGTCCAGTTAAAGCATGTGTGAAGATTACTAGAAGCAGGACTTCTTACAGACTTTACCAGTCCTGCAACTCACAGATAATTCACACAGAATGAAGATATTTAGAACAGAGGCAGAAGGCATTCCTCTCTGTCTAACGTTTACCATGTTTATCACAATCCTAAGAAAACAAAGTTATTAGAGTAGCAGACTATCACCAAGGTGTTCAGGTGATATGTAGCAAGAATAATACCTAGAACTAACTTCAAAGCTGCAGTTCTGTAAGTCACAAGCATTTCAGAGTACAGAAATCTATAGACCAGAGAAAATCAAATTTTAACTCCTATGAGATTAGAAGGATGGTTCATTTTAAAAATACATTAACATATTGTTCCCTGTCTTATAATCTAAACACTTAGCACTTCTCCATATATTAAGTTCTTCACATTTAAAATTACTGACATTGAAATGTGATGCTTTATCTCTGAATATCTGTTCTTCTGCTTCCCTTGTAACACTGTCCCACATGACATCCTTGTCTCTAAACTGGACAGACATAAATTTGATGGATGGACCACCCGGTGCTACTAAATACGTTATTACCTCATACCTTTTATAAGATCAGACAAGTTATTCTGTTCCACATTCTTCTTGGCATAATTGAAGCACATATCATCCACTTCTGTTGCAAGAAAATACCAGCCATTCAAAGTTGCTCCTAGCAGCGGGTATATGCAAGATGCCCCTGTCCCTGCAGAAGTGAAAAGGCATGAGACAGGCAAAAGAAGTCTCTGCTATTATACACAGTGTGCCTGTTAAGTATGTACTTTTTACAACAAAAAGAACTGATTTCAGAAAGTGTTCATTAATAATCATCTGCTACTCAGTTCTTTAATGAACTTTATCTTCTTGATTTGAAATACAGCATTGTCAAATATACACTTTTAATAAAATAAAGAATTTAATAATCTGGAATAATTTTTTTAGTAAATTATCAACATTTTTTTTTCTATATGACAGTGATTGACTTATATAGCAAAAGCCAAATATATTCTGGTTTTACTGGGGAAAAAAAAAAAAAAAGAACCTATCAATCACATATATATTTTTCTTCTGCATTTTTCTATTATCTGCCACAAATAAATTACTTCAATGCATACAACAACCCCCCAAACAAAAAACAAACCCACAACCAAAGAAACCCTACAAACATTTCTGTTCCATAGAATCACAGAATGGTCTGGGTTGGAAAGGACCTTAAGATCATCCAGTTCCAATCCCCTGCCATAAGCAGGGACTCCTCACTCTAGACCACATCACCCAAGGCTCTGTCCAACCTGGATGGAGCATTTACCACTTCTTTGGGCAACCTGTTCCTCACCACCCTCAGACTGTATTTCCCTAATGCCCAAAATGGTCAAAGAAACAGAAATGCCAGTTAAGACATCTAAAAAGATAGATGCAACAGAGAAAAATTTGGTAACAAACAGAAAGACACGAGAGCACAAAATAATTCCTCCTCATAACTATGGCATATCTAGGTGATCATGTTACCCATGACAGTCAAACTTAGGACTAACAAGATACAAGAAAAGGGAAAGGTACCTCACCACCACAAACCTTGAGTTCAGAGGTGTATCATGAGTCTACTGTTATACTGACTTACTGAAGCATAACTAACAAAGTCTGCCAGTATACAAAAGCGCGTGGTTATTTGAGGCGCTCCTGCAGCATCCACGTTCCTCCTGGATGACTTACTGCTTCCCAGGAGTTGGAACATCAACCCTCATTACAGACTCAAACTGAAGATTTTGCAATATTTGGAGGACTTAAAGGATCTGTCCCTTCTGCCCATGATGAAGTTCATAGAAATCGTTTTCAAAAATGAAACCTACTATCAAATGCATACAAGCTGGCTAACAAGTTTAAAAGTCATGAAAGGAAAGCAGCTATGCACACACGATGTGATGATACAAAGCTTGTATGCGTCACAAATCTAGCTAGAAGTACAAGTCAGTACATTTCAGGAGATCAAAAATTCCATTAAAAAGAAAAAAAAAACTCATACTAGCAAACATCAAAAAAACAGTACCAAGCTTTGAGGGAGTCAGTAACTTCCAAGTTTTAATGTTGACCATTAAAACACAAGTCAAGAGAGGAAATTCCAGCTTCTCTCAATTTCATTACGAGTTTACTTCAGCAGAAAACAATCTTTAAAAACAAACTTTGAAATCTTAAGGGAAGAGTCTATCAACAAAAATAAAGGGTGTGAACTAAATCCAAATGTACTATCACAGGTGCCTTTTACATAATTCATGCAGAATCACCCACAATTTGGACTCCAAATACCAGTTTTATTATCTGCATGTGGAATACAGTTTCTATCTCTTACAGAGCTTGCCATTTTTTTTTCTAATGAAAACCAAATTCTGTGCGTAAGTGTACATCTTATAAACGCCCATCTCTACTGAGTAACTGTTCACATTAATTTGCTGCTTTATCCAGATTGTCCAGATATGACTCAGTACGAGGTGGCTATAGCAGATCTGTGGCTGGTCTCTGCTCTCAAGTAACAAGTGACAGAACAAGAGGAAAGGGCCTCAAGCTGTACCAGGGGAGGTTTAGATGGAGATGAGGAACAATTCCTTCCCCAAAGTGTGCTCAGGCATTGGAACAGGCTGACCAGGGCACTGCTGGAGTCACCGTCCCTGCAAGTGTTCACACACTATGTAGACAAGGCCCTCAGTGACATGGGTTAGTGGTGGCCTTGGCAGTGCTGGGGAACAGCTGGACTTGAGCCTAAAGGTCTGTTCCAACCTCACTGATTTTATGATTCAACAATCCAGATACTGAAACTGAACAAATGGCACTGGAGACATCATCCACCTGTGGATGCTCAGTCCAGTTTAAAAAATATTTTGTTTTCAACAATGAACAGAAAATCTTTGATCATCTACAACCAAAATACAGCTTTGCCAGCATTTGCCCTTGTTTCTAACTAAGCCCCTTTTCCAATTTAGCTCATAAAAATAGCTGCATTGGAAAAAAAAAATACAGTTTATAAAGAGAGATCATTTACCTGTCAAATACAACTGAAACAACAGAAAAACATTATTAAAACAAATGCTAGAAAACACTGCTATGCAACTGACAAACTCATGTAGAGATCTAAAGCAAAGTTAATAACGGCTAACATAATTGACTAGTTAGAAAACTGAGAAGAACTGCCATTTTGTTTCAATTCATTTTAAGTGACATTTTTGCCTGTGTTAGTGGCAGCACCATTTTTACCTACCACACAAAGCTACACTCAAGAAAGTTCAAGGCCACAAAAAGCTCAACAGTTGCCTGCTATGGCCATGCTTGTGTTTGTGCAGAGAAACCCTACCCACCAAAGAAACCAAACGACATACCAACGCAGTCAGACTGCCCATTTCCCCACGGCAAGCACAGCTCAGCTTTTTCTGTCTCTCAAAACTCACGTTTAGATATAGCCGTGTTACAAGCCTAAACAGCTAGTTTTACTGACAGCAAACATCACACTAAACATTGTTTTTCCAAGTACCTATATCAATGCCTCGCCTGACGACTCGCTCGCCAGCATCCTGGTGATCGATGAGATCCTCCACCCAGTGGATGTAGTTCAGCCTCAAGGGAACGGTCGGAATAAGCCTTTCCACGGGGATGTCAATCGTAAGCCCAAAATCCTCCTTCAGGAGGGTGCACGTTAGAGCTCTCACCGCCTCGGGGTCCTTGAAGTTCAGGCTGAAAAGTACAAATCAGCGCTTAAAGCGGAGCCAGCCCCCTCCCGCTCGCAACACACAGCACAGCACGGCCCGGCCCGGCCTACCCCTGCCACCGCGCGGGCCGTACCTCACCCTGCCGGTGAGGGTGGTCTGCACATGCTGCTGGAACTCGGGGTACTTGCCCGCCAGGTAGGCGAAGTCGGGCGGCCTGTCCTTGTACCGGTTGCGAGCGTGCATGGACTTGTTGAGGGCCATGGCGGCGGTGACACGGTAACCAGCGCCGGAGTGGGGCTGATTAACTTCCTCCCCCGCCACAGGCGGACCAACCGACCCAGCTCCCGGCGCGCACCGCGGTGCCCTGGGGCGTACCAAGGCACAGCAGGCGGCGGGGAGGGGGCTGGAGGGAGGCGGGCACAGCCCCGCTCAGACCATAGAGCACCGCGCTGAGGGGGGAGCAGTGAGTCACTATAGGCCGAATAGAGAAGCGATCAATGTAGTTTATCTGAGTGTTTTATATACATTCGCCGCCTCAGAGTTAGATACTCAATGAGTAATAAAGATAAAAGAATGAAATGATGCAAGCAGCTGGAAGTCCTGTCCTGTTCAGGCTCAGACCACACTTTGCTATTCACAGCCATCACCTGCATAAGTCACCTCTGCTACTTTGACGAGATCTTTAACGTTGGGCAAATGACTTTAACCTGCCAGAGGGGAGACTGAGATGAGCTCTTAGGCAGAAGTTCTTCCCTGTGATGATGCTGAGGCGCTAGCACAGGGTGCCCAGAGAAGCTGTGGCTGCCCCATCCCTGGCAGTGCTCAAGGCCAGGTTGGACAGGGCTTGGAGCAACCTGCTGTAGTGGAAGGTGTCCCTGCCTGTGGCAGGGGGTTGGAATCGGATGATCTTTAAGGTCTCTTCCAACCCAAACCAGTCTGGGATTCTATAATCACTGTATAAGTGCTGCATTAAGTCACTGACAACCACGCAGCAGCTAGGGGCCTGGTGCTTCTAGCTTACCTTGCACACTGAACTTCAGAATACCTGGATTTTAAATGATGAAGGGGCGTAGAAGATTGATGATATTTTCCCTACTTTAAGTACAATTTCACCTCCAGTGCATGTACTTTTAGTAGTTATCATACAGTTGTGCTTGGTGAACATGAATTATGAAAGACAATGTGTATTACAGTGAGCTTTGTACTGTCTCCTTTGATTAAAGAAAAAGAAGCAGCCTCAACTAAAATAGGATGTAAGCATAACAAAGCTTTACTTCAGTTACTGGCTTTGTCACTGACTTCCAAGTTTCTGCATCAGTGGAGTCAGAACAGTCTTTACTGCCTTAACACAGTGCTTTGGTTCCTCAGACAAACACAGAGTCCTGTGAGATTAGCATTAACATTTAATCTACTACTTTAAGATATTTCCTCTTTAAAAAGCCAAATACAAATCAAAATAACTCATTGCGTATTGTTTAAAAAAGTCACTTTAAATATGCCAGCTTCCCCTCTGACTCTTGGATACCTGAGAAGACATGCAGCCCAGTTTAAGTTCAGCCCTAATTCCTGCCCTCAGCCAGCTTCCTGTGACTTCCAGGCAGCTCAGCTTTACAAACATACAGGAGTTCATAAACCCTCTCTTGTTTTGGGTTTTGGTTTTATTTTTAAATCATCAGACCATCAAGCCACCCACTCAGGCAACTTCTGGAAGTTATTCCCCTTCCTCTGCCCCCACCCACAGAAGTTGATATGGAGAAACCAGAACGGAGGCAGAGGTAAAAACATGCATTTTAATTCAGAGCACTTAGTGTATTTACAGTAGAAAGTTTCTCTCCGGGCAAAGGATGAGAGACTAAAATCAGTCCACATTACAAATCAGCTTGCACCTGATGCAGGCTAATTGATTCTTGCTATTTACACTTCACCCAGTGTAATACCCATGAGAAAATGATGGTGTGAGCCAGGAGATGGTACCAAATGGCTCTTGCACCCAGGCAGCAATCACAGAGTGCAGCCCAGGAAGTAGTGTGAAGTTATTCAGCAGTTGCTAAAAACATGTATCTATCTATCTATATATATATGTACACATACACAGTCCCATTTGCAGTTAGATCAGATCCAGCAAATCATTCAGAGAGATCAGCAGGTAGACACAAGCCTATCAACCTGTGTGCAAGCACAGATGTGCAGAGGTGCTCATGCTACCAGGTACATAGGTACCTTCTCACCCAGACAGATGCACACATTCCTTCCTTTTCTGTTGGACAAACACACAAGCCAGTGTTTTGTTAATGCTATCTTATATGGTTTCTAGGTACAGAAAAATAAAAACTTGACAAAAAAGCACCAGCCTTCTCATCTGACTCACTGCCTCAGAATCCTTGTTCCACTTGAACCTGAGGAAAATAGGGGTGTGCAATGGGTAACATCCTCCCGTTTCTCACAGCCACCACTTCTGAATTTCCATGCCTCTTTTGCCACAGGGATAACCAGTTGATGCCGAAAGGGGGCAGTCCTCTCCTACTCCCAAAAAGGCACAACCTCCCTCCACTTCCCGTGGGTCAGATTTACCAATACAAGGGCTGCAACGTGAGCCAGTTCAACTGTCTGATCTTGCACAAACATAGATCTGCAAAAAGTGAGCAAGTACTTTACCATCTGAACAGCCAGCTTAACCAAAACACCCTGAAAGTTCACCTACCACATATGCTGCATGGAGCACCTATTTCAGAACAACTAGTCCATAGAGCAGCTGATCTAAGTCACTCTGAGCTCCTTTTCATGTTGGTCAGTCACACACCACTTTTTATGAGGTGCTTTGCCTCCCTGGGAAAGGAGCTGTTGCAGAGGTCTGTCTTGGCTTAAAGGCATTGAATATATGGTGGCTTAGAAACAAACTTCAGCCTTCCTCCAGCATCACGTGCTGCTGTTCCCAACAAATCCAGATGAGTGTTAGAAAGATAGTGACGTATGAGAAAAGGAAGACAGAAAAGGGAGAGACTTATGATCATCTTTTAACAGCCTCAGCCAGGGCAGCTGAAGCAGAAATAGACTAATGATGGATGTGGAAGCTGCAAGGTTGGGAACTCTGGTTTAGCAAAGCCTCCTGAATGGCTTCACTGCAGCCACTCAGCTCCATCTGGTTGAGAACACAGCAGATGTGCTCCACAGTTGCAGCATGGCTCATCTGCAGTTTCCACTGTCTAAGCATTTCATACTGGGCATCTCGGAAACATCGATGCTCCATCTCAATTCGCTCTAGATCATGGTCACTCAGGCCCAGACGCCTCACAAATTCTTTCCACCGAGATGGCGGTACATGATCCGCCACAGTGTAGAGAATAGAAGGGCCTGTGAAAAGAGAATAGTGTGTGAAACAGGATTCTGCAGCCTCAAGGAGAATGTGAATAAATCCAGGGCTGGATGATGACAGCATGTCACTACACGTAACAATGCAATTTGCTGGTAGGGAAAAAGGACAACGAAAAGACCTAGCACAGATATTTAGCATATACAGCCTCACAGGCTCTGGGTGTGCTTCTGGCTTTGTACTGCCTTTTGTGCCATACATTAAGTGTAGACACAGGTCATATACACTGGGTAAGGTCTGTCCAGCATCCTCTGAAGCTGCATATGCATAGCCAGGTTCCCATTTGCCTGGGGAAAAAGGGAAGGATGAGGGAGTTTCACTTACTGTCTGGAAGCTGCCTCTTCCTGGCAGGTCTGACACAGTCCGGAAACTCATGTGAGCTTTGTGGCAGAGGTGCAGGTGGTGGTGTTGCATTCACCAACAATTCTGTTTCTTTCTGGGACTCAGGAAGAAGGATGGAAATTTCATCTCTTTTTACCTCAACCTGAAAGACACATTTTCTTAGTTCTGAATCATCTGCAGCAGGACAATACACCTGTCTCCTGCAAGAAGCCACTAGCTTTATAGATTAACATTTAACCAAGATTGGGGGGGTGCAGGTGCTAAGGCTTTAATTCTTCCTATATGCCTTTTTTGAGCAGAAGACACCAAACATTTCCTTCCAGCAGAACCCAAGGAGTTTAACTCCCTTCTGGCATCAAAAAAATGTAGTCCGGAAGAAATTATTTCTTTACAAAACCAAGTAAAGCTGGTACCCAAAATCACCACCATTTTAGGAGCTCCACATGCCACCGTTCCCATCAGCCTGTAAGGCTGTGAAAACCCCACCTCAACTACTGCTTGCTTGCAGAGCAACAATGGACCTGAGAGAACACTGCGAGGCAACACTGACTGGTTTGTAGGGTCAAGATCTGAAGTGGGGTAAAATTAGTTAAATCCTCCAAGCTTGGGGTGTATAGGGAGAAAAAAGGGATTAAGGACAAGCTATCTGAAAAAAAATGCATAAAGAAATAAAAAGGCAAGAAGACAGCAGGAGTTTGAAAAGCATCCTCTAGAAAAGGGGAAGTAAAATGTTACTGGCTCCACCCTCAAGAAAACTTCTGAATTTAACAGCCCTGTTACTCAGCTCATTTGAAAACAGACCCATGGGGAAAATTGTTAGCTGGATCCCAGGCTAACATAATTGAGAGCAGAAGGAGAGCTCTTATACCCGTCATCTTGCTCACCTCAGATACTGGCTCCTTGGTTGTCTGTGGCAAATGGACTTTAAAGAAAAGGAAAGAGAAAGCAAACATTATTTTAATTTCCTCTCATCCCAAAAAAAACCAAACAGGAAAGCAGCTATTCAGAGTCATGCCACAAAAAGCAAAACACACAAAATAAGCTCACATGTACTTCCAGTCACAGCTATGGGCATGGATGCAGAATTGCAAGAACTACTGCTCCAACAAGCTTAGCTGTCAAGTTCTCACATTCCTTTGCCCTTGCAGCAAAGCAGAGCAATGGGATCCCACTTTTTGCCCTCCCTCACACTTGTGCATACACAAACACACAGAGAATGATGTCAATCCCAAATAACATCACCATGTATGCTGTACTCACCACAGGAGTAGGAAGATGATGTTATCCTCTTTTTCTGGATGAGCTTCACTACTTTTTTTACAATGTAGAGGATGAAAATAACTCCAAATAGTGCAACGATGATGCCAAGGACAAGGCTCCCATCTGGACAAAAAGAAGACAGCGAATTACTGAGTGACTGAGAAAGAAGGAAGCAAGTGCTAGAGGAAGAATAGCAAGGGAAGATGTATAAGTAGTAGGGAGAAAAAGAACAGTTTGAGAGAATGGAGAAAAGCTGACTTTACAAAAGGCATTAACAGAACAAAAGCCTGCACTGAAAAGATACCACTGCCCCTCAGTTCCCCCAGTACTCACTCAGCCCAGTTGAAGTCGGTGAAGCAGTCACTGGGCTATGACATAGCAAGCATTCTTCACCAATGCAGCTGAAAGGGCAAATCAGAGGTGAGCATGCATGAAATGAAACAACAGCCATTTGCAACAATCCTAAGTAACAGATAAGTCAAGATGAGCCTACAAAGCAGAGCAATGGAGTGTGGCTAGTGACTCTGGGTTCCTACTGGGCCAATGCCTACTAAGAGAAGACTGAGGATCACAGAGAAGAAGACCCAATCACCCCAGAAAGGCAGAATGTTATAAAGTTATGTTGAGATGGACAGAGCCTTGAGAAAAATTTCTTCCTGTGGGGCTGTCCTGGGTTCAGCTGTAACAGTTATTTTTCTCCTTCCCAGTAGCTGGTGCAGTGCTGTGTTTTGGCTTTAGCCTGAGAACAACACTGATAACACACCAATGTTTTAGTTGTTGCTCAGTATTGCTTACCCTGATTAAGGACTTTTCAGTCTCATGCTCTGCCAGTGAGGAGGGGCACAGGAAGCTGAGAGGAAGCAGAGACAGGACACCTGACCCAAACTAGCCAAAGGGGTATTCCATGCCACAGCACGTCATGCCGAGTATATAAACTGGGAGGAATCACCCGGAAGGCCCAGATGGCTGCTCGGGTCAGACTGGGTATCGGTCAGCAGGTGGTGAGCAATTGTATTGTGCACCACTTGTGTTTATTGATGGTTTTTTCCCTTCCCTTTTTAGTTTCATAGTCTCTCCCCTTGTTATTTCCCTTATTATCATTATTATTATTGGTGGTCATGGTTTGTGTTATACCTTAGTTACTGGACTGTTCTTATCTCAACCCATGGGATTTACATTCTTTCCATTCTGCATCCGATCCCTCTGGGAGCAGGGGGAGGGGGAGGGAGAGGGAAGAAGGGGAGAAGTGAGTATGCAGCTGTGTGGTGCTAAATTACCGGCTGGGCTTAAACCACACCAGGGGCTCGTGTCTGCTGTCTCTCCTATGAAGGGTATGCCCCCTTCAGTACATGGGCATACAGAGAAAAAAGCTCACCTGTTGCAAGGCTTGCAAACATTACTAAGTGTCAGGAAGAATCCAGGCTTGCACCTGCAAACTGCGTCTTTGTCCTTTGTACCTGTAGAGAAAAGAAGGAAACGTTGCCATGATCTGGACAGAGAAGGAAACAAAAGGAGAAAAATCCACTCCAAGATGGGTGGGAGATTTTCCCTCAGAGTCTGAAGAACAGAAAGAACTTTGTCTACATTTGAGAACAGGGTTGGGGAAGGATAAAAATAATTAACAAATAAGGGTACCACTGTTCTGGTAGGCAGGGAAAGGGACTAAAATTACAGTGCAGCTGAAACTGGTCTAAAGGATAGTGACAGTTCCAGTGCAAAAGCAGGAGAAGTCACTCAAGTTCAAGCGTGACAGGAAGAAGAAATCACATTAGTCAGGCAAAGATGAGAGAGAAGTGGTCCCCTAGCAGCTGGGGCTGGTGAGGAAGTCAGTTCAGGGCAAGGAGAAATCATTTCCAGGCATGGGACACATTCACTCCTGTGATCTGCTATGCTGTGACTGGAAGGGGTAAGAAATCAAACAGGTATTGCTTCTAAGCAAGTCACAGCATGGAGACTGAGTAAAACAAGCATAGGGAGGAGCAGACAAGAATAGTGATGGAAGGACATAAAATTGCAGGAGGGGAAAAGATATTAGAACAAGCAGCATGCATTCTGTGACAAGTGAGGGACAGGAGTAAAACAGTTCTGCATCAGCTAAGAGGAAAGGCAATTGCTCAAGGCCAGTGTATAATAATGACCCTTGAGGGTAAGCATAAGTTTGGAAACTGACAGAGAAAGATTACACAGCACCAGAAGGAACTCATGCACCAGTGGGACAGCAAACCTCACACTACACAGGCTATGAGACAGGAAAGGTGTCAGGAGAAGGAGAATTTGCAAAGAAGAGGAGATAGCTTGAGGACAATGTGTGGCACATGAACAGAACAAGACTATAGCTTGAAGTGGAGGGCAGTAAGCAGTATCTGGTTAAGATCTATTTCCTGACGGGAGATGAAGCAGCTTAGGACAGCTAACACAGGTACTTTTCCCAGACACCTGCACCATTCCCAGGTCATGCCTGATGCCACTGGGTGTACAGTTCAGCATTACCTGAGCTTTCTTGATCTCATGACATCTGCTCTAGAGCATAGACATGCAGTATATGCAAGGCAGAGGTACCAGAATTGAGTAAAGAGTATCTACTCATAGAGCCAAAATCAAGAAGCTACTCACAAAAGGAAGATAGAAACTGTGACAGAAAACATAGATTGATACCAAGGCAGGCAAAAAATGGCAGTCTTCCTGGGGAAATGGGGCAGGCAAAACCGAGAGTTGATCCACAATCACTTCAGGGCAAGGCGCTGAAGCATGTCAGAAAGTAAACAGAGGGCTGTTCATGTCTACCCTAGAACAGTATGACTGTACTGGAACCATGTCCATGCCATACTCACAGCTGGTAATAATCCCATTGACACATGAGCTGCAGTTCCTGCACTGGAAGAGATCAGCCAGGCCAATCTGGTACTGGTTCTTCCGACAGCCACATATGGTATCTTGCTTTGGGGTGCAGGGAGTCTCTACTATCTGCTGGAATTCTGAGGAAAGAAAGAAGAAGTGATTATTCCAACCTCTTCCTTCACCTTCAGCTGAGAGCACTATTACAATTAGAGGCATCGTGATCCCCTAAACTTCCCAGGAAAGGCCAAAAAGGCCTGCAAACTATATCTCAGGCTGTAGACATTTGGTAACCCTTATTCCTGCTGCCCCCGATCCTTTCCCATACACTGTCTTTCTGCCCAATCAATCGTTCATTTTTCCAAGCTTCCTTACTCACCTTGCCATCCCCTCAAGCCCCCACTTGCCAACTACCACTCTTTTTCCTCAGTTCTATAGATAGCTCACCTGTTCGGCAACGTGTGCACTGGAAGCATTTAGACATGGTGTTATCCACAGCTGTGAATGTGCCATTAGCACAGGGAAGACAGACAGGTGCCTGACCAGGCCGATCACAGTCTTTTGCCTTGTAGGTACCTGCAATAAAATCACTTATCAGAGCTCTGACAGAGTATGCTTCCTCTCACCACTGTGAAGGACACAGTCCAAAAGAAACGATCAGGAGCAATAGTTTATCTGGATAGGGACACATGCCAAGTAAAAAGAGCACCGATGTAGCTGTAGGACAGAGACAGTTTGAGTATGCAGGAAAATGCTCTAAGGTGAAGGTCACTATTACTGTCCTTTTCTACATACCTGCATGGCACCTCATGCAGCAGTGAGTCTCTCTGGGATGTAGATATTGTCCCAGTTGACACTGCATCTGCCTTTTTTCTCTCAAGGAGCTAGAGGGGTCTCTTCCATCCAAAGGTATCTGATGGACTTGCAGTGTGTATAGTACTGGCGAAATTTCTACAGATTCCTTCGTCAACAAGCAGACAAACGTTAGGATAACCTGTAAATACAGAGGGAGAAAGAGGGAGAGGGAAAGGAAGAGAGAAAACATCATATCCCCTTGCAGACTGCACAGCTGACTTCAGCACTAAAATATTGTTACAAAAGCGAGTTCAATTAACTTGACAAATTCTGGTATTAGGAAAAAAAGACAACCAAAAAACCCTCATGCCTGACATTTGTGTTATTAATATTCCATACAACGGTCTCTATGACAAACTGGCTGTATATAAAGCAAATGCTTTTTTATGATGTGCAATTTATAGATGGAATGCCTTGAAAATGCTGCAGCTTGCAAGAAAGTTTCTCAAGAGCACAGGAGTGTTTTTATTAAGGGAGGCAGTAAGACTGCCCATCCAGGAACAGTTTCAGGGAGAAGAACATGTCCAGTCTTCGCAGTTCTACTGAATAAATAAACCAGATGGGAAGCCTGGAATAAGAAGGCAGAGAAGGATCTCACTGCATGCAAAGTCCAGAAAAACTTCCAGAACTTCTCCTGAGCAAGAGAGCCCTAGAAACATGGGAAAGTTAGGTTTTCAACTCTCCCCCTGACAAACATACATTCTTCCTCTTAAACTGCAACCACTAACATCCAGTCTGAAGAATCTGTCACCAAAATGTGCACTTTTTTCCTTTTTTTTAATTGTTCCTTTAGGATTTACTTGCTATTCTTAATTTTTAAGATGGCAGTTGTCAAGGATGTTAAGAGGAATATTAAGACTGGCATGACTGCAGTATGACTGTAATGGAGCATGTGTACATACTCAGGAAGGAACAGCAGAACAAAGGGTTAAAAGAGCAGCCTGCACTGATAACGAAGAACACCATTTCCCTGGCCATTGTTTTCAGAACACTATTCCCAGCACTGAAATTGAGAAATGTGCTGTTTATGTTGTGGCCAAAAGGTCTCACTGGTGAGAGGACAGTGTAGATGACTCATCAGCAAAAGAGGCACCAGGAGGATGGTCACAAGACTGCAGCAGATCACAAACATGACTCCTTTGTCTGTTGGCCCAACAGAACAGATCCTCGGCATCTATTTCAAACACACTTTAAGACAAGGAAAAAAAATCATACAATAATAAAAAAATAAGTTAAAAAAATAAAGCCAGGAAACAACTTGGCTCAAGATATATGGAGCCTGAAGCCAGCCAGGTTCTATGGCAAAATCCCATCCCGTTCCAGCTGATGATTCCCAAAGAGTATGATGGACTTGTCCAAAAACTGATTTGTAGTGCCATGAAGAACCCCAGCAGCACAATCAAGCCACCACAGCATCCCTTGCTGTCTGTGCTGCACACATGTGATCCTGGCCACATACCTGTTGGTACTTCTGAGTATGTCACGGAGAGTGTGTGCTGGTGTAGTCTGTGCATTAGATTGAGTGAATTCATGAAAATCAACTCATGTTTTTGCAAATAAACACCACCCTGCCTGTCTGTATGATCTCACACCGAGTTTTACTACACCAACTTCCCTACATTGTAATGTTTTCTCAGCTTGCTCTGAGGTAAGATGCCTGTACAGGCGTAGCTTCAGAGTTTGGCTCCTTTTTGCATTTTCAGGTAGGAGAGTTACAGCAAAAGCAAAGTAAAGCAATAAGGGCAAACCACAGTGCTGATACCAATTTTGTGGTTGCAAGCTTAAGAAAGGATATGCAAAATGAGACAACTATGACAGCTCCATGCTGTCCTGTTGCTCTCTCAAAATTAAAGCCTTGGGGAGAAAGGTACATACATGAAAGCAACTCAAAACCTCAAGCAAGATAGGAGTTTGCAACTCTGACAAAGCAAAAACCCCATTTTTCAGAGAGCTCTGTCATACAAAGACATACTCAATAGACAGATGCTGAAATGGTGAACAGGAAAAAGAAAACCACATATTTAAATACCATCGTTCCAGACTTAATTATCTGACCACAGGATAAATGTAAGCACTCCAACAACAACCCAGCAAGAAATAAAACTCATTTCAGCAACTGGCAGTCCTAGAGATTGACTTGACTGCAAAAAAATGGGTAAAAGATCATTCACGCAGATGGTTTGACAGCAAGAATCCTGATTCTCTAGCCGATGATTAATCCCCAACATGGCAATATATACAGCGGGCCAGTAAGTCAGACAAATCAGCAATAGAAATAACAGAAAAGCACCAAAGACTAAGCCAAAACCACAGAAAATTGGTCAAATACACCTTAAAACCCAAAAGAAACCAGGAAAGGTGTTTTAAATTTTTCAGATTAAGTGAAAGCATGTGTATAAGTGTAATCAACCCAGAGTTAACACATTATTACTGATGACAATCGGAGAGCCACAGACCACAAGTGACTCACAAATCAATGACTTGGCCTTCCAGAAAAATGTATTCACATAGCAGAAAAAAACCCTGCCACCATCTTCAGCAGCTCCCCAAGCCATCCAGCAGCTGCAGATGTACACCAAGGACACACTTCATGGAATTCAGAAAATACATTAAATTTGAATAGACTAACCTATTTCAGTTGGAAGGACCCTCCAATGATCACCTAGTCCAAATGCATGACCTATTCCAAGCTGACCAAAAATTAAAGCATGTTCTCTCCAAACCAGACAAGCCCAAAGCACTCAGCCCTTCTCACAGGCTTTGCCTTCCAGCCCTGTCACCAGCTTTGGTGCCCTCCTCTGCATTCATTCAAGGACCTGCACATCCTTCTTAAACGGTGGGGCCCAGAACCACACCCAGCACTCAAGGTGAGGCTGTACCAATACTGAAAACAGCAGGACAAGCACCTCTCTTGACCTGTGGCTGTGCTGTCTTTGATGCACCAGGATGGGGTTTCCCCTGTGGGCCACCTGGGCACCCTGCTGGCTCCTACTGAGCTGCTGCCAACCAGCACCCCCAGGCCCTTTCTACAGGGCTGCTTCCAGCCACCTTTCTCTCAGTTTGTACTTGTGCCCAGTGCTACTGTCCCAGCTGCAGCATCCAGCATTTCCACTTGTTAAACGGCATCCCGTTAATCACTCCCCAGTGCTCCAGCCTAGCTAGATCCCTCTGCAAGGCCTCCTGTCCCTCAAGAGAGTCAATAGGACCTGCCAGTTTGGTATCATCAGCAACACTGCTTATGGTGCATTCATCTCCTGCATCCAGATCATTGATAAATATATTGAACAGAACTGGCCCTAAGATTGAACCCCGAGGAACACCACTGGTGACCAGTCACCAGCTAGATACACCTCCATTTGCAAAGCACTGAAGCCTCAAGTCATAGGTAAGAGCTCACCAAGGCAAAGTTCAGAGATTTCTACAACTGAAAATGGTTTTCCATTGTTAGATTTACATCATGCTCTGTTTTCACTTGCCAGGAGAAAGAATGAGTAGCCACTAACCAATGCTGCATAGAAGAGTGGACAGCATACATCAGCCAAATAACTCAAACCACCAAACCACATCACGCACACCAGTGACTCACGTTCCTAGCAAGCCAGGAGCACCCAGGAAAAAGAAGTGTCAGCAGAAACTCTAGGTTTTACTTCTGCAATTGCTGCTGAAACAAACACAGTAAAACCAGAACGCTGCTTCCCTAAATCATTCTGGCCCTCAGGATGACAGCTATGTGCCCTCACTTGTGAGGAAACCATAGCTCCTTCTCATGTCTCATGAGAGCACTTACTGTTGGAGAGCTACAGTGAGAAAAACCCACAACACTGCACAAGCCCAGTAGCTCTTCTATGGAAGGTTTTGACAGCTGACACAGGAGTTTGGAGCCCCTGCAGCATCTTCAACCTCAAATATCCTTGAATTACTGCCACCGCTACAATTCACACCCTTCCTTGCTGCTTCTGCCTCACCAGACCAGAGAACTGTAAGTGAGGTGACATCTCTACAGAGTAAGGCAAAAAAAGGAAGGAAGAGGAAAGATAAAAGTGAAGAATGTAGCAAGATGCAAGGAAGATTGGGAGTGCAGGGTGGAAATAAGAAGAAAACTGGACAACACTGTTCTCAGGCCAAAGAAAAAGAATCATAAAATCCCAGACTGGTTTAGGTTGGAAGGGACCTTAAAGCTTATCCAGTTCCAAGCCCCTGCCACAGGTAGGGACACTTTCCACTAGACCAGATTGCTCCAAGCCCCATACAACCTAGCCTTGAACACTGCCAGGGATGGGGCAGCCACAACTTCTCTGGGCAGCCTGTGCCAGTGCCTCAGCATCCTCACAGGGAAGAACTTCTTTGTTATATATCATCTCAATCTCCCCTCTGTCAGGTTAAAGCCGTTCCCCCTTGTCCTATCACTACATGCCCTTGTAAAAGGTCCCTCTCCACATTTCTTCTAGGCCCTTTCATGTATTGGAAGACTGTTACAAGGTCTCCCCTGAGCCTTCTGTTCTCCAGGCTTAACAATCCCAACTCAGCCTGGCTCCATAGGAGAGATGCTCCTGCCCTCTGATCATCTTTGTGGCCTCCTCTGGACTCACTCCAAGGCAGCACAGTACCTGAAACAGAGAGACAAGGACAGGGAAATGCAGCATACCAGGGCTACCTTATTATCTGCCAATGTCCACAAGGCTAGGAAACACCAAATCACTCAGCATGGAATGGTGCAGCTCTGTATAATTTGCTCTGCCCTCCCCATGCAGAGCTGTAGCCTTGCTACAAGCCTACAAGGCCCCTCACCCTCAGGTAAAAGGGCAAAGGAAGCAGGTACAGTGACACACAGGTATGACAGTATGACAGGAAAGAGAAGATGGAGAGGGTCATGTTGGGAGCAAGACCCCCTTCTCCTAGAAAGTTGGCAGATGCTTAGAGGTGTCCAGAGTGGAGCAAGGCCAGTCACAGAAAGCAAACTGACTGCGAAGGGAGGGACTGAACAGGTGAGAAGTGACTCCTGCCGCCACACGCAGCACCTGGAAACCCCAGCGCCTGTTCATGTGAACTCACAGGAAGGCAATATTTGCTGGAGCAGCTGCTTAAGTATGAGTATTCCAAACAATTCACATAGTATTGCCCATCACTAAGCTAATGCTTAAAATAATCCAAATTAATATTTTCCAGAGTTTAAACATCCTCCATACAAAAGCATAAAGTAGAAAATTTCAGAATAAAACAATTTTATAAATCCGGATCTGCTGTTAAAATCCAGAGATGGAGGCTTACTCCTTTTTTAGTACATAACATATTTAATAAAGTGTTTCCCCACCAACAGCTTATTCAACTGCTTCTCTCAGAAAAGACATTCAGTTTACAACTTCCATTTTTAAACTAAAGAACTTCCTGCAAATAAAAGACATTACAAGTCATTAGAATTTCTCAAACATATATTAATAGAAATTTCTCTTTGCTTAAGAGTTCAGCATGGTACACACCAATGCACAAGTAATCTATTCACCAGTCCTATCTTAGCCTTTTTGAGGATTCATTTAAAAAAAAAAAATCAGCCAGCTTGGAAGTTCAGAGGAAAACAGATCCTGCTCATAGTGAGGTACCAAAGAAATCAGGGTGCAAGATTACCCTTACACTCCCTGACTGCTTCAGGCATTTCCAAAAGCTCTGAGATTTGCATTGGTTTTTGGTTTGCTATACAATGATGCACAGAGAACCAGAACTTCTGCTTTACACATTGAGAAATGTATATTAAAGCAACATTTACAGGAATTATTTCTTATTGCTCACTAAAACCTGGAAAGGTCAAAAGAAGGATGTAAGAGCTATTATTGTTAATAGTCCTCCATTTCATGAAGATCAGACAGGGGCCTTGTCTAAAATCAGGAGATTGGGAACAGCTTTCACGCCATGAAGAAAGGCCTTAGAAATCTTCATTTTAAAACAACAATAACAGAAAGATTTATTTATAAAGATCATGGACTTCACATCACAAAATGTGTGTGTATATACATATACAGCATATAAAGGTAGAAGTTTGTATTTCGTATGAACAGAGATAAAGAGTGGAAAAGTCATTGTCATGTGGAGTCCTACTCATTGGAACCAAAATACTCCCGGTTTAATGGAGAAACGTAGCAACATTGTTTTGAGATGTGCTTTCTGCTGTCAGGTTCCCAAGACCACAACAGAAAGATCTGTGTTACCAAGGGTTCAAAGGAAGCACTCAGTTATCCAGAGATGAGGACACAATTATGGAAGAGAACACAACACATCTGCCCCAGAAAACAGTCAGAAATTCAATCAAATGAATTATTAGAAAAAGATTTGAGGACAAAACAGACAGTGTTGTTATGCCAATATATTAATCCATACGGACTGAATCCTGACTGTGTTTCTGGTCCCCAATCCTGAGAATATATATATTAACCCAGATATTAGACAGAGAAAGGTAACAAGGATGATCAGTGGCACAGACTAGCTGCCATAAAGGCAATTATTAAAAATACTGGTAGATGATACTATAGTGGGCCCTAAAGTCATGGATGCCATGAAGAATGTGAACTGGGATGGCTGTTCTCTGTCTCTCTCAATGCAAGAACTAAGAGGCATCACATTAAACAAGCCAGAGAATAGTCTGAAACACATATAAGGAGGAACTTTTTTATCCAACACACAGCTGATGTGTGGGGCTCCCTGTCAGAGCACCAGAAACGTGCCTGGGTTCCAAACGCAATCATCACGTTCATTAAAAGACGAAAAAACACACTCAGAGCTCCAAAATACGAAGACACTGTTTCAACTTGGGAATTCCTACAGTCATGGATCACTGGAAGCTGGGAAAGTAGTTTTATTTTTCATTGTTTTTACACTCACCCTGCTCCAAAACCCTCAGTAGATACATGCTGTTGGCCACTACAGGAAACAGGATGGTAATCCCAACAGTTCTTCCTTACAATGCTCTTGGTGCCTTGGTTTTCAATTTTCATATAACATAGCTTCTAACTTCAAAATTGCATTTCCTCCCTTTACCTTTAAAAGGCATCAGTGCTTGAAGCACTGTGCATTTACTTCCCTGTGCACTTCCAACTTTCACAGTGAACAAAAGGGCCTGAGCACATACAGATGCCCTTTTATTCACTGTGAAAGTTGGAAGTGCACACGGAAAACACGAAGGACCTGGAAATAAGGTTAAAGACACACAAAAAGAGAAAATGCATGGAAACAGCCGACAGGAAATTTTGAAGAATCAGTGGAAATACAACAGAATCAAAAACTAAAACAGGGGGCATCAAGGGAGTAGGAAAGACCATGAGGGCAAAACGCAGGACAGTATGGAAAATACATGGAGGATGGAAGGGCACACAACAGAGTACGAATTGTTAACACTTAAAAATATAGTATTATTTCATGGAAAAGATAAACATTATCTGTAATGAGTGAGTATGGTGCTATTGAGAACTTGAAATTACATGTAAATAAGAGAGGAAAAATGTCTTCAAAAAGAAACATAAATCCCACTGAAGGACGGATACTCTTCTCCAACATATTACTGAACTGAAGATAATGGAATGAATTTGGGGGATACAGTAAATTCTTTTTTGTGTGCATTTTATCACCAATAATATGAGTACTGTCACATATACTATCTGAATTACAGCAAAATTTATGCACCACTATACTTAACATTTAAACCACCTTTCCAGGTTTGCTAACTGCTTTGAAATCTATATGCAAGTCAGTTTATGTATCCTACCTATGTCCCAAGACGGTAAATGATCCACAATTAGAGTCAAGGTGTAAACTTCTCCTACTCCACCGGTTTAGTTGTGTTGTCCTGCCAGTGCTAGATGCAATGCTATTTATTACCTGGTTTCCAAAAGCTTCCAAGTGCAAAAAAAATACAACTTCTGGAAGAAGAAAACTTTGAGCCATGAATCACAATTTTCTCACAGCAAATTAACAACTAACCCAGCATTACAAGCCCAGTGCGGTCAAGTGCAAGTTACTAGAATGTTCAGCTATTGGGGAATAAAGAGCTTGATCTTGTAACTTCTACAGCAGAATTTATAGCCATGTCATGGTGCTGATGCCACCCCTACTGTCACAGCTTTATCACCCATCTGCCAACACTGGTTATTCATAAAACTCACAATTTCTTTTACAAGTACCTTTTTCACCTGCAGAGCTACAACTGACAGCTTAAAAATCTTGACCTATGATACCCAAGAATTGTGAAGTCATTGAGGCTGGAAAAGACGTTTCAGATCATGGAGTCTAACTGCTAACCTCGCACTGCAAAGTCCACCACTAAACCACATCCCTCAGTACCACATCTACATGCCTTCTAAATACCACCAGGGATGCTGACAACAAAAGCAAATGACAATGATTATGTTCAGACGTACAGGCATGTGGGATGTTTTCATTACTTTGTCAAACAACCCCCAAGTGCATTAAAAGGCTTACTTATTTCATACTTCATGTCACTTGCTTTCTGTTCTCCTTAAAATTTAATGCAAAAGGCGGCTAAGCTCTTCAGCACAACTCACTGTTCCCGGGGTCAAATCTAAACGAAGATGCTCGACACACGGGGAAACGATGATTTACCGGTAATGATAAACAAATCCCACGGTTTGGGTCGTAGGTACCGCCCGCTAACCTCTGTTTAAAAGCCCGCGGAGCAGCAATACAACTTCCTTTGCTTCAAGTGGCACCGACGCACCCGTCCCGTCCGCTGCGGTACAGCCACAGGCACCTGCCGCCGACCGCACGGCAAAGCCGAGCCCGGTGAGTCAGAGGCGGCTCGTCCTCCCGCCGCCTGCAGCCGCCCCCGACCCCCACTCACCGGAAACGGAGCCCAGCCCAGCCCGGGAGGCTCCGTGCCCTCGGCCGGGTCAACCCAGCGCCTCGCTCCAGGAAATCCTCCTCCATTCTTGGAAAACCAGCCTCCTTTTCTACTGACTCAGGGATAAACCACGGAAACGGCGGCGGCGAATGCAGCGGCCAAGCGGTGGGCGGGGAGGGCGGGCGGGAGCCGGCACCGCGGGCTGGGCTGGGCCGGCCCAGCCTCGACAGCAGGGCACCAGCCACCCCCTCCTCCCACGACCGCCCCCCTCAAGGCGATAATGGCTCCTCGGGAGCTGCCACCGCCCTCCTCTCGCTCCCCGGGGCGGCTTGGGGCTGCCGTGAGAGAAACGAAAGCCCCTCGACAGCGGGAGCGGAACGTGGGTCTCGGAACGACGGGGACCAGGAGGATCGAAGTGAGCCGGGTCCCCAGAGTTCCGCCGCGGGCACCACGCTGTAGCCTCACAGCTCCGGGGGAAAAGCCCACAGACCGCCCGCTGCGGGAGCGGAGCCGCCGCCACTGACTGAGGCGTCGCAGGGTCCGGACCCGTCCCGCCGTGACTTACCGTCCCTAACGAGCTGCAGGGCAGCGCAGGGCCGCGCATGGCTCCGCAGCCCACTACGTCCCCATGGCAGGGTCCCGCCGCGCTCAGAGGAAGCCGCCCCAGGTCTGCCTAGCCCCGGCCGGAGCAGCACAGAGCTCAGCTGCGCCGGTCCAACTTCCTAGGGGCGGCAGGAGGAAAGCGGGAGGCGGCCCAGCCCCGCCCACCCACCCACGCACCGGCGCAAGCCGACCGCTGACGGCGGCTTTCCTTTAACTCTGGGGTGAACAGGCTGGAGAGAAACAACCTACGGTGTGTCCCGTGGCTAAAACTGCTGGAAAACACCTGGGAAAGGAGTCACCTCAGTGGAGGGTGTCCCTGCCCATGGCAGGATGAGCATTTTCCAACCCAAACCCTTCTATGAGTCTATCTTAAAATTTCCTCTAGTGTTTCACTTTTACCCCCTCCTGTTAATGTTGAGTTCATGTGAAACTTGACCATGTAGTGGTGGGATGGTAACACATTGCACCTCAACTGCCTTGCCAGCACCTACATAATTCTCAAGAAAGGTATTTATCAGCCCAAACTAGCATATTTAGAGTATACATGCCTATACTTTTTAATTTAAAACATGCATTTTCTTGTACGCTCTGATGAACCAGCTGCACTGACAATGCAAATATATAGTGAAGTTAATGTAGCATTCTACACGAGCTCTGCTTCATTTAACGTATGCTCTTAATTATAGTGTTTAAAAACACAGTAAGGATTAGGTGGCAAACAGATAAAGCACTCCCTTTTATATGTTGCACATTAAGATCCCACCTTTGTGTTGTTTCAGAACTATTCCCAGTTGATATAACCAGCTGCCAGGTTAGTTACCTCATCCTGACTGCTTGTCTGCTAAGGGTGATAGGAATTGGTTGGTTGTTACCACAAGATGCAGGTATCATGAAGGGGAGGGATCCCGAATAGAAACAGCTGCAGCACCTACTTCCCAGTGATTGGGTTGTGACAGGGAATGCTCCCCCCTTTCCTGCCCTATCTCTGTCATACAAAGACATTCAATTGAGGTACTAAGCAGTGTTTGGGAAGAGTATACCCATTTCATGTATGTAAGCCCAAAATTTGCATACAATTCACTCTGTGCACTGCCTGAACTGCTATGAAGAAAGCCAAACACCTCCAAAGGCTGCGTCTACTATGCAGAGCTGCTTATCTGCAGTGTAGAAGCCAGCACTGGCACAGGCACAGGACAAAACGACAAGGGCCACACAGCTACATAGCTCTTCTCCACACTCCAGGCTTTGGGCAGCTCTGACTTTCCAGTCACAAGTGAGAAGAAGATAGAATACTACGTTATAAGTCTGCAGCCATCTCCAGGGATAGAAATAGAAACAATTTACTGAGTTCTAGTTCTTTTCCTTGCCTTAAATTGGGAAAATACAAAAAATGGAAGGGGGTTTGGGCCCCTCTCCTATGGGGACAGGGTGAGAGAGCAGGGCTTGTTCAGCCTGA
Source organism: Psittacula echo (assembly GCF_963264785.1). NCBI lineage: Eukaryota > Metazoa > Chordata > Aves > Psittaciformes > Psittacidae > Psittacula > Psittacula echo. Next base: position 7,332,690 of record NC_137736.1, read on the forward strand.
AGAGAAGGCTCCTGGGAGACCTTAGAGCAACTCCCAGCACCTAAAGGGGCTACAAGAAACCTGGAGAGGGGCTTTGGACAAGGGCCTGTAGGGACAGGACAAGGGGGAATGGCTTTAAACTGACAGAGGGGAGATTGAGATGACCTCTCAGGCAGAAATTCTTCCCTGTGAGGGTGCTGAGGCGCTGGCACAGGGTGCCCAGAGAAGCTGTGGCTGCCCCATCCCTGGCAGTGTTCAAGGCCAGGTTGGACACAGGGGCTTGGAGCAACCTGCTCTAGTGCAAGGTGTCCCTGCCTGTGGCAGGGGGTTGGAACTGGATGAGCTTTAAGGTTCTTTCAACCCAAACCAGTCTGGGATTCCATGACAATTACCCCCAAAGGAAAAATCCTCATGCACTGGTTAAGTATATTCTGTGGAGAAGGAAATCACATTTTTAACAGGCTGTTTCAGATTTATCACATACTGTCATATGAGTGGAAGAGGCACACCCTTCAGTGGAGCTTCAGCCTTCCATAACAAGAAAAGCATTTCTCCAGAACAACAAAAGCGTCAGAGGAACCCCTCTTCCTGCACCCCGCACAGAAGAATGATCTCACAGCCCGCTGCATGCTTGACATTTACACTAATATCAAACGCCTCAGCGCACTTCCCATCTCTTCGCAGAACTGGTCAGGCCACGCCGCGCTCCCTCCCGGCCGTCTCCCTGTGCTCCAGCCTGCGGAGCCCTCACGGGTTCCGTTTCTCGCCAGCGTGAGGAGTAAGAACCGTTTCCCAGTGAGCCGAAACACTCCCGCCACCTCCATCGCGACACTTTACCTCAGAAGCCGCGACCGCCTCCGGCGGCGGCCATTGGCCTGAGCGGAGGGAGGGGGCGGAGACGCGCCCTGCGCGTTTCCCGCCGCCTCGTCTCCACGGTAGTGCTGTGATTCGCACTTTCGCCCCAGGTGCCGTCATGGCGGAGCCCAGCGCGGCGGTGAGTGTCCCAGCGCGGCTCCGCGCCCTCCCTGCCCCATGGCGCTGAAGGCTCGTTTCTCTGCTTCTCCCTAGGAGCAGCGCTGGCTGCAGGCGGCTCAGGATTTCAGCCGCCGAGCGCTCCCGGCCCACGAGGGGCCTGGCGCAGCAGAGGCGCCGCCGCTGCTGGACGAGGTCCTGCGGTGCCTGCGCAGCGCAGTTGGCGGGGACCTGCCGCTCGGCTACAGGTGACAGCGGGGTGGGGAGGCGAGGCGAGGCGAGAGGAGGGGTGAAGAGGAGCGGATGGGCGGGGCTCAGGCCGCCTTTCACGCCCGCGGCATGGTCCGGAGGAAGTTACACACGCACACACGTGCAGGGCCAGCCGGGGGCCGGTGGAATGGGGCTGGCGGGGTCCTCCCGGGAGCTGGGAGCTCGGCACGGCGGCTGCCGCGGGACCAGTGCTACTCGCTCATGTGCGGTGCCTGCCGCGGATGCTGGGTGTGGGAGGGATGTTGTCAAAGGCAGATAACTACATGCGTGTTCTTGGCTTCGGTTCGCCCCCGGTCGCTCTTGCGGTATTGGTTAAGCGCCGTTATCTGCAAGTCTGCAGTAGGGAGAGTGTGTAGCCGAAGTGGAGCATCTCGCTGATCCTGCTGGATCTTGCTTGTCTGCTGAGGAAGCTGTGCCTGGGCATGGTCTCCAGGGCTGCTGGCCAGCTGAGGTCTGCATTCAAGTGTGTGGTCTCCCAAAGAGGACAGTTTAGGATAGCATGATCCATATTTTAGCTGGTAAAAGGCTTTTGTGTGTTTACCATCATGAAAAACACACAATTTGCTGAGACATCCAGATTGGAAAATGTGGCTCATCTGGATTTATTTCTCTCTTGCTCCAACTTATGGTGGAAGAATGTCTGTTAAAACCCCTGGCACAGCTGGTTTGGGGAAGGTCAACTGGAATTGATTAGGGTCTTACGGCCTTTAATTTTGTACTAATGGTTTATAAATGTAGATGATGCATCTTTCAGACCAGCTAAACTGATTTCATCTAAGCCATATTTTTTCTATAGACTGTATTTCACAATGTTTAAAACAGAGTTTGGTTTATGTACAGGAGAATTCATCAGAAAAAGCTGATATTTATCTTGCATGAGGCCAGTGGTCTGTTTGTGAGCAGCATTCTCCATCCACAGTCAAGCTCCGGATTACCAGAAAAGTTCATTTAGTTTTCTGGATGTGATAACCAGGATCCAGTGCACTCCTGTAGTTTTGGTTTCTCTCAAAAAGCAGCCAGCACATATGATGTAAACACAACCAGTGCTGTGTTCTCCTTGTAGATCATAGATACCAGTATTATTACTGGTGCTGTTCTGACTCTGAGCACAAAGGAATTTGCTTATGTTATTTTCAGCTAATCTTGAACAAGTGTTCAAAATCTGTCTAGACAGGCCCTCAGTGACATGCGTTAGTGGTGGCCTTGGCAGTGCTGGGGAGTGGTTGGACTTGATGACCTTAAAGGGTCCAACCTATTTGGTTCTATGATTTATTGCTGATGCAGACCCATTGCTCATCTAGACTGGTTTCTGGCTTTGAACCCTTGATACCTGAGTAATCAACTGAAACTCATCAAATTCATACTCTCTCAATTTGATTATGTCCTGCTACTGAGCAAGTGGGTGTTGAGAATAGAGTTCCAGTTTCACAACCTAAAATTGTCAGCAAACCTCACTGGAAACAAGTATCAAAATCACTAACTGGAGGCCAGTTTGTATTCACTCTTTCAGTCTTTACGTTATCATGGAGAGGGGACTTCCGTTAATGTATTTATGTTATCATCATGGAGAGGGGACTTCTTTTAATTCTCTAGAATGCAGAGCCAGGAAGTAAACGGTGATGAATGCTGCCAGGATCATACACTGAAAAGGCTTAGCATCTACTGAGAATGCTGCCTTGCTCTCCCATATTTGGTACTGTGGCCAGTCTAAGCGTGATAGATGCTAAGCTGTGGATGGCCTCACATGCCAATTTGATGTTACATCTCCTCCCCTCACTCTCCAAAGCCAGGAGCGTAGGTGGGAAGTTTCAGGGCTAGCTTGGCTCTGATGTTATAAGTGAAGGCCTAAGATTACTGGCTTGTTGTCTCTCAGTTTTGTACTGTGTAAGCTATTCACAAGAGAGAATTTGTTACAGAACTGTCACAATCTTCATCTAGAAGTTTTCAACCCTGCTTTAACCGGAGTTCATCAACTTCAGCACACAATGATGGAATTAGTCTGTATTTACCTGTGTTTGTAACTGGTATGTAAACTGTTTGAACAGTTGTTGGGGTTTTCTCACAGTCTCCCATTCAAGCTAAAAATGCCTGAATTAATAACTGTTCTCCTTCCCACCTCCCTCCACACACACATGTACTAGAAAATACGTTCCATTTTCTTACCCTTCAATTATTTTTTCCCCAAGTCTTCTGCATGCATGCTCAGGTAACCATAGTAGCAGAGAATGTCTGTTTTCAGAGAGGATGCTCAAGCAGCACAGACATGTTGACTGAGCTGAGAGAGATCATTGATAAATGCCAGTGAATGAGTTGGTTCTTGCCATGTGGTATCATCAGACCATACCAATAGCTGAGCCTTTTTTGACTTAGCCAAGCTTTGTCCACTGCAATGATCACTGTAATCCCTAAACTTTGTAGACTTGAGTTTTTCCTACATCCTTCTATAGTCTTGCTTCTCTTTTCTTCTAGTTTCATCTCCATCTCTGACCTGCAGCATCAGCAGCGTGTGCCATGCTGCAGCCACCTGACCTGGAGCACTAATGAGTTTAAAGAATGGGGTCGTCAAGGACAAGCTGCTTTACCCATGCAGAGCACTTTGCCAAGGACTTACCTAATTTTGGTTGGCTGTTTAACAGATGGAAGGCAAGAGAACAAAGAAAAGTTGGTAGATGGTTGTCTATATGTGAAAGACAATACTGGGATAATCCCGTGTGAGGTATGTTCTCAAGTCTGAGGAATCCTGGTTTTATTCCCACTGGTGGGGCAGTGTCACAGACCACTGGGGCTTCAAACGGTCTGCCGAAGTTTAGTGAGGGAAATAACACACTTGTATAACAGGCAGGAAAACAGGTCCTGGGGAGAGGATAGAACATGTCAAATTTGTCATTGCTAGGAGAATAAATATTGGATGCACTGTCCTGGAGAAAAGAGGCAGCCTAATGTACGATTCTGTTAAATTCTCAACAGTACAAGGTGGCCTGGGAGACCTGGAGGTTGTAGCACTCTCCTCTGTTTGATCTAACTAGTGGAGCAGAAGTAACTTTCTGGAGAGTTATACTGGGTGCTCAGTGATGCATTGATGACATTCTATCAGGAAGTAAGAAGTTTGCTTGATAATTGAATTAAAAGTCTTCTGAAAGTCATTGCATGGGGAGTCTAGACAAGAGGTAACCCCTAGAAGTGGTGATGAAAGAGGGCTGAGGTTGTGCTTTCCAAGGAGATGAAGAAAAAAAGCTATATTGGTATGAACTTCTAACTGAAAACAAAGAAAGCAGGTGAGAATTCTAGAATAGTCTGAAAATAGCTAAGCCGTGCAGTGAATTAATGATCACCTAGCCAGGAGGATGCAACTATAACCCAGGAAATGCTAGCTGTAGAGCTCAGCAAATTTGTTCCAGATTTCCAACTGCAAGGATGGAAGTTCTCCATGCAAGATAAGAGTGTCAGCAGAAAACACCACTCTCATATAGAAATGAAGCCCAGTAGTAGAACAAGAGTTTGTGATGTGCGTGCAAGTGCAAATTAGTAATGCACATTGTAAGTAATGCTGAGAAAACATACTCTTAACTCATCTCAAGCATTTATCTTGTTATCTTTTGTCTTAGCTCCTGCATTTTGAACTTGAGTGGCTGGAGTCACTGTTTCTCTTCCCAAGCTGGTCATATATACCACAGACAGACAAGAGTGCAGCAGGGTATTTGGAAATCCTGTTGGATCCAGTGCCAGTAAATCTTCTCAAGAAAGTACCTGACAGCATTCCAGTCACCTACCAAGCATCAGCCAAGGCACTGCTTACCTCCAGGTAAATACTTAGCATGCTCAACTCCACCATAGCACTGTTGCTCTGGTTTGGCAGGTACCATGAGGAGCACTGGCCGTAGGAAGAGCTGAATTCTGTTTCTGCCACAGGTGGAAGCATAACAGTGAGTGGTGGAAGTAAAAGTAATACAATTAGGCCACTTTTCATTAATCAGTTGTTTCCCAGGAAGCTTTATTGGAAGTTTTAATTCTGTATTTTGACAAACTAAAGCGAATTTAAATATTTACAGGTATATTTTGATATTACAGAAAGGACATGAGAACAAAGGGATGATTCAGCTTTCACTGAGGCTGAAATTCACTCTTTTGATTAGCACAACTTTTTCTTTGACCATGAACCAAAAGTATTATAAGTATTATTGAAAGTAATTCTAGATTCTAATGTGGAATTAATATACACCACTGGTCAAGTTCTTGTCAGATTGCTGAGATAAAGGTTCCAGTTAAATGTCAGCTGCTAAGATTAACTGTTGTCTTTGGTGTAAATAATACTTACAGTATGTGAAAATGTAGCCAATGGAATTGCAAATCTCACTGAAGTTGATAATTTCAGGTTGTGCTAGATCATATTTTATCTTCTTGAGTAGAGAATTCTTGGTGTAATAACAATAAAATGTCACTAGTCAGGCTGCTGTAGTTTCTTTCTAGTTTTGTTTTAATTGGGTTTATCTGCTTTAATTTAAGATGAAGTGTTTCACGTAGCTCACCAGACCTTTCTAAACAAGAAAACTTTCCCTGTTTCAGTGTACATTCTCAGAGCAGTTCCTCTGCTGTTACCTGATAGTTGAACAATTTTCCATGTTCTTTCTTTAAAAATGTTACCAATAAAGTGCTGGTATTAGCGTGTGTGGGCTTCCCTTTTAAGAAGTCATAAAGATAGTAAAGTGTGTGGTTAAGAATCAAGGGTGTGTTTGTTCACAGAGGGATATATTCAAGTCCAATTGGAGTTGAAATGAGAATGACGAATGTTTGAATTTTTGGTTTTCATTTTTTGAAATGAAGGTTTGGCTGCCGAAATGTCACCTCGCTCTCCTCTCTCATCTCATCTACTTTCAGTTTTGCTGCTCTTTCACCCTGTGCCAAGATTGCTAGGAAGACTCCATTAATGCTCTCAAGCCTCTTTTGTTTACAGGTGTAGAGCTTCCATGGTGTCACATTCCATGGATCGACAAAGCCAAGTTCTCTTTTCTGCTGAAGCTTGTGACTTCCCCCCTCACCTTCCCTTTTGATCTCTAATTAGTCTCTTATTTGTGGTAAAGCTTTTTAAAACCTGGCTGTTGTCATGGAACATGTGCTGTATTCAAATGTGGAGGTTTTGTAAAGTGTCAGATGGTTTTAGCATATAAAACTAAAGAATTTTGCAGGCAATATTGTTCTGAAAACCTCTCTGAGAGGTGATCCATGTTGGATCCTTTATTTCCAGAAAGTGCATGCTGCAGAGTTGTTTATTTTGCTTTTGAGACACTTTGGAGTTCTTCTTTCATCTCTGATTTCCTTTGCCTCTTCAATTGTCCTCTAGGAGTCCGTGTAAGAAAAGATCAAAGCTCACTGTGGCAGGTGAATTGACCCAGCGTGGGCCTCTCCTTTGTATTCACCACAAGACATTCTTCTTTCTGTTTCTGAAGTGCTGTGTCTCAGGTGTTTGGGTCCCTGTGCTGGTGCAGGCAAGTGTTTGGAATTTTGCTCACATACTCACTGTCTGTATCTGTATATGTGCTACTTGATTAATTCTTTGAAGCTTGCCCTTGACTTCCTGGTTTGATTTATTCTTCCTTTTACTAGTGATTTATTTATTTAATTTCATGCAGCCTACAATAGTCCTTGTGTGTAAGAAGTCTGGTACTCTAGTTTTATACCCTGCAGAAATATAGCCCTACTTCCTTATGCAGTTGCAGTGGTCCTAAACATCTTGCAGATATCACCCTTTTGCTAAGAGTATGAGGCAGTCCTCTTGAAGGAAAAGGTTTTTTGAGTGGGGTTATCAGGGTTGGGAAGAAGTTTTTCCAGTGCAGAAGATGCTGATGTTGCTTTTAATTTCACTGCTCTAGAAGCCCAGCCAGCTGGCATGGCATCATACCCTCCAGTTGGGTCGCAGGTATGCAATCACAGGCCTGAGCCTGACCAGCCTGAAGAAATCTGGACAAAGGATATTTATTACCAGTGATTCTTCCAGCCTTCTGCTCTACTGTGCAGAGCAAGTGAGGGAGCAGTCACTGGACAGTGCTTGGCAAGATGAATCCACTCAGTCTTCTTCCCTTGAGGCTGCTGAGCAGCTCAGTGACATCTTGGAGCTGAGAGTTGAAGAGGAGAGGCCAAGATCAACCAAAGAGTCCAAGATCATCTCATATGTGGTAAGGATTTGTTGGGTTACCCTTCTCCCGCTCATGCTGTAGGGTTTCAGCTCCTGGCCTGCAAGATCTTACTTTTCATCATGAATTTATTTCCTTATTGCTCAGGCCTGTGAGACTCTTGTGTTCTGGGGCTCTGTACACTCCTGTAACTTTCTGTTTGCTTTCTGTTTTAGGGATTTGTCACCAAAATACTCAATATCCAAGCTGGTCTCTTTTTACTGGATAACAAAGTCTGCTTGTGCCTTGCTTACCAGCAGTTGTTGAACTCTGCGCGTGGACTCCGACCAGGAGCATGTGTGGAGGTAACTTGTGGCTTAGAAAGGCATAAAGCATTCAGTGGAAAAGACTTGGGCCCTGGGCATAGCTTGCCAGTGTGTGGGTTAAGAAGTGGGTTAGAAGACTATGGAAATGTTGGAATTATTTCAGCAAGCCAAGTGTCTGGAACAGAATTGAGGATCTTGCTGTCTAGGTTTGGTCGAGTGTTGAAATGATGATTATCTGATTCCTCCCTAAGCAGTGCCAGGTTCCTCAGGCCCATTTGATTTATAGATAGTCCAGTAGAGTGATAAAGGGTTTGGGGTGAGGTGATAGTTTTGGGGAGTGGTGGCAGCCCAGCTATCTCTTCTCTTAAGTTGTACATTTGTGTGTCTCAGCTCATCAATGTCCACCTCCTGCAGAAGCCTCTGGTATCCTTTCCTTTCATTGTACTTGGTGCTTGCCTGAGCAGCAGTATTGTGCTGAAGAGTTTTTCAAGGCTCAGCACCCCCTACCAGCCACCAGCCTCTTCTGGAAATCTCTACTTAGAGCTGCTCTTCCGCTACAATCTTGGTATGCCACTCTACCTCTGGCTGGTGAGCCTCCTGGAGACGTTCAAGGAGAGGTGAGGACAGTTCTTCTGAAGTCAGCCTATGTGTGAAAGTGCTTCGTCAGCTACCTGGGTGTCTTCTAGACCAAAGGTTCATAAAATTACTGTGAGGGATACTAATAGCAGCAGTAATTACTTCTGGTTTACTGGCTTCAGTAAGCCATTCATCTAGATTTCACACAGTATCCAGTTGCTTGTACCTTGCATTTGCTCTAATGAGAAAATCCTGTACATTTTTCAAGTGCATGTGCAGTAAGCCCACTGGTCTCAGGAAGTTGCAGCACTCCTGCTCATGTACTCTCCTGCCTAGGAAGTTTTGTCCTGACATATGGAACCACTGTAGGGATGTCTGCCTGCCAACGTGGTTTGCTTGGCAAGTCAAGGTGGACACAGGCTGGAGTTGGAAACTGCTGCTACAACAAGATAACAACAAATATAAAGGCTTTTTTGTCCTGGCTGCTCAGAGGAGCAGCTGCAGCTGCTCAGCAACCACTTTGATATATTCTGAGTATGGCCAATAGTGCAGGCATTTGTTTGAGAGCCTCTGTCTTAGCAGAGGTCTTCCAGACAGCTTCGTGCTTTCCCTGACAGCTGCACTGCGTAACAGCTGTGGGCCGGTTTCTGGATTTATTTCTGGGTTTGTTCTGGAACTGTTACAGTTGATCACTAACAGCAGCCTTGGACTTCAAAAAGGAACATTTATGTATTTAATCTCAGGCAGTCAAGTAGCAGTTTATAGAATGCTCAGTCTTCCCGTGCTTTACGGGCACTGTGGAATTTTTACGCTTTCCAATCAAACAGCTTCAGTTTTGCCCTGGGAATGATGCTGGCTGTAAGTTTCAGTTTTCATTAGCTTTTTCACTTTCTTTAAATGTGAGTGCTTTGCCCTGCTGCTGCTTGAAAGTTGTTGCAGTGAGTTAGTTGCTTACCTGTCTTTGAGTTTGCTTTCTGTCGTGTTTTGACCGGCAGTGTGATCACTTCCAGACCTTCAGAAGCAGTGAGCTAAACTTGTGACAGGATCACAATGCGAGGACAATGCTGGAAGCAAGGCAGCCTGTGGTTGTTTCTGTCTTGTGATTTATTTATTGCATCCTGTAAAAGAAAGCCAAGTACACCTAACATGAATAATCGTACCAAGCTTAGGCAAAATACGTGGAGGTCCATTTGTGTGGCTTAGAGGGAGACTATTTTCAGGTGGTTTGGGGTGGGGTTTTTTGTCCACTTGAGTTTTGAGATTTTGCCAATCCTTCCATTTGTGTACATTTCCCTCTTCCTTGGCTGACATCAATCTGCATCGCCCTTAAATGTTCCTTTTTTAGTCACTTCATGTTCTTTTTGTGCTATCCTTAGTTCTTGTCCCACTGAGCACATTCACCCATAACAAGCAGAAAGAATACTTGAGTTACATGCAAAGCTCACTAAGAAGCAAGGACTGCTAATGCTTTTTGTCATCATTTTTTTCCAGGTTTTCTTGTTTCTTTGGGTGCTGTCACCCATTGCTTTGCTCCATGCACCGAAACCCTGGAGCTGCTGAGAAGTTCCTTGTCCCCCTTCTGCAAGCTGTGGTCCCAGATAGAGAGGAAGCAAGAGATATTTATAGTGAAATCCTAGATAGAATACACCAGTGTCCCCTGCAGAAGGTGAGTAAATGGTCTGTGAGCTGCTTTCTGTTGGCCTGATGGGAACAAACTCAGCTGGTTCACTTGTTCTTTCTTGTTTTCTTAGTATTCAACCTTGAACCCTCCATGCCAGGCCCCATCTCTGTCTGCAGTTTGGCATGTGGCAGAACAGAAGAGCTGGGAAGGCTTCAGTCCATCACAGTTGCTCTCCCCCTTGGAGGAGCAGCACATGGGCACCCAGGAGCTGAACCGCAGACTAGCCTGGTCCTACTGCACATTCTCAGCAGGAAGTTTTCAGCCCCGACTGGTAAGTACCTTGTTCCCTTTACTGTGTGTGCCTTGAGATTTCCCAGATCTCCCCATGCCTTCCAGCACCCTGTTTGATGCATGCCTGTTCTTCCTGTTCACAATGACACTGTTTTTCTCACTTGTGTGTTGAACACAGGCCAAATTCAGGCTGCTGCTATATGCAGTTTGATTTATAACCTTCCAAGATGGGAAGTGTTTGATGCTCTTTGCAGCTTCCTTTCTATTGTAGATACTACTGGGTGTGCTGAGAGCCTCCTCCAGGAGCAGTTCCCTCCAGCTGCAGGACAAGAGCAGCACGCTGCCCTGTGTGATATGCAATAGGGATGGTAGCCCCTTTGCCTATACAGCTCTCATAGGTATGTCTCACTGAGTTCCATTTGAGAGTGTTGAGTTTCTGGTGTTCTGCCATCCAGCTCCAAAACGAGAAAGAGGAGGCTTAGTATGGAGACGCTGAACTGGCACTGCCTGGCTTTGTGACTGTAAAATGATGAAATCGAGCTTACTGGTTTTATGTTTCCTTTTCATTAGCTCAGCTCCTCTCTCTGTGTTTGCAGGATCGCTCTTGCAGGTGGAGACCTATCAGCTCATAGTGGAGAGATTCCTTCAGACTGATTTTCCCTCCTGGGAGCACCTGGCAAATCTGGAGCATGTAAGGGAGAAAAAACATAGGTGAGTCCCTTTATTTGGTGCACAAGTAAAATCATCCCTCTTGAGTTCCACAAGTATTTTGGACTATGGCAAAGCTGCTGATCAGCATAGTATGTTGTGCCAAAGCAACTGTCCTTTGCTATGTGCAGAAAGGGATCTGCACATAGGACCCTTTCCTGCTGACTACTTGTGGGATACTCACCAGAAGTGCTTTTCCCAGAAAACTGCTTCTTTTGGATAACCACCTGTCAGGAACAGGGAGTTTCACTGCTACAATTTGTCATTTCAGTGTCTACGTGCAGTTCTACTATGAGGATGTTCAGGTTCTCCGTGCTGCAGAAGGACAAATCCAGAAAAGCCTTGGGAGAGGAAACAGCTCCTCTTTGAGGAAGAAAGATGGTGGCAGCTTAACGTCTGAGCTGGAAACCCCAGAGGCAAAAATGCTCAAATTGGAGGATCCCAAGCCAGATACTCGCAGAGATGAAAATTGTCAGGGGGGGCAGAGCAGCACTAGGACAAAGAGCTGTGTATCTCACCTCTTCTTGGTTATCCAGAAAGAGGGTCTTATGTTTCGCAATTACCAGCTACCCAGGAAAGACGATGGAGAAGGATGGGAGCTGCAGCGCAGTTTCCAAGCCACGGTGCTGTGGCTGGGCAGACCTCGGCTTTGGAGCCACCCCAGAGAAATTGGGAATCTACCAGAGCTGGAGGAGAGTGGCTGTGATGGAGAAGAGGACATGACACGGCAAGAAGTGAGGCAGGAGGCAGCTTTGGGGTGTGGTTTGATAAGGCTGGGAGCTGGCTCTTCAGGGAGCCCATGTCATAAGGAAGTACCTGGATTCTCAATCAGTGGGAAAGTGATTTTTGTGTTGAGTACAGATGCATGTTTATGCAGGCAACTTCCTTGTGCCATCCCAAGGGAGTTCCATCTCTTCTCTGTCTTTCCTGTAAATGCATTCCCCTTCCCTTACCCTCGATGGTGCTAACCTTACTTCTCAGCCAAGACATCTTCTGCTAGGCTTGCTCTCTTCTTGCTGTCTTTTAAATTTCCTGCCTTATTCCTAACATTCCTCATCACCTTTTGTCTCTCTCCCTCCCCCCGCCAGGCACTACTGCTGTTTATGGGGAAGTCTCTACGATGGTTTCCATTTCTGCACCTGGATGGGCTGTATCGCTTCATTGTGCCCCACTGCTTGGTAAGAGAGAGGTTTCCTCTTGGAGACTTGCTGAACTGCATGTCAAGGAGTCGGAGGGTGACTAAGCTCTTTTTGAGGCTTGGAATTCCCATCCATCTTGCCAAGGAACTGCTTCAGTTCTGTGTTTGGTTAAAATTCTTGGAGCTCTGAGTTCAAAAGTTGAGTTTTTTTTTAACTTTGAACCGTTGTTCTTCAGTTTTTTCCTACATAGCTTTCATCTCCTTCCTGTAACAGTCTTCTTTCTTGCCTTACCACTCTTCTCTCAGGACTTGGAAGTGTTTGACAAGCTTTGTTTTCCACCTGTGCCAGTAAAGTTCCTGAGCAGGTCATCCTGCCCCCTGTGCCTGCCTGTCCAAGATACCTGGCACTTACAGCATGTGACATGGATCTCCTGTCTGCCTGAGGTAAGTGCCTTATTGCTCAAGCGTCAGTAGCTTGACCTAGCTCTAAGCATGCAGAGCTTGTCTTTACTACTCTGGCTGGGGACAGCTATAAAATGCAATCCATCTGAGGCTGTGTCTCCCCCACTTCTAGCTGACAGCCAGGTCAGTGCTGACAGGCACGGACCAGAAAATTTCCTCCATTCCAGAAGTACTTAGCAACAGGTATGTTGGTCTGCTCCAAATTACATGTGACTGTCTTAGGGAATGGGTCTGTATTTATCTTTACTGGAAACAGATTACATTAAGCAGCAATGAATTATCTGCCTTAAGAATATGGTTTGGAAGCCCTCCTATGTGCAGGCAGTTCAGGCTGCCCCTGTTCTGTCTAGCAAAGCTAAAGGAAGTGCTGGTGACAAGACTGCAGAATGGTGTCCAGACAAAATTTGAGCTACTGCTGGTGTGGACTAGGTCACAAAGGTCTCTGCTAAATTCCTGTCAGAAGCAGGAACAGGCACAGCAGGGACACTGAGGCTGAATATGTGATGGCTTTTGTTGTTTTTTGATTGTTGTAACATAACTTGCTCAAATACTAGGCTTAGAAGGTTGTCTGTTCAAGAGCATGTTTAGATGTTTAATCTGGAGTGACAGGCGTGCACACTGACATCTTCCCCAGTGCCTTATGGCAAACTGAGTTTTGATTTGCTTGGCTCCTTCCTCTAATTAAGGAAAACAATTAGGAGTTAAGCAGATAGGAAGGCTGTAATACCTCTCCTTTTTCCTTCTTCACTGCTGAGCCTGAAGAAGCAGAAAGCAAGGTAAAGGAGCCTCTTGACCCTGGGGTGGGGTAGGATGCAATAAGCTACCTTTAGTCCAGTAATTCAGGTGCTCAAAGGCAGGTTCCCCTGAAACCAGGCTCAAGCAGCAGCACTCCACCCTGTCCTTTACAGCCATCTTGAAGGCAGGCCTTTGTCCACTCTCTTTGTCTTCAGAAATCCTGGTCTGCTCTCAGTTTCACAGGTTCCCTTGCTTCCTTCTCTGGCAATATAGTGGAGAGGACCTTGTGTGCATCTCCCAAGACCGAGAAGCCACCTGTGACTGTCAGCCTTCAAAAGCAGAAAGGTAAGATTTTGACAGCCTGTCAAGTAACAACAGATTGATTCTTGCTTCTCTCTGTTTCAGGGACAGTGCTAACTGTGCTTCTATATCTGACAATAGTGGAAGTATGCCAGGGTGTTGCGCCCCAATGCATGTTAGAGGCCTGGGAAACTATGCTGCTTGTGTGTTGGGATGGGAATGAGAAAACTCTACCTGGAAAATCTGGGAGGTGGAACAGTGATAGCCTCATTGTGATGGGAGGGAAAACACCTCTAGCAGATCCAGCTCAGTGACAGGTTATGCTACCTGCATGTGAGTGAGCTCATGGTGTATGTGGTGCTGTGCCCTCTCAGGGAGTCTGCTAGCCAGTGAGCACACCATGAAGCTCAGCGTCTCAGTTGCACCAGGCTCCCCCGTTGTGTTGGACATTTACATTGCTTCCACCTATCTGCAGCATCTCTGGGGTTTGCTGCCTGGAGCCACGATCATCTTCCAGAACTTGGAACGCAAAATCTCAAGGTACCTCTGTCTTTAGAGCCCTGATCTAGGCTGCTGACCTCTCTTACTGTCTTTGAAACCATCTCTTTAGTCTCTCCTCTCATGTGAACTTCCTTTATCCCTTGTCCATACCTTCGCATGTCCCAATCCCTTACTATAAATTATTTTCCTACCATGTTACAGATGAAGATCAGCCCAGCCATCTCAAGAAAACTGAGAGGTTTGGTTTCTGCAAGCTCTTTCTGACATCTACTCTTTCATATTGCAGATTCTGTAATGTTTATTGCATCTACATTGCCTCCAGCTGTGTGAGCATCATATCTCTGCCAGCTTCTCCCCTACCTTTTCCTTCCAGGTGAGTTCAGCTTCTGTTCCCACCGTACAGTGTCCCAAGAAAGGTTTCTGTGTTCCAAGCTTCTCACATTCCTGTTTCTTCTAGTCCTGCAGGAGAAAACTCTTCCCCCTCACTAGTGTTTCTATCCAGCCTGCAGCCTCACCTGCAAAGCCTGCCCCAGGCACGGATTTTATGCCACTTGTCCTGTGTGCTGACTCTGTCCTTGCAGTGGCTTTGCTCACTTTGCAGCAGCATCTTCAAAGAGGTATTCAAGCTTCTACAGAGATAATTTGTGAGGAGCTTTGCAGACTTTCTACTCTGACACATCCTTTGCTACCATGTAGGAAAAAAAAAATAAGAGTTCCTGTCCCAATTCCAAACCCCCTTTTTCCAGTGTCTGAAAAGGATTTGCATATTAAAAAGGGACCAGAGTGGCAACTGATTAGAAGTATGTATCTCATGCCAGGCAGACTGGCAGCTGAAGTGAGGGTACTGCAGGGGAGAATCATGCTCTGTTAATGCTCTGCTTTTCCCATACTCACTGCTGTTGGGGTTCAGCAGTTTGCAGCACATGATTTTTGTCTCCATACAAACCTTTCCCAAGACTGTCATTGGAAATGCAGTGAAGTTTCTTAATCCTTTGCATATGTGATTAAGGGAGGGCTAAAAGAAGCAGTGGCCCTTCCCCTTCTCTCTCTTATACCCCTCCCCATACATAGCTGTAGCTTTACTCTTCCTTCAGGGGAGGTGCACCCGACACAGTCCACCATGTCCATCACACACTGGAGTGAGGCAAGCCAGTGCACGGTAAGCACTGTGGAGCTTGGGTATGGGAAGAGGTGTGTAGGAGGGAACAAATTACACCACAGAGGGGAGAGGAAAATCAGATCAAGGATGAGATGTGGACAGAATAGCAAAGATAGAAGTTAGAGTTGTCATGTCTTCCCAGGTGTGACCAAAGCTCCCACTCTCTTTACTGAGATCCATTGTCTGGGACATGACCCTCATGAAGCCAGACGTTGTCCTGACCTCCTCCACATCTTGGTCTACCTGCTCTCTCCTTAGGGTGGTGGTAGAGGATGGAACGGGTGACGCTTTGGTGCTGTGCCGGAACCAGCACGTGGCAGCAGTGCTGGGCCTGAGCCTTCTCGAGTGGGAAGTGCTGCAGAACTGCGTGCAGAGCCGGGGCAGTGTCTCCATTCAGCACGGGGAAGCTACTGGCACAGGGGTGAGTGGGTTATTCCAGTAGCAATAGCAGTATGCTGGGCTTGAGCTTCAGCTGGACTGGGTCTCCCTTTGCTGTAGGTGTTCCAGAGGCTCCCTGCCTCTTTCTGCACATTAACTGGCAACACACCCTTTCCTTCCTCAGTGTGTAGAGGAACCTGAGGATCTCATTGCTTGCTACCTAAGGAGCCTGTGCAGGAGTCCTCTCATATGTCGCCCTATCCTGCTGGATTTCAGCCTAGACAGGAAGGCCTCTAAGATCCTGCAGCCTGGTAAGCAAGCACTGTTGGCTTTAACCTGGGAAGGAAGGGAGGAGGCATCTCACCAGGCTGGGGAAGGAAAGCTGCCACAAAGCAAGGTCTGTGGAGGATTTCCATGGAATTGTGAACACTGTCGTGTAGAGCTAAGATGTGTCTTAGCAGAACCATGGTTACAAAAATACAGAAATAATGTAAATGTCACTATCTGCAACGATATTATGCATTGTTTTTTTCTACTTTATACAGAAACATAGAGCTGGTTTAGAGCAAGGCTCCCAGCCCATGGATGGCATGGGATTCTGGCCAGCCAGAGTTACTGTGCAGACCTCTCAAATCAAGCGGGTTTTAACCTTAGGCAGGACAGCAGGTAGTGTCAAGACTAAGTCTGGAAACCCTCACCATGGCCACAGAATTGAAAGGGCTGAGAAGTTTTGAATCCATGGGTGTTGGTGCCTGAGTTCATGCTGCCACAACTGTGCAGTTGCTGCTTTAAGGGACATTTGTCTTAGCCGTTTGCTCTAGCACTAACATTTGAGTATGTGTTCCAGGCACTGCAGGGGCTGATTTGCTGAGCTAACCAGAGGATGTTCTTCTGTGTAGACATTATCTTTTGGCTGTCATTTAACACAGTCTGTAAGGCCAGGTTGCTGATAGTGATAGAAGGTATAAAGCTCAGTGCATCAGCTATGTGAGCAGCACATAGTTCACAGCATTTCACAATGTAGTATGGTTTCCTGCAAGTTGCAGGGGTGCTGGCCAAATGCATTCATCTGCTTACATCCTGGATTCATTAATTGTGCTGTCCTTAGAGGTTCAGCAGATGCCAAGCAGCTGCTGTAAGGCCTTCCTCCCCCAGCAGCTCCTACAGCTGTGTGCTAGAACAGAGCAGGAGCCCTAGGCTGAGCTGTTACAGGTTGTCTGTTTCCCCTTCAGTTCCACTGCAGCTCAGGAATTTTCGATGCGATGAAGTGGAATTTGTGTCACAAGTGGGACCTCGGCTGAGCCTGCTGTGCCTGAATGTGAAGGAAGTGGAACAAGACACCTTGAGCTATCTGAACAGCAAGAGGATGAGAAAGGACGTCTAGTCACTGCTGAGTGGGAGCCACTGCTGAACATCTCTCCCAGTGGGAAAGGAATTATGGAAATGCCTGCTGGGATTAGGAGTTTCTTTTAATCTCCTTTCTAGTGGGAGCACAGGCCTGTGAGCACAGGGTGAAGGGTGCAGCCAGGAAGCTGCTGTGACTGGAATTCCTGAACAGTCATTCTGGACCATTGCCACCAGTGACACTGGGTTACGGTTTGGAAGAGAGATGTTGAATGCTTCCTATGTGATAGCCGTTACTCTGGGGCTAAGGCACACAATGTGTGAACTTTATGTGGTAGTATCTACTAAATAAAGCTATTAAAATGCCATTTAAATAACACTGTATCAATATTAAGGGGGCTTTGCTGTAAGAGCCATGAGGCAGAACATAGATCCTTGGTTCATGAGCCAGAGCCAGGCTTTCTGCAGATCAGCTACAGTTTCCACAGGGGAGAGTAGTCTTAACCTAATTGCAATTACTAAACTGCTGGGTTTAAAGCATTTTCTTCCTCCAAAAAGAGAGGGGAAGTGAAGAAATTACAGTTCGGAGATCAAATCACGGTACTAAAGCACAGGATTATACAGTCATTGTTTTGCAGCTTAAACAGTGGCCTGCTATGGGGCTAGTAACAGGAGGAAGGCAGTGAGTTGAGATACAAACTCAGCATGCTACAAGCTTGCCCATCTCTTCTTGATGAGGAAGGAGATGACTGCCAATGCCAGTGTCCATGGTGGCATGGCAGATCAGCTGATGCAGCGTGTGAGATCACTGTTTGAAGAGATTCCTCTCCTATCTGCTTGCAGTGATGACCCAAGTGTTCTGGGCTTGCTTTTGGCAAAATAACATCCACATCCTTCACCTCTGTTCTCCAGGCTGGTAAATTCCACACACAGTTACTCCCTGTCCTTACGCAGCGCGTAGTGCCAGCAGCATCGTTGAACAGCTGCTCTGTTTTGGGTTTTGTTTGTTCAGTGTTTCTCCCCTGTCTTTTCCCCCTTCCCTCTTCGTCTGAGCTATGTATTAAACTGCAGGTAGTAGGTTTACTGAGCATGTGTGAAGTATCTTCCCTCTCAAGGCTTGCTGCATGAGTGGCACAAGACCTGACAGATGCCACCATTCAACAAAGTTCTGAGATGGCATCCTTAAAAGAGGTTGCCAAAACAGAGATTTATTTAAAAACGAATAAGGCAAATTGGTCTCTGTAATTATATCTGTGTTTAATAACTGTGTTTACCTTCT